>NC_069682.1:7651201-8281730 GCF_023699985.2 Odocoileus virginianus
ACCATTCTTATCCTGCATCCCTGTACTTGAATAACCTAGCTTGGAAGGCCTGTCACTGCTGATTTCCCACACCATCTCTGTATTAGTCAAGGTAATTATTGCTGGCTGCTAGAACAAATGATTCCAAAAGCTCCGTTGTTGCACAAAATAAGTTTATTCCTCACTCACTCCACAGCACTGTGTAGTTTGGGAGGCTGTCCTGGGGCAACCCTCCTTCTGGGGATGTCAGGCATCCAGGTTCCTTCTTCCATGTAGCTCCGTCTTGGGACCATTTACTTTTAAGTATGTGGAGAAAGAAGGTGAGATTGAGTAGATTTTTGAGAGAATTTTAGAGGCCAGATCTAGGTGGCCCATGCTTTTCACCCACAATCTTTTGTCCCGAATTTGGTCATATTGCCCTAGTCTCAGTGCAAGGCAGGTTTAGACTTGTAGTTTGGTTAAATGTCTAGGGATAAAACATCATTCTATTACTACTTTCTCTCTCAAACCAAATAAGCCTGTACACTGTGCTTTTCTAGACTCTATTGACTTTAATCTGTTATCTCCATATTGAGACTCACCAGCACAGTACTGGACACATAAATGGCTGATTGACAGTTTATCACACTCCCCAGTTAATATCTCCATTAGAAGATGAGCATCCAGAACAAATCCACTGCTATTCAAAATATGCAGAGAACTCTTGACAACTCAACAGTGAGGAAACAAACAACCCAATTAAAAGATGGGCAAAAATCTGAACGGGTACTTCACCAAAGAAGATATACAGAGGGCAGGAAAGCATATGAAAAAATGCTTGGGCATCATTATATCGTTAGGGACTCACACGTTAAAACAACAATGGGATGCCATCACAGACCTGTGAAAATGGCTGAAATCCAAAACACTGACATCACCAAATGCTGGCAAGGATGTGGAGCACCAAAAACTCTCATTCTTTGCAGAGGGGAATGCAAAATTGCACAGCCACTTTGGAAGACAGTTGGGCAATTTTTCTTTTCACAAAGCTAAAAACAATATTACCATGCGATTCAGCAGTCGCATCCCTAAGTATTTACACAGATTAGTTGAAAAGTCATGTCCATACAAAAACCTACACACACATGTTTATTGCAGTTTCATTTATAATTAATAATTGGAAGCAATGTCTTTCAGTAGGTGAATAGATAAGCAAACTTTGGTTCACTCATGCAATGGAAGCTTACCCAGCAATAAAAAGAAATGAGCTATCGATTCAGGAAAAGACAAGGAGAAACATTAAATGCATATTGCCAAGTGAAACAATCCACTCTGAAAAATAATATGCACTGTATGACTTCAACTGTCTGATGTTCTGTGAAAGGAAATGTTGCAGATAGTAATGAAGACCAGAGTTTGCCAGGGATTAGGCAGGGGAGAGGCTAGATAGGTGGGGCACACGGCATTTTGGGGCAGCACATTGTTCTTTATGATAGTCATGGTGGATATGTATGCATTCAGCAAAACTCATAAAACTGAACAACACTAAGAGTGGACTCTAATGTAAACTATGGATTTCAGTTTAATAGTAATGTGTTCTTTAATTGTAACAAATGTATTACACCAAGACAAGTTGTTAATAATAAGAGAAACTAGGCCAGGGAATGCAGGAGAAGAGGGACTATGGGAACTCTCTCTACTTTCTGCTCCATTTTTCTGTAACCCCAAAACTGTGCTAAAAAATAAAGTCAAATGCAGCAAATATTCTATAGTAACTATAAATGGAGTATGACCTTTAAAAATTTGTGAATCACTGTATTGGACACCTGTAAATATAATTGTATAGCAACCATACTTAAAAAAAGTCTATTAATTACAGAATAAAAATACAAATGCCGAAAAATCTGCTACTACATATGGATCCAAGCAAAGTTATCAGGAGTAGCTATTGCATTATGTGAGCCATCCTAAATTATTCCAATAATGTTTTTGTGGTGTCTATTTTATCACTAAAGAATTATCTTGAATATGGACAGCCTTAGTAATTATGAGGCCATTATTGAGTATGTGTTGCTGTATACAACATGGGTTATATCTCTGTGTTACACAAACATGACAAACATTTTAGCTAATCAACCTATAATTGCAGGGTTGCTACTAATGTAGGCAAGCAAGTACACATTAAATATCAATTCGCAGTCTAACAGCAGAAAAGCTCCATTTCCCGGCTTTCCTTTCATTGTTTCCAATATTTTTTGATGTTTTTATTCGTGGTAGACTATTATCTTGTATCATTAAAGTTGGACAGACCTTATTTTATGGAGTTTTACTTTAGAGAGAATATTTGAAGCAGAATATCCTTTACACTTTATGAATATGTCTTTTATTCATGTGATGGTCTCATTCAAGCCTAATCTTTAAATCAGACTTCCACAGCACAGTATCAGAGCCTTTCTGCAGACATTGGTGATACCTTCTAGAAAAGATAAGACAGCTTATTTCTCCACAATGACAAGAAAGCCTGAACTGATTGATTACTTTTACGAGGTCCCTGGAGGATGTGTGCTGACCACATGCCCAGGGCCGGGTCCTTGGCCTTCATGTGTCCTCGGGACTCAGGACACTGTCATTTGCTGAAGGTGGTAACTCTAGGGACTGCCTGGTGGTCCAGCGATGAAGACTTCTCCTTTCAGTGCGGGGGTATGGATCCAATTCCTGGTCAGAGAGCTAAGATCCCATGTGCCTCGCAGCCAAAAAACCAAAACATAAAGCAGAAGCAGTATTGTAGCAAATTCAATAAAGACTTTTAAAATTGTCCAAGAAAGCAGAAATAAATAAAAAAGGAGGTAGCTCTCGAAGGAAATGCTTTGAGCTAGAATTCCATGAAATCCTCTGAACCCCTGTAATTGGAAAAACAAGTTTACTCAACTTATATTTTCAGTTAAGAACTTGTATTGAATGCTATAGGCATTTTAATCTCTGGGGAACTTGTGAAGGCTTACTCAGGGCCTTCACTCATAGAGACACTCTCCCCTCAATGTTTCGTTTCAACTTTAGGAGTTGTAATCCAGCTACCATTCTTGGCTCATGGATGTGTCTGCCCAGAGAGGGTATCCTTTACTAATTATATAAACCAGCAATGAACAGGATAGTCATGCTTCTTGTTCATCCCCTGGAGGAGCACATGGGTGATCACTTCTCACAGTTTTCAAGTGGGGTCAAGTGGGGATAATTGTACTACCACCTGCAAGGGCTATTGCTAGGATGAGCTGCTTTAACATATGAGTGTTCCATAAGTGTAACTCACTACTATTGGCACGTCCTAGAATTGTCACAAAGATTAAAGAAGCAAGTAAGCTACCTTACACCATGCCTGACGCCCTGTAGACCCTCTCAAGTGGGAACTTTTATTGCCGTTAAATTTTAATTAAATGTATGTCTCCCATCTACTTTGTTACAAAGAACTATGTTTAGAATAACTATGGTTAGTACAGAAAGAGTTTTGTTGTAAGTCCACCCAATACTAGACATTTTATTTTATTATATTTTCAGTTCAGTTCAGTTTAGTCACTCAGTCGATGTCCGACTCTTTGCGACCCCATGGACTGCAACACGCCAGGCCTCCCTGTCCATCACCAACTCCCAGAGTTTACCCAAACTCATGTCCATTGAGTCGGTGATGCCATCCAACCATCTCATCCTCTGCCATCCCCTTCTCTTTCCGCCTTCAATCTTTCCCAGCATCAGGGTCTTTTCAAATGAGTCAGTTCTTCACATCAGGTGGCCAAAGTACTGGAATTTCAGCATCATCTCAGTCCTTCCGATGAATATTCAGGACTGATCTCCTTTAGGATGGACTGGTTGGATCTCCTTGCAGTCTAAGGGACTTTCAAGAGTCTTCTCCAACACCACAATTCAAAAGCATCAATTTTTTGGTGCTCAGCTTTCTTCACAATCCAACTGTCACATTCATACATGACCACTGGAAAAACCATAACCTTGACCAGATGGACCTTTGTTGGAAAAGTAATGTCTCTGCTTTTTAATTATGCTGTCTAGGTTGTCATAACTTTTCTTCCAAGAAGTAAGTGTCCTTTAATTTCATGGCTGTATTTTTATTGTAGCGTAATTGCTTTATAATGTTGTGTTAGTTTCTGCTATATGAAGAAGTGGATCAGCTATATTTATACATATATCTCCTCCCTCTTGAACCTCCCTTCTACTCCACCCCACATTCCACCTCTCTGGGTCATCACAGAGGACCACTATTATTATTATTAATTATTTAATTCTTAAATTTTTCTCTTTGAAGTTACTATTGTATACTCCCATTCAGATGAGAAAACTGAAAGTCTTTCATACTGTGAATCTTAACAAGTAGGAGGAAGACAAGAAAAATCAAAAGAGGAAGGGGTAGAACAAGAAGGAAATTATATTCTTAGAGCCATCTGTAAACCTAAATTAATTTGATTAGTTTGAGTATATGCCTAAGTTATGCATGATTTGTAGTTAAGCAGCGTTAACAAATACATTAAGCACTGTAACTAAAAATATTTGTTAAAACATATATGGGGAATTTCTGATGATAATCTGCATTGCACTTTCTATTTATATTAGACTTTAAAAAATGCTTTTAATGTTTGAAAACTGATATTTTCCTCTGAACAAATGAAAGATATAAAGTGAACGTCTTCACAATCCTACAACCAATCTGTGGTTTCCATAGATTACAGCTGACACCAAACATTTTTTCCACTGTTTGACATGCAAATGAGAAATAAATATTGAACATGCTTTAGCAGATTTGGTACTACATGTTTTGTTGAAAAACTATATCCATGAGTGACTGGGTGAAATACCAGTTGTGCGTTTCTTTAATAAGTCTTCTTGGGCCCAACGCTTACTCCTGCCACTGATGGGGAGCCCAGGGCTCTGGCAGGCTTCTTGCCGGTCCACTGGGGTCCATATATCCTTTTGTACTCCTGGGGCTTCTCTTACCTGTGATTGGGATGCCCAGCAATCACTCAGTACTCATAACCCAGATTGGACCAGTTGAATAACTGATAGAACTATTGCCTTTGCGGCTACTGTGATCAGTGGGTCCAAGGTTTGTTGAGTAACTTCTTTCTTCTTCCTTCCCTTGGGTGGGCAGTCATGAGACGCATTTCAGAAGACTCTTTAAAAGGCCTGAAGAAACCAAGCACTGTAGTGGCCACTTCAGAGCACTTGACTTTCTTGAACTGACTTTCTCCCCTTCCTGTTTCACCAGCTGTCACTTCCCAAATGAGCCACTGTTTTCTTCGACACGGGCCCTGCTTTCGGGGCAGTGCAGGCTAACCAGTGTGGTCAGTAGGCTCTAGCAGCTTGCTGCCATACTTGCCCAGTGTTGCCAGTTTTGTGATTTTTCCAGACAAGCCATAAATTCCAGTTTCACGCATAACTCCAGAATCTTTGTATGACCTAATTTTTAAATGTTGCTGGGCAAATAAAGCACACATGAAAGCCAGATTTTGCTCCTGAGTGCCAATATGTGACCCCTGGACCATTGGAATGGAAAAATCCTCACTGGAAATAGATTGTGTCCTGGAATGATTGGTCTGGTTTCTACCCAAGAAGTTAGCTGGTCTGTAGGTGTCACAAGGGCAGAGTGCATGGCTGGCCTTTCCAGCACCATCCCGTGTCCTGTTACGTCTTGCCGTAAAGGCTGTGTTGGATGAACCAGTCCAGGGTTCCAATATGATTGGTGTCAGCCTGGGAAGAAGCGGCAGCTCTGGTGGGCTCATCAGGGGGCCTTGGCTGGACATTGGACCCAAGGCCCAAAGAGCACTTTGCAAGCCCCTACTTCCCTACTCCCTCACGAGCCCTCATAGTCTCTTGTTCACCTAGTCCATAGCTCTCTGTACTATTCTTCTGATCATTCAAGTGACCCCAAATCACTGAACTCTCCGGTCCAGAGATCTGAGGAGCAGGGTTTCTCAACCTTCACACTGTGGGTATTTGGTTTTATTGCTAAGTCAGGTCCAGCTCTTACAACCCCGGGCACTGCAGCCCTAAGATCCCTCTGTCCCTGGGATTTCCTAGGCAAGAGTGCTGGGGCGGGTTGCCATTTCCTTCTCCGATGGATATTTGGGCCTGAGTGATTCTTTAGTTTGGGAGCCTGTCCTGGGTAATGTAGGATGTTTAGCTGCATCCCTGGACTCTACCTCCTGGATGCCAGTGGCATCTTCTGATCAAACTATTCCCAGGTATGGTCAAATGTCCCTACTCAAGGGAGAGGGCAAAACCTAGCTCTCCCCCAAACTGCTGAGGCACTCTGCTTATAACGTAGTGTGTGGATGAGAAAGCTTGGATCATGAGGATAAATTCTGCAATAGTCTATCGTGATATTTTTGCTTGTTTGTATGTTTCTCTGTCATGGTGAATTAAGCCTCACAAGACTCAAGTAAATTAAAATATACAATTTATTACTTTCACTCAGCTGGTAAAAATCTTTGTAACTTTAAAGTTTCACTGAGACATACTAGTATTTTCTAAGAAATTTTGCCAGAAGGCTTTAATTGGTATTCTTAAAAATAGAAGCTTCTACGTCCTGTTGTTTCTGAATGTATATAAGGATGTTAAAGGTCTTTGAAGATCAGTGGTTGAAAAATACTTCCCAGTGTTGAAGGCTAAACAAAGATTTTAAGGAAACAAGATTATTGTTTACTTTTCTTCTTTTTTTAAGCTAATATTCATCCAAACCCATTCACTCTTCACATTTGGAAAATCTATGAATAGAATATGTACCATTTCCTCAAAATGTGAGGATTCCTCACTGTTCTCTTACTATAGATGCCCATACCAATGTAACATTACGTTACTGGAGCTGTATTTATTTGGGTCCTAGATAGAATTTTACTTAAGGATAACTGTGTTGGTTTGTAAATGATGGAAAAACCATCTTTTGCCATTTTATTCTCTTCAATGGCCATGATTAGGCTTATGGACACACTCAACTCATAGGAGTGTGTGCTGTGAATTGAGGAGCAGTGAGGGGATGGTTTTGAGGACATTGTCCTCCTAATCAGCGGCTCATTTGCCTCCATTTCAATGTCCTTCTGAGTATTTATGTATTTATTTTGTTATTATTATTTTTTAAATATACCCAAGAAACTCTGCCAATTGCTGCAGGAGCTTTGGAGGTATCAGTGAAAGAAAATGATCTAGCACGGTTGCATGGAGCCCAGCCAGTATGTAGAAGGTGCCAACACGAATTGGGAGCCAACCTCATCAGCTTGCTTTAGCACTCTGTTTGGAGACAACCTGGCCTAGATAGGCTGATATCTAAGTGGAACGCAAACTCAGATTGAAGTGCAGCCTGGAGAGCTAGCAAGAATGTTCTCCTGTAAGCTCATCTTTACATGATGATAACAAAACTTAATTAAAAATCACTGGTATTTTCTCTATTTGTTTCCTCAGTAGAAAACTCAAATACCAGACTGTCTGGTTCAAAATTGAACACCTGGCAACCCTAATGATTTGGTTTGCACAGTGATTTATGTCATTTGGCAGATTCAGAAATGTGGAGACAGCAAGGGTTGGGGTAGAGAGAACCCAGAGAGATTCAGGAGAGAACATTTTTTTTTTCTTTTCATTTTTATGTTTTTAATTGGGTTGGAAAACCATTTCACAGGAAAAAGAAATGTTTTCATCTCTTATTCCATTTTATTAAAGGCCTGTTCATCTCCTTTTCTTATTTCTGCTGCTTGCCTTCGGTACTAATTTCCATTGCTTTAGCTCTTATATAACTCTTATATCCTTTTATAGTCCCTGAATCTGGTTGGATTTGGTTTTGATGTTCTTAACTTAAGGCTCTGTCCAGCTCTGAAACACAGCCCCTGCCATTCAGTCACTGGTGTCATATAAGAGCAGTGATCCCCAACCTTTTTGGCACCAGGGACTGGTTTTATGGGAGACCATTTTTCCATGAACCTGGGAAAAGGAGCATTGAGGGGGCGCTTTTGAGATGATTCAAGTGCATTACACTTATTATGCCAACACTGATCTGAGAGGAGGTGGTGCTCAGGCAGTAATGCAAGTGATGGGGAGCAGCTATACATGCAGCTTTGCTCTCATGCCCACCACTAGCTATCTGCTCTGTGGCCTGGTCCCTAACAGGAAGCTTTTCGGATCTGTGGCCCAGGGCTTGGGAACCCCTGCATAAGCGTATGGGACCTGGGGACAGATGACTCTGATTGATTGCAACCAGGCCACTTCTCAGCTGTATAGAAAATAAACTTAACCCGTTTCTTGCTTTAATTTACTCAGACTTGAAATGGGTGATGATGATAATTTTTTTTTTCTAATTTGTTGTGAGGATAAATAGGCTTATTTTCATTCTTGTGGGTTCTGGTGCAAGGTTACAAATGGACATCTAACTGTTCTATCCAAATATTTCAGGATAATAAATGAACCGAATAAGCTGTTGAATTAACGGTATTCTGTCCACCTATCTTGATAAGGATACATTCAAATCTAGAGGTCTGGTTTAAATGTAGAACTCTTGGAGTCTTTAGAGTTTCTTGTTGGATTATGGTGGCTGGGGAGAACTAGCCCTCCCGACTCAGCCTAAAAACCTCTCTCCTCTCTTCTGAAGTCTAGCTCTTTTTCACAATGCAAGGACCTCCGAGTCCCTGCACCCAAGCTCCATCCACATCTCCATCAAAAGGGAGGCCAGAGCCATTCCTGGAGCCTGGAGGTGTACACACTAGGGTTGGACTGCCCTGGGAGGCAAGACCTGTAGGAGATCTTCGAGAAGGCCCTAGAAGTAGATTCAAAGCTACTTTCACAGAGAATTCTGGACACTTGAGAACTCATCATATGGTCCTGAGGCTGGATGTGGAGAGGTGGAAGCCAGCCTGCAAGCAGACTGTCCCAGTGACTGGGATTTGCTGGGAGCCAGGAGGTCTCTGAGAGGCATAAATCCACAAGTCAGCCTGAACTAGCCAGGGCACCTGTCAGAGCTGCGTACATTTACTGGATAACTAGTTGGTTTTTGACCTTCTCTCCACCTGGAAGTGCACATTTATTTTAAAAGTGTACCTTCAGTAGCTACTGTGGAAAACAGCTTGATGGTCTCTCAAAAAGTTAAACATGGAATTGCTTTACAATTAAGCAATTTCACTCCAAGGTATATCCCCCAAAGGAATCAGAGGCAGGGGCTCCAATAGATATTCATATGCTGATGTTCACAGCAGCATTATTCACTATAGCCAAAAAGTGGAAAAAGCCAAATGTCCATCTCCAGATGAATGAATAAGCAAAGTGCAATGTAATATTCAGTCTTCAATAGGAATGAAATTCTAATACAAGCCAAACATGGATGAATCTTGAAAATACACTAAACAAAACAAGTCAGGACAAAAAGACAAATATTGCATGGTTCTTATATGAGGTACCTGGCAAAGCAAATTCAAAAGACAGAAAGTAGAATTAAGGTTACTAGGAGCTGAGTGAAGAGGGGGATGGGCAGTTATTGGTCAATGGCTATAGAGTTTCTACTTGGGATGATGAAAACATTCTGGAAATAGATAGTGCTGATGGTTGTACAACAAAGTGAATTAATTGAATGCCACTGAGTCATACAGTGAAAAATGGTTGAAATGATACATTTTATATTATGTATTTTGTCACAATAAAAATAAATTATGCCTTCACACTAAAACAGGTTTTCCCTCATGGTAAGGGTGGGGGATGAAAACTCATTTCAGACACTCTGTCCTTCTGCTGAGCTTTCAGAGGCTCAGCACTTTCCTTCTCATCCCTTCGGTCTCTTCCCATCGTCTGGACCACATCGCATGGTGTGGAGAGAAAAGAACTCCGGGAGAATGTGTGATTTTGCAGGGTCCGTTTTGCAGTGACAGCCACTAAGAGTTCAACAGACGTTGTTCTTCCTCCTCCCACCCTCCTGGCATGTACTTTGTTCACTTTAGCTGCCTGCGGTGGTTCTTGCCCCTTCCTTGTCATACATTTGGGGTAGCCTTGGAAATCCATGCTAGTATGTAAACCTAGAGGAGGTAGTCATCACGTGTAGTGGGGCGGCGGTGGTGGTTTGTGCTTCTGATAAAATAACTTGAGATAAGCAAAACACATTCATGAAACCCTCTCACTCGTGATCTTTGTAGCTCGAGAATCATCATTCATCATTTTTGTCTGCCCAGACGCTAATGGAAATTAAAATAAACAGATTTTCCCGCATTCAGAGACAGGATCCTGTACAGTGACAGGTTTCACACAAATTGTAATATGAGTGAAATCTCGCCCCCTGTGTTTTTAAAAGGGACATCCATTAAGGGTTCAAGAGACACAAGGGAGCAGTGCATTTAAAAGGTGCACAGGCTTTTGTTTAACCCATGTTTCTTTAATGAATGAGAGTTCAAATGGCAAATGATAGTCTAACAACATCATTTTATATTTGTGGAGATTAAACAAGACTCATGTTCCCCCTGTTTGGAGGTTGGCAAGCTAAACCTGGCACAAAATATTCAGGAAGATAAACTCAAGAGGAACGTAGCCTGTCACAGTGATTGATGGGGCTGGTTTTCACCCGCAGTGTTTGAAAATGTAGATATCCTTAAATAAATGATGCCGCGTGAGCCTCGCCAGCCGAGGGAATTAAAAAGACATTATTACATTTTGCAGAAGCAGTATAGAGCTCTCCTACCAAGTGAGATGTTTGTAACTCTATATACTTCCCATACGCCCTCACAATGCATATGCTCTGTAAGGGTGTGAGTGGGAGCATCTTTAGTAATGAGGCTTCCCGGGTGTCCCAAGGTGAGGCGCATCATTCTCTGTGCTGTATTCCCGGAGGTGTAAACTGCCAGATCAGCAGAATTGCCTTCTGGAACTCTCCAGGAATTCACCCCCACAGCTCTGCTTCTGTCTCCTGGTCTCAGTGTATGCAGGACTCTGAAGAGGGACTCAGCCTGTAGTGGATACCGTTGAGGTGATTTAAATTATGCCAACTTTGGAAGTGACATTAACAAAACAGAAAGATATGCCCAAATGGATGTAAATTGTGAAACATTTTTTGGTCAAAATCAGCAAGTTAGAGCACCTGTTTCGCTTGTTTGCCCATGTATATTTTAGTATTTAAAAATACATATATTCACAAGTGAAGTGAGTAAGTGAAAGTCACTCAGTCATGTCTGACTCTTTGTGACCCCATGGACTGTGGCCCGCCAGGATCCCCTGTCCATGGAATTCTCCAGGCAAGAGTTCTGGAGTGGGTAATCTTTCCCTTCTCCAGGGGATCTTCCCAACCCAGGGATCAAACCCAGGTCTCCCACAGTGCAGGCGGATTCTTTGCCATCGGAGCCACCAAGGAACCCCAGGAATACTGGAGTGGGTAGCCTATCCATTCTCTGGGGGATCTTCCCAACCCAGGAATCGAACAGGGTTCTCCTGCATTGCAAGTGGATTCTTTACCATCTAAGCCACCAGGGAAACCCTATACGTTCACAGGCACATAGTTAATGAAAATATAATTTATAACCTGCTTTTTTCACCTATCAGAAATTAGTAACCTATTTTGATGTTAACAAAATACTTTTTGTGCTAAATTGCGAAGAATGCTCTGCTGTGAATCTACTTCAATTCATTGTTGGCCATTTAAGCTTGTCCTCCCACTCATATACATAGGGCTGTGCAGACCAGTTATGGGAGTCAGATTTTGTTATATATGCCTAATTATTTAAGTAACACAAATGTCTTGAAGTAGAATTGCTGGATTAATGTTTCAATAAAATTTTATGTCTTTTGATATGCAATCACACTAATATCAGCAGGATCTGAGAAGCCCATTTTCTTGTTCTTGCTGACACTGAATATTGTCACTTGAATAAAATTAGTATCAATTTGTCAGCAAGAATCTATATCACATGACTATGTTAATTTTGTAATAATTTGTGAAGTGGAATACCTTATCAAGTCTTATCTGACCTTTATGTATCTTCTTAAAAGAATTTCTCTTTCTTATTAGTATTTATATTTACTTATTGATTTATGTCTTTTACTTAGTAAAGTTATTAATCAGTTAACTCCCATATGGGTTGCAAATACTTTATACTTGGTTTTTTGTTTTTTTCTGCCTTTGGCATCTAGAAATGACATTTTTTAGATAATCAATTTTTTATAGTTTCTATTATCCGTAGGACTATGATTTATAAGCCATCTCCTGACCTTGTTTTTATCCAGTAGGCTTCTGTGTTTTGCATTTGTGTCTTTGGTCCCTGTGATATTTATGTTGGTGTACCTTATGATGGAGAAAATATTTATTTTGTTTTTTATCAAATTATTAGCATGTGTGTGTGTGTTTATATGTCTATGTGTCTCTGTGTGTGTGTAAGTATATATGTATATATATATATATAAAACACATATTCATATTCTGGCTTTTATTTCTGGCTCTATTGGTCTGGCTCTTATTTCTGTAACACTATCAACCAGTTAACTTATCTGATTCTCTCAGAGAGACCTAGAACCTCTCAGTCATCTCCACATGCCTCAGTCATCTCCACATGCCCCATCCCCAGAATCCTTGCCAAAGAAATCCAGTTTCAATGGAATTAAATTTGCAGGTTGAAGATGATTGACCTCTCTCTAAGTTTGAGTTTTTCCACATAGTATCATGGCCTTATCTCTCTATCCAAATCTCTCTTTTTTGTGTGTACATTGTTCTTAAGGCTTTGTAGTTTTCCTTATATGTCTTACTCATTAAAAAAATATTCTTGGGTATTTTGTAATTTTATTATCTTGTTATTGGAATTATGTTCTCATAATATAGGAAAGTTACTAAAATTTCAAAAATATTGAGTATGTATGGTGGTCCTGTGGTTAAGACACTATACTTCCAGTGCAGGGGGATATGAGTTCAATTCCTGGTCAGGGAACTGTGATCATACATGCTGTTTGGTGCGACCAAAAAATAAAAAAATATACAGACTAGGTATGAACTAGTTTGTCAAAATAGGAAGTAGATATATTTCCAGTCAAACTTGGGCATGCAAGAAATATCCTTGTTTCTTTATTTTCTTTAAATCAAATTTGATCTTCGCTGAAGCCTACCTTGCTTTCCTGGAAATGTTTCTGAGAAAAAACTGAATATGGAGAATTAATGCAGAGGGTTTTTTATTTGCTAATTTTTAATTATTTTTTTATTATTTATTTATTTATTTATTTGTTATTTTTAAATGAATTTGCTCATCCAGAGGGATGACACCATTTCTCCCCTTTGTGATTCAGCACTTTAGGGTGATACACAGGCAAAGATTGTCATATGTAAAACACTTTAATGTGTCTTTTTTTTTTTTTATTTAGTATATTGGGGATAGAATCTGAAAGAAAATACAATAAATAGAGGACTTCTCCTCTTTTTGTCACTTTCTCCTTCCTTGATTCTATCCTATGCCTTTATTTTTAACTATTTTAATTTTAACTCTTTTTTTTTGAGCCGTGATCTAGGCTTCAAGTTTTTGCATTACCGTGTATCCATGTATTAATCATATTAACCTGTCAGTTAGTTTGCTCATCCATAAAACAGGAGTGATAATCCCTCTGTCACAAGATTACCAAGAATAGTGAGATAATGTATGTAAAGTGCTTAGAATGTTTGTCACCTAGTTAGTAACATTAAGACATAAGAAATAATCTTATGTTACCCCCACATTATATCTTGCCACATTCTTTGGTAAGAATGGAAATAGAAATGTTAAGACTACAAACTACAGTTATATCTTTGGATAATTTGCACCTCAAATTAGAAAATGATTGACTTCTATTTCCAAGCATTTCAAGAAAAGAATAAGTAGCAAAATCCTGATTTGTAAAACCATAAATGAGACTTCTGCTTGTCAATGAAGTTTTATTTACAACTTGGAGATAGCTTCCAACTTATTCATCAAAGAATTCTTTCCAAAAAGCATGGCTTTCTCTTGCATTTTATTTCTGAACTCTGTTATTGATTGTGGCCAAGGAAATTGTAAAATATAGGATGAACCTATTAGGAGTGTCATGAATGTGCCACTTGTCCACATATATGACTCTACTATTGCTGCATTAAGAGCTACAATCAGGAAATCCAGCAGTACCAAAACATGTTTTATTTGTTATTTATGATCTGTGTTCAATTTAGAACCAGCACATACCTCATAAGACAAGTTCAGGTGTGGCCAATCTAGGCAAAGATGGATGGACCCTCATTGGCTGTTCTAAACACACCTTTTGATGCAGCTTGGGTGAGGAAGGCAAAGTATAAACTGACACTATCTTTTGTGAGTCAGTTTTGGTAAATGTGATGATGTGGAATAGAGCTCCATTCATCACCACCTGTGTGTGATTTGATCACACAAACATGCAGGCAAAGGATGCCAAGTCTTAATTAATTAATCAGGTCAGCAAATAATTGAGAACCTAGTCAAGGCAAGCCACTTAACAAACCACAGTGCCAGAGTTCAGAAGAAAGAAAGGAGAGTGGGGAAGAAGGACATTCCCGATGTCTAAGCAGAAAGCCACCCTAGGGCTTGCTAAGAATAAGAGAGAGGACAGCACAGAATGAAGAATTAACTGAAGACAGTGGATATTTCCATCTGGCACCCTGTATCAGGCTTATTTCTATTGTCACCTTCCCCCCACCCAAATCCAGAATTTTTTTTTTTTTAATTTAAGAATGGCATTATCTGCATCTAGTTGTTGTAAAGTTCTGTTTGTCTTCAAAGATGCTGGAGCATTAGATGCCTCAGAGTCCTTGCTAATACTATTTAGTGGCATTTATTATCCCAGTGTTTATATAGGGGGCATCTTGGAAGTGAAGCATTGTTCATGTGTCAGGGCTGGGGAACCAGTCTGTTTGCTGGGTATCATGCTGAAGAGTGGTCCTCTCATTGTTTACATGTGCCCTAATGCAGCCCTCCTCAACAGTACATTTGGCCAGGTCCATTTCTTCCCTCTTCTTCTCCAACTTTGCTAATATCATAGTGACAATAGCTTTTATCATAGAGACAGTGGTTTAATCAGCTGCCCTGTATCCCGGTGTTATATAGCCTTTAGTCAAGGCTTTTGAAGAAGGACTGTATATCTATGGGTGGGTTTGCACTGAAGTGGGGTATTCACATGTCCATTTAGGACAAAGATCTTGGATCCCTGGGTTGGGAAGATCCCCTGGTGGAGGAAATGGTCACCCACTCCAGGATTCTTGCCTGGAGAATCACACGGACAGAGGAGCCTGGTGGGCTACAGTCCATGGGGTCAAAAATTGTCACACATGACTGGGCAAATAACACTGAAAAAAATTATAGAGGGCCCTTATCTCAAATTACAGCCCCCACTGTAGGTCACTGCTTCCTCTATCTTCTCAGGTTGCCAGTCCTCCTCCCCTTGCCATGTAGGTATTATTTCCCTCTATGGGTTTAAAATAGTGTTTCTCTGACCCCATAAGAGCATTGACCAGCAGATGGTTTTATCTTCTTTCTTGTTGAGCAACCTCTTAGTTATGTTCAGTGTTTTTTGGACTGAACTGTTCATTATAGGCAATATATAATACTTGTAATATATTTAAGTAACTCTGGAGTCTTGGCTTTTAACTCTCTCATCCACTTACAAAGTTCAGGTCTTGAGGTGAACTGTGTGTTTATGGCTGTTACTCAGCTCCCTGAGTAGAGATCAAGTCTGCCAGGAGTATTAATTATTGATTGAAGTAGATGAAATGTTTCATTTCTCATTCTTTTGGAACTCATTCTTTGATGGAAATTTTTGCAGTTCATCGAATTTACGGTGTGGCCTGTTGTATGCATTCTTGACACTATGATTGGCTTTTATATTTGAGCTTTGGTGTTGATTCACTTCAGTGAATTGCATGCTTTTTAAAACTGAAACCTGAGATGGTGATCTCCATTTGAAGTAGAGAAGAACAAGAAATGGGAGCTTTCTTTAATTCTGTAATGCTAGAGCCAGAAATGACATGAACACAGTTTTGATTATGACACAATTCCCATTGATTGGAGAGCATCTCTTGACCAAAATGATTTCCCCAATAATATTAACATCTGCTCAATACTGAGCAGAATTCCTAATACCTATTTTTGGCTATATTTCCAATGTCAGACAAGCACTTGACCTCTAGATTTTTTTAAGGATAACACTTCTAGATTTTGCATAATTTTCTCTCTCTCTCTCTCTTTTTTTTTTTTTTTGGATTTGTATCCTTCTTGCCACTGAAGAGTTAGTGGGAGGATTTCAGAAAAGTTTGGACCCAAAACATGAATAATAAACACATGGTTCCTGGCCTTAGTTTTTACTGGTGAAATGAAAATAAAAAACAAGGAAGTGTTCTGCTTCTTTAGGATATAAATTGCTCCATGACAAATAGAAAGTGAAATTCTGCAGGTTATTTTCATAACCTATCTTCCAGAGAATTTGCTGACTGCTGAAAAAGAAGGAACAGGGTAAAGAAATGTATAAATTCCAACAGTTTCTAAGGTACCCCACAAAAGCAGGAAAATGACTAACCTCATTCTGTAAAAAGTAAAGCTGAATTGGAAGAATCAGTTATACAAAAATAATAGTGTTTTCTCCCTTATGGACTGGTCATTCATTTCCAGTATGCCCTCATCTGACCACCTACAGCGTCATCCAACAATAGAATGGGACCTTAGTGTTCAGCTAGGGCCTGACCCCTTCACCTTGTATTTTACGACCAGAGTCCTGGGCCCAAGCAATGAAGAAGCAGCTCATTTTAGGTCTCATGGTGAATCACGGCCCCTCCAGAACCACAGTCTGAATCATCTAGTGTCTTCATCTTTCACCCACAAACCTCTGCTTTAGGATTGTGGATGAACCAGGAAAGTTCCTGTCTCAGCGCCTGAAATCCTACCAGTAGAAGCTCAGTGAGGAAGTAATTATATAGAAGAGAAGAATGAGGTCCTCATAATCAACTCTGTTTACATCCCTCCCACGGAATGGTACAACTGGTTGACCAGAAGCCTAGCTTGTGCCTTGAAAATGTAAAGCCAGAACACACGTGAGTGGACATTGGGAGCAGAGATGAGTGGTGGCTTCTTTATTTCTGCATAGTACCATTTCTTTAGGGGTTCTTGTTCTGTGGATGTGCCCCAGTGATTTCAGTTCCATTTTCCAGGCATTCCTTTTCCCTTCCCTGGGTTACGTCGTGTTTCTGGAAACTGGTGTTGAGTCAGGGAATGAGTAGAGGGAGGCCTGGCCTGTTCTTTGGTCCAAAGTCAACTTTCTTGTGTTTCCCACTCCATCCGGTGTGGACCCTCATGTCTAGCAAATCTGTCTGCTGCTTTGATGCCTTGCTTAGAGTCCAGCAAGCTTCTAGGACTCTGTGACCAGGACGAGGGTGTGGACTGAGCTTGCCCACAGACATGGTTTATTTAGCCCACAAAGTTTTAAGAATCTAGAAGTTTGACTTGGATAATCCTAGTTCTCTGGTGTCTCTTGAAAAATTAGAAAGGACAGTTGACTCAATGTCTTTGTTCTTGTATGTGTCGTTCTGCGCAACTGGCTGGTGCCGTCCGCCCTTAGACAGGGCGTGGGCTCTTCAGCTCTGCACAGACCCCGGTGCTCCCTCTGTATTACACTCGGCCCGGCCATCCTCTTGGCTTTCTTGCCCTAACACTGCACCGTCACGTTCCCTTTCTGCGGCTTTTCTCTCCCTGAGCAGCTCCTTTTGGAAGACGGGCTCAGGCCTCTCTTCTCCTGGGTCTATAGACCTTCCTTCACTTTTTACCTCCTTTCTCTCCTCTTTCCACCCTACGGGAAGAAGCTTTAGGGTCTAGGGTTGGTGGAGGGGAGCTCTGCTTCCTGCACTCTCCTCCTCTCAAACACTGTCTGTATGCCCAATTCTGGCCATGGTCTAAGCCTGAGTGTCCCAGGAGTGCACAGTTTTGAAATTCAGAAGTCCATAATTAAGATTATCCCTGTACTAACACACGCTTGTCCTGAATCAGAGAGGACATCTCCGCTGGGCGTCCTCCTTTTACTTCCAAAGCCATGCTTCCACTCCGTTCTGTTCTCTACCCATGAAAGTCACCTCCGGGGACCGTCTCCATATGCTTCCCTGCCTTCGGGCTGCCTGGGGTCCGGCTGTTGGGTAGCACCACCGGGAAGCCTGAGGAAGGGAAGAGAATAAAGGTGAGCTGTTTCTTTTTCTTTCTCTTTCTACATTCTGGTAGCACTCCTTCTCTGTGCTTTCTGGCATGTGGATAGTGACAGCTCAGTGCCTCCTAGCCCAAGGGGATGGTACTAACCCCTTCCCACACCTCCGTAAATCGTCTCTCCATCAACCACTTTCAAATGACTCAATTTGAAAGCTCCATCTGTTTCCTGTTGGGACTCTAATGGGTATAACATTCCATACAGTTGTTTATCCATAGGCATAGTCAATAATATTTATGCATATTTTAAGTTTCATCTAAAAATAAATCAGTGTTAAAATGAAGCATCTGAACCATGAAGCAATGCAAGAATTTTCTATGAGACAGTCATTTATGACTCAGAAGCGTCCAGAGTAACTGAATTGAAGGTTTTAAACTCCTCCATCACAATCTCTGAATACACATGGAATCCCCCAGTGCACCCATTTCTAAGAAAACTTAATAATATTTAAGCTGACATAGAACAGAGGGAAGAAACAGGGGTTATTTAAGGTCTCCAACGACTGAGGAAGTTCTGTCAATAACAGGTTAGCATGGTCTTCACCGTGCCCTGGGAGCATGCCAGCAGGTGAGTGAAGACAGCCAGAGCACACAGCTCCACTCTGTTAAATTTTTAATATTCTTTGAACAATGTCTGAGGTTAGGGGCTCAGTCTGGGAATCCCAAGCATTCTATAAAATAGGACACCTTCCCACCTCTGTAAGCATGCCCTGACCTTGTCTGTCCTTTTCCCCCCTTAAGTTCACTCAGCTATGACAATGAAAAGTGTCATCCATGCTAGAGGCCTTTGCAGAAAATTAGAAGTGAAGGGTCTGCTGGCACATACATGATACCTGGGGGACAAATGGTGTTTACAGGCATTTCTACATGCTGCTCAGAACACATTAGGCCCAGCATGTCATACAAAGCTATTGTGAAACCTGGCTTTCTTCCCTGATTTATATCTTAAATAAATTCCCCAGTCACTCTCTGATTGATACATTCATAAATCATATATGTACAGGTATTCATACATGTGGAATACGTGGCCATTTCCTAGCACAGAAAGATTACCATCACTCACAGATTTCCTCTTTTTTTTTTTTAAACAAAACTTACTTTAAGCCAATTGGCTCATTCTAACGTTCTCCTGGTTGATTTCTCTCCAAACCAGTTTTGTTTTGTTTTGTTTTTCCCCTTTGCTGATAACACAGCACAATTTTGGAGTGTCTACCAAAATAGCTGTGAAAAATGATCTTATTAGAAATGAAGGAACTTCATTATATTGAAGTGCTTTTTGGAAGAATATCCCAAAACATGAAAAATGGCCACGAGAACAGGAGAGCAAGATTTCTGTGAGATTTCTGCGCAGTTCTCTGCCCTGCGGACTCGCTCCTTCCATTAACCCTGCCCCCGCCCCCCCATCCAGCACATTCAGGGAGTCCAGCCTCTCCCTGACTGTGGTGTCCTGTCCACAATGAGATTATTTTTATTCTCAAGACTTCAGCTGCTCACTCAAATGAATCACATATTTTAACATCTGCCCCTTTATCTCTTCTGTTTCATAAGGTTTTAGTGTTCCAGACCTTCTCAGACTCCCTGAGTGAGGTAGGATAATGCTACATGAAACATTAAAAAAAAAAAAAAAGCAAATAATTCAAATGAGATGATTTGCAGTGAGAGACAACCTACTTCTGGGTAATTTTAAAACCTATCTCTGACCCTTCCCCCGTGGATGACTTACAAAGCTGTAACTCTGAGCTCATGCTCCCTGTTGAACACATGTTCTACAAAAAGAATGGATCCAAAAACTGCTCCATGCCCAGGGTCCTTTGTCATCTCAGATTCAGCATGGTCAAGGTCAAACTCGAGACTTCCTCCAACTAGCAGGAAGAAAATAAAAAGCTCTTTATATGGTCTGTTTCTGTCTGTGAAATGCTGAGCCCCAGTAAGCAAGTGTTAACATCTCCGTGTGTGTGTGTGTGTGTGTGTGTGTATACACCCACACACTCTTTATTGTGAAGGGAGTTAGTCATTTTTGTTTTGACCTTTGCACTTTTCTCTCTATCCATACCCACTCTTTCCAAATCCTGGATTCTTCCTTTGAAATAACTCAATGTCACCCTTCTCTAACCTTTTTCACTTTTTCTTTTTTCTTGTTATCCCAGGCCACTGTCCCCTCCCTCTAGATTATCATAATACACACCCAGCTGGTCTCCCTATCTCCTTTCCCAAGCTGGGTTGTAACTTAGTCAGTTTCAGGTCTTATATCTTATACCATTCTTGTCTTGGCATATACTTCCTTTCTGAAAAGGATTTTACTAATCTGAACCTTTGGTCCTGCTATTCTTAAAATTTTGTCAACTATACTTCAGTTACCTACACATTATTAACAGCTTCCCTGCCATTCCCTAAAGTAGAGCATCTTTCTGTATGTCTCTTTGATAACTCACTGCTTTCCTTGTTGCCCTTGGCTGAAAAGCACATTGTTTATCAACGTGTTTTATTCACGATTATCTGGTAGCCCAACCATGATATTTAATGTAATTGATGTCTCCTATTTACTAATGGATGTTACATCATCATTATTCATAAAATTTGCTACTGAAGTTGACACCTGATTAAGGATATGTGATTGAGGATAAGAGCCTGTGAATGTTTGGAGATACTTGTTTGTAGTAAGTACCGTGCGGTGTGGTAAGCTATCTACGGGCTGCAGCTGGCTTCCTCTTCTCTTAATATTCTGTACTTGATGTGGCTGAGTAGGTGTTGAGATGCTCAGCTTCAGTGTTTCTTCCAACCACATGAAGGACAAAATGCTTATTGGTTACGAGAGTCTGATGAAATATAAGTGATTTAAAAAAAAAGCAGGCGAGGACACTTTTTCATAGAGTTATGTAAGATAAATGAGTATGCTACACACACACACACACACACACACACACACACACTCTTTCTCAAAATATTTTTAACTCATTTTATATAGGGAAGTTTTAAATGAAAGTGTTGTTTTGAATATAAGGTGCTCAGGGATTCATGTGGTTATACGGGTTTATTGTGATAGGCCTGGGGTTAGAGGTTTTGGGGTTTAGTCATTTGGTTTACCTATTATTCTCCCCCCGAAGCCCCACCCTTGATTCTGTGTGCTATATGGCAGTTTGCTGGAGCTCTTGTGATTGGATAAACTGCATTATCAGTTTTGGCCAATAAATTGTGGGTAGAAGTTGCTGAGTCTTTCGTGGCAATGCAAGATCTGTCCTTTGCTGTGTTGCTATCTAGATACTGGATACTCTATCAGATTGGTGTGATTACGGCTTTACATTTCCCTGGCCATATGGCCTTATGTATGTGGATAAATCCTCATTTTTTTTTCACTTACTGAAAAATAGTGACTGTACTATTAAGGGCCTACCTCATAGAGTTATTATAGAGACCAAATTAGAAAATTATGTATGAAATGTCCTGTAAACAAAGTGATACGCATACATATAAGATGTTATTTTTAAATTATTTTCATTTTAGAAACTTAAAATTATTTGATTTTAAAGGCAATTCATGTTAATAGTAAATCTAAGCCATAAAGAAGGGTAAAAGTGTTAGCAGAAATTGTTTAGTCTAACACCCTCCCATCGCCCACATTCCCAATCCCACAGATATCTACTGGTACAAGTTCCTTGTGAATAAGCATAAAAGCATATTTTTATGGATAATGTTTTTTAGCTTTTGTCACTTAATATATTTGGAACATCTTCCTCATTTTTCTTTTTAATGGTTTCATAATACTCTGCTGGATAAATGAACCATGCTTTATAAAATTTGTCAATCAAGATTTTTTCCTTTAAAAAATGAATACTTAACACAATTTGAACTATTTGTTTTAAATGCACAAAAGAAAGAATGTTACAGAGACTGCTATCATAGCATATGCTGCTGTCATTACAGAACAAAGTAAAAGTGAAATAATAGTAATATTTATGACCTGAGATGGCAAACACGAGCACCTGCAGAGACCAAGGAGATCAATTAACAAAGGCAGAGGTGTAGGCTCAGGAAAGACACTAGGGTCAGGGGGAAGGAGAGAAGGGGAGGAAGGTGGGAGAGAGAGAGGAAGAGAAAAGAGAAGAAAGAATCATTGCGACCAGGAGAGCACATGCCTTTTTAAGGGCAGAGACTGAGCGGAATTTAAGCCCACTATTCTCACTACCGATTCTATCCCAGCACTGGCAAATTTGATTTTTCAAGAGAATTAAGAAACCCCAATATTTACATGTAATGCTTTTGATCTTTTAAAGTCAGAAACAAGATCAGAAACTTTATTTTTAATGCACAAGTCAAATTAAATTCATTGAGCAGTAATTGGGTATAGTCAAGGGACAGCTGGTCACCTCTTAAGATAGAAGGTGCTACAGAGTTTGAACGCACCTTACGCAACATACCTATATGACGTGACCTTGTCGACGTGATGTAAGAGTGTTTCATACCGTGGAAGCCCTTCTTGCCTCCAACTGCATTTGTAAAAACAACCAACCACAGAAATCTTTAAAGAATACTCTTGGTATAATTTTATTTCTACCTCGGCCCTGTGCTCTAAGCACTGAGAATCATATGAAAGGAGCTTTCAGTGCCTCTCTTTGATCTGCCATTTACCCACTGCTTCCATATCAGGATCAAAATTCGTATTAACTTGGAGGCAACTTGACTTCTGTCGGGTGCTGACCAAAAAGCTCCCTTAATATAGCACTTTTGTAATTGTTGTTCTTGAGTCTCTAAGTCGTGTCTGACTCTTTGTGACCCCATGGACTATAGCCCACCAGGCCCCTCTGTCTATGGGATTTCCCAGGCAAGAATACTGGAGTGGAGTTGGTTGACATTTCCTTCTCCAAAGAATCTTCCTGACCCACAGATTGAATCTGCATCTCTTGTACTGGCGGGTGGATCCTTTACTGCTGAGCCACCAGGGAAGCCGAGTATAGCGTAGCACATTGATGTAAAAGCAAATGCTTTATTTTTGTTATTGTTGTTCAGTCTCTTGTAACCCTGGGTTCAGTTCAGTTCAGTTCAGTTCAGTCACTCAGTCATGTCCGACTCTTTGCAACCCCATGAACCACAGCACGCCAGGCCTCCCTGTCCATCACCAACTCCCGGAGTCCACCCAAACCCATGTCCATTGTGTCAGTGATGCCATCCAACCATCTCATCCTCTGTCGTCCCCTTCTCCTCCTGCTTTCAATCTTTCCCAGCATCAGGGTCTTTTCAAATGAGTCAGCTCTCCGTATCAAGTGGCCAAAGTATTGGAGTTTCAGCTTCAACATCAGTCCTTCCAATGAACACCGAGGACTGATCTCCTTTAGGATGGACTGTTTGGATCTCCTTGCAGTCCAAGGGACTCTCAAGAGTCTTCTCCAACACCACAGTTCAAAAGCATCAGTTCTTTGGTGCTCAGCTTTCTTTATAGTCCAACTCTCACATCCATACCCTAACCCTAACCCTATTGGTATGTTTCACTTTGCAACCCCATGGACTGCAGCACGTCAGGCTTCCCTGTCCTTCACTTTCCCAGCGTTTGTTCAAACTCATGTCCATTGAGTTGATGATGCTATCCAATCACCTCATCCTCTGTTGCCCCCTTTTCCTCCTGCCCTAAATCTTTCCCAGCATCAGAGTCTTTTCCAATGAGTCAGCTCTTCACATCAGGTGGCCAAAGTGTATTGGAGCTTCACCATCAATCCTTCAATGAATATTCAGGGTTGATTTCCTTTAGGATTGGTTGGTTTCATTTCCTTGCTGTCCAAAGGACTGTCAAGAGTCTATAAATTTTTTAAAAAATGCTTTATTAAACTATTGTAAATGCCACACAATTTTTTCTGTAATTTTCTCTTAACTGGTTAGTTTTCAGTGTAAATTTTGATCAAATCAGTCATTGCGTACTTTTAAAAATAGTGAAATGGTGGCTCTGTAGAATGTCTTGAAGCCTAGGTTGCTGTAATTAGTAAAACAAATCATATATCTAAGAAGAAGGGGAGGCATATGAAGGTAAAACCAAATTCATCCATTTTGTAGGCTGAATGCGTGCTTATTTATAAGTTATAATGAAGACAACTCTTTATTGACTCAAAATGTGGTCAAGGTTTGAAGTTGTTCTTTCATGAGATGATTCTGTTATGGAATGTAAAACTTGGTTGAATAAAGAGTTTTTGTTTAATTTGGTTCAGATGCTGAGAAAACACAGTTTTTGATATATCTGAATATCTCCTTTCCAGACTTGGCCATTTTTAGAAGCTTAATAATAGTCGAAACCTGATTTTAAAAATCTACCAAGAAAACCCATGTTTCTATCTGATTTAACTAATGTCACTATTAGATTCAATCTATTTAGTTGGGGAAAAATTAGTTTGTGACTGCAAATGGTTGTCTGCACTATGTCCAAGTGAACAGGGTCATTTTTGGAACATTTTTGGTATGAATTTTTCTTTGCTTGGTTTTATTTTTCTCCATCTGTTTCAGAACCAAAAGGCTGTCAAGAGTCTATAAATTTAAAAAGATGTTTTATTAAACTGTTGTAAATGCCACACAATTTTTTCTATAATTTTCTCTTAACTGGTTAGTTTTCAGTGTAAATTTTGATCAAATCACTCATTGCATACTTTTAAAAATAGTCTATGTCTATAATCTATATCTATAATAGTCTATATCTATAAAAATATCTATATCTACACACACATACAATTTTATTTGTTCCAGAGTCAATCAAGGAATAACTCAATGAAAATTAAATCACAGTTATAGGACAGAACTTAAACATTTTAAGTACTTAAAATGTAAACTAAATGTTAATGCTGAAAGAGATTTTGAAGGGTGTGTAACTGATGCAATAGCAAAGAGGGGTTCATATATGTGGCGCTAGGTGTAAAGAACCCGCCTGCTAATATAGGAGACATAAGGGATGCAAGTTCGATCCCTGGACCGGGAAGGTCCCCTGGAGGAGGGCATGACAACCCACTCCAGTGTTCCTGCCTGGAGAATCCCATGGACAGAGGAGCCTGGTGGGCTACAGCCCATAGGGTCACAAAGAGCTGGACATGACTGAAGTGACTTAGTGGGCATATGCGTGCGCGCGCACACACACACACATAATTGAAACACACAATCATAAAAAAGAAGATAAATAATAGTATAACTTTTAAATATCAAGAGAAAGAGGTAGGGCTGAGATGGGGATGACAGAAATGAGGTGTGGTCTTTCTGATTTGTTTTTTTAATGTGAGCCAAGATAAGCAAGATTTAGGAGCCTAAGTTCATCATTGAGTCCTATGTGGTCACTTGAAGAATCTCAGACCATTGAAGGTGGTTGCCTCTGGGGAAGGAAATGAAATTGATGATGGGGTGTCTGAGTGGGAGACTTCAGTGTTGTATCTCCTACCCTACCCTCTTATTTTTTAACATATGTTTTTGCTAGCATGCTATAATACTATTAATAATAACAATAAATGACAACACCATAACCAAACTTTAAAAATAATGCTACCTAGTTGTATTGATGTGTATTTCCCCCACATAATAAGATACATGTGCATGTAGTGTGTCGATCTGATTCCATCCATTTTGTTTCAGGGATATGGACTGTGTTCTGCAAGTGTTTTCTCTTTTAGATAATAATTACAGGGAAGTAAGTGTAAAGTAAATGGTTTTCTTTGGTTATAAAGTTCTGAAGCCCATCACTAGATGGGCTGTTCCCCTCTCTGTGGTCATCAGGAAAACTCAGAAACCAGGCCTATTCCATCTTATTTGGCTCATTATAATCAAATGAGCTACCGGAGCTGCACCTCAGGGATTAGCCAGCTTCTCCGAGGCCACGTGTGACCTGCGACTTAGGAGGCCTCTCCTGCAGGTAACTACACCTCCTTCTTTCCCATCATGATGCCAACCATATTCCAGTATGTAAGTTTGCACACACTGCACTGTGAGGCATATGTGAGCTCAGCCCACCTTGACATTGCATAGTGGGGGCAGGTTTACTTTAGAAACCAGATATCTGGGTGTGACTAGGACAATTGGATGCTCATTAACTGCCATTCCCTGCTCATCTTATCAACTCCCCTCTCTTCCTAAGCTCTTGCAGCCTGAATGGTGATGAGTGGCAGGACTGAATGGACAGAATCAGGATGCTCTTTATTTTTCCTTTCTTTTTCTTTCTTCTCCCACTGCCCCTACAGTTTTCCTCAGAGCGGATTGTTCTTCCCCCACCCCTAGATGACAACTTGATTTTTCCCATGACTTTTCTGCTGACTCTTAGATAATAAAATATCCTAACATCATTTGACAGGACAATCACAGTGGCAGTTCAGAATTTACAATATTAAGTCATGTATCTCAGGACCCCGGGTTGGGTTTAAAGTTTATTCTTCTTTCTTTCACTCAGTCTGGGGGCTGTATTCAGTTGGCCTCTTAAGGCTGAAGAGAGGCAAAATTTATATTCTTTTCACATCTACTGTTTCATCTCTTTCAGTAACTTGAAAACTAAAGTTTGTAATTTTACCAGAGGGAAGAAGGAGAGCTTGAGAGGTTAAGGAGTATAGAGAAGTTTTCCCCTGACAGTGGCTTTATCCTTTTAGAATTTCCTCAGAGGCCCCCAAACTGTTGATATATCCCTCAAAGTTCTTTTGACGTGGGTGATTGTATTCTGTTTTAATGGCCATTCATTTCCTTATAAGTGTGGCTACCAGGTAAAATATAGGACTCCAAATTAAATTTGAATGTCAGATAAATAATAAATTAGTATTTAGTGTATCTCAGATATTATACAGGACATAGTTAACCTAAAATAAATCATACATTTTTACGTTGAAATTCAAATGTAACTGGACATCCTGTATTTCTATTTGCTAACTGTTGCAACTCAAAGGTGGAAGGGCATTTTTAAGGATATCTGCTCTTTTGGGCCAGCCAACCCTCTTTATTTATTTGTTTTTCTTATTAAGCAAGTGTTTATTAGTAATCAGCCACAACACACTTTATACAACAGGCTCAGTAAATTCAACATATTCCAGCTGAACTTTAGGTGTTATAAATACTATCTTATATGAAATATTCATGAAAGACATTTGAAAGTACTTTCTAGAAACAGGATTTCTTTTCTCCTTTAGCTGAAATCAGTGAATTAGAATCGCTGTGTCTGACCAATGACTGGATGTAGAATCATTTAAGGTTGAAGCTTTAGATGTCATTCCTAGATAGCAGGGAAGTTTTTCTAGATGCTTAAACTTCTTTAGAATGTAGCATATCTGATTTCCTGACCATACACGGAGCATATGTTTTAAAGTAGAACAAATGATTGTCCCTAGAGATATGGAAACACTAACATGCTTACTTAATATTACATGCTGATCTGCATATTTTATCATGCTATGTTCTAGTACCAGAGTCATATTTTTTGTATATATCAAACACCTTTTCAGAAATATAACCTGCCAAAAGGCCTTCATGGACCAACTGAATATAGATTGTAAATTTATTATTACTGTATTGAGAAAAGTTTATTATTACCTGATTGTAATAGATTTTTAAAGCCAACTAGAGCATAAATTTATAACACAGTGTATATAAGGAAGTAACTTTTTCTGTATCATAATCAGTATCTAGAAAAACAATTTCCAGATGATCTGTGAACATTTAGTGAGTGATACATGTGGTTATCTGTGGTCCTATTTCTAATGCTTTCCCCAAATTTAAATTCTAATATTGTTCATCTATCACTGATATATCTCTACAGTATTAGAACTATAAACACAATAACAGGATTCCTGAAAGTATACCATGATTAAGTGGATTCCAGAAATTAATGTATTTTGAGGTAGGCTATCAACATTTAATAACAGTGATTATTAAAGGAAACCATTGTTTCTGTTAAGGGTTAGTAGAATTTTTCAAGACCTTTTAAGAAGCAGCTCTTTCTTAGAATGGAATCCTTTATCCCTTCTTCCTTTTCTTACAGGACTCATTCTGAGCAAAGTCCATTCCAATCAGCTTGACTCATTATTCCTCACAAAATTGAACGCTGACTATTTTAACTCAACAGATAGGAACTTCATGTGACTCCTCAAGGTCACACAGAAAATTTGTAATGGAATAGAATTTCTTACGGGGAATAGTTTTAAAGCCCTTTGCCTCTAGCCCCACTTTGTTAGCTAGCTAATTTCATGTAGCCGAGAAGGAAAAAATGAATGTAGCTATGTCATTTATTTTCAGTGAATTAAAATAAAGGCTCCCTAAAGCCTGTGGTATGTCACTCTAAGTTAGAAAAAGAAGATAAACAAGACATGTTAAAATGTCTTCCTACCTGTTATAGATTAAAGGGAAGCATAAATACGACTGCTCCCATCTCCCACAGCAAGAGTGCAAAATATCCCAGTGAAAATACATGACAAAGATGGAAACGGGTGTATCCAGAATGCCTTGTGATTGCATTCATGTTACACCTTGTGAAGAAAGGAGCTGGCATCCTCTCCTTGACCAGCTGCAGGGATCCTGAGTCCTATGTGTCATATACCCACGTGGTTAAGCTGGAATTGCCGTCCCCGTCCCCAGAATCCCCTTCCTGGATGACTCTGCTTGTCTAGAAGAGGAATCCAGGTGGTCGATGTGAAGCAGCGGCGATGCTCTCTGCACGTTGTCAAGGTCGGGTGTGGGGATAGACAGCCGCGGAGACCTCGGCGAGGCCCTGCGCGCCTCTGTATCTTGCCCTTCTTCCCACCTGCTTACCCTGCGGCCCACCTGTGGTCTGAGCAGCACCCCGCCCCTCCCAGGGGCCTGACTGCAAACCTCCGAGGTCACAGCCAAGCCAGAGCAAGGGTTCTTCTCCACCAGACTCCCAAACAGTCCTCAGCCACTGGGGACCCCCAGCCCCACCACGCCCCTGGCTTCTCACATGGACTGAGTGGTGACTTCCCGATTTCCCCCATCTTCTCCCTCAAGTACAGAAGTCTGCTAATGAGAACCCATCCCTTATCCCAGAGCTTCATGTGCTGGAGGCCAGGGCACTCTCAAAGCCCAGCTCCGCAGACACCTGCTCCCTCTTAGAACCAGCCCACCTTCAAACTGGCTCACGCAAGTGCCCGCGTGCCCTGGCCACCGATAGACTGGAGAAGCTGATGTGTTTATATTTAAAGTAAACAACCAGGTGTGCGGGAGAGTGGCATGCCCATGAGTAATGGGAACTCCTTGGGAACCAGGATCTCATCTGAGAGGGAAGTTCACATGCAATGAAGCCAGCTCCGAAAGCTTGGCCTCATTAAAATGCAGTGACTTTAACTTGTGTGGAGGTGTAGCTGCTAACACTGAGTAGCAGGCACATTGTAGGGGTGAAAGTTCAGAGATAGCAATCCAATGAAAGCCAAAATGGTACGGGATCGTGATGGAAGGGGAGCAGGAAGTCTGTACAGCTCGTGGTTTAACAGGTCCTGGTACTGGCGATGCTTCCTACTTGAATATCTGGATTATTTCCATCTTTGGGCTGCTGGGATCAACTAGAAAACAGCCCGCATTTCTCAATGTTCCGGACGCCGTCAGTGCCCTGCCTACGCCCTTGGCACTCAGCTGGAAAATCGGCTTCTGAGAATAGCTGTGCCTCTGCCTGAGGGTTCCTATCCGGGAATGGGAGCCTGTCGCCCACACGTAAGACCCAAGTGCTACAGAGCTTGTACCCTGCACACTTCGCTCCATGACAACCGGGAGCTGTGCATATTCACCCCAGCTCCCTCTTTGCCTCTCCACTGGGACGGTGTGTCCCCCTTTGTCCCCCAGAGCTCCCCAGTGGAGTTGCCTTGGAGTTGTCCAGAGCGGCACTGGACCTGGTGACAGCCTGTAGTGGCTGCCTCCCTCCCCTGTCTCACCTCCTCCCCTCCTGGTATTTCCTGGGATCACCCTCCAGATAAAACACAGACCCGTGCATCTCTGTCTCAGGGATGCTTCTGAGAGATTGAGAATCAGGCCTTTTCCATGGCTCTTAGGCTGGTATGCTTTCTCTGCCTATTCTGTTTTGTTGAGGATTTGTTTATAAAATTTGTCTCGAGTCCAGAGAGAAGGGAAATGGGTTTGCAGATAAAGCAAAGGCATCTAGTTGTAGAGTATGCTAGGATATTGATTTAGAAGTTTCTATGGAAGCCTCAACATGAATTCAGGACCCAGAGTGTTTTATGAACCCCAGAAGAGGTGCTACCCTGAGCCCTGGTTGGGGGCTTCTGCAGGACTCAGTGGGGAGCTGGGCATGTGTTCCTGCAGGATGGAGACGCAGTGGAAAGACGCCTGCCTCCTGGTTGTCAAGGCCAGGCACTGTGGCCTTAGGTTTGTCCCGCATCCCAGGGGTAACTTGATATCTGAGCAGACAAAGAATGTGAGAGTGTTCCCAGTGGAATAGATGTTGGCCTTTTGCATGCGAGAGAGGCTGGGCACATGTCCTCTTAGATCCCCAAAATAGGAGCACTTAAAAGGGTAGATGGCCTCAACAGAAAAAAATCAGTGTCAATAATTGGATTTCTAGGTGTTAAGAAGTAGGATTACTGAATTTAGCAACTGTAAATAAAGGATACTTAATTAAACTAAAGTTTTATCCAAACAACAAATATTTTGTTTGGTATAGGTATATACCTCATACTATTTAGGATATGCTTACATTAAGAAAAATAATTGTTTAGCTGAAATTAAAATTTAACTGGGCATCTTGTGTTTTATGCATTGACCCTACTTCCACTCTACCTAAGTTCCCAAGAAGACTAGAAGTAAAGTGATTGGGAAATGAAGTGTGATACTGGTACAACAATTCTTGGGAGTATAAAGTGAAGGATGCATTAGTGATAAGAAATGAAGGCTACTTTACTTCTCTTATTTCTCAGGAGCATATAATAAACAAACAACCCTATCTTCTGAAAAATTAAAAAAAAAAAAGTGAAGTCTTTGTTATGCTCCCACCCTGAGCTAAAAGATGATGAAAACTTAATGTGCAACCTTATTAATTAGTTTTTCCTTTTAATTAGTGGGTCCATTCAATATGTATTGATCAAGTGCTTATTATGTGTCGGGCACAGTTCTAAGCCCTGGACAAGCAGCAGTGAACCATGCAGACAAAGTTCTTGACCTCACAGCTTTGATTCTACTGATGAGCATACTTGGCAAACAAAATGGAACTTGAGGCCAAGTGGCTCATAAATGTTTGAAGGAGCTGATCCCTGCTGTAGGCCTTTCAAGTCTTGCCTTTCTGCCCTGTAATGTCTAATACTCCCTAGGACACTGTCCGGAGAAAAATCTTGAGTCTTGACCACCACTGCTTCCACTCACTAAGATCTGTTTGCAGATGGTATTTGAGTGAGGAGTCCTTGGCTAGGCCTACTGATATATATTTTTCATATCATACTTCATTTCCAAAAGGATCTGAGGCAGCATGAGCCCTGCAGCTTTATCTGTTTTGCTCATGTATTCACTTCATTCAGTCAAAAAAGAGAAGTCAGGAAGCACGATGGTTGGTGGTCACCCACGGCTAGCAGGGCCAGCATTCTGGACGTGGTCGAGTGAAAGTTCTCAATATGAGAAGCCTTCAATCATCACCATCAATTCTGAGAACTCTGAATTGTAATATCATCAAATATGATGCTCTAAAGAAAAAAAAATTAAAAAGGACAAGCATGAAATATTTCATGTACCTCTCCTAAAATTTAATTACAACTTTGCTTCCTCCTTAACTTCCCTAAACCTTTCTACCACCCTCTGTGAGACACACAAAATGAAGAGATAGATAGTGAGCTTCAACTGTATGCAGGCAGAACATGTAATAAAGAGCACCGCCCATCATGAAAGAACATATTGAGTTTAATATGATCGGTTGAGGAATCAGGGTGTCTGCTGTGGCTGATAGGTGTAACCTGACTCACATCTTTGAATGAAGTATCTTTAGGAAAGTATTCTATGTTTAATGTTTTATTCTAAAAGAAAGGCATCAGGGCACTTTGTATATACGTTTAAACAAATCTACATCACCAAATAGATACCTCCTTTAATCTTAGAAATGCATGCTAGTGTGTGAGTGTGTGCCTGTGTGTGTCTAGGTGTCATTCAATATTGTTCTCATATAAACTGCTACCTGAACAAGGTGGCCATGTGATGTATTTTTTTATGTTAACTATTCTCCTTTGTTTTGTTTTTCTTTCCTCCCTTTAGTGATAATATTGTTATTCCTGAAAGGAGCATGAATTACATGCTGTACTATGTATAGAGTAGGAGAAATCACATCCACCTCTCACTGGCTGATGCTGCTTCATAATCCCTGATCCACAGCCATGATTCCATTTCTGAAGTTCTACCAATAGTAACAATGTTTGTAGTCCCTAAATACTCATTTTAATTCAAATTTAATTTACTTATAGGTGAGAACACTGAGGTTCATAGACAATGAAGCTCTTTATCTAAGTTTGCAGGGCTGCTTAGTAACCATCTGCCAGACCAGTGTTTGAATCCCTAAAACCCGTTGCTTCCTTTTTTAGAGGATGGGTGTGCCTGTTATCAGTAGCCTAACTAGAAACGCACAGAGCTGACACCCTGGCCCCTTGCTCAGAGGACGAGGTGAACAAGTGACCTCTCCTCCAGTCCTCTCCACTGTGAGGCCCCCCAGGATTGCCATGTCCATGAGACCCCTGGTGACTTGCTCAAATGTGAATTATTTTTGTATAATTCATAAGGACTGAGTCTATTGACTAAGAATTGTACTGAGGCAACATAAGCCCTACCAGTTAGGATCTAAGTCTATGTGCTTCCCATGTGGCTCAGTGGTTTTAAAAAGGGAAAAAATCTGCCTACCAATGCAAGGGAGACAAGAAATGTGAGTGTGATCCCTATGCTGGGAAGATTCTCCTGGAACAGGAGAGGAAAACTCACTCCAATATTCTTGCCTGGAAAATGCCATGGGCAGAGGATCCTGGAGGGCTATAGTTCATAGAGTTGCAAAGAGTTGAACATGGTTGAGCAACTGAACACACACAGACACACTACTCTCTTTGCTTTTCAAGTCTTTTATATTGAAGTTCTTATACAGAGTCTCCCAGTAACTTCTAAGTGGGTTACATTCTTTTGTTGACTATGCTGATCACTCAGGTAACTTCTCATTTTTCATTTGCACTGGCAATAGCTGTTTTCTAAGCGTTATAATGTTTGTTGGTTTTGAGGTAATTATCATTTCATACACACCTCCTCACCCTCTCCCACAACTCAGACACAAGCAACAATCCATTTAAAGATATGCAAATGAGTTCTTTCCTTATCAAGACTGCCTTTTCACAAGATGCAAAGACTTATAGATTCCACCATGTTCTGCAAAATAGCACATGTGGCCTTAGTGTCACATGCACTTATTTCTAAGTTGTATAATTATTCAAGAGAGTTATGGCACGAGAACTCTGAATTAAGCCTGAGTGATGCTGGCATGTCAGAACAAATGTGAGGATAGACTTTAACAGCCAAGTAGCACATCCAGTCTTCAATTGCATAAAATGAACTGTGCACTAGATGAAGAGCCGTGCATGCCACTCTACAGTATAATTTAAAGTAGATAGTAAATGGAAATTAAAAAAAAAAAGATTGCCCTATTTTCCATAGCATTTCTATGCATTACAGAAAGTCTTAATATCTTGGAGCATTGTTACTTGAGTTTAGGCAGAATCATGCCTAATCATTCTTATTGTCTCAGCATGACTGGACCACTGTGTCAGATTTCATAATAGGAAAATAACACAATATCTGTGTTCATTCCTCTGGCAGCCAGAGAGGGGTGTGATTATACTGTTTTCTCAGTCAAGAAGTATCATTGTTTTTGTCTTCATATAACTACATAAGGGTAGTTTTCTTATATAGTATTATTTTAGAGAAGTTAATGTATTATTTTATTTTCTCTCATTTAAGTGTATAACATATGGCTATATACGCAACAAGCTATTCCATAAAATTCCTCTTTTAAGTGAGTTTTATTTGATAATTGCTTTATATTATAAAATAAGAGATGTATTCCAGAGGGGAGACATTTTAAGTAATACTTATGTATTAGTCAGCCACTGCTGCATAACAAACATCACAAAAATTTTATTGGTGTAAAACAATAAGCACTATTTCTCACTTAGACACTTGTTATCCAGTTGAAGTGGCCTTGCTTCAGGCTTGACAGTTGAGTTTGGTCTATATTCCACACATTCTGGGACCTAGGATGGGGTCAGTAGCTCTGCAGGGCAGAATCTTTTCATATCAAAGATTGGAAACTTCCAGAGGAAAACATGAAAACAAGAGATGCCTCTTAAGACCTAGGCTTGGAACTGGAGCAATATCATTTCTATCCACATGTGGTCTATCTATTAAGCACATCAGGTTACCCAACAAAGGTCAACATCAGTGACACCACACCATCACCTTTAAAAATGTGAACTGTAGAGTCTTATATTTAAATCTAAGTTTAAAATTCATGAAATGTTACTTAAAATGATGTTCATGCTATACTATATAGTTAAATTTCAAAACAAAAAATGCAAAAATAGGGTGAAAGTAACAAGTTTGACAGGCTTCCCCGGTGGCTCAGACTGTGAAGGATCTACCTGCAATGATGGAGACCTGGGTTCAGTCCCAGGGTTGGGAGGATCCCTGGAGGAGGGCATGGCAGCCCACTGTTCTTGCCTGGAGAATCCCCATCGACAGAGGAGCCTGGAGGGCTGCAGTCCCTGGGGTCACAAAGAACTGTACCCGACTGAGTGACTGAGCACCAGCAAGTTTGACAGATGGCTGTTCATTTCATACTTTTTCACATTTTACTTTCTATTTAATCTTCTGAGTTAGAAACAAGACAATTCAGAGAAAGTTAATTCAGAATTTCATCAAGAAAGTAGTGCAGCTTTTAAAATACTTTGTTAAATTGAACCTTACTTGAACTGTTGTTGTTCAGTCGCTAGGTTCTATCTGACTGTGATACCCATGAACTGCAGCCCACCAGGCTTCCCTGTCCTTCACTGTCTCACTGAGTTTGCTCAGACTCATGCCCATTGAGTCAGTGATGCCATCCAACCATCTCATCCTCTGTGGTCCCCTTCTCCTCTCACCCTCCGTCCTTCCCAACGTCAGTCTTTTCCAGTGAGTCAGCTCTTCACATCAGGTGGCCAAAGTATTGGGGCTTCAGCTTTAGCACCAGTCCTTCCAATGAGAATTTGAGGTTGATTTCCTTTAGGATTGATTGGTTTGATCTCCTTGCTATTCAAGAGATTCTCAAGAGTCTTCTCCAGCACCACAGTTTGAAAGCATCAATTCTTTGTCACTCAGCATTCTTTATGGTCCAGCGGTCACATCCATACATGACTACCAGGAAAACCATAGCTTTGACTACATGGACCTTTATCAGCAAAATGATGCCTCTGCTTTTGAATACACTGTCTTAAACTGTTAATTTTTTTTTTAATGTATTGATATTCTAGTATTTCAAAGACAAAGATAGTGAGGTATAATTTCATAGTTTACCTAGTTACTGATCATTATATGTAGCAGAAAGTGAAGAGGAAATAAAAAGCCTCTTGATGAAAGTGAAAGAGGAGAGTAAAAAAATTGGCTTAAAGCTCAACATTCAGAAAACTAAGATTGTGGCATCTGGTCCCATCACTTCATGGGAAATAGATGGGGAAACAGTGTCAGACTTTATTTTTTGGGGCTCCAAAATCACTGCAGATAGTGATTGCAGCCACGAAAATTAAAAGACGCTTACTCCTTAGAAGGAAAGTTATGACCAACCTAGATAGCATATGTAAAAGCAAAGACATTATTTTGCCAACAAAGGTCTGTCTAGTCAAGGCTATGGTTTTTCCAGTGGTCATGTATGGATGTGAGAGTTAGGTTGTGAAGAAACCTGAGCACCAAAGAATTGATGCTTTTGAACTGTGGTGTTGGAGAAGACTCTTGAGAGTCCCTTGGACTGCAAGGAGATCCAACCAGTCCATCCTAAAGGAGATCAGTCCTGGGTGTTCATTGGAAGGACTGATGCTGAAGTTGAAATTCCAATACTTTGGCCACCTCATGCGAAGTGTTGACTCATTGGAAAAGACCCTGATGCTGAGAGGGACTGGGGGCAGGAGGAGAAGGGGATGACAGAGGATGAGATGGCTGGATGGCATCACCGGCTCAATGGACATGTGTTTGAGTAAACTCCAGGAGTCTGTGATGGACAGGGAGGCCTGGCATGCTGCGATTCATGGGGTCGCAAAGAGTCGGACACGACTGAGCGACTGAACTGAACTGAACTGTATATGTAAAAGGATTTTAGAAAACTTTGAAATTCATATTAAAGATTCTTTTAGATAACTGTGCTTTGCAAGCTTTGTATAGACATTTTATACACATTTCATATGCCTACTGATTTTTGAATTTGTTGATTGTGATGAAGATTGGATGGGGGTAGGTGATGGTTATATGTGAGAAATGTTTATTAATCCACTCCCCACAAAATGGTTCTTTTAGTACGTGTTTTACCTATTGAGGTGGCTCAGATGGTAAAAGCATCTGCCTACGATGTGGCAGACCCAGGTTCGATCCCTGGACCAGGAAGAAATCCTGGTGAAGGAAATAGCAATCCATTCCAGTACTCTTGCCTGGAAGATCCCATAGACGGAGGCGCCTGGTAGGCTATGGGGTCACAAAGAGTCAGACATGACTGAGCGACTTCACTTTCTTTCTTCTTTCTTTACCCATTGAGAAAACTCAGTCTCAGAAAACACTCAAAAAGATTAAAAAAAAAAAAAAAACACCAAAACACCCCACAGGGACTTACATTTACCAAATAATAGATACAGCTCATATTCCGCTCATGGATTGGACCAGTGGATGTAGCCCATGCCCCTATCACTGCTACTCCGGCTGACACAATTTCAAGGATCTCCACAGTGTTGCTACATTTGTTCTGCAAGTAAATACTATTTTTTTAGTTAAAAATATTAAATTTTGACAGTATATCCTTTCTTTCAAAACAGTCTCAATAACTACTTCTCTGCCATTCAGTGGATACTAGCATAGAATCTCCTTCACTCTTCAGATAATATAATTCAGTTCTTTCATAGTCTTCTGAAGGATTGCACATGGTCATTGGATAATTTTTATCATTAACTGTTAAAATATATCCCCTGACTATTTGTGATTGACTGCAATATACATACACTGTCTATAACCTTTAATGCACTCTCAATAGTAACTGTTGGTAATGACTTTGAACTGTTGATGTGTGCAGAACAAGTATAGACATGCAGTATAAATAAAGGAAGGGGGAACCTCCCCACTTTTCACTGGCATAAGCATGATTTGTTTATGAAAACATTTATATTAAGCTTATGAATAGTAAGAAGTAATGATAATCCAGCAACCACCTTGATGTTAAGTAATGCAACTTGTAAAATTATCACAGCTGAGAATACTGCTTTTTGAAAAAATGACTTTATGGGCTTTGACCCCATTTTGAAGCATCTCATGAATCCCAAAGAGAATAAGAAATGTGAGCTCCTTCTAGACGATGTAATTTAAATGCAACAATTGTGGGAGTTTCCTACAGTTGTTGATGGATCACCCTCAGCTGACATGTTTCTTCTTGATCAGAGGATAAAAAGAATAGAAATAGAAAGACTCTAGACCATTTGTATGTTTTTAATGAGTTGGAATTCAAGAAAAAAATCTAATTCCACTACATCAGTCAAGAGCTTCCAAAAAGCAGATGGCATTTTTAGCCAAAAGATAGTTCTGTGATGTCTCTTGAGATGTGTAATTTATCTGAATACACATTGCCCTCATCTGGCATTTCCTGGAGGCTAAACAGTGTCATAATCATGACCTTCCTTCACTAGCACACTACCTGGAACAGAGTAGGTGCTCAGTAAATGTCTGAAGAGAGAAGAAAATCTTGGAATGTTACTTGAAACTTTATAGAAAATATTTGCCTGAGTATCTTTTTTCTCAGTCCTCTTCCCAGTTATTCCTGGTAGTGTTGCTTTTTGCAGATTCTGTATTTATAGCATATTTATTTTAAACAAACATATGTTTTTGGAAATTAAGATAAAAATGTTGTTTCATAGAAAAACAGTGCAACAGTGCTATAAATTAAAATCAACACCTTAGGAAAAAAATAAATAGATTTTAGGGTTTGTTATTCTAAAGTAAATTGTGCATTTCAAGTTCTAAATTCTAAAATTCATAATGTAATTTTTAGGCACCATTAAACATGTTTGTAGTTGGCTACTTTGTTGTAACAGATTTTTGTTACATTTGGTTTCTTTTCCTCTATTATCATGATGCTCTTTCCATTTACTTGTTACTAGAAGTTGCCTTTTCTTCTGTTTTTGTTTTATAATTTTATAGGGGAAAATGTATTCTAAATCAGAAGAAAATAATGCAAGATCATTCAAAAAGCATGATTTGAAAACAAATATTTCCTTTTCAAAGTAATGTTCCTTAAATTATTAACAGAATAACATTTCAGCATCTCTCTTTCTCTCTACATAAATGTGTGTGTGTGTGTGTGTGTGTGTGTGTATACATAATGTAATGAGTCTTTTGAAGTATAGTTTATATGTTACTAAGAGACTAAGGGTACTCAATTTTTCTTTTCTTTTCCAATTGTTTTTTCTTTGTTTTTTTTCTCTTGTCTGCACTGCAGGGCATGTGCAATCTTAGTTCCTCAGCTGGGGATCGAATTCCCGGCATTGGAAGTATAAAGTCTTAACCACTGGACTACCCAGGAAGTGCCCTCAAATTTCTATAATTAGTAATTTAATAGCAAATAAGTGTAGATGTGACTATTTTAATAGTATTTCATAGGAAAAAAAAATCTGTAATATCCTTCATAAAACCCAGGATTAGCCTAATTTTTAAATATGATTTGTATTGGAGTGGTCACTGTATGGTTAACACATTTAAAGACAAGTGAGATGATTCATTTTCCACTGAGCAATCTATCATTGAGGGTATATCATTGATGATGACAAGGACAGGACTATTTCATCTCTGGATGGCCCCAATTAATAAACCTCTTTCTAGCAATTGTCATGGGTAGAAACATTGTTTTCCTGACTGCAGTTTAGCATTTTGGCCTTTTTCATCAAGTATGATATTATGGAGAAATGTTTTCTTTAAGGAAGAATACGGTTTAGGTTGTCGTCTTTGTATTTCTTTCCTTGTTCCCGTCAGCTGGTCCCTCAGCCTGGCAGCTTTTGCAAGTTTCCTGGTTTGAGACTGGCCTTCCTACTTCACAGTCTGGAGTCTAGGAAATATATATGTGGTTTTACCTGGATGTTTTATTCAAAATCAAGCATTTAGGTTTTCAGTTTAAATTTCACCCCTTCCACTTCTGTGAAAGAATTAAGTCAAACAATAAATCCCATGAAGGCAAAGTGGTCATAAACTTTAATCTGTCTATATTTAAAGACTCTTACAAGACTATGCGTGTCTTCAACTAATACCATTGTTATTAGTTAAAAGAAAATATACATTTATTTTATTTATTTATTTTTTTAAATATACATTTAAAGAGATGCTATATCTCAACCATTCCCACTACTAGAAACACATACTCCTAAAACGTTATGACCTGCTGAATATAAATTAATGTTTTAAAACAAGAGCTGTATTAGTTTACTCCGAACCAAAGACTTGCACAATTATTTCAGATTTTTAATCCTCCCAGCACACACACACATGCACACATGGATACCACAGCATTGCTTCTCAATAGCTTGACTGTAACCTTGAGAAAATGTTTTAGAGAAAACCTTCAGAAAAGAAAAAGAAAAAAAAAACATAGTTCTTGAGTTTAATCAATAGGAGCACTTTATCTTATGCTTGTTTCTGATGCTCTGAAGTCCAGCTCTATCTTTGTTGTGTTTTTTCAGTGGGACTGAAGTGATGGTTTTAGCATCAGTTCTTCACAAAAAGATGTCTCCAAGGAAAATAATACTTTGGAGGTATGATTTGATTCATAAAAAATACGCTATCAAAAAAGAGCTTTTTTTTTTTTCCTTTAAGAGTCAATGTTTCAATACCTTGTTAAAGAGATACTTACATAAATTTGTTTCCTGCCCAGTTCAATTTCATAGGAAAAAAAAAAATGTGCTTTTAGAGTTTGATGCAGAAAATATTACCAGGGAAATTGTAGCAATTGTCATGTGCATTGAAATATCATTTGTGTCTTTGTTTAGCCATGAAAATATAGCAAGTTGCCAAAATCCAATATATTCTAATGACTGAAGTTCATTTCAGTTTTACTTATTTATTTATTGACAGCAGGGATTCACCTGGAGTGTTAGATGTTGCAAACAATACAAACATGCTTGACATCTTTCTTTAAGCATTTTAGTAAGTAATGCAAGAAAAGAGATGTGGATGAATGGAAAGGTCAATCATAATAGAATATTTAATAAGTCAGTAGAATTTGACTTGATCCTTGATGACGGTGAGGAGATGGGAGGATTCTTTAAAATATTGCACAAAAAGTTGAGGTCAACTGATGGGTACACAGAGGGTGTGTGTTTTGAGTTTTTCATGACCAAAGGATGAAACATGTTGAGGGGGAGAGCAGGAAAGTACTGATGGGATACAGTTTTCATGCAGATATAATGAAGGATGAAGCATGAAGAGCAAGGTCTGCGAATACTAGTCCTTCATTCGTTCTCTCCTTGGTTTGATGAGAAGACGGAAGGCCTGTGACGTTAGACAGTAATTATAATTGTGCATCCATCAGAAAGTAGCGTAATTTCCAACTCAAATTGGTTTAGTTGTAAGGTGTGTTGTTACTGTGCAGGACAGGAAAACCCAAGGTGGAACAGGCCTCGGGGTTTGTTTGGCTTCTCAAAAATCCTCTCAGAGGCTCAGTTCCTGCTCCGCTGTCTCTGGCATCCTCTTCCCCATGAGACTGGCCCCTCTGCGTTCACAGGATGGGGGCCAGCGGTCTTGTCCTCTCTGTTCTGAAGGATCTCCACCTCCACGCTCCCAGTTACTCCGAGTACAGTAATCCTTCTGTCTTTCTGTCCTGAAGTGACTGGCCTGCTCAGTTCTGAACACATCTCTGCCAAGAGGGTGCGCATGGCAGAGACTCATGGTGAGAGATGGGATTGTTCTGAGGGCAGCAACACAGTGTCCACTGCAGGGTCGTGACGAGGCAGAGGTGTGCGCCAGAACCGTCACGGGTGGGGAGGCGCTTCTTGTCAAAGCCAGAGCGCCGTGACCAGCAGGGGCTTCTGGGAAAACTGTGTGGGCAGAATGTGTGTTTGTAGAAGAGAGCTATCTTTATGAAACAGTTTCCCCCGTGATTATAAAAACAGTGCAGATTCAACATGAAAACTATAGACAGCACTGCAGAATATAACTGTCCTTTATGTCTTACTGTTGAGAAATAATCAAAGTTACTGTATTGACATTTCCATTTATCTTGTATGTGTGTGTGTGTGTGTGTGTGTGCGCGCTCCTAAAGATAGTATACACTTGTTATGGAACTAATTGTACAACTTCGTGTGCCTTTCTTAACATTGTTTCATTAACATTTCCCGACGTCATTAAGGTTTCAACATACATTTTGTTGTAATAGTTGCTTAAGATTTTATTACATGAAAGCCTTCATAAGATTCCTCTACAGGCAGCTACAAATTTATATAAATATTCCTATACTATAAACTGTTTGCATTACATCAATTTTGTTTTGTTCTAACACTGGCAAGCATCTTCATAATAAATTGTCATCTGAATCTCTGATTATTTCTTCTGAAGATTGTTCTTAGTATCAGTATGTTCTATTATATGAATATTTTTATTCTCAATGCATATTTTCATAAAGAGCCTCTTGTTGAAGGTGAAAGAGGAGAGTTAAAAAGCTGGCTTAAAACTCAACATTCAAAGAACTAAGATCGTGACATCTGGTCCATCACTCTGTGGCAAAGCAACAGGGAAAAAGTAGAAACAGTGACAGACTTTATTTTTGGGGGCTCCAAAATCATTGCAGACAGTGACTGTAGCCATGAAATTAAAAGACACTTGCTTCTTGGATGGAAAGCTATGACAAACCTAGACAGCATATTAAAAAGCAGAGTCACCACTTGGCCGATAAAGGTCCATATAGTTAAAGCCAAGGTTTTTCCAGTAGTCACATATGGATGTGAAACTTGGACCATAAAAAAGGCTGAGTGCCAAAGAACTGATGCTTTCAAATTGTAGTGCTGGGGAAAACACTCTTGAGAGCCTCTTGGACTGCAAAGAGATCAAACAGGTCAATCCTAAAGGAAATCAACCCTGAATATTCATTGGAAGGACTGAAGCTGAAGCTGAAGCTCCAGTACCTTGTGAAAAGCTGGCTCATTGGAAAATAGCCTGATGCTGGGAAAGATTGAGGGCAGGAGGAGAAGAGGGCGACAGAGGATGAGATGGCTGGATGGCATCACCGACTCGATGGACAGGAGTGTTTGAGCAAACTCAGGGAGACAGTTAAGGACAGGGAAGCCTGGTGCACTAGACCATGGACTTGCAAAGGGTCAGGTGTGACGGAGCGACTGAACAACAGCAAGGCTGTCCCAGCTTATGCCTCTACTCCTGTGCTTATTCTATGGGTTCTAAGTATTGCTGTCATTATTCTAATGATTCTTTAGCAGCTCCCTTTGCCTGTAGTGACATGTGACCTCACTTTTCAGCTCCAGGAGATCAAGCTGCAAACATATTTTCCATCACTGAGGATCTTTCACCACCATCTTGCTGCATTCCTTCCTTCTTTAACATTTTTCTTTTAAACAGTAAAAGTGGGATATTTACTTGTCATGTTTGTGTTTGTTACTTTCTGAACTACTTTTTATTTCTTGGCCTAATATCTACAGACTTTAAGATACAAGCACTTGAACCTTCATAGACTCCACAGAGGATAAGCAGTGAATGAATGAAGTAATGAAAAAGCAAATGAATGAATGAATGACATAAAATGGAAGGACAATGCAGTATCAGGTAGCTCGGGCTAAAATTTACTGTGGCCTTATTAAGTCCATAAAATTTGCAAATTACTTCATAAAAGTACTTTACAGGTTTTGGCATTTTAACGATGTTTACAGTGTTTTGAAAGAGACAAAGATTCTAGTCTTGTGGCAGCTTGCCAGAACAGGGAGAAATTGTACACACAATTACGCTATTAAGTTATTAAAGGTGGCAAGAAATTTACACAAACCAGACCCTGAATTGTTTTAAACTCTGTGCATTGAAAAGGCTAACAAAGGACAACATGTCCTTTAACTCTTCTATTCATTTTAAATTCACCTTTATTTCCCACTTGACCACATTATTGTCTTGTTAAGTAAACAAGAATTATGAATTTCCTTTATCAGTTAATAGCATAAGAGTAATGTCCACAGGTAAAAGGTCTTATGATTAAAGTTCACAACATCAGGGGAAAAGTAATCAGTATATCCAAGTGCATGGAAGTTGGGGGAAAAAGTTGTTTCATTTCTAGAATCATCATTTTTGTTGTGGGATCTAATACTGTAGGAGATAATATATGTGAAAGCTTCTTGAAAGTGGTAAAGCACTATATAAATGTAAAGGATTAGTATTAGTAGTGTGGTAAATCATTTTTCTGAAGGTTGGTATAGGCCATTTATATTTTTTAAGTAGATGAATAGAAGGAAAATATGTTTTTCTCCAAGAATGGCTGATTTCTCCCTCTAGAGTCGCTGAAACACTTCTCTTGGTTTGATTTGATTAATCCCTGTGCCATCCTGGTGAGAGAGATTGGAAGCTCACATTGCATTTTTATGGGTCTTGCCTACATTAAGGTTCAGATATATAGATGTCATTTCTCACAAGTGTTGCTCACTAGTCTTTCTCTTAATTATTCCTTTTATCACTGAATTCCAGAGAGACACACAGGATAGACCCCAGCAGGGAGCCCACTACAAAGGTGATTCTTGTTACTGCATTTGGAAGCTGGTGATAGGGCTTCTGAAGACTTTCCCGAGCCTTTCAGGGGAAAGAGGTGGGTGAGAAGCGCTCAGAAAGCTCGATGAGGGGGCAGGGCCCCTGGAAAACTTTCCCTCTGCAATTTCACTGAGCCTTTATATGCTTTGCTTTTATGTGAGAAAACTAATTATGGAACATTCCAGCACTCTCCATAAAAGGTGAACTTGGGGAGTTTATAAGGTCCTAGGGAATCATAAGAAAAGGATCAGTCCAAGAGTTGGAGCTGAAAAGAGTCAGGGGACTTGGTGTCTGCCAGCTGGAAAAAAGTTCAAGAAGTCTGAAGAGCCCTGGAAAATAAACTTCAAGCCATCTTGAAGTCCTGGCTTGTGTTTTGAGTTTCCACTCCTGGTGATGTCTGTAGATATTTATTTGGCTTTCCGAGGGACCCTTTGTTCTGAGCATCTAAGGGTCATCACTGGTTTCCCCACCAGTGTCCACACGGAGTGGCAGATGAGAGGGTAGGTAGTGTGATTTCAATTATCTTGCACATACAGAAACTCAGATGCAGAAAGATCACTCAGGAAGACAGAAATGATAGTCATATGATAAAAGCTTCTATTTCATTGTTTTGTCTACAATTTTTTTTTAAACTTGGTCAAGTGATATTTGAGAGATGTATATATTTAAAAAGAAAAAACTTAAAAAAAAATGCCAATGCCTTCCAGGCAATATGTGTTTTCCCTTAACTGTTTTAGGCATCATCAGGATCTGTTGGAACTAATGGTGGCGTCTGGAGTCACTGGTTCGTAACTCCTCTGAACTCCCTTCCCTCTCTGGCTGAGTCTGGCCTGGCTCTCCCCAAGGGTCCGCAGCCTTCTCAACTGAGTCTTTTTTTTCCTTCCACATACCATGTACCCCAGGCCTTGGAGGAAAAGAAGGTGACCTCTTTGCTCCTAAAAAACACTTTCAGACCATTGTTCCCCGTCTTCTAAAACAAATGTCAGCTCTTCTGAAACATGTGTCCTCAGCTTCTACCATCAAAAGTTAATTACTTGCCTCCTGTTACTCACTCTCAGCTCTAAGAAACTTTGGCACGCGTTTCTTGTTTGTTTTCCTTTTCTCTATAGCAACTCTCTCAGTTCTTGATGGCTTCAGTAAGAATTGAAGGTTCCTTCATCACCTGAGCCCATAAGTTCCTTGACTTCTAACTCCTTCTGGTATCTTCTCACCCAGCCTTAGCTGCTCGCTGCGAGCTCACAGTCTTCAACAGCCCCACCAGCTCCATAATATTAGTTTCAGGCCCTGCACTCTCTGATTCCCACTCCATGTCTTTGCAGTGCATTTCTTGAATCCAACAAGGAGCCATGACCCTCACACGGGTCTCTGTATTTGAGCCCGCCACTTCTCACCGTTCGTGTTCTCACTTCCCCAGCGTGGAGCTCATGTGCCATCTCAATGGCCTTTCCAAAGTACACACCCTCAACTCTCTTGACTCCCTCTATCAAAATCACCTAGAGAAAAACCCACTACTGATTAATTCCTACTTCCTGCCGCCTCTCCATCTGTTCCCAGGCAGCTGAACACGGCTGGGGAAAAGCTCACCACTGCTCTCTCTGGTCTCAAGTGGGCCCTCAGCCTGCTGAAGAGCCTCTCCACATTCTCCCAGTGAAGTCACTCCCCCATCACCAAGACAACCACTTTACACCTTCTTCAAATATTATACTCAACCCCAATTGACTTATTCTCAGCGTGGTTTCCTGAGAAAATAGAAGCCGTCAAAAGAGAACTTCATCTTCAAACAGCTGACCCTCCTTGCATCCTCACCCATATGCTCTCCCTGGATCCAGGACCCTCTGTCACTCATTGAGTTTGCTTCTGTCTTTTCTCCTGACTCCAATATCTCCCATCTTCAACACAAAACAAGCAAAGTGAAAGATCCTTCACACCCATATCCCCCTTCAACTACTGTTCCAGGCCCTGAGAGCATAATTTCTCAGATGACCTGTTTCTGTTATCTCTCTACTTCTCACAACCATTTGCTTGAACTCACTAGTCCTCCTCAAACCGTGCTTGTTATGGTCACTGTTGACTTGAATCTTGTGAAATCTAACCTTCTCTTAGTACACATTGCAGCAGCCTTTGACATGATGGTCACCTTCCTTGATGAAACAACTTGTTCCTTGTATTTGGGCATCTTTCTCTTTTATTTTTTTTTTATTTCACGAGCTATTTATTCTTATTTTCTTTTCCTGGTTCCTCTTAACCATTCAGGTTCTCTAGGGTTCAGTTCTAGGCCCCCTTTTCCTCTCTGTCTCTACTTATTCCCCAAGGGATATTAACCAGATCCATAGCTCTAAATATGATTTATATTCTCAAGAACTCAGCCCCTAATTCTGCCCTCTGCTCAATACTCATGCACATAGCTGTTTATTCAGTATTTCTAACAGGCATTATAAACATAACATGTCCAAAAAGAGCTACGGATTTGACCCAAAACTCAACATTCCCAACTCTTGCATCTTAAAAATTGGTACTCACATGAACCCAATTGCTCAGGACACACACACACACACACACACACACTCAAAAATCCTCTTGGATTTATCCTCGAGCCTTGTCTTTCCTCTCTCTCCCCCTTCCTCCTTCCATCTCCTGCTCCCTCCATCAAATCTGGCTGATTTTACCTTCAAATATTGAGGTGGCCGAAAAGATCCTTTGGGTTTTCTGTAACATATGGCAAAACCTGAATGGACTTTTTGGCCAACCCAGTATATCCTTTTTTTAAACTTTTTTTTTGTCTTTATTTTCAAGTAGTATGTAAGCTCCAGTATTTTATATAAACAGAACAGAAATTGACAAACTGTGACCCATTGATCAAATCTAGTTCTTTGCTAGATACTGTTCACATTTTTTATATAGTGAAAAGTGTTTTTTTAAATAAAACTTTATGACATGTGGAAATTATATGAAATTAGAATTTTAGTGTCCATAAAGTTTTATTGGAACACAGCCATGCTCATTCATTTACATTTTGTCTGTAACTATTTTCTCATTATAGCGGCTGAGTTGAGTAGCTGTTGCAAAGAGTCTTATGGCCCACAAAGCTGAGATTATTTACCATCTGATCATTTACAGAAAACATTTGCTGACCTCTCTCCTAGACTAACATTCTCTCAAGACATACATTTATTTTTCCTATGAGTTCCAATAAAAATCTCAGAGCTTTGTTTTATTTTCCTGAATCACACAACTATTCCTGGACCAACTTTGGAACAAGGGATTAAGTTAAATGTTAGTCGCTCAGTCGTGTCTGACTCTTTGTGAACCCGTAGACTGTAGCTCACCAGGCTCCTCTGTCCAGGCAAGAATACAGGAGTGGGCAGTCATTCCTTTCTCCAGGGGATCTTCCCAACTCAGGGATTGAACCCCAGTCTCCTATATTGCAGGCAGATTCTTTACCATCTGAACCACCAGGGAAGCCTTGAACAAAGGATTGGACCATAATTAATTGGATGATCTTGAGTCACATATCCATTTCTGTAGCTGGTGAATGGGGAAGATTTAACTTCTTCTGAATCATATGAACTGAATATGGAAGGGAGACTATGACCCCCAAAATGGTGAAGCTGACTTCTACATGGATCCTCTTTTTAAAAGATGTGGTATCCAAAACCCTGTGGTTCAGTCCTCCTGTGAATTACAGCTTTTTGTTGATAAGTCACACTCAGTTCACTAGAGGATAACTCCTAATACTTCAGACTTCTGAGTCTTGAATAAGATCTCTGCTTTTTAAGAATGCATGGACTTCCAACATACATAATTGTTGCCTTCTGAAGCTGGTTGTGCTGGGACAAGACACAGTCCAGAAAGTATAGAAAGAACGATGCTCTCTGGGTCAGTGCCCTCCGAGCAGTCCCATGGAGCTCTGGAGCAACCTCACGGAGGTCCTGGGCAAAAGCCAGGCTGCTGGCACCACTTGCACACCCAGCCTCACTGGCAACGGCAGCCTCAGGTCCTGTGAGTGCTTGCCTCGGTCCAGCTCCCTCTCCTCGCTGTGAGGGTTAAGGACCACCCGGCCAGGGTGGGAGGCTGTCTGCTGCCAGGCTTTCCTAATTTACCAGGCCTTGCAAGATTTTAAAGTCTATGAGAAGCTGGGGGGACTGATTTATGACCCAGCTGTGTCTGTATCCTCCCTCCACAAAGGGATGCCATTGAAGCTCATTAAAAATAAATACTTTTATATGGTCAGATTTATGTTTTAGGCAGCTCATTGATGGCAGTTTGGAGGCTAGATCATACTGAGGGAAAACATCATGGGCGAACAGTAATGACAGAACAAAATGTAGGCACTAGGGTTTCTTCCAACTCAAGTAACTTCTTAGTTTCCATCCTTGAAGTCCTGAGGAAAGCCTTGAATCAATGTAAGGTTTTTACATCACAATGTCACAGGGCAGTTGTTTCTGAGAGCCAAGCTGAAGATAGAGCAGATTTTAGAAATTATGGCACTTTATCTGCAGAATGGAAGCTGTTTATTCCTTATTGATTATTTTAATTTGAGAATCTGACTTCAACACTCTTGTGATTCATTCTTTACACGGCAGCAAAAATTTAACATTTTGAGCTACTTTGTTAGCATCTTCTCCTTTGCACAACAATACTTTATTCACAGTTTTGATGTTCCTTTTCTGCTCATATTCTCTCACTGAGAGTTCTCTTTGACAGAGAACACATTTTTTTGAAATAGAAATTATACTTTACATGTGACTAACAAAAGCTGACTATCAAAGGGTGACAATGAAACTTTTGCATTGTGTTGGCCAAAAAATTTATTAAACTGTTAATTGTAGATGCAAACTCATGTTGTTTCTGTTGTCGCATTCAGTTGTGGCATAACCTGGAGCTTTGCTCACCCTAAAATCTCATATTATTTGCTTTTTCTGGAGTGAAGTCCAGCTCACATAGAGTCCCCCACGGGCTGTGATTATGTTCTCATTAAAAAATGCTGTTAGATCACCGGCCCAGGTTGGATGCATGAGACAAGTGCTCAGACCTGGTGCACTGGAAAGACCCAGAGGGGTCGGGTGGAGAGGGAGGTGGGAGGGGGGATCGGGATGGGGAATACATGTAAATCCATGGCTGATTCATGTCAATGTATGACAAAAACCACTACAATATTGTAAAGTAATTAGCCTCCAACTAATAAAAAAATTTTTTTTTTTAAATGCTGTTAATTTAAAACAATCTCCTTTTTAAATGGCCTTCAGTTCAATCAGCAGACTTTCTTGTGAGTTTCCGACAAAGGTCACAAAAAGTGGTCATATAGAGTGAATGATGCCTCTTGAGAGTATGGTAGCTGTGCTTTTGCGAACACTGACCAGTTTAAGGACTAGGCCTTTGGGCATTTGTACAATAAAGTTTGGTCTGTAACAGATTTCATTTCCACTGTGTTCTTCCATGGTGCTCTCTCTCTTTCTCTCTCCCGCTACACACACACACACACACACACGCAATTCTTTGGAAGCAAGGAGGATTAATACTTTTGGGAGTACCGGGCATCTTAACCCCCAGATATGGAGACAAAGAAATAAGAAGAAATGGTAGCTATCTTCAGCAATTTGGAGATGCACCATACAAAAAAGAATAGCTGACAGATAGACTTGCTCAGAGGTAGATGAGCTGGAAGCAGTGCGCACAAATTACAAAGAAGCTGATCAATTTTGGCTCAGTTCTACAACCAACTTTCTTAAGAATACACACTCCAACAGTGGGGTGAACTACTATCAGGAATTAGTAAAATCCTTGGCTTTTCAAGGCCTTAAAAACAGAGATACCCTTGGCCATCTGTTAGAGACGCTGTTGCAGAGATTCCTAGGACTGTGTAATGGACAAAAACATTGTTAAATGAGGAATGAGGGGAAGGGTCTCTTGCTTCCTTTGAGCACATTTTCCATGTAGAAGCTTTGTCTGTGTTGTTGTTGTTGTTGTTTTGTATGTGTGTGTCTACATTGTTTTTAATAACATACTGATATGATTGTTAAAACTCTAATAAAAATGAATAGAAGAAGCAGATTGAAATCAAGACTCTAAAACATATAAAGAAAGCAATGAAAGAGTGATTCTATTTTTTTGTGGCCAAGTTGTCATCAACCAATGATTTGAGTCTCTACTTCTCCCGCTAGGTTCCTTTGATACTAGACCCATCTTTGCCTTTGTGAGAAGACTGTTAGAAATCTAAGATCTCTTCCAGTTCCAAACTCCTAGACATAAGTCAGAGTTAATTCAGGGAAGCAAAACCACCATGACTGTTATGGAATGGGGAACTGATGATAAGACTACTGTTATTCCTGTTGTTTAGTCACTAAGTCATGTCTGACTCTTTGTGACCCTATGCCAGGCTCTTCTGTCCATGGGATTCTCTAGCCAAGAATACCAGAGTGCATTGCCATTTCATTCTCCAGGGGATCTTCCTGATCCAGGGGTTGAACCTGCATTTTCTGTCTCCTGCTTTGGCAGGCAGATTCTTCACCACTGAGCCTCCAGGGAAGCCCAATTATAGGACTAGGGTCTTACAAACTTGTGGAAAAAGCTGGGAAATAAGGTCTTACAGTGTTGGAGGATCCAAGAAAAGTCATGAACCAGACGTCCTGAAGCAGTGGTATAGGTAGATTCATCAGATTTTTCATGAAACTAAAGGAAGCTGGGCACATCCAGCTGCCAGGTGGTGCAGCCAAGGGGAGCTCATGTTTGTGGGGGGCTGTCTGCCTCTGTGTTGAGGCTTGGACCTGGAGTCACTGATGACTTGGGCCACTGTAGGGAGGAAGCGCTATAAACAGCAGAGGAGAGTGAGAATCAGTAGAAATCTGCTGACACGTTTTGTGTTTGTCTCTTATCCCACTTCACTGTGATGACTTACCGATAATAATGGCAGCCACTTTACATCCACCCACCAAGCCCTGTGGGTCTCTGGGTAGGCCAAGTCTCACCTGGAATATTCAAAGAAGGGGATTCTGTGAAATGTAGGTTCAGTTTAGCCGAGTTGACACATGCCATATTTTCTTCTTTAACTAAAAGCAGTCACTCTATATTTTCTCCTTTGACTCAAGGACTACTCAACAGTGCCATTAATTTTCAGCAAATTTAATTCAGCCTAAAAGTAAATCATACTTTTCCCTTTGAAGGTTACCTATTTGCTGCAAATTGCCGCTGGCAAATCTACCTTTTAGCAATGAGCAGTTTGTACTCTTATCTTCTTTCTCCCCCTTTGTCTTTTAATAGGGATTACAGTCCGTTTTTTTTATTCCTCCATGTCAGCAAGAAAGTATTCTTCATTGAATTTTCTTAGAAAATTTCCAACTGGTAGATATTCGGTATTAGAGAAACAGTATGTGGCAAAATAAAACGCCGCCTTTAATAAGGGCACCTGTGCTAGGCAAGAGTTTTTCTGGTGTTTCTGTTAAAGGAAATCATATATCATGAGTAGCTAGAGAAAAAACACCACTGCATATTTATAGGAGTCAGAGCAGCAGAAACTACTAAATTTATTCCATATTCGTCCTTTGATTGTTCAAGCACAGACCATAGATTTATGGAACCACACATGTTCTATCTTTCTTTTGAGTTTCTCTATCTGAATATCAATCTGAAGTGGAATTGCGAAAGCAAAGGCAATTAAGTTCAAATCAGTGAATTATGCCGTTGCTTGTCATTCCATAGGTGGTTTGATTGAATTTGAGGACCACGTCATGTGTCTTTTTAAAGGGATAATGTTTGCACCTTTTCTTTCTCTTTTACAAGTCCCAACAGCAACCTGAGAATTTGAATATACATTAAAAAACCTTAGAAATTCCTGGTATTAAATTAAAATGAGAATGTTTTGAGTATGAGAATGAGAACATTTTAATTAGTTCTAAAGTTTTTTAGAGAAATAACTTATTTCTCAATTAGGAGAAAGAATTCCTGAGGTACTTTTAAATAGATGTGAAGATTGAGGAAGCAGGCTGAAATATCCCAGATTAGCTCATACATCCAGGAGAGACATGGGAGATTGTTTTACTATTCCCAGTTGTTTATCCTTCCTTTCCTTGTAAAAGGATTGTGCCTCCTTACCCATTGTTATATGATTTGCTTTGCTACTGTGTAAACATGCAGAAGACAGGTTTAGCCACATGACTTACTTTGGCCAATGGAATATGAATAACCATAATAAACATGGCAACCAAGTAGAAGGTTTATGAGACATCACAAGTTTTCCACTTCCCTCTTAATGCTTTCTTTTAGCCGTGAGATCTTCATGCCTGTTCTGATGGAAAATGCATAGAGAAGAACCACAGCTGATTCACAGCATATAAGTAGAGCAAGAGATGTGTCTTTGTTTCTTTGGTTTTGTTTTCTGCAAGTTACTGAAATTTGGAACCTGTTTGTTACCACAGCAAAAGTTAAATACTCTGGAAAGTATAAAGAAACTGTGTCAAACTGCTAACAATGGCTATTTCTGTACTATTGTGATTATAGGTTATTATGCCTTTTCCCCCTTTTTTATATTTTCCATGTTATCTCTATCATGTATTTTTTTATATAATCAGAAAAAAGGAAATTCTTTTTTTTAAAACATTCTTTTTGGTTATTTTTAACAACAAACATTTGAATTAAATTGGAAACAAAAATAAATTTAAACCAAGGGTGTTTGCTATGTTTAGGACAAATTAATACTATATCTTAAAAAATGTCATAAAGACAAATATCATATGTTAACATGTATATGTGGAATCTAGAAAAATGGTAAAGATGATTTTATTCACAAAGCGGAAATTGAGATGCAGACATAGAAAATAAAGATATGGATGCCAAGGAGGGAAGGAGTTATGGAAAGAAATGGGAGATTGGAGTTGACATATATACACTATATTACATATTTATTTGGCTATTTATTTGTATTTATTGATATTTGAATATTCTCTTATTTAATGATTTGTTATATATATATATACATATATATACTATTAATACTATGTCTAAAATAGATTATACAGCTCAAATTATTTAAATTATTTTACTTTGAGCCTCTTCTTCCATATGTCATCTCTACCTGAAACCACATTCAGAGAATTTCCTTACTTTTCTTACCTTTAATTTTTGTAGCAGATTTTAGTAATGCTGAAAATAGACCTTACACTTAGTTGATCTTTTATTTATTCATTCAACAACTATTTCTAAAGTGCTCTTTAAGTACGAGGCTCTGTGGGAGATGTTGGGGCTATAACAGTGGGCCCAACAGACTTGGGCTCTGCCTTAAGGGAACTTACATTTGAGGAGGCGGGCATTCATCAAAACCCATAAAAAGTGAACAACCAAGTTGTGAGTCAGGTGAGGAGGGGCAAGCAAAGAGGGGTGCCTGTCTCAGGAATACCTGGCCTAAGAAGTCCTCCAAGTGATTGCGATGGAAGTTTGAGAACCACTGGTTTGGTAGATGAAGAGTAAAGAAATTATTCAAGCCACTTTACTATAAGGCAGCATGGTAAACTGCCTAAAACATAGCTATAAAGTACTGTCTATAATGTCTAATTTGCTGATTATAACTAGTTTAATTTTGTTTGGAATAAAATCCCTACCCATCTCCATAAATTGTCCAAAAGTTGAGAAGAAGGAAGCATATCAGAATCACCTGAGTCTCTCCCTACCCTGGTCCCAAACCCCTACTGAGAAGCAATTCTAGAGGGAGATAATGGATAAGCTTAACTATTCAGAGTGTTAATTTTATTATATTATGTTTGGATACCAACTAATCCAGTGATGTTGATTTTGAGTCACACTTTCTGCCTACATTTTAGCTTATTCACTAAAATTTGACTGTTCTCATGAGTGTTTAATTTTACATGGAGGTGGTGAAATCAGAGTAAAGTGATGAAGTCAGTTTTTACTTTTGATTGCTACATACTAGTTGACTAGTATGACTTTGGGTAAGTTATTTAAACTTTCTGATAGACCTCAATTTCCTCATCTGTAATATTGGTTTAATATTCTCAGCCTACTTCACAGGTTATTGAGAGGATTAATGGAAATAACATTTTGATGATATATAGCACATATGAGGATTTTTAAATCTAACAGTGATGGGATTTTCCTTTTTTCCTAGAGATATCTTTCTCCTAGATTCTTAACTTATCAGTGGATTTATTTGTAAAGAATTATTTTAACCTTTAGTAGTATAATTGTAGGGAAAAACTATCTTTCTATCATCTATCTATCAATGAAATACAGTCAGGCATTTCTGTATTGAGAACATATATCTATTAAGTCTCCATTCAATTACAGAATTAAATTAATATTGACAGATTTATAGATGGCTCAAGTAGACAAGAAAGCATTTGATTTCCAAAAATATGGCTGATGAGAGACAGAAGATTGACTTAACAAATGTTAAAACTTTTTCCAAAGCTCCTCCAACTAAAGACCATGGTATCAGGATAGCAGTGCATAAATTAATAGAACAACAGAGAATTGAGAAATAAACTCAACTTTACATGGAAAGTTTGATCCCTGGGTCAGGAAAGTCCCCTGGAGGAGGGCATGACAATCCACTCCAGTATTCTTGTCTGGAGAGTCCCATGGACAGAGGAGCCTGGTGGACTATGGGTCATGTCACAAAGAGTCAGACATGGCTGAAGCAACTGAGCATGCATACATAACATGTAATGGAAGATATTTCAATTAACTTGAACAGGAATATCTTACTTAATAAATAGAGCTGACAAAATCAGCAACTTATTAGAAAGATAGCAAAGCTGTCCTGCTTCATTTCACAATTGGATCAACTTTATATGTAAATGGATCAAATATCTAAATGTAAAACATTAAAGTGAAAATTTGAATATTTATATAATTCTTGGGGCAGAGGAGGACTTCCGAAGAAAGAGAGTCTATAAATAAAAGGATAAGCTATTTAAACACTTTAAATTGTAAAGGAGAATAAAACAAAATTAAAAGAAAAGGAATAAAATGGGAAAAGTATTTGCTATGTATTTAATAGAGTTAGTCCTTAGTGCAGAAAAAGCTATTGAAATTTCTATTTAAAAAATCAGCAGAAAAATAAGCAAAGGACACAATAATGTATCCAAAATTGCCAAAAAAATGCTCATTTTTCTATTGTTAGACAAATAGACACAATAATATAATTATATTTTATTTGTAAACTGCAGACAGTAAAACTATGAATTTCATCCCATGATGGGCAGAATGTAGAGGTAGGGCAAGGGACTTTGCCATACATTTTTTCTGAGGCCATCTGCTGTGTTTTAAAAATTTGCAAAGCAATCAAATAATATTAATAAAATTCAACTGTGCAGGTCCCCACTAAGCACTCACATTTCAGAGAATTTATCCCACAAAATCAGGTTCCAATAACATTAGGATATATGTGCAAGGATGTCTCTTTTGGTATCTTCTATAATGGCATTGATCTGGAAATAATCTAAATATCCTTCAATGATAAATTGACTGAATCATTTATGACACATCCTTCCTATGGACTATGATAAAGCTTTTTAATGCAGTGTTTTAAATTGTATCTGCTGAATTGGAAGGCTATCCACTTAAAGCCACTTAAAGCCACTTCCAATATCAATTCATATTGGAAAAAATTAAAACCCTACATATATGTATATATGTACTTATAAATCCATGACAAGGAGGAAAAGTGTGAGAAGACACACATAAAACAATGAACATTACTTATGTTTGGAGTCTGGCTCCGGAGGAGAGTTGATGGGGGGAAGATTAGTTTTTTCATTAAATGTCTCATTTTGTTTTACATGTCATAATAAACATATAATAGCTTTGTAACTTAAAAATATAGTAAAGATGGAGGTCAGATCACGTTCAATCCTCAGTTTACATTCAATAGCACAGGTCTGGAAGGAATCATGCCAAATCACTAATTTTGGAACCTCGTAGGGAGAGAGATATTAGGGAAGGAAAGAAACAAGAGCATTAGTTTTGTCTTGTACATATTTTTATCTCTATTAATATGCATATTTTTTGCAGTGACTATAATTCATGTATTACTCTTGTGAGTTAAAAATAAATACATAACTTTACCTATGTATACCCATGAAGTATAGTAGGGCCATTTTTTTCTTCCTCCTATTGGTAGTCAACAATTATTGGAACATTTATTACCAAGCATAGTAGTTCTAATTTGGTTGAAGAGAATAATCATATATTAGCTTAAGATCCAATGCCTTGAAGAGATCTGTCCTTCCATGAAAGTACTGACTTTCAGTGGTTCCAACTAGGAAATACAAAATGCAATCCTCAGATTCTTGTGAAATTCAGCTGTATTATGTTTTATTGCTCCTTTAAAGCTTAACTCTCATCAAGGATCATTTAGAGGTTTTTTAGCTGAACGTATGGCTGAAAGAGCATCTTTATCCCCACTGAAACAAAGGAAAGGTTTTAAAGTGAAAAATGAGCAGCTGATGATTGCCTTGCCAAGTGTAATTAAGAAAAATTAACAGCCCTGATTGTACCAAGTTCTGGAAGTGAAAACTATCGAAGGTGGAAATACTGCTTCTTTGGGGCTAATACAGCATGTCAAGTCTTTGATTCTGTTTTTGTAATAAACTTTAATTCTTATATATAGAATAATATATGCTATGTCTGTGGCCCAGAGCAAAGAGGCCTCCTTTCGCCTTCCTCTCCCCTAAGTTTTCTGTGACCTTGTATTAATTGTTTTGGCCCCTACCTCCTCTGTCCCTGAGACCTGACAAGTCGATGGGCACCACTCTCAACTGTTCACTACCTTCTTTTATTTCACAGTTTACTAGTCACAATTTCTCATGTTTTCCAAGGGCATTGCTACACCTGGAAAAGCTTCCTAAACTCAGAGAGGGAACCCCCAGTGGCTACATTTCACAGACTTTATGAGAGAGAAGTATCTGAGTTGTGGGAAGTTCTTGCCTTCAGGGATTTAAGACTTTTCTCTCAAATACGAACCACAAATAGTTGAAAAATTATGTAGCCATACAAAATAGCAGGCAAGTCACTTATGACATAGGCACCCAAGACCAGTTATCAGAGGAGTGGTTTAGACAGTGTGCGCTGGGATTTTTAAAGAGAATAGATAACCAAGGTTCAGTCTGTTGAATTGGTGGTGAAAACTAGGAGATGACATTTATAAATTCTCTAAGATATATGTTGACTTGATACAGTAGTATGTGCTGCTATATACATGTAAGCAAATTGCCTTTGTGCAGGAATGAATTGCTCAATGGCGATAGTGATACATTTGGTGTTAAGAATGCTAATTAGCTTCTGTCTGCTACACAGTGAATACAAAGTACCCTTATATCCATGACACTGTTGTTTGATATGGCTTATCTTTCCCATAGGTGATGACCATTTTGTTGACTATTCAAGGGGCCAGCCCAGCACACTGAAATATTGTTTACTCAGAGCCCTGTTTATTTCTACTTCCCAAACTGCTTTCAAGAACAGAATATACACTCAAATCTAATTGCTTGTAATCAGCCTGTTTATGAGCTACATAAATGTGGCGCACACACATTTCTGTATAATTCTAACTGTGAGAATTAAGTCCCTCGGGAGGAAGAAGAGCATTAGAATTACATGCATGGATGGGACTAAAGAGCTGTCCAAGTTTAGGGATGAGTGGGCATGTTCAGGACGGCCATGGATGCTCTTGGAAAGTTAGACAAATAGATTGATATTTGATAATCTAGAAGGAACACCGAAGATGACCATGCATGAAAGTCAAGTGACAGTGTTAGTCGCTCCGTCGTGTCTGACTCTTTGCGACCCCAAGGACTGTAGGCCACCAGGCTCCTCTATCCATGGAATTCTCGGGGCAAGAATACTGGAGTGGGTAGCCATTCCCTTCTCCAGGGGATTTTTCCAAACCAGGGATCAAACCCAGGTCTCCTGCATTGCAGGCAGATTCTTTTACCATCTGAGCCACCAGGGAAAGCAGTGGAATAAAGTGAGTTTTGGAGACAGTGTCCTTGGAAGCCAGAAATGAGAAGCCTAGGGAAGTAGATCAAGATTGTAGGAGATGCTTCTTATACCTCACCCATACCCCTTTGGATTTAACATTGCCATATGAGTGGCTGACTCGAACACGCCATTGTGTCCATTTCTTGTCCTAAGAGCTTTGTTTCTCTGACCACTGGTGTCTGCTTAGAGCTAGCGTAACAGTGCAGAAAAAGAATTTACAAGCACTGACTCTCCCATCTCCCAAGTACAGCATCCGTTCAGACAGTGGGATATAAATGTCCCACTCCCTCCCTTCTTGAATGAAATAATAATAAAGCCCAGTAACTTAGCTGAATTTCATTTCTGGGACCCCAATGCCTTAAGCCAAAATATCTACAGTAATAAAACTTGCTCACACACTTGTATGGTGTTCCTTCTTTCTTCATTTTTTTTTTGCTTTTATTTTATATTGAACTATATAGTTGATTAACAATGTTGTATTAGTTTCAGGTCCACAGCATAGTATTCAATTAAATATGCATCTATTCTTTTTCAAGTTCTTTTCCCATTTAGGTTATTACAGAATATTGAGCAGAGTTCCCTGTGCTATACAGTTGGACATTGTTGGTGACCCATTTTAAATGTAGCAATGTGTACATGTCAATTGCAAAATTACTTTTTCTCCCTTAACTAAGTCTCTAAAAAATAATTTAGGAAACATTGTTATTTACTGATTTTCTGGTTTAGTATTTCATGAGAGAGAGAGAGAAACATAATGGGCATAATTTTTAAAAATAAGCTTTTGAAATGGAATGTTTTAAGCCAAAATAAAGTGTTGGCTATGATAACGGGAACCCAGGTCACTAAGCGATGTATTGCCCATTTCATTATAGTAGGTGGTTTCCTACTCTTTTTGGAATTAGGTGGTCTTTTCCAAAGAGTGCTTGTGTTATGTGTTGAAATAATGAAAAAGCTGCTGAAACACAATATGCATTTTTTAATCCAGTAATAAAGAAAGTAATATGGCTGAATAATGTCTGGCTAGATTAGCTTTGACACTGTATTTGCTTTGTGTCCAACTTTATCTGGCAATGCATTATTCACTAGTACTATACACAGTGCTTTATTAAGTCTTAATCAAATGCATTTTATCATAAGTGTCAATTCAATTCTTGGCCGTTGCATTTATATATTTTTAAATACTGATTTCTTTGTGATGAATGATAAAAGCTTGGGCTGGAAAAGCATATCATATTTCTGGGGCTTGGGAATGAGGTCTCTGTGTCAGAACAAGCTGGTTTTACATCTATGCTAATATCATCTGCAAAGAGACAATTTTGGGGGATTGCAAACAGCTACACACATTTTCAAATGTAATTAATTAATAATGAGCTGTGTATCTTGTAAACACAACTGGATCTTATAAAGCTTCTTAGGTTTCCTTGGTTTTCTATTAATAGAAAAAAATAAATGCTGACAAAATATGCTATTATACTGTCTTAAGATCCTAGACTTACTATTCTGATAATATTGGACAAATTTAATGTTTTTAAATATTGCCAAAGTCCAAGTTCATGTTGCTTGATAGTCTCGTTCTTCTATCAGAACAGCATTTGTGGATTTATAGGACTTGTTGTATTTGGAGAGAGGAATATCAGTATTATAATCCAAAATATCAGTAGGAGAAACCTGTTTATCCTATCAATAAATACATATTTAAAACTAAAGTTCATGATTTTGGATTAGAAATGATCACATTTACGAGGTGCTTTAGACAGTGTGTGAATCTGGATTGCTGTCTCTCTAGGTGCTGAGTGGAGGTGGAGTTTTAATGGCCTTGGTCCCCACACATTAGTATGGCATTAGCGCTTGCATAAATATCACTAGTTGCATGCTTTTATCTACAGAAATAACACTTCGACAAATAAATGTGTAATTAGTGCTTATATGTGAAGTACTATGAATAAGTTAGAGGCTTCTTTTACATAATACACTATACCCCAACCAGGCATAAACAAAACAAAACTTTCAACAGTCTCCCGAAATAGCCCCCCTGAAAGATTATTGATTTTATGTGTAATTTTATTTTAGGAAACAATGACATGTGAACACCATTTGTGAAAGTGTATATCTGGAAATATTAAGATTTAGAAAGCTCAAGAATCCTAGGGGCTTCTATGCAGAGCGAATTAAGAGGTTCTGTTTTTTAGCCATGTTTTCTGGAAGCCATTAACATTTGGTGGGTATGGATCTTTTCATTCCCCTCTTAAGAAATCTTTCACATTTCACTTTTGTCTTTTCCTTCTCTCTCGCTTCTTCCCCTCAGTGAATAATTATTCTCACTTTGTTATTGCACTGGGGTTTCTTACCTGTTTGCTTTTCCCTTTTATTGTTTTATTTATTTATTTTTTGACTATCTTGTCCCAAGCAATTTCTCAAGTCATAGCTAAGGCTTGGTCAGTTAAGAGAAGAGCATAGTAACTTTTTAGATTTGTCTTGATGAGTTAATCAATATTTCAGCTTTTAAGGTCAGGATTTATGAAGTCAAAAAAGCTGCTTCAGGAACTTGGGGGAATGCAGGATTAAATTAACATAAATGGTTTCCTTTATTAGAGAAATTCTCAGAGCCTTTAATATTCAACTATGGGTTATAAACTTCTGAGAGCATTATTTGGATAGAATGTGTTTCTACCTCATTTACCCCCAGAAAGCCCCTGGTGTGGAGGTTGGGAGCAATAGCAAACATGTACAGTATTTAGGGTGTGTCAGACAGTGTTCTAAGCACTTTACCTTGTGAGGAGAAAACACATCTTCTTTCCAGATGCAGAGGATGTGGACATTGAGGCGCAGAGTTTCAGCACCTTGCTCTCTGACAACAGACAGTAAGAAGCAGGGGTGGGAATCTGAACCCAGGCAGCTTATCACTGCCCCGTGCACTTATTTATTAGTATCCTTTAATGGGTTTGTCCACGGGCCAAGCTAATCTGTTGAGCATTTATTTTGTTGATGTTGTGTAGGTCAAAATGAATTTACATTCATTTTTCATGCAGTCATAGTCATACCAAAGAAATCATTTCTACTGTACTTTAACCTTCAGCTGAGGTATCAATCAGATCTGATGCTGTCTTTGACCTCTCTTGTTTTCCTTCTGTATCCAAAGAACTTTAATAAACACAGAGTTTTATCAGTTATAATAACAATATCTTGACATATTTGTGACTTATACTGCATACTTTTTAATACAGAAAAACTATTCCTAACATGATATGTTTCTTACCAGTAATTAATCACTTATATTGATGGGCCACTAATCATAAGCATATATTTCTAGTGAGTCTCTGGGTAAAAGATTCAATCAAGTTAGAAAAATGAAGCATGAAAAAAAGACAAAGGTTCTTCTTAAAATGATTTTTATACTTAAATATGTCAGGCCAATTTTTAGTCTGTGTCAAATTTTTAGATTGAAGTTAACTGTTAACCGTTTAAGAAACAAATTTGAATCTCACATATTGACATATATAGATAGATATTCATTTTAACTATGTAACTACTTTATTTTGGAGATGGTATTGTTTTTGTTTGTGTTTTTGGTGTTGCCTAAATACAGTCCATAGGGCAGCAAAGAGTCGGATATGACTGAAGCAACATAGCACTCATGCATGCACAAATTTAAATCATTTGGACAAAACCCCCCAGATTTGGATAAAGGCCATCTTTCTTAGGTTGTACTGTTGTTGTCAATGTTTTTGTTTTAAACAGTTTCTTTTCTTTGTTTCTTAAAACAACAACAAAATTAAAAACACATAGATATTATTAAGATGCTGTTTACAAGCATTAAGCCTGCTCCTGTGTGTAAGGTATTGATAATGGTATTTATGAAATTAATGCAGGAACTCTGTGAATCTGATGATAGATCTACTGCAGGAAAGGTGGTGGTGTGGCAGGGAGCAATCATGGTGAAAGCTCAGTTCTTTTGCTGAATTTGTGTGTGACCCTGAGTGAGTCATTCAGGTCACTGGATCTCAGTTTATTCATCTGTAAAATGGGACCATGGGATTGGATCCCTGTTGTATCTTTCCCCACTAATCTCTCATGAGTCAGTTTAAGAAGTTACCTTGAATCCATCTTTTCTGCTCATGCTTACAACAGATACTTACAGCTTCTTTGCTTTCATTTTGTGTATGTGTGTGTGTGTCTGCGTCAGAAAGAGAAAGTGAGATTAAAATAGATTTAATAAACAATAAAAATTGTGAGACTTCAGCAGAGATTGACTAAAAGAAGGTCTAATATCACTAAAAACCTCAGCCAATATATCAGTGAATCTGGGATGAACCAATAAATGAACGTCTTTTCTATCAGGCAGACACATTTTTGAAGAATTAACTCTCTTTGTGTACATACAGTAATGGAACTATAAATCTAAATACAATTAAAGTTCTGGAAAAATGAGAAGACAATAAGTCACTCATAAGAGTTTGCCAGCGGCAGCTGCTCTCACATCACTTTCTCCCCACGTGCTAGAGTCTGATTTGATTTCCAGCTTTCAGCTCATCCTCAAGGGGCAATCATCCGTCCTCTCGTGGTGTATTGTAGGGTCCTGGGCATGTTAAGGAGTAGAGAACGTGGCTGCATTCCCTTTGCCAAATGGGTTTTGCTACATAGAGTTCATAAATGACCAATAAGAATTTACTGTCTAGTTTTACTTTTCTCTTGGGATCCTATAATTATTTTTAAATATTAGCCATAAATCCCTCACTATTTCCTTAAAGTATTCAGTTGCTTTTTGTGAAACTCAATTGTATGCCAAGAATTACTTTGATTCTTGACTTGGAGACCATAGACCAAATATATATCAACATGGAAAAACAATATACAAAATGTGGCTTTGGCATGGCCCAAAATGTGGTATCCTGAATTGTCATAATTTTTTCTGTATGTCATAAAGTATGAATAATAATAGGAAAAGATGAGTATCTTCACACAAAATGTAATGCTTATATTAACATCTGTCAGCTATTTTGTGAGACAATTGCCAAAATATAACATTTATCTTGGCATTTAGTTCCATTTTGCCTTTTGTGAGTTTCTTCTATTTTATTGCCATTAACATAGCATAACAGATGTCTTTCAGATGTGAAAAATCAATTATTTCCAAAATGTCCCAGTAGTTATTAGAGAGATTAATGCAAGGTGCTATGAGAGTAATATCCAAATAAAATGGCATAATTGAACAATACAATTTGCCACAGAAATAAGATTGACTTGATCTTGGTACCTTTCTGAGAGACAAGGCAGGAGAATTGATGTATTCAACAAAAGTGAAACATACAGGATCACTTTTTGTTGAAATAGGGCAGGTGCTTTAGTGATGTTCAGAGAAATGATCAAGCTTCTATAAGTCAGAGCAAGGCTGAAACATTTTACACTTGATTTCTATCTATTGGTACAAATGTATAGCTAGTTTCTAATGAGGGTGAATTTAAGCTAAGCTTAAGAAAGGATATTTCAATACCAAGAGGTCTCTGTAGAGGAATGTCAATTATGAAAACTTGGGTGTTATAGACTTTGGCATTTAGCAAACTCATAGTAAATCATTATGAAAGATTATTTATGCTCTAGAAGTTTGAGTTCCAGGGCCTCAAAATGCTTGAGAGAATGCTGACAAATACATTTAAATATTGTTAGGTAATGGAACCTGTATGTCCCTGGGATCTAGGCATACAGAGGTGTGGATCTAGTTTTGTGGGCATTAGGCCTGTACAGTAAATAGGACTCCATACTTGGAAGGTACCCACCTTACATGCTTGCTTTGATGCTCTGTTCCCATCATTTTGAAATTTTTAATAGTTTTTGAAAGAGGTCCTGCATTTCATTTCATAATAGTTCCCACACATTTGGGGGGTCCTCAGTGGAGCAGTCCCCTGGAGAAGGGATAGACTACCCACTCCCATCTTCTTGGTCTCTCTGGTGGCCCAGACAGTAAAGAATCCACCTGCAATACAGGAGATCTGGGTTCAGCCTCTGGGTTGGGAAGCTCCCCTGGAGAAAGGAATGGTTATCCACTCCAGTATTCTTTCCTGGAGAATTCCATGGACAGAAGAACCTAGCAGGCCACAGTCCATGGGGTCACAAAGTGTCAGACAGGACTGAGCAACTCACTTTCACAGGGGAGTTATAAAGGATGGACAAGACTCCATGATGATTCCAAGCCTTCTCACCTGGACTTGGGAGATGACTCTCCAACGCTGTCCTCCTGACGAGTGTTCCCTTATTGCAATCTCTCCTGCTCTCCTCTGTCCTCATTCTGATCTGAAAGACAGACCCTCCGCAAGGCTGAACCCTCTGTAAAGGCTTAAAGTGTCCTCCATGTTTGACTTCAGGTTGTTCTAGAAATGGCTAAACATCTGCACTGTTGGACGTCTAGGCCATGACTCTCTCCTACTGATAACTGAGTTATTCACTCCTTCAGCTCTGACCCTATGCTGGGTACCAGGCTTCATGTTGTGGATAGAATGGTGAATAAAGAGACTTGGTTCCTATTGTCCTAATCATAACAGTTTAGAAGGGTAGATGGTCAAGCCAAGGGCCAAATGAAAGAAACTGTGATGGTGGTAGAACAGGCCCACAGGAAGAAGAGGAGGGACACCTAAGCCAGTGAAGCCTAAACAGAGACCCAGGTGTGGATGGATATTTTTGTGCGTGTGGAGGGGAAGCCAGAGAGTGTTCTAGAAAGAAGGAACAGCTTGGACCAAAGCCTGGAAGTGAAAGGCTGCCATCTTCAGGAGAATTTCTCCCATGGTAAATCACACTGACTCTATTCAAAGTAGGTGTCAGAAGTCCTTTTCAGGGCATTGCAAGTTTGTTAGTACTAGGTGTTTGGAAGGTAATGGTTTTGACTGAGAGCCACCACAGAAGGGTCAGCCCCTCTAGTTTGACCAGATTTTTAATTCACAAAGTCCATTTAATGTATGTCTGAACCAGCTCAGGTTTTAATATGTGATGTCCATGAACACATTGAAGATTCCAGTTTAGTGCCTAGAAGCAAAAAAAAAAAAAAAGTTGTTGACTAGGGGAAGAAAGGTTATATAAATTGGTAATCAAAGTTAAATATTACTATGGGTTAAATGCTTGTGTCCCCACTCCCAAGTTCATATATTTAAGTCCTAACTCCCAGTAGATTGGGTCTTTAGGAGGTAATTAGGCTTAGATAAAGTCCAAGTTAGGACCTCTATGATGGAATTAATGTTCTTATCCAAAACAAAGAGAATTAGCTCTGTCCGTGTGCACATATGAAGAAAAGGCTTCTGAGCGTGGAAATGCATGGCTTCATTGTGCATGAAACCTTTGGTGGAAGAAGGCCCCCACCAAAATTCATATCTGCCTGCACCTTGATCTGGGACTTCCCAGCCTTCAAAACTTTGAGAAATAAGCATCTATGTTTAAGCCACCCAGTCTATGGAATTCTGATACAGCAACCTAAGAAGACTAATGCATTAACCTTTATATAAAAGTGTCCTAAGACTCACCAACATTCAGGAAGACCCAGAGCTTCATTTTGACCACATCATATGTGAGAAATAGGAGATAAATTCCCGCACAATGGAGGACATCACATAACCCAAGTAGCGCAGGTAACCAACCCGGGATACCACGCAAGCAGAAAGTGATCATGTCAGCTGCCACCCCTCATCTACCAGATGGTTTCCCAAGAGTTTATCAACAGAAGAAGAGAGAAGCATCGATTGTGTTTTTTGTACCTTTAGTAGGTGGTTGAGCATTAGCAATATTACAAAATATTACTGAAATCTTCCAGGAAATTAATCTGCTTAGAATCATCTGTAGATCAGAGCCTTGTGGAAGCAGGTGATGACTCATTAGTTGGGATGGTGTGAATTCTAAAATTGTTTTTCACATATCTATTCCCACTTAAAATGTAGAGAAGAAAATCACAAAATGGAAACTGACTTTCCCTTAAGCCTCAAACAATGTTATTTGGTGTTATAGAATACTTGAGAAGGGAAAAAAAGAGTGAAGAAAAAGAACCATTGAAAAAAGATTCTCCACAGGTGAGCAGGGGGAAAAGTAACTTAGTACCTTGCTTTGCCCATAGAAGTTTTCTCTTTTCCCTTTTAAAATATGAGAGTTTGAAATCTGTGGTACTGCTATTACTTTTTCCTTTGTAAATGAACTGATGGGAAGGATATATCATCTGATAGTAATCTTTCACATGTACACAAGCATATGGTTGATAAAATGATTGAATTTAAAAACATGCCCAGAGAAATGGTGAAATGGATGCATCTAATCTTTTTGTACTCTATTTTTATCACCTCATGTAGTCTGCACACATGCAGACTAAGATTTTTCTGTCCCGATTGCAGAAATCAGGCATTTCACATATTGAAATGATTCCACTGCCTCTGTGAACCTCAATAGTGACCTTACAAAGGTTAGCTTAATTCATTTGCACAGCCTTCCATTTTTTATTTATTTGAGTCAAGAGAAATCAACATGTTATGGTAGAATGCAGAAATCCCTTCCTCTCCATTTTTAATGTGATACAATATGAAAAATATAGATTATGTGAGTATTGCTTATTGGATAGGCCAGCACAGACAACCCAGGTGTTTGTTTTAAATCAATAAAAATTCTGGAGTAATTGATGACAATGAGACATTTTTGCTTTGCTCTGAAATTTAAGATTCAGTGATTGGAAGCTATTTCTGTACCCAGAATCAGTGAGGAATCCCCAACTCTCTGGACTTTTAAATGTAAGCACATTTTGTCCCATTCATATTTAAGAATATTTCAGAATATGATGGTAGGCTCTGGGGTCTAGCTTTGATTGGGGTAATTTGCAACCTTCAAAAATATAGATTTTTTTTCTAAATGGTCTATTCAACATTATATTATTTGAGATATTGATTATTTGACATGAGGCTTATCACTCTTTACTTTTTCCTGCTAAAATCACCTTGTGTATTCATTTATTTTCTCATTTAATCAACTTGTATTTACTAACTGCTGAATCTGTTAGGCTGTTTCCTTGCAAATAATGAAGAGTCTTATCAAAAGTGGCTAAACAATAAAGGTCATAAACAAAAATAAAAAAACCTGGACCGTAAAGGAAACTAAATTTAACTATGAAAAGTGAAAGTAAGTGAAAGTGTTAGTCACTCAGTTGTTTCCGACTCTTTGCAACTCCGTGGACTATAGCCCTCCAGGCGTCTCGTCCATGGGATTTCCCTTGCAAGAATACAAGAGTGGGTAGCCATTCCCTTCTCCAGGGAATCTCCTGACCCAGAGATCGAACCTGGGTCTCTTGCATTGCAGGCAGATTCTTTACAATCTCAGCCACCAAGAAAGCCCTAAATTAAACTATACTAACGTTAAACCTTCTGTGAACCAAAAGATACCATAAAAAAGTTAAGCTGTAGGTAGGTAGAAGATATTTGCAATTCATGAATAGGCATTAATATTCAGAATATATAAAGAACACACTAAAAAATATCAATTAAAAAGACAAACAACAGAAAAATAAAGGAAGAATACAAATAGAGCAATAATAAAAGAAAAAGCCTAACAGCCCACAAATATAGGAAGAAATGTTCAAACTCATTAGTAAACAGAAAAGGGTAAATTAAAAGCAGAATGAGATATCATTTCACATAAAAACCTGACTATACAAAATATTGGCAAGCATGTGAAAAAAGAGGTATTCTCATACCATTGGGAAGAGTTTAATTAGCACAATTATTTTAAGAGAATAATTTAATAATGTCTAGTAAATTTGATGGTGCACCAATCCTGTAAGTGAACAATTGCATTTCTGGCTATATATGCTAATCTTGTAACTTTGAGGCCTGGCATATCAATCAGTCATGAAATCAATAGAATAGAAATGGAAATAAGGGCCCAGAGTAAATCACAGGTAGTAAGAATAAGCTATAAAAGTGTAAAATACACAAAAGAACATTTTATTTTATTTTAGTATAAACACATACGTACTAAAATGAATACTGATGCATGAGAATAATCAACATAAAATGTTGGGTAGACTGAAAGATAGAAAAAAGGTTGAGAAGGACTGCACAGGCCTCCTCTAATGTTTTATTTCAGGAAAAAAAAATGTTCTCTCATGTAACAAGAAGTCCAGAGGCACAGCAACTTCACGGAAGACCCAGGTTCATTCCTGCTCTTCATTCTGCTGGTATCAATGTGTGTTCCTTACGTTCGCATGTATGGTTCAGGCATCACATGTAGTCTTACTAAGTCCAGGGGCAGGGAAAGGACCATTTCTTCTGCATGTGGGTCTTCTGGAAAAAGTGAGTTATGTCTTAGAAGCATCCCGTCCCCAACCCCCAGGAGATCGACTGGACCCAGGTGGCATGCCTGTCTCTACAGCAACAGTGACGGAGGCAGTGGGACCAATATGACTAGTTATTTTCACTCAGGGATTTATACAAGGCGGTGAGGAGGAGGGGAGGCCGCTGAGCAAAATGCAGTTCTACCAGTAAGAAGGAGAATGTGCTGCTGGGTTAGTGGTGTTAGCTATGGATATATATGCCCTAGAGACACAAAGCTGACCATGACAGGATCCTCAGGGAGCTCTAGTGGAATTTAAATTCTAGTGGAGAAGACTGATAATCAAGTGCAAATTAAGAGAGTTTCAGATAGAGGCAAATCCATGAAGAAAAGAAAACACCGGGGTTTATGGGAAAGCAGTTAGAGGGTGACATGGAAGCCTTCTCTGAGGAGGTGACCCGACCAGAATTCCATGAAGAAACCAGCCATGAGCAGACCTGAAGAAGGAGAATGCAGAGAGAGGAACGGCTGCGTTAGAGGATGAGGGAGTCTATGCACCCGGAGTGGGGAGAGCCGTGGAGAGGGTGCCGGCAGTGGCGTGAGAGCCGAGTCAGAGGCAGACCAGGCGAGCAGTCTTTGAGGACCGGCAAGGGTTTTGCACAGTTTGCAGAGGGTAATGTGAAGCCACAGGAAGCTTATCATCAGGATTGCAACGTGGGCTGGTTGTGCTTCTAAAAGATGTCAACTGCAAAAGCCCAGGCAAGTTGGGATGATGTCCTGGATGATGACTGAGGCATTGGAGATGGGGAGAAGTGGGCTTGCTCACATAAGATGATGAAGGGAAAGCAGGAGCCAGCAGAAGCCCAAGGAAGGGTTTTAACTAGTTATCGTTGTGATGAGTTGGCTCCTGGGACTAGAGCTGAAACTTAGAAGCAGACACCATCAAGCTATGAGGAGGAGGGCCTTCTAAAGAGGACACAGTGTGTTGGGAGGAGGACTACCTTTCCAGAGTTTAGAAAGGCTGTGTCAGTATCCTGATGCCTTGGCAGATGTCCACAGACAGCGGAGTTGTCTCTGCTCAGTGTCCAGAATCCAGCATCACAGGTCATGCTTCTGGCTGTGAGATGGGAAGCGCTTTAATGGATACTTGGTCAGCATGATCTTCCAGAAACTCAGAAACAAACGAGGGACAGAGCCACTGAGGACTACCAAGAGATGAAAGGAGTTTGAAACACAGATCCAGGAACATTACTGTATTTAAATAGGCAAGTGCTTGAGAATTCAGTGGGTGATTTGGATGGAATGAGCTCATCCCTGCTTCTCCTGGTTCACTAAAACAGTCTCGGCATCTTCTAGACCTCACTGTTCATGAGCCCATATTGCCTCCTGGGGGCGCTTTACTAACTTGCAGGGTGGGGTGTTTTTTGTTCCTGCTAATATGCTCTAATCGCCTCTAATAGCAGCCTCCATCTTAAATATGGGATTTAGACTATTAACTTTATATGGTATCTTTAAAAAGCAATTCCAACAAATAGATATTAGCCATTAAAATAACTTGTTCATTAGTAAATAGAGCCATTTAAAACTGCATTTTAATTTCTATGTCTAAAAATGAAAGTGCACAGTTTTGTTTTGTTTTAAAAAAAAAAAAAAACCCAAAGGGGCATACATACTATTTCTTTCCTTCTTTATCCATAAATTTTTACCAACATTATATCTGTTGATCTGAATGCTGAATATTGGTAAAAGTAGGGTGAATAGTCAAAGTAAACTGGAAAAGGCATGAAACGTACATGTACTTTTATTTTTTTTTTTACTTTTTATTTTGTATTGGAGTATAGCTTATTAACAGTGTTGTGATAGTTTCAGGCAGACAACAAAGGAACTCAGGCATACATGTACACGTATCCCTTCTCTCCTAAGCTTCCCTCCCGTACAGGCTTCCATATAACATCGAGCAGGGTTCCCTGTGCTATACAGTAGGTCCTTGTTGATTATCTATTTTAAATCTAGTAGTGTGTACACATTAATCCCATACTTCTTAACTATCCCTTTTCTTTATTTCTTTCTTCTTCTTCTTTTTTTTTAGTAGTTAAGTGATGGGAACACAACTAAAACCAGAAAGGTACTTTATTTGTACATAAATGGAAGATCAGGGTGCAGCTGGATGCAGGAACTCAATTGTTATATTCATGGCATAGTTTATCTTTCCAACACAGCTTCTCTTCCTTATCTTGGCTCCATTTGTATGGTTATCTCCTGTGATAGCAAGATGATGATAGCAACACTAGCCTTATGATCGCTCAGGTTCAAATCTTTATGTTCAACAGTTGTGGCAAAATCCCATGACCTATTCTTGCTGCTGATTGCATCCATTCCTGGAACATCCTTTATGTTAAGGAGAATAAAGTGCCCTGATAACGGTCACATTCCCTCCATCTCTTGAAGAACGGATTGAATCCACCCTATCCAAGTACACAGCCAACAAGAGGGCAGGGCTGGCTTCCCAGAAGAAAGTGGTATGCTAATACAAAAACAAACGGGGCTGCAGGCTGGGGGACCAGGGGATGTTTGCCCATTGCCCTGTTTCAGGCCCTAGCCATATGAGCTTGTCATGATGAGTCTCTAATAACTTCTCAGTAAAAGCTACCCAGTTACACCTTCTTTTTCTCTAAGACAACACATTATTCGGAGGACTTCTCTATTGTTTGTTTCTGAACTTCAGACACTGAAGATAGCCCCAGACTCAAAGACAGAAGAGAAAGTTTCCCTAGTCTGTGCCAGGTACTTGATATATACCATCTCATCAATGACTTATGGATATTTAATTGTTAGTCCTATTTTGAAATTAAGACGCAGCCTCAGGTTAAGGAACTTATTTATGTTCTTGTAACAGAAGTGCTGTGAAACATGTAACAGAGTACATCATCCAAAATGATGGGCTGGATGCAGCATAATCTGGAATCAAGATTGCCAGGAGAAATATCAATAACCTCAGATGTGCAGACGATGCCACCATTATGACAGAAAGCAAAGAGGAACTAAAGAGCCTCTTGATGAAAGTGAAAGAGGAGACTAAAAAAGCTGACTTAAAACTCAAAATTCAACAACAAAATTCTGTAAAGCAATTATCCTTCAATAAAAAAACAAAAAACAAAAAAACAAATAGGCATTCATAAAGTGAAGATCATGGCATCCAGTCCCACCACTTCATGGCAAACAAATGGAGAAACAATGACAGACTTTATTTTCTTGGGCCAAAATCAATGCAGATGGTGACTGCAGTCATGAAATTAAAAGATGCTTGCTCCTTGGAAGAAAAAACTATGACAAACCTAGACAGCATATTAAAAAGCAGAGGTATTACTTTGCCAACAAAGGTCTGTCTAGTCAAAACTATGTTTTTCCAGTAGTCATGTATGGATGTGAGAGTTGGACCGTACAGAAGGCTGAGCACCAAAGAACTGATGCTTTTGAATTGATGTTTTGGAGAAGACTCTTGAGAGTCCCTTGGACTGCAAGGAAATCAAGCAAGTCAATCCTGAAGGAAATTAGTCCTGGATATTCATTGGAAAGACTGATGTTGAAGCTGAAGCTTCAGTATTTTGGTCACCTGATGTGAAGAGCTGACTCATTAGAAAAGACCCTGATGCTGGGAAAGATTGAAGGCAGGAGGAGAAGGGGACGACAGAGGACTTAATGTTTGGATGGCATCACTGACTCAATGGACATGAGTTTGTAGCCTGTAGTACATGAGGACTGTAGCCTGAGTTTGACTAAGCTCCGGGAGATGGTGAAGGACTGGGAATTCTGGTGTGCTGAGTCTATGGGGTCTCAAAGAATCAGACACGACTGAGTGACTGATCAACAGCAGAAGTGCTGCAGCTCATGTTGGAACCCATGTCTCTCTGACAGTAAAGCAGCAAGCGTATGCCCTAACCAAATATAATTTAACTCTCTCACCAGGTCAAACAATCAGCTTTATTATTTTTCCATCTCAAAATTTCAATTTTTTGGCTTTTACTGTAAGATGTAGACTGTACATGTTATAACATGGTAAATTTTAACACTTTTTAAGGTCCTTGACAAGAAAATTCTTAAGTTTTTCTGTAAGTTTTCATTCCCTAAATATGTAGCGAATGCCTGTTACATGTAAGGGCCAAGAGCAATGTGGTATGAGACGGCTCCACCATTCTGGGATGGCTTTATAGCAGTAAGAATTCTCCCCTCTCCTGCCTCCATCAATCCAATCCAACCTTGAATCCTCAAAAGACATTGTGAATGGTAGAGTTCAGCAAGGCTGAACACCTCCTCCGGAGATCTCCTTCTCTGGGTCCCCTTCTAGCTTGGAAGGCAGTGTGAGCTGCAGCCGCCCTGCCGTCTTGTGGTTCTGGGTTTGCACTGTTTGTGTTTCTTCCAGGTCGTGCACGTCATCTCGTCTCACTCCCATTGCACCTCCCGCACGGAGCACGCTTGGATTAGGTGCTCAATGAATACTTCTTTTGTTCATTTTATTTTCTTCATCTGAAAACAAAAATTCATGATGATAAAATGACTGACGTGAGGATTAGCACATGATTATTATATACTAGGGTGCATACACACTCAGTTGTGTCTGACTCTTGGTGACTCATGGACTGTAGCCTGCAAGGCTTCTCTCTCCATGGATTTTCCAGGCAAGAATACTGGAGTGGATTGCCATTTCCTGCTCCAGAGGTCTTCCTGACCCAGGGATCGAACCCACATCTCCTGTGTCTCCTTCATTGGCAGGCAGATTCCTTACCACTGGACCACCTGGGAAGCCAAAATATGTACTAGAAACTTATGTATTATTATTATTGCAATATCCCTGTGAACTCGGAAAACAGAGTTCTAGAGTCACTAACTATTTCTTAATTTAAGTGTTATATTACTGACTGGCTATTTGTGTGTATATATATATACACCTGTATATTTATATATAAGTTTGTCTTTTTTAAACTAAGTAATTTTTATTGAAGTAGTTTCACAATACAATGTTGTGTTAAATTTGGGTGTACAGCAAAATGATTCGGTTATATATATATGTGTGTGTGTATGTATATATGTGTATATATACATATATTCTTTTTTAGATTTTTTTTCCATTTTACTTTTATATAAAATATTGAGTATAGTTGCCTATACTGTACAACAACCAACAAGTAGGTCCACTTTTGTTCTCTGTTTTATATATACTAGTGTGTATATGGAATCCCAAACCCCTAATTTAAACCTTCCTCCTACCTTTTCCCTTTGGTAATGATAAGTTTGTTCTCTGTGCCTGTAAGTCCAGTTCTGCTTTGTAAATAAGTTCATTTGTATAATTACTTTTTAGATTCCACATATAAGCAATATCATATGATATTTGTCTTTATCTAGCTTACTTCACTTAATATGATATTTCATTCAATGGCACCCCACTCCAGTACTCTTGCCTGGAAAATCCCATGGACAGAGGAGCCTGGTAGGCTGCAGTCCATGGGGTCACTAAGAGTCGGACATGACTGAACGACTTCACTTTCACTTTTCACTTTCATGCATTGGAGAAGAACATGGCAACCCACTCCAGTGTTCTTGCCTGGAGAACCCCAGGGACGGGGTAGCCTGCTGGGCTGCCGTCTATGGGGTCACACAGAGTCGGACACGACTGAAGCGACTTAGCAGCAGTAGCTATCAGTTCAGTTCAGTTCAGTTCAGTCACTCAGTCTGTCCGACTCTTTGCGACCCCATGAACCGCAGCACGCCAGGCCTCCCTGTCCATCACCAACTCCCGGAGCCCACCCAAACCATGTCCATCGAGTCAGTGATACCATCCAACCATCTCATCCTCTGTCGTCCCCTTCTCCTCCTGCCCCCAGTCCTTCCCTGCATTAGGGTCTTTTCAAATGAGTCAGCTCTTCCCATCAGGTGGCCGAAGTATTGGAGTTTCAGCTTCAAATCATTGTTTCCAATGAACACCCAGGACTGATCTCCTTTAGGATGGACTGGTTGGATCTCCTTGCAGTCCATGGGACTCTCAAGAGTCTTCTCCAACACCACAGTTCAAAAGCATCAATTCTTTGGGGCTCAGCTTTCCTCACAGTCCAATTCTCACATCCATACATGACTACTGGAAAAACCATAGCCTTGACTAGACAGACCTTTGTTGGCAAAGTAATGTCTCTGCTTTTAAATATGCTATCCAGGTTGATCATAGCTTTCCTTCCAAGGAGTAAGCTTCTTTTAATTTCATGGCTGCAATCACCATCTGCAGTGATTTTGGAGCCCAAAAATAACATCTGACACTGCTTCCACTGTCAGCTGAGTACTGTTCCGTTATGCAAATACAGCACATCTTCTTTATCCATTCACCTCTCTGTGGTTACTGAGGTTGGTTCCCTGTCTTGGCTATTGTAGATAGTGCTTCAGTGAACACTGGGGTGCATGTAGGTTTTCAAGTGATGTTTTTCCCAGATATGTGCCCAGGAGTGTGACTGCTGGATCATACTGTAGCCCTGTGTTCAGTTTTGTAAGGAACCTCCGTACTGTTCCCCATAGTGGCTGCACCAATTTACACCCCTACCAACAGTGTAGGAGGGCTCCCTTTTCTCCACTCCCTCTCCACAATTTATTGTTTGTAGATTTTTTGATGATGGCCATTCCACCCATGTGAAATGAAACCCCACTATAGTTTTGATTTGCATTTCTCTAGGAATTAGCAATGTTGAACATCTTTTTATGTGCCCTTTGGGCCATAGATGTTTAGTATAGCAATACCACTAAACATTTAACCACTGAAATAATTTATATGAAATACATTATATATGTGTGTATATATATATATGTATACACATGTATGCATACACATTAAATGTGTGTTAGTCATTCAGTCATGTCTGAGTCTTTGCAACCCCATGGACTGTAGCCCACCATGCTTCTCTGTCCATGGGATTTTCCAGGTAAGAATACTGGAATGGGTAGCCATTCCCTCCTCCAGGTGATCTTCCCGACCCAGGGATTGAGCCCAGGTCTCCCTTGCAGGTGGTATCTTTACCAACTAAGCCATCAGGGAAACATTATCATATGGTAAATATATGTACAGATTATGTACCAATAATGCATGGCTTATGGAATGACTATGAAATATATGATTTTACACACTTATATGCATTCTTTTATGTACATATGTACATTTAGATTGCTCTCACTTGTAACATTTAAGATTTTTTATTTTTTGTTTTTAAACAAGTGTTATAACCTAAAGCTTTCCTGGGATTTGAATCCTCACATCAGCATTTTATGAAACCATAAACTATGAATAGTTCTCCTCCTGACCTCTAGCCTTTCTGACCTCTTCCCTGCTTTATGACATTAAAAACAAACACACATATGAAATGAATTATATTTCTGGACCTTTTTAAAGCAAACCACAAAAAGAGGTAATTCTGTTTTTCAAAATGTAATTTAGTTCTAGAAAGTTGATCTGACATGTAACCAATTGATTGTTGAAAAAAGACAACAACCATTTGTTGTCAAGCTTTTTTAATTTAGGTAAAAGTGGGTTTGCAAAAGGATATTAGAAAAACCTCAAGAGTTGCAAATCTTTAATTTTCATTGTCAAAACTTTGCAGTAATGCACAATTCTTTATGATTTATGGTTTCTTAAACATGCAACATGTTTAATTATCATTCCCATCATTTTTTTTTCCAAATCAGAACTGTGATTACAACAGTGAGGCTGAATAGTGTATACTGCTCATCTGACTCAGTACTTTCAGAGACTGTTCTTTCCCCCTGACTTATGACACTTTTACTCTACTGAAAGAGATAATTGTTACTTCCTCATTTATTTTTTACCTCCTCTTTTCCATTTTCTGGTTTGATGAAACAACAGAATACACTGAATTGGCTAACCTTGATTTTCCTACTATTTACAAGAAGTCCTGTTTTTAATATTATGTACGTATGGGAGTTTTACTGCTTGAAATGACTAAAGAGCCCCAAATGAACAAACAGAGGTTGATAGACAATAAATACATTGACTAAAGTCATGGGACTAATTGGTATCCTGGTTCAACTGGCGGGATTTCAGAAAGAGCACTGAAGTAAGCAGGTATATCCTGTGTCCTCTTGAAAATAAACTTTTTAAATCAACAATATCCTAGAAAGCAGCAGAGGGCATTTTCAATAACATGAATGGACTTGGAGGGTATTATGGAAGCTAAGTAAGTCAGATAGAGAAAGATAAATACTGTATGATATCACTTATATGTGGAACCTAAAAAAAAATTACAACAAACCAGTTAATGTACTAAAAAAGAAGCAGACTCATAAATACAGAGAACAGGCTCGTGGGTACCAGTGGAAGGGGGATGAACAAGGGATAGTATAGGTGTAAAGGATTAAAAGGTACAAGCTAAGAAAGAAAGAAAGATAGTGCTAAGTCGTGTCTGGCTCTTGTGATCCCATGAACTGCAGCCTGCCAGGTTCCTCTGTCCATGGGATTCTCCAGATAAGAATACTGGAGTGGGTTGCCATTTCCTTCTCCAAAAGGTAAAAGCTAGAATGCATAAATAAGCTACAAGGATATGCTGTACAACACAGGGAATATAGCAAATTCCCTGCATTATAATATTAATAACTACAAATGAAATATAAACTTTAAAAGCTGTACATTGCTGTATTATACACTTGTAGCTTATATAATATTGTACATCAACTGTAATTCAATAAAAAAATAATAGTATAAGTGATACACAGGTAAAACAAAACAAGACAAAAAGAACACAGGCTTTGGACCCAGACTTTGTTGAGATTGAATCGCTGCCCCCCCACTTCTTAGCTCTGTGATGCTTGAGCAAGTTAGCTATTTCCTGTGCTTGTTTATGCCCATCTGAAAAGTGATGTGACATTACTGAACGCTCAGAATTTAGGTAAAGAAAAAATGTGGTGATGCCTGACTTGGATAAAGGATGGCTCCAGCTGTTTTTTGTTGTGATATTCTCCCAAGCTTTGGCAAACTTGATAGAGTGAGAATGGCTATATAGAACTTAATCACTTGGGAAGCACAATGGTGGGTGTTACTTCTCAGTGCTTTAATTTGGGCCAGTTACAAACATCTAAGTACATTGTGCATTATCTTTTTACCTGCTGCATCGCTGGCTGTTCGTATAGATGGCCTTGGTCTCTACCCGGTGAGAGCCACTCTGACTCAGCCTCATTTTACTGCCAGTTTCCTTCTAGATGTTCCTTGAATCAACTGCTTTTCCATTTTCACCGCCATTTTCCTAGTTTAGAACTTCATCATTTTTCACTGTTTCCAGCATGCCATCCTAATGAGGTGTATCCTTTCTCAAATTTATTACCTGTGTTTGAACCAGACCAAAAAAAAAAAAAAAATTTGAAGCACAATTCAAATGATGTAACCCACTAGGTAAACACATTTCACAGCACCAAAGGCTCCCTCCGAAGAGTGATAGTCCCACCATGATTTGGCTTTTTTTCCCTACCTTCTCCTTTGTGTCCCTTAAGATAGGCTGTGCAGAGGAGAAAGCAGGGTCAGGGAGGTTAAATAATTAACCTGAGGTTACTCACTGACCAAGCCCGTGTTTCATCCCAGGCTTCTCTGCTTTACAGTCCAGATCTGCACAGTGATTACAGAGATCAGGAATCAGCAGACCACAGCCTGTGGGCCAGGTTCATCCCACCACCCGCTTTTGCAGATCTATTTGACTGGCATGCAGCCACACCCTTTTATTTGCATCTTGTCTGTGGCTGTTTTCTTGTGGCAACAGCAGTGTTGAGTAGTTGCATCTGAGACCTTCTGGGCCACAAAGTCTAACATATTTACTCTCTGGCCCTTTACCGAAAATGTTTGCTGGCTAGATCATACTAGGATTCAAAAAAAGTGGAAAAGATAGATGCCAGGATTTTCACATGGAGGAACTCTGTGATCTGAGTCTTCTGCCACTTTAATGAAGGTCAATGAAATGTTGCCCTAACAACTAGAAGAATCACTGAAGGACTGAAAAACTGAATACACTAGGTGATTTTAATTACCTAGGCATCTATTGGGAAAACAACTTGACAGGATATGGATTGTCCAATCAGTTATTTTTAAAGGGTTGCTGACAGTGCTTAATGTGGAAGAGGGAGGAGGAGATGGCAGGCCTCCTCCCCCTGCATGAGCCCGAGGAAGGGCAGACAATTGCAGAGAAAGTAAGATGTGTCTAGTGGAAGAGGCAGAGACTGTGAAACAAATGGCAGAATTTGCAATGCCAAGCCACGGGGTTATGAAAAGCAGTTGAACAGAGATTATGAATTTTAAGGAAGTAAACTGGAGTACAAAATGCCCCAAGCCTGCAATGGCTGGATATTCGCATATGTACATGCGCAATCACCTGCTGGAAGCATACTCCGAAAGTTTGCCATTGACCTCGTTTGAGGGAAAGATTGGAATACCCAATCATTCGGCGGGGCGGGGGGGAGGGACCAGCTGTTTCAGTTAAACAGACCAAAATTTCAAAAAAGAACTCAGCAAGGATAATCGTTCTCACAAAGGCAAACTCTTCCTGTTCTCTGAGAGGTGTTTTGCCTTTGGAGGACTGGAGGGCAGAGAGACAAGAAGCACGGTTGTTGAGACAGTGTTTACCGCGGGCTGAAATACTCCGTGTTCAGAATGTGGCGGGAACACAATGGTGATTAAGCCTTAGACTTGGATGTGATTCTCGTTCCAAAGAACTTGGAGTATGGAAAATTGCAAAATGATATTCTAGCGGCCTGAGAAAATAAGTGCTGTCTCCATCTGCTATCATCTAATTGACTTCCAGGGAATAATTTGTATGCCCCAGGCTTACTGTGCTGACACCCTGGTGAAGTGGTATTCATAAAGAGACGAGCAAGGACTTGTGATGATCTGTATGTTCTTTGAGATAAAGAAATGGACTACAAGGATCGTTTCCCCCTTGGTTACTCCATTCACGACTCCATTAACCTGTGTCCAGAGCCTGCTGGGTGCCCTGCACTGGAGCTGGGGATGCCAAGATGAAGAAAGACCTGTGCCAGGGAGAAGAGGTGAAAACAAATCACTGCCGTTCAATTGGATGCGTCTGTTTTAATACTTGAGGTAGCCCCAAGCCAGAAGCTGGTTGAGGGGTGAGCGAGTGTGAAGTGGGGAAGCGATAAGAAGAAATTTAGAAATAAGGCAAAGACACAGACTTTGTGTGACCTGATTCCGTGATCCTCAAAGGAAGTTGTGTGGGGCTGATGGGATGTTTTCATGTCTTTTGAGGAAAGCCCAAGGAGACAGTGACCTGGTGTCAGAATTCTTGCCCTTTGTGAAGGATATGCAACAGAAGGAAATACGAGCTCCTGAAATGCGGCTGACTTTCCCTTCTGTGAGGGGGCTGTGTGTCTAAGCGTGCAAGCGAGAGGCCTCGATCACCCCCGCCAGGGGCTGCCCAGCAGTTTTCTGTTGGATTTGAGAGGAAAATTCACTCCTTGATCCTGAGAGGACCGCAGGCACAAGCAATCAGTCTTCACTGACTTTCTCATCAGTGTTTATTATTTCTCTAATAACAGCCTCCGTTCATTGAGAGCTCATTGCATGCAGCACCTCGGCCCTCTGCACTGCTCACCTAATCCTCCCGGTGATCCTAGGGAGTGGATGCCATTGTACCCAGTTTTCAGCAGATAAGTTGAGTCCTACAGTAGTAAACTAACTTCCCCAAAGTCGCTTGGCTGACTTTGTATTTGGCCGTGTTCCAGATACTTTTAACATCTATCTAGTGTGTCTTTTACTACATTTTACAATTTGATGAAAGAGTTTTATGGCTGAGACAATGGCTTGATCACTACTTGTAACTGAAAGAAACTCAGCTTTTTCCTTCCTCTGTAGGGAAAGCCTAGTTCTTCCCTACTGTGTGTTTCTTCCCCTTGAATTTCCTTTATTCCTCACTCTGGACACTTCTGGGCACAAAATGCATGGGGCTTTTTCCCTGGGCAATTCTCTGTGACACCAGCTGGATGTCCTAGAAGTGACTCAGTCCCAGCATTACCTGGAGATGGTGTCAGATCCCACAGGTTAGAGTTTCCGTCCTATGTTGCACACCCCACCACTTCAGGTGCCAGTCCTAAGTAGCAGGTCTCTGGCTACTTATCCTTTATGTCTAATCTGCTTACAGACTGGAAGTTCCCATGACCTCCTCCTCAGGTCTGGTGATTGCTAGAGCATCTTCCACAACTCAGGGAAACAGGTCTGCCGGTTTAGGAAGGGTATGCTAAAGGATACAGATGAAGGGATACATATGGCGAAGCCTGAGAGGGTCCTGAGCACAGGCATTTCTGTCCCTGTGGGGCTGAGGTGGGTTACCCTCCTGACATACTGTGTTTGCCCACTTGCAGGCTCTCCAAACCCCCTACTTCTGGGACTTTTATGGAGGCTTCCTCGCATAGACTTGACAGACTGACAACTTCTTTCCTAGCCCCTCTCCCCTCTCTGGAGAATGGGGGGTAGGGTTGAGCATCCCAAGCTTTCATTCATGGCTTGGTCTTTTGGGTGAGCAGCCCACATCCTGAAGCCATATAGGACCCACCCAGGGTCACCTCATTAGAAAAAAGGATGCTTCCGGTGCTCTTATTACTTAGAGTTTTCTAAGGGTTTGAAGAGTTCTGTGTCAGGGGCAGAGGCAGAGGCAAATATTAACACAGGAGACACTACCAGAGGGATTTCTCTCACCTCTGAATTGAATATGTGTATCTTCTTAATCACTCTCTAGTCCATGTGAAGAGTATTCAGAAGCAGAGTAGGGAATTGCTCTTAGACATAAAGTGCTGAGGGTCTTAGACAACGAAATTAAGCCACTGGATGGGCTTGTTAGGAGTGGCTTAGATAGTGAAGGATGAGAAATCTAGATGAAAATCAGACCTTGAAATGAGTAAGTCTTCTGGTTTAAACAGTACACCTGAAATTATAATAGGAATACAAACAAAAACAAAATTTACCACCGAATAGCATTTTTTTTAAAGAACTTTCATTGAACATATATGCCCAGTTTCTCTGTCAACAACACTGAATTGTCGACAGGAAACCCTGATCCTCCGGGACATGTCATCTAGGGGGCTTTCTTACTGGATCGGCTTGACGTCTTTTCCAAACTTCAGATTGAAGTTTCTCAGTCAACCAACCGTGGGGAAGGATGGTCAAGTTTGATGCTCACTTTACTGATGAGGAAGCGAAGAAGGGAGTTTGTAGAACTGAGAGGTAGCAAAATCCACAGCAGACCCCAGTATACTTGACCTCAAATTCTGTGCCCTTTTTTAAAAAATAGCATTGTGATAAAATATGTGTAGCACAGAATTCATCATTTTAACCTTTTTTTAAAAATGTATAGTTATGCAGGATTAAGTATATTCACTTCCTTGTACAAACATCACCACCATCAGCATCCATACCTTATTCTATCCTCCCAAACTGAAACTCTGTATCCAGTAAACCCCAGCCCCCTAGACACACCTCTCCACTGCCCTCCAGCCTCTGGCAACCACCATTCTACTTTTTGAATCTATGAGATTAAACCACTCTAGGTACCTCATATACCAGGAATCATACAAAGTTGTTCTTTTGTGACTAGATTATTTCATTTACCGTAACATCCTCAATGGCCATCCATGTTGTAGCATATGTCAGCATTTCCTTACTTTTTTCAGACTGAATAGTATCCCATTGTATGTATGTATATACCACTGTTTGCTCAGTCATCCATCTGCTGATGGACACTTGGGTTGTCTGCCTTTTGGCCATTATGAATAATGCTGTTATGAACATGGGTGTGCAAATATCTGTTTAAGTTCCTGCTTTCAAGTCTTTTGGATATATACCCAGAAATGGAATTGCTGGACCATATGGTAATGCCATTTTTAATTTTCTGAGAAACTGCCGTGCTGTTTTTCACAGTGGCTGCACCATTTTTACCTCCCTGTGCTTTTTTGACTACATCAGAGTTGCCTTGGGATGATGAATGAGAGGAGGAAATAGCTCTGATACTGTAGCCGTGCCATATGCAGCTGATCTGATACTTGCTTGTATATCAGTTTAACCCACATTTTTGTCATGTGGTTTGTGATGTTTACAAATAACATGCTTCCTTTGCTCCTCAAAAGCATGTTGAATGAAGGAGCATGTTTAACTTTTCAGTACACTTTAAATATGATGAAATGTCAGTGCTTCTGAGGTGTCAAAACAAATGACATAATGTCAGCATTTAGAAGCTCAACTATTTGCAAAGCGATTGCTTTTGTTTTCTGCCAGGAACTCCATGGCACATTTAACCGGGGTACGATAGGATTGTGTATCTAGTCTGCACCAGACTCAAAAAGCTCCCAACACAACTTGTCACTTGTTTGTCATTGCTTCATAGGTTTTGCTTGTTTCTGCCATGCAAAGAAAGGTTTCCTGGGAGTGGAGTTGAAATCTTGTGGATAGATACTAGTTGTTTAGTCTTGAGATGAATGTCTGTGTGACTGTATACATGTACATGGGTGATCCCATTTGAAGATCATTTCCCCCATTTGGTGAACACAGCTGGAAGTGACCCGCAATGAGTCAGACCCTTGAATAATCCCTTCTCCTTGAGTGAAGGCAGGACCTGTGACTTGCCAGCTGATTATGGCCAAGGTGATCGGTGTCATTCCCTTGCTTAGGTTGCATTATGTCAATAGAAGACTGCCTCTTAGTAGACTAGAGGAGAGATTTCTGCAGACCTTAGTAGACTAGAAGGAAATGGCAACCCACTCCAGTATTCTTGTCTGGAGAATTCCATGGACAGAAGAGCCTGGTGGGCTACAGTCCTTGGGGTCACAGAGAGTCGGACACGACTGAGTGACTAACACTAGTGGGCTAGAGGAGAGACTTCTGCAGACTGTGAAGCTGCCATGCTGAGACGGTGCAGCCTGGAAGGGAAGGGGCAGCCTCGGGAGATGAGAGTAGACCTCGGTCAGCCTCCAGGAAGAGGGTAGGGACAGACCACAGTCAGTCCCGCAACACCAGCAAATTGGACTCTGCCAACAGCCATGCAAGCTTAGAGGAGATCTCCAAGCTCCAGAGGAAACCCAGCTTGGCCAACACCTTGATGGAGAGTCATGAGACCCTGAGCAACATGTCCACTTTCCTGTCCCTTGGGAACTGAGGCATGAAGAGTGTGTTTTTCTGTGCTGCTGTATTTGTGATGAGGTGTCGCACAGTAAGAAGACATGAATACAACTGGGCACACTCTTAGCATTCTCTTTCCTGTCTCTGCTTGTCCCTTTGATGTTTACATCAATTTTCTACTGTTTCCTTCTTCTGTAGCTTCTGCCTGACGGTACTGTCAATTAATATGCTTTGGTTTGCCTCACAAAAAGGAAGGCACACGACCCAGGGTAACCCAGTCTGAAGTTTCTTCCTGAACGTGAATCTTGAAAGAATGACAGGAGGCTGGATGTGTTTAAAGCTGAGTCATCCAGCAGCTATACCTTGAAATGCTACCAATTTTCCTGGAGACTCGCTGCTTCCTGTTTTGCCAGTCTCACTTCTTCAGCTTTCTCTGTGAGCTCTGCTAGATTCTTCGAAGCAATTTCTTTTCTGCTTAAAATGAGTCTAATTATCTTCATTGGAACCAAAGAACTCATGCAGCTCTGTTATAACCTATGCAGACTTTGCTTTTTCTCTCTGGGTTGTACTCTGGCCTTCATTCTAAAATATTCTTCCTGAGCTCAGCTTGGTGCTCTGTGATGCCCTGGAGGGGTGGGATGAGGAGGAACGTTGCTGAGGAGGGAAGGAATATGTGTATGCATATAGTGGATTCACTTTGTTGTGCAGTAGAAATTAACACATCATTGTAAGGTAATTATGCATGCGAGCTCAGTCTCTCGATCATGTCCAGCCCTCTGTGACCCCATGGTCTATAGCCCACCAGGCTCCTCTGTCCATGGGATTTTCCAGGCAAGAATACTGAAGTGGGTTGCCATTTCCTCCTCCAGGGGATCTTCCTGACCCAGAAATCGAACCTGTGTCTCCAATTATGTGTGTGTTGGCATGTGTGTGTGTGTTAGTTGCTCAGTCATGTCCGACTCTGCAATCCCATAGACTGTAGCCTGTGAAGCTCCTCTGTACATAGAATTTTTTGGGCAAGAATACTGGAGTAGGTTGCCATTCCCTTCTGCAGGGGATCTCCCCAACCCAGGGATTGAACCTGGGTGTCCTGCATTGCAGGCAGATTTCTTTACTGTCTCAGCCACCAGGGAAGCCCATCACCTATTATACTCCAATACAAGTTTGTTGTTGTTTTTTTTTTAAATAAAACACTTTCCCATCACTAATTGCCCCAGGTAACATCCCCAAAGCACTCAGGGGTTAAGGAAAATTCTTAATGATATTTAAATGATAGGACTTTGCCATCAGAAGACTGAAAGAGATATAGAAAACTTGTAAAGTTGCTTTCTTAACTTTAAGCAGGATTATACTTTTTGGTTGGGTCTCATAAAGAAGATGCTTAGACAGGGTAAATCACCAAGATGTACAGATATTTTATGCAGAGATAAAAACACAACATTTTTTTTTCTAATTTGGAAAAAAAAAGGAGTACAGAATGGCTCTCCACAGTGGATTTTTTAGTTTCTTAGAGAGAAGGGAAACAACAGTTGGCAGTACAGTTTGTCTTGATCTTCAAAGTTGGATGTGTAAAGATGTATTTTCTGGACTAATGTATCAAAGACAAAAGAAGAATCTTAAAGGAAATGAGAGCTCCAGAATTAAAAAAAAAAAAAAAAAGGACATTCAAAAGTGGAGAGAATTGCAGTTTATCATTAGAATTGTGATTTTTTTTTTTGACTCACTTCCCTGATATACAAATTTTCCCTCCTTCATCATAAAAATCTGCTTAAAAAGTGTTATTATGTTTCTCCTCTCTTTGTATGAAGTCATGATATGTGAAGGTCAGATTATATTCTTTACAAAGAAAGATATAAAGAAGTTAAAATAAAATCATCAATGTTTTTATCACAAGTCCTTGACACCCTGCCAAATGTGGTAAAGCATTTTTTTCTTTCTTAGTTTAATTTGTTGAATTACACCTGAGGGATTTTTTTCATGGAATTCCTAAAATGACCATTAGAAACTATCTCAATAGATTCTTTGCTTGTGCTTTGACATTTTAAAAAATATAAATAAAATTCAGTACTGCTATAGTTGGGAACAGGTTCAAAATGAAGTTTATGTCTGTGAGAATGGTGAGGAGAAAGATGTAGTAAAAGCATAAAAAAGAACATCAACAGCTGAGGAGTTTTTATGAAACTTTGCTAGGTTTAACCTTGCTCTGGAGCCAGTTTTAGCTGCATTATAAAACAGTATGTTGCCCATTTTCCTATTACAGGAACATAGTTGAGGTTTTGTTTCAGGATTGCAAAAAGAGATGAGTTGATGTTTTTATAATATTTCCTTTGAAATGTAAAACTGAGCATGGTCCTTTACAAAATTTCTTTCTCTTCCACACACGTTCCAGGGTCGATCAAAATGAAATCAATCTTAGAGCTCGGGAAACATCAAGATTTAAAATGGTCAGTTCTAGACTTTGCTGTCAGGCTGTTTCTTCTTGCAAAAATGAATTCTCTCTCCCATTTCATTGGCTCAACCTAGAGAATTGATTGAATCCTAAGCATGTGTTCTGGATACCTCTCACTTTGCTTCCCATGGCCTGAGCATCACACCCCACAGTGATCATCTTCTAGTGTGTTTAGGGGTTGTCAGAAATTATATAATTGATTATGGAAAGGAGAAGTCACAATGAAGCACATTACTTTAAGTAGCCAAGGTGTATTGCCTGAGAATGACTGAAGAAGATCAGCAAATCTTACTCCCCATTACCTGCTATCTGTCTTTCCTGCTATGTCCCAAGGTATAGACAGGGGTCATTAGGGATTGGCTAAGGCCTTGTGTGTCATCATCACATTGCGTTTGTGACTGAAGAATTAAGGATCCCACAGGCAAATAATGCATTGCATGCTTAAAATTTGTTAAGAGAATAGAACTTCTGTTCTTGCTACCATAAAATAACAATTAAAAAAATTTAAAAGAAGGATCCAAAAGTTGAAGAATTAGATTGCATGTCGTGTAGAAATTTGATTCAGTATTTGAGCAGTAGCTTGAATATTCTCAATGGTTTGGCACCATCTCCCCTGGGAATTGGCTCCATAGAGTGAATCTGGACAATGTCCTCTTAACTGAACAATGGTCTTTAATGCACAAAAGTTGTTGTTCTCCTGTCCTTTGTCTTCATTTAGCCCCACAATCAGAACCCTTGGAATAAAACCTTGGTGAAGGATCAGTCAATGGCTTTTTTCCCCAGAGGACACTGAAACCACTCCTCAAAGAATACCTTTTAATTTTTGAAGTGATTTCACTGAGGGATATTCCTACCCAAACTCAGTCTCTCAGGAATTGACTGATATCATTTTATATTGCACCAAAATGGAAGGAATACTAGTTAACCTAAAGGCTAAGCTGTCTTTCTAGAATCACCATCTGGACAACTGCTAATTTGAACTCAACTTCTTAAGTCAAGTGAGCTTGTGACTGGAACTATTACTGACTGTTCTTGGTCAGAAGCACTGAACCTTGATGATAGCCAGCATTTTCCAAATCAAGGCGAAGTCTTCCTGAAGGATGTAGCTTCAGTCCTGAGGGCGATCCCATCTGAAGCAAATGGGAAGTAAATCTCAACTCCTCTTGTCCTTTATAGTGCAGCCTCATGAGTCTCAAACATTTCAATTCACTGTTGGAAGGGTTCAAGGTGGAGAGTAAGTCAGTGGTGTTTGGGATGCATTTATGATTTCGGCAAAGGCTGTGCTGATCTCTTCTTTGAGATTCTTGATGAAATAGTCTATTTTAAAAAGCAACGCCCTCTTGTTTACACCTCCTTTACTGTTTTGTTGGAGATGCAGCCATTTTGGGAGAGAATTTGGCATTGCTTCTATGAAACAGGAGAACTTTATTTACTTACCCTTTTTTTTTCTTTTTAGAAGACTATGCATTGACATGATAGAACATCCACATTTTCATTTTGGGCATGGAAAATATGGAAAACAGGTTTGGTGTGAGCATGTGGGTACACATGGGTGTGTGTCAAACTCTGCCCCATGGGAAGTGCTGGCAAGTTTTAAAATCCTCAGGAACTAGAGTAATTAATGTCTTCTTTTGCCTGTGCAAATCACAGGAGCTGAGAGCATCTCACCCTTTGTACCATTTGGAAACCATTACTTTTTGCCCCCGGGGATTGATACCACAAGAGAAGCGGTCTCTTGCCAGCCTATTCTGCAAGTTTCATCTGGCTCATGTCACTGCCTGCCCACCCATCTTTCCTTCCGCTCATATCATTTCCTTGGGTGAAAGGTGCTGGCAGTTTCTTCTGCTCTGTGCTCATCTTTTCTTTCCTATTTACAGAAACCCATCTTCTCTTGCCAGAAGGAGGAGGGGTGTAGCGTGTACATCCACATCTGGCTGGTTTTGCTGATCTGCAGAGGTGCAGACAGCACCAAGGCCTTCAGACATAGGAATGCCAACAAATACCGTAGCGAGGGTGACCCAGCATCCCAAAGGACAGGATCGCAGGGATTTTATCTTTACTCCAACACCAGCACATGGTTAGAAAGCACATTGTAGAGAAAATAAAAGGAAAAGAGATGAAAGATGAAAGCTTCCAACCCAGCGTGTCCCACAGGGAAACATCGTAAAACCCATACTGCCCATCTGCACAAGTGTGTGTGGCCGCTCTTCTGAAGGTCTGAAAGCCCAGGACAGAATGACATATTCTGATATGTTAGGCACATTCACACAGTGACATAGAGCACTTACTGGATATTTGGGAAACTAAAGTTTTGAAGCACTTAGAGGCAAAGCATATATTAATATATGCAAACTAATGGCAATTATCAATGACCCTGAGGTGTCTCACAGGTTGATAATGTGGCCCTTGACGCCACAGAAGGTGACCACTGCTGGCATAGATTCTGACAATTACTAGGATTATATCGTGATGTGAATTTTATCTACTTAGCAGTCTGAGCCGTTGCTCTTTTGCCAACAGTTTCGCTTGCACATATTAAGTAAACAAGCGTATTTATCACCCCTGGGATCAGTAAGTGCTAATAAAGTCACTGCTGCTTGCATTTTAGATTTGTTTTGATGACAGACACATCCTAAATTAACTAGGAATGGTTTGCTTACTTCAGAGCTCAGCAGGAAAGGTAAAGATGTGAGCAAATGAGTTCAAAGGATGGTGCACGTATCTTTGTCATCAACATACTCTCTGTCTTAGATTCAGTTTCTAAGGACTGTGTGTATGCCCACACACACTGTTATTTCCTTTTGTGGGAGTTTTGATGTCACTTTTGATAAAAATTCATCTTGAAGGTGATTTCTGATTGTAGTGAGGGAAACCAGCCAACTAGTACCCTGATGCCTAGAATTTGCTCCTGCACTTTATACAGTATTTTTATACGTGATTTTATTTAAAATCAGCACTGTGCATGGAGGCATTTTTAATTATTTTGTGTTGTTCATTGAGGTCCTCTTTTCAAATAGTACTCCCCTATTCAGTTAGTACTCTGAATGGGCTGAAACATGATAAGCTTTTCTCTATAGACAGTCGATGAATATATGGATTAAAACTAGAGTTAATCCACCTCTCGACTTCCACCCCTCCAGGTTAACATCCTGTCTCTCATCCTGTGTTTTCCTTTCTGCTCCATGCTGATCAACTAGAAAAAAAATAAAAATGTATTCACTGACCATCCCCCTCTTCGCTTCTTACTTACTTTAAAATACTGTTTCTAAAAAATAAATAAATAAAAAATAAAAAAATACTGTTTCTTCCTGAATTAGTAGAACATCTTGGCTAGTCGATGAAACTTCTCCCAACCATTTTCCTTAAGAAAGTGGCGTTTAAGTGTTGAGCGCCCTCTTGTTCGTGACCCCTTCTGCCGCACCGGCTGCCGGCAGGCACCGACCCTTAACACGCGTGCAGGGAACCCTGCCTGAAAGCGGGATGTGCTGACACTGACCCCTTCCCTGTTTCTGCCTCACCCTTGGCTTCTCCTGAGTTCTCTGGATATTTCCTTCCTTTTGCCAATCCCATTGACGTAGGTGTTCTACAAAGAAAATTAATAGATACTGTTTAGAATTAAAACTGGTTTTATATATATATATAAATGAATCATACATATTACCTATACATATTGCATAATACTTATTAGTGTATGAATGTATGAAATTTATAATTATGTGTATAAATATATCATATATATTTCCACTTCTGTCTTTTGGAAAGGATGAAATTCAGGGTAGTTTACTGTCTTTCTCTCTCTGTCTCCCTCCCCCAGTCTCTGTCTCAGTTTTAAGACAATGCCTTGAGTTTAGCAACTCCAGCACACTGGAGTCTCCTACGTGTCTAGGCTAAGTTTTCTAAGTGTTTGGCATATATCATCTCCTTTAATCCTTACCGCAGCCTACTAGTTACTTATCTCCATTTTATACCTGAAGATGTTTTATGTGTTATTCCACTGAAAAAGACTTTTCTTCAAGGTCATCCTGAAAGCCAAAATGAATTGAAAGTGTTTGGCATCACTCAAAAATGAAAAGGAAAGAAGATTCAGATAGTGAAATTTCTCTAACTAGGAATGGTGGCTTTAAAAAACAGTTATTTAAAAAACAGATAATTTAGATTTTTGCTATATCAGGTTGAATGTCTTATTTTTTTTTCTAACAAAGAGGAAAAGAGTAATAAGAATTAATATGTGGGGAGAAAAATTAACTCTAAATATACCCAATTTCTAATGCTCTAAGTTACACATTTAAATATTCTTATATTTTCCAGCTTTCCATTGTTTTTAAGTTACCTTTCTTAACCAGCTGATGATAGCTTAAAATATAATATTCTCTTCTTGCTTCAAAAAATGAAATGAAAAGAGAAAACTTAAGTCTCCTTATAAACTAGTTCTTGTCTTTTTCCTCAAAGTAATCAGCTTCTTTGTGGCTCTGGCATTAAAATGTTTCAAAGTGGTCACAAGTTCACGGGCATTAGATTCGGTAACACAATTCTCTCTATCTGGATGTATTGCTATTTGTTTGAAGACACATTCCATTATCAGAGTCCTCGCTCGCAGTGAGAGATGAGCTGGAGTGAATTTGGGAATTGTTTTCTCTGCTGCATCGCTCAGAAAGTTATTCAGGAACATGCCCACTGTGGCAAATCTACCAAGCAGAAGGTTTGATGCCTTGACATTTTGGACTATCTAACCAGCACGAAAAGTCAACAGAGAGGTGCTTCTAGACTTGCCTAGGAATTATTTGATTAAATAGCATTGTAGGACAGGAAAAACATTTCGTTTTACTTTTTATTCAAAACATAATCCAAAGTCAACTGAAGTTTATGGTGTCGATTGTATTCATTATTTTATTCAGATTTTTTCCTTTTTTTTTTTTTTTTAAGCAATGCCTTGCATTGTATCCAATGTGTCTGTATGTGCCTCTTGTGTTTCCTTTGGCAGAAAGATGGAACCTTCTACCCAAAGCTGAAAACTACCCAAGGTTAAGTCGTAGGCACTCCTTGCCTCAAAAGGGTGAAAACAAGTTTCCTGCTCTCAGTCTCTGAACTGAAAAGCTATATTTGGGACATGTCTGCTGAGTAAATAAAAGGGTAGAAAAGTCTTTATCTCAGCAGCTTGGACGGTGAAGTGAGCCACCTGTTAGCATCCTAACGCTTGTGGTTACAAAGTCATGTCGATGTTGCATTTCTTTCTCAGAATAACCCAAGGTTGCGCTGCCTCATAAGTTAGCCACTTGTCACATACGGTTCTTTAATTAAAAGTGAATAAAATGTAAGATTAGATTTTCAGTGGCAGTGACCACGTTTTCAATGGTCCGTGGTTGCATGCCGTCTAATTTAGGTCCGTGAGACTTGAGAGGTTTTCTCTAGCTCCCACCTGAAGAGAACCCTTCTCATCCTGGTGGATGAGAAGCTGCGGCCCGTGGTGCTGCCGGCAGGCACGCTGGGGTCGTGGGGAAAGCCAGCCTCACTTGGCTAGTAGCAGCTATTCCTGCCTCTGACGACTGTGTGCAGGGCCGACACTATGTCAGCTTCACTTCCCCGGTCTCCGTTTTTCAAATCAGAAACATCAGATTCTGCGCGGGTGGGGGGGGGGGGGGACAGTGTGGTAAGTCAGATATTCCCCAGCCTATATTCCAGTGAGTGTTTAACGTGTTTGATTTGGTTTTGTTTATACACAAATTGGCATTGTTTCCTACACTTTTCAGACTTAAATCTTTTTTTTTTTTTTGGTGTTTCCTTCCCTCTCTTCTCCTCCTTCACACCACAAAAAATAGCAGTCATTTCTGAGGTAGAACGGCATGTAAGTGGCAGTAGAAGGTAAACAAGAAAAAAAAGCAAAAACACCCAAAATTCTTCAGTGGGAGAAGGAGGATATGTTGCAAAATGCTGAATGCATGATTCTGTACCGTGGCAAAGTCAGTCATTATCAGGTATGGCATAAGAAAGGTTTTATTTGAACTTTTAAGGCCTCAAATTAACTTCCTAGCTTGAAAAAATAAAAAATCAGCAAGGAGGCAAGTAGCAAATATAAAATTTAAAAGCTTGAAAGCAGGAATAGAAGTCACCGGGTTATCCGTTTGTTAGAGTAGCACTCCTATATCTTCTATAAATGGATATGGAAACTCTATGTTCCCACTGCAAGTGAAGTAGGTAAACTGTAAGATCTCATCAATTCACTTCTAAAAATGGAAAATTCATTGACAACAAGCTAAATATATCTTTCTATTTATCAGTTTTATTTTATATAGTTACTTAGAGGAAATTATCAGGATGTAACTATTCTTATCTTTGTCTACAGATGAAAATTTAAATATAAATCCATAGCATTGTTTTTGTTTCTTTTCCCTGTTGTTCAGAGGATTAATCATTACTAAAATTATGGCATTTCTCAACTTTCCTTCTTTGCTTTTCACCTTCAATAGCTTTCTTTGTTTTAAGATAGCTAACTTCTTTCCAGGAAAGAAATCTGCTAATTATACTTTGATTCCTTGTTTGTGGGCTACAAGAATGAGCATCAAATAAAATAACAACGGCAATATCATTTAAAAAACACAAGTGCATTATCTACTGTTATTCACCCCAATTTTTAAGTAGAATTGTAATAAACTAATTATTGACTAGAGTATCATTCTCAGATGAGGAAATTCTGTGAGTAAAAAGGAAATTATTTGGCTAAATCATGTGTTTTTCATTCTTTCACTATTTATAGCCTATGTTAAGTATGTGTAATTTTTATCATAGAAAGTTTTTAAAGAAATCAAATAGTTGTGTTTAACTGTTGAATTTGATTCCTATAAACCAAGCTCTCATTGGCTGCATAGAACTGTAGATTCCTTTTGGAAAAACCTCTCATCTTCCCTTGGAACCAGTATCTATAAGTATGTTAAACAAATTAATTTCTAAGTACTATCTTTAAACTCTGTTTCCTCACATTCTCTAGATAATCATAAGCAAGCAGGACAGGAATCATTTACTAAGATATCTCTAGGCTAGAGCCCCTTTCCTCAAAGTAGGAATAAAGATGATGATTTTGCACACCCAACTGGGCAAGTATGGGGAATCTGTTCATTAATGTATTAATTCAAACAACATTTATCAAGATGTCATAGTGAATCTGTTATTAACATGAAAATTTCAGGACGCTTCACTGTGTCTACTGCTGGGAGAAAGGGAGGATACATTAGCAATGTCATATTTCATCTATTTGACACCCTGAGTAGATCATTTTTACTATCCATTCTTCTACAAGATAAGATTTTATTTTCTGTAGTAACCAATGATAACCATCATTTTCTTGATTTTTTTTTAAACTGAGGTACAATTTACATACTATAAAATCTACCATGTTAAGCCATACAATTATTTTTTTTTAATAATCACAAGGTTATGTAGCTGTCACTACTGTCGGATTGCAGAACATTTCCTCAATCTCCCTAAATAAACCTCACACCAAGTAGTAGACATTCCCCATGCCCTTTCCCTTGTCCTCCAACAATCTACTCTATGTCTCTATGGATTTGCTGTTCTGAATATTTCATATAAATTCAATTCAATATTATGTGGCCCTTCATGTCTGGCTTCTTTCACTTAGCATAATGTTTTCAAAGTTTCATCCATGTTGTAGCATATATTGGTATTTTGTTCCTTCTTATGGGTGTATAATATTCCATTATATGGATATACCATTTTCTTTATTGACTCATCAGTTGAGGGCTTTGGATTATTTCTAATTTTTGAGATATTAAGGATAGTTCTGCTATTAATATCTGTGTGTACAAGTTTTTGGATAAACATATGTTTTTCAGTTCTTTTGAGTATATACCTAGGAGCAGATTTGTTGGGTCATGTGGTAACACTGTTTAATTTTTTGAGGAAATGTCAAACTCTTTTTCAGTAGTAACTGCACCATTTTACATTTCCACCACACTGTGTAAGAATTCCACTTTGCCCACATCCCTGTCAACACTCCTTATTTTCTTTTTGTTTTTTAAACAACAGAAATTTATTTCTCACAGTTCTTGAGGCTGTGTTCTTGAGGCTGGAAGTCCAAGATCCAGTTTCTGGCAAGGTGGGTTTATTCTGAGGACTCCTGTCTTCTAGGTTGCTGTGTGCTCATGTGACTTCTTTGTGTACATGGAGAGAGAGCTCTCTCGAGTCTCTTCCTTTTTTTTTTTAATATGTATAAATACACTTTTAAAATTAAGGAATAATTGATGTATAATGCTATGTTCAAATCATTTAACATAATTATTTGATATTTGTATGTATAGCAAAATGATCACCATAATGATCCAGTTAACATTCATCACCATATGTAATTATAATTTTCCATTTTTTTTTTTCTTCTGATGAGAACTTTTAAGATTTACTCTTGGCAACTTTCAAATATGCAATACAATGACATGATATTATTAACTATAATCACCATGCTGTACATTTCATCTCCAGGACTTACTTATTTTATAGCTGGAAGTTTGTTCCTTTTGATCCCTTTCGCCCATTTCACTCACTTGCCATTCCTTGTCTCGATCAGCCACTGATATGTTCTCTGTACCTGTGAGCTCTTTTGAAGATTCCACGTATAAATAAAAGTTATACAGTACTTATCTTTCTCTATCTGATTCATTTTACTGAGCATAATGCTGTCAGGCTTTCCCCATACTGTCACAAATGAAAACATTTTATTCATTTTTGACTGAATAATATTCCATTCTATACCACGTTTTCTTTATTCATCCATTGATGGACATTCAGGTTGTTTCTGTATCTTGGCTATAGTATGTGATGCTGCAGTGTCCATGGGGGTGGGTTCCTTAATTTGAATTAGTGTTTTCATTTTCTTCAAACAAATATTCAGAAGTGGAATGGCTGGGTCACATTTTAATTCTTCTGAGGAACCTCCATACTGTTTTCCATAGTGGCTGTAAACAATGGACATTCTCACCAGCAGTGCAGAATGGTTGCCTTTTCTCCATACTCTCACTGACATGCTATTTCTTGTCTTTTGAGAATACCCTTTATAACAGGTGTGAGGCGATATCCCATTGTGGTTTTGACTTGCATGTCCCTGGTGATTTAGTGACTTGAGGATGTTTTCCTTTACTTGTTTCCATCTATATCTCTTTAGAAGTGTCTATTTAGATTTTCTGTAAGTTTTTAAATTGGGTTGTTAGGCTTTTTGTTATTATGTTGCATGAGTTCTTTAAGTGTTTGTTTAGAGCCGCTGTACATTTTTTAACTGGGCTGTTTGACTTTTTGCTGTTGTGTTGTATGGGTTCTTGATGTATTTTGGATATTAATGCCTTATTATATATGGTTTCCAAATATTCTATGGATAGTTTTCACTGTCGTGCCAGAAGCTTTTTAGTCGCTATAGTTCCATTTGCATACTTTTGTCACCTTTGCTTTTGGTTTCATCCACAAATTTGTCACTGAGGCTGGTATCCTACAGCTGACCATCTATGTTTTCTTCTAGGAGTTTAATGGTTTCAGGTCTTCTATTCAAGTCATTAATCCATTTTAAGTTAGTGTTTGTGTATGTTGTAAGATATGGTCTGGGTGTTTTTCTTTTGCATGTGGCTATCTAGTTTTCCTACATTTATTGAAAAGACTATCCTTTCACTGTTGTATGCTCTTGGCATTTTTGTTGGGAATTAATTGACCTTTATGGATGGGTTTACTTCTGAGCTCTCTGTTTCATTGATCTCTGTGTCTATTTTGATTGATTTGATATCATACTGTTTTAGTTACTATAGTTTTATATGTTTTAAAATTATTATAGCTATCCTAATAGGTGCAAAGTAGTAGATGTGTTCCATGGTTCAGAAATGATAACTTTTTAAAAATAAATTTTAAAGTACTAAAATTCACTAAAATATTTTATATGTGAATCAAAATTTGTATACTTCCCAAAATATTAAATCTCGCAGTTTGTACTAGTTCACTCTCTTAACTATTAAACATGAGTGAAAACCCCAAGAATTCAAATAGAATGACATAATGAAGTAACTCAAATCTATTTGTCTTTGCAATCACATGTTATTATTGTTTATTATGACTCTTTTGCTTAAAAGTAGAAATATATAGCACTGCAAAGACAAAAAAACACCTGAAATGAACTTGAATGATTACAAAGAATTATGGACTTATTTTCACAACAAATGCAGGTAGCTGAGTTCACATATGTCTTGGACTGACTGTATAGTTGGGACTTCTGTGAATTACTTTTTGTAGATAAAAAGCTAAGTTAATTTTTCTTAAGTTTCTAGGTTGAAGCTTAATTACTACAGTTTTTTTTTTCTTTTTTAGAACTTAGATCACCAAAATATTTTTTTTGGGAAGAGGAATATTGTACTACTGATATTATTTGGAATTACAGCACATGTTGATAGTAAAAAGCAGGCCAAAATTTGTTTGATTTCATTGTTAGCTACACCTAGGACAGGTCACCCCTCATCTTTGGAAATACATTAGTTTTGAATCTTTTAATCTTTTTTGGTTTCCAAATGGAATATTTAATATATTGCATGAGAAACATCTTAGCAATAAAGAAAACTTAAAAGAATAAAAAAGAAAGAAAACTTTTCTGATTTGGTTCCCATTCATGAAGTAACTCTTAAACCAAAAATGATAACCTGCTCTTTCACTGGATTGCAGTAGAAGAAAGAGGTGATTGGTGTAGGAAACATAGATGCTAGAGAGAAGATACTAAGCTTACAAAGGTTACCTCTAGGTCAACCAAAGCTATCCTCTGAGTAATAAGAAAAACACTGCGCAAAACATTGTAGGAAGCTTCCTTGGTTGCTCAAATGGCAAAGAATCTGCCTGTAATGCAGAAGACCCAGGTTCGATCCCTGGGTCAGGAAGATCCCCTAGAGAAGGAAATGGTAACCCAACTCCTGTATTCTAGCCAGGAAAATTCCATGGACAGAGGAGCCCGGCAGGCTACAGTTCATGGGGTCATAGAGTCAGACACAATTGAGGGATTAACACACACACATATAGAAAATGACCTCCAAACTTAATGGCTAAAACAATAAGCATGTATTATCTCAAACGGTTTTTAGGATTTAAGAATTTGGAAGCATCTTTGCTGAGTGATTCTGACTCAGAGCATCTCTCTAAGATAAGTTTGGCTGGTGACCGGGGTAGCAGCCCTCTGAATGCTTTAGTTTTTTCTCTCATGGGCCTCTCCATAGGGCTACTAAGAACATGGTAGCTGTCTTTCTCCTGAGTGAGTGATAAAAGTGAAAGAGAAAAAAAAGAGAGAGAAAGAGGGAGGGACTCTGTCTCTGTGGGAAGGGCTACATAGAGGTGAGAATACCAGGGAATACGGGTCATCAGGGGCATCTCAGAGGTCCACACAGACCTCTGCGGGGTCTTTACACTGATTTATACATTTAGATTTTTTATTAGAATTCATTGATCATTCTAGTATGGTGTACATTCCTAACTTCCAATTTTCTTGGTTAAGATGGTAAACCACCCAGGTATTGTTTTATTCTAGCTGGAATAACTCTACCTATATATTAGAGCTGACTATTTGCAATATCTTTTAACTCGATACAGTGTTTGTTACTAAACCTTCCAATTCTTCTTTCAAAGATAGTTTTTTAAAAAGCAAGTATTTTACTTGTAAGAATATATGTATATTTTTTTAAATTAAAGAATGGGAGCAATAGAGGAATAGAGTCTTGTATTTTCTTTTTTTTAAGCTTGTTTTTACAATATTTATTTTAAAATCTTATCACCTAATGGCTGGTATTTTGGGGAATTATTTCCTCTAGTCAATAAAAAATAGTCTTGTTTGTAAATTTTCATGACTTACAATGTTTGTGTTACCATTGACAAGAGTAAAGACTGAAACTTGCAATGTTTTAATTTACTAAAATATTAGCCATGAAATTAAAAGATGCTTGCTCCTTGGAAGAAAAGTTATGACCAACATAGAAAGCTTATTAAAAAGAGACATTACTTTGCCAACAAAGGTCCATCTAGTCAAAACTTTGGTTTTTCCAGTGGTCATGTATATATGTGAGAGTTGGACTATAAAGAAAGCTGAGCACTGAAGACTTGATGCTTTTGAAATGTGGTGTTGGAGAAGACTCTTGAGAGTCTAGAGACTCTTGAGACTCTTGAGAGTCAACCAGTCCATCCTAAAGGAAATAAGTCCTGAATATTCTTTGGAAGGACTGATGCTGAAGCTGAAACTCCAGTACTTTGGCCACCTCATGCAAAGAGTTGACTCATTGGAAAAGACCCTGATGCTGGGAAGAATTGGGGGCAGGAGGAGAAGGGGATGATAGAGGATGAGATGGCTGGATGGCATCACCAACTCAATGGAGATGAGTTTGAGTAGACTCCGCGAGTTGGTGATGAACAGGGAAGCCTGGCATACTATAGTCCATGGGGTTGCAAAGAGTCGGACACGACTGAGCAACTGAACTGAACTGAATACATGTCCTTTAGCATTTTCCCTGGATAGGTCTTTTGTTCTCATTACACAATCTAGTGACAACTTTATGGAGTATGAGAGATTATATTTTAATTCTCTGAGGTAGGATTAAGCTGCCTTCATCATATACTATATCTGTCCCCTAAAGAAATTCTAGTCATGATGGCTAATGGCCTCATATTACATGTAGGAAGTATATAATTTTCTTTTGAAAGTAATTATTGTAAGACAATGTTAGCTTTGGTTGTGAATGGTAATGATGCATTTGAACCCTAGGATCATTTGAATTAAATACTATTTTCTTCTGTTAATTTAAATTCATACAATTTTTTCAGCTGTATTTAAACTGCACAGCATTTGAAGAATAGTTATCCAATATGCAGGGAGGAGCCTTGATCCTCTATAACTTCTCACTTATAAGTAAACTGAGGGCTTCCCTGCTGGCTCAGCTGGTAAAGAACCTCCCTGCAATGTGGGAGACCTGCGTTCGATCCCCAGGTTGGGAAGATCCCCTGGTGAAGGGAGCGGCTACCACTCCAGTACTCTGGCCTGGAGAATTCCATGGACTATACAGTCCATAGGATCACAAAGAGTCGGACACTACTGAGCGACTTTCACTTTCACTATTCTATAGGCTGGATTATGCTTTTTTCAACTATTTTTGTTTGCTGTCTCTTTGGGGAAAAAGTGTAATTTGAGAGAGATGATTATAAAATAAAATTGCCATTATTAACATAAATGATTTATTATCATTTTTATATGCTTCTTTCTTTTCAGTTTAGGATTGGAGATTTTGGGAAGGTTAGAGACTATCCTTTTATTGTAGTATAATTCTCAAATTAGTTTTTCTCTCCTACTGTGTCTTAACAAAAGCAAAAAACAAATCATCAGTCAAAACTATGCATATATGTTTTCAGCAGGAAAAAAAATTGGTTAGATGAGCTGTCTTACTGACCTAACATGATTTATTTTGACAAGTTTTTTAAAAAGCTGAAACCTGTACTTAATATATGTACAAGGAAAAGTGGAAATATATAAAGATTAACCTCTTAGTATTATATTCCTTAGAAATGTACTGCTTACTTATCTTGTTTTATGTGGAGACTTCTTTTAGCTCCTAACTAATTTGTTTTAATTTTGTAGACCTTAGAAATACCATCCCTATAGAGTAACTATGGGCAAGCTTCCACCAACAGAATAGATTTGTTTTTCCTCCTCACTCCTACACACCTCAGTAAGATACACAGATTGGCATGACATGCTCACATAACACAGGACAATTCCTGAAAATCTGTATTCAACTTTTCTATTTTAATTCTATAAAAAATCAATTTCTGTTTTAAATGAACTGAAGAATAGGCGTCTTAAATGAATCCTTAGGTGATTTTTCTTTTATAGTTATGAGTTGATAACAAATGTAGATTTTATGTATCAGCTGTGTTTAATCATTCCAGATGGTTTTTATTCAGAATGAATCTCCAAGGCAGGCTTTGCAGAGTGTCAAACCCGTGCTTCACTATTACTGGTTACTATGGTTGCTTCTTCATTTTGTAACTTGAATTTATGGAAAACAGCCTCCCTTTGTCCAAAAGCCAGATTGGGCTTGGTGATATTCAGGTTCTAGACCTACAAAGGGTTTCGGCCTTTCCGTCTCTACCCCTCATGGTGGTTTTTGTCTCATTTCCATTTGTATCTGAATAATGTGGGTTACCCAGGAGGATGGAGTTCATAGAGTTAGATTCTGTTGTGTGATGTATTCTGCTCCCAACCCCATGCTCTTTAGTCAGCTTCAGTTTAATCCCTGCTTTTCAATTAATATTTAAATGGTGATTGAAATAAATTATGCAAGATTCATAGTTTATATTATTTTAATTTATTAGAGTATACTTGATTTATAATGTGTTTCAGGGGTACAGCAAAGGGATTCAGGTGTACATATGAGCATTCTTTTTCAGATTCTTTAAACATGTAGGTTATATTGAGTAGAGTTTTTATGTATGTGTGTATGTTACAGATTTTGTATTTTAAATAACCCTTCTAAAATTCAACATAAGTATATTAGTGATAAGTCAATAACTGTGAATACCATTTTCTATTTTTTTCAATGGCACAGTGAAAGTAAATCTCAAAATATTTTCCCTAAACCAATGGCATGAACATTATATACAATTAAATTGACTTTTACAGTCCATCTATCTATCTTACATCCATATATCTATACATATGTATATATCAAGAGGGAGAAAAATTTTTCAACAGGAGGAAGACAACTCGTGTTTGACTAAGGAAACACACCTGGGTCCCAGAGTCAGCGTGGTTCCTTTAGCAATCTGCCATGTGTGCCTACAATGCTCTCCACATAAACCAAATAGAGGAGATGTGAGTGAAATAAAGTCCTGAAAAATCTCCCCCCTCCTAACCATACAGAAGCTAATCAAGCAACCCCCCATGGAAATTTCCATGAGGGTGGCTGTCTTCTCACTCCCAGGAGAGAGTAATTTCAGGAGTTCTCTATCTTGGTGTCTCCCTGCTGGCATGAAAGTAGGGGATAAAAAGCAGAACTATCATAAACATTCAGAGCTAATTATCTTCAGCAATAAACAAGGTTTTAGCCGACCGGAAAACAAAAGAGAAAATAAATTGCATAAGGAGCAGGAATGAATTGGAAAGCATGTACTGGAATCCCTGGGTGCTGTTGCCTTGCGTCTGTCCCTGGCCTTAATGCTTTATCTCTATTGCATCTGAGAAGGAGGTAAATTGGCTGTTGGGAAGAGAGAAGCTAATTGGACTAAATCACCTCCAGAGGTATTCCTGGTGGGTTAGAAGGTCAGGGACTCTGGACGAAGCAGGGAAAGATATCTGAAACCATAGGCATCGAATTGATTCCCAGGGAAGTGGAACAGATCCTGGCACAAGAGAATGAACAAATCAGAGGCGATGGCAAAGCCCCCAAACACCGACCAGGACAGTTCACAACCAAGACCAAGCATCCTCCACACTCCAGCCCTTAGCATCTGCCCCAGACGTGAGCAGACAGCACACTGCAGTATCCAGGGGAGCTGAATTAACCTCTGCCAAGCTGAGAAGGGATTGGGCCACCTTGTCATCACACGAGTAGAAGTTCTAGGCCAGCCTGGCCAAGTTTATCATGGGTGAGATAGTGATTGATTATGCACATATCAAGAAAACGAAAGTTAGGAAATAAATCTGAAGAAACAGAAACACATGTTTCAGGGGAAACTGGGTGTAAGTGAATGATACTAAAACACATTTTACCTAAGTTACTATTAATACATTTCAAGCACAGAGATAGAGTTTTGGGATTCAGAGAAAAATAAATGAGTACATTACAAACTGAGGAACAGAAACAGATAGCTTAATGGCATAACATGGGGAAGCTGTAGTAAAGGGTGAGGATAAGCATCCGTATTATTTAAGTATAGAAGAAAATGTAACAATTATGATACGAAGAAAAACATCTACCTCTGTCCCACTGACTATGCTAAAGTCTTTGTGTGGATCATCACAAACTGGAAAACTCTTAAAAAGATGGGATTACCAGACCATCTTACCTGTCTGCTGAGAAACCTGTATGCAGGTCAAGAAGCAACTGTTAGAAGCTTTCACATGGAACAAGTGACTGGTTCAAAATTGAGAAGGGTGTATGACAAGGCTGTCTATTGTCACCCCATTTATTTAACTTATACACAGAGCACATCATGTGAAATGCTGGCTGGATGAGTTATCAGCTGGAATCAGGATTGTGGGGAGAAATATCAACAACCTCAGAAATTCAGATGATACCGCTTTAATGACAGAAAGTGAAGAGGAACTAAAGAACTTCTTGATGAGGGTGCAAGAGGAGAGTGAAAAAGCCAGTTTAAAACTCAATATTTAAAAAAAAAACAAAAAAAAACTAAGATCATGGGATCCAGTTCCATCATTTCATGCCAAATAGAAGGGGAAAAGGCGGAAGCAGTGACAGATTTCTTCTTCTTGGCTCTAAAATCACTGCACATGGTGATTGCAGCCATGAAATTAGAAGACACTATTGGCAGGAAAGCCATGACAAACTTAGACAGCATATGAGACAGCAAAGGTGCCACTTTGCCGACAGAGGTCTGTATAGTCAAGGCTACGGTCTTTCCAGTAGTCATGTATGGATGTGAGACTTGGACCATAAAGAAGGCAGAACGCTGAAGAATTGATGCTTTCGAACTGTGGTACTGGGGAAGACTCTTGAGAGTCCCTTGGATGGCAAGGAGGTCAAACCAGTCAATCCTATAGGAGATCAACTCTGAATATTCATTGGAAAGACTGATGCTGTAGCTGGAGCTCCAATACTTTGGTCACCTGATGTGAACTGCTGACTCGATGGAAAAGACCCTGATGCTGGGAAAGATTGAGGGCAGGAGGAGAAGAGGGTGACAGAGGATGAGATGGTTGGATGGCATCACTGATTCAGTGGACAAGAACTTGGAAATTCCGGGAGATGGTGAGGGACAGCAAAGAGTCAGACATGACTTGGCAACTGAATAACAACAGCAACAAACAAAAGAATTATGGAAAGCAAAGACTGCAATTTTTTATTGAGATAGTTACAAATAACATTAGTTTCAAATTTAAAACAAGATTTTGTATTTGTATGTATTGTAAAATGATTACCACTATAACTTTAGTTAACAGCTATCACTATAAGTAGTTTCAAATTATTTTATTGTGAATTTTTATAAAGTACAAAATGATAAAACCAAATGTTGGGATATAGAAGGTTGATGAAAAATGCAAATTGCTTGGCTGTTTTATTAGAAATTGAATGAGAAGCCTGTGTAGAATAGAATGACTAAAACCTAACTTGAAAATTGTCAAATCCTTAGAGATGAAAATATACAAATAATATATATATTTTTAAAGACAATCCATATAGAACTTTAAAAACAAAAGAGGTTTTGAAAGTAAAACATGAGAGGTTGATTTATTACATTAGTGAATATAAATGAAAGAATACCCATTAATGTGATGTAACGTATGAAAGTGAAGTGAAAGTCACTCAGTTGTGTCCGACTCTTTACGACCCCATGGACTATTACAGTCCATGGAATTCTCCAGGCCAGAATACTCCCTTCTCCAGGGGATCTTCCCAACCCAGAGATCAAACCCAGGTATCCCGCATTACAGGTGGACTCTACCAGCTGAACCACAAGGGGAGCCCAATGTAACATATAAGGAGATTATAAAATAAAATAAGCATTTAACTGTGGAAAATGCAAAGAAAATCACAGAAATCCAGTGATGGCAAGAAAAGTTAATTCGTTATGTTAGACATTAAAATATTATGTAGACTAAAATAAAAAAAGAATTAGAGTGTAAAACAGCCTGAATAAATATATAGAGGGAGGCACCTAGATAGCTGGCTGGATGAAGGAGGAGATGATCCGTATCTCTAGAGAACAGATTTTATTCTTTTACCTATGGGTCATGTGAAGTTCCCTGGTGACTCAGTGGTAAAGAATTTGCCTTCCAGTGCAGGAAACATGGGTTCAATCCCTGGTTCAGGGAGATCCCCTGAAGAAGGAAATGGCAACCCACTTCAGTCTTCTTGCCTGAAAGATCCCATGGACAGAGGAGCCTGGTGGGCTGCAGCTTGTGGGGTCACAAAAATAGCTGAACACAGCTTAGTGACTAATCAACAACAATGTGTCATATACAGAAATGGAGATGATATTAGACCTCAAAACTTTGACATAGTCCCCAAAGTAAAATAGTATCACAAACATGAAATCCAACCATCTTAAAAGTGAAGGTGTTAGTTGCTCAGTTGTGTCTGACTCTTTGTGATCCCCAGGGACTGTAGCCCACCATGCTCTTCTGTCCATGGAATTGTTCAGGCAAGAATACTGGAGTGGGTTGCCATTCTCTTCTCCAAATCACTTTAAAAAGCATGCCCCCAAAAGTCCTTCTGGCAGAAAAGCCTCGCCCTACCGCCAGAAAAAAAATTAGGGTTAGAGTTAGGGTTCTGTGACTTCTTGAGTCACAGAAGAAATCAAAAGGAAACTTATAAAATATGTAGAAAACAAGCATCTGATGGAATTCAACATCATTTTGTTACTAAAGTGAAGAAGTAAAGTGAAAGTCACTCACTTGTGTCTGACTCTTTGCAGCCCCATGAACTATAGCGTCCATGGAATTCTCCAGGCCAGAATACTGGAGTTTCCTATTTGGCCGTTCCCTTCTCCAGGGGATCTTCCCAACCCAGGGGATCAAACCAGGGTCTCCTGCATTGCAGGCAGATTCTTTACCAACTGAACTTTGAGGGAAGCCCTCTGGTACTAATATGTACCTGAAAAAGATACATTTGAGACTATTCACAGCAGTTTTTTTTTTTAAAAAGGTAATCAATGAGAGAGGAACTAACTCTACCAGATATTAAAATATGTTATAAAGTTACAAAAATCAAATAAATCTGTAGTGGGTAAGAGTGAAGGAAGAGGCCATAAATACATCTGCGTGTTCATCACATTTAACTCATGACAATAGTATAATTTTTAAATCACTGAGAAAAAAGATTATTTAGCAAATAATGGGAAACAGCTTGTTAACCATTTGCAGAAAAAGATAAAGCTGGATCCCTATCTTACTTTTTACCTCAAAATAAATTGCATATGGAATAGACTTTAAACATTAAAAAAAAAAAGCCCCAGAGCCTATATTTTATTTTAAAGTATTGCTAAATGTATCTATAAACTTGGCAGAGAGATGATTTCTAAAAGGGTGTAACATCCAGAATTTATAAAGAAAAGCTCAATAAACTTCACTACATGAAACATGTTAGAAAGCAAAAAACTTGGGAAAGAAAATAGTTTGAGAAGGACCAAAATGCAAATAACTGATTAGAGAAAAATATTCACACAAGTTAGATCCAGACCGATTAAAAATTTTTTTAAAATATCTCATAGAAAAGATAACCCACAATAGAAACATTAAAAAGGATATAAACAGTAAATTTATAAATAATGAAAAACAAGTTGCTATTTAACACAAAAATAGTTCTTCAATCTCATTCAGAAGGAAACCAAAATACATTAAAATATGAATTACAAAAGAGATCTGATTTGTATTCTTATGCCTATATAATTGGCAAATAATTGAACTTGAACATCCCTGGAGTCAACATATGGATAAGGAACTCTCAGTTGTGAAGATATGAAATATAGTAGCCTATCTTTGGAGTTTGAAGATAGATAAATATTATCAATTTAAATATGGCCTATTCCAGATGACCACAATATGGTGAATATTGCAATGATTTTTTGTTTGTTTTCCAGTACGTATAAAAGTTATGTTTACACTGTAAAATTTTAAAGTCAAGTTATGGGAGTGTTAAACAGGGGGAAATATACATATTTGCATACATTATTTATTATATTATTAAACCTTTTTCTTTTTTCTAGAAGGAAACAGAAGGAAAAGTTAGTAGCGTTTGCCTTTAGAGAAAAGGACAGGATTGACTGAAGTGAATTTTCACTTTTTACTTTGCCCCTTTCTGTATTGTTTGCATTATCTAATCATTATGTATAAGAGATGAGGTTTTCTGAGGATTAGATATTTTCAGCTTTCTTTACTATTTTTGTTTCTCTTAAAAACCAAAACTAGTCTGTGTTGATAGTATTGATCAGTTAGTTGAATGATTCTAGTAAGATAGACTGCAACCTGTATTTATATATTCTGGTGTGAGCTGAAAACTAGGAAATCTGTTTTAATATTTCTATAGAGGGTTGGTACACATGCATGTGTAGTATTAATACATAATAGGACTACTAAGTTCAGACTGATTCTTTTTAAGTGTCTATTCTGCTCCCCCAAGGATTGAAATAGTTTCAATAAATTTTGTTTTATAAATATTTAACTTATGTTTGCTGAAGTTGAAAAAGGCAATATTCCACAAGGGTCCATTTCTAAATGTAAGGCATGAATGATTTTTTTCATAGCTACACTATTTATGAAATATTGAGAATTTATGCATGTGGAATGCCTCATAATGGACTATTATAGACTGAAACTATTCTTTTTTTAGGTCTCCAGTGTAAAATTCCAGGAGTAGAAACTATAGCAAATGAATGTGCTACATTGCTCATGCTGTAGACTCCTTCGTCTTTATAGAAGTGTTATTTGCTCAGCTATATTGGTCTAAAAGATTTTTTTTAAAGAATTAGTTTAATTTTCTCTCAAACAACTCAACCATCAAAAAGAATCCTTCTACCTTGCTATTTTTTTTTTTTTGCTGTTGTAGCAAATACTGAAGGCGCTTATAAGCATGACATTTAAGATGTTTATTTTATGTAGAGTATGTTATTAACATAGCTGAATCACTTGATGTAATTTGCATAAGTCATATTTAAGTCACAAAAGTTGGCATTTTGGGAGCTGTGGATGAGTTGGAATGAATCATTCATTTCTTAATAGAAAAGGGCTCTGTCTTCAGTCTCCACCACACTTGAACTTCAGCTCCCTGGATCATTTTCATGTGTTTCTTTGTTTGCATTTACTTAAGTCCTAGTGATTATTTGGTGGTTCGAGCAGAGGGTGTTGTAAGTGTGTTTTTAACCTCACCTCATCATAGAAGGAGTTGGCACATACCAGATTTTGTACTTTGAAAGCATTGCTGAAGTTTGACAATGCTCTGGTGATTCTATCAGCAGCTATGACATGGAAGCCTAATGTCTTTGCCGTTTGGCAGTTTCACACGCTGAAACTTAGTATTCGTGTTGGCCCTTCTGCATTTCATCTGCTCATCCAGGCTTAGAAAAATGAAATAAAAAGCCCTTGTTCTTGCTCTTGCTGAAGCAATCATAGATTTTATGAGGAAATCAATGAACCTGTCACCCTGGATTTGGCAGCAGGAAGGAGCAGGAACTTCATAAATTGTCTTTTTGGGTGCCAACTGTTAGGCACCAGAATTGTTTATATTAGTGAAATCCTCTGGTTGTAAGTTATGTAAATTGTGTCTTTTCCTAGACTATGTTTTATGGTGGAGAGGGGGTTGGGGAGCATGTATTAAATCTGAAATGGTCTCATGCTTAAATACTGCAATGTGGTAGACAGTTAATCTTCAAAACAGATAGTGACTATACATAACTGCTTTATTACCATCAACATATGTCTCTCCATAATTATCCTGGCTTCTACCTTGGGATGAGCTAAGGATGCAAGAGCTGTCTCAGCTCAGATAATTTTGTTTTTATTCTTTGTGTTCCAAACAGAAGGTATCAGGGAAAAGAAAAAGTCCTGTGGATTTGCCTGATATTGGCACTAGAGAAAACATGACTCTGAAATTAATAGCTCTGTCTGAGACCTAGGAGAGCAGGTGTGGGTAAGTCTGACGACACAGCTGTGTCAATACACCTTGGCACATCTGAGTCTGTTTGGAGAGATTCCTGAGGCGACGCACATCATTGCACAGTCCTTTCCAGTTACCTAGCAGTGACACGTGCCCGTGGCATCTAGTGACAGGGTTGTAGCTGACCTTCCAGTGGTCAGGGATTAACTCCTGAGGGATGGTGGTGCATTTTGAAAATAAAACCAGAGCCCCTTGTCTGCTAAAAAGAAAAAAAAAAAAAGTTCCTGGACTGTTCTCTCTATGGAGGAGGCAAGCTCGATTATTTATTTAGTAACTAATAAAAGATGTTTATTGAGCAAAATATGCATGTGGGAATGAACACACTCATGCATTCGAGAAATGTAACTAATTTCTTAATTTCCTCTATGTCTCATTGGTGTAGTCCCTTATACTTAGAGAGGATGTATATATGGCTGTGTCCAGAACAATCCACAGTCATGGCTACTGTCCTAGCCTAATGGTTGAGAGCCACCTCTACTTCTTCCCTCCCAGTAGTGCCGTGGCCGTGCTATCTGTACCCACTGTGTCAGCTTTTCCCCCGACCTGTTCAAGGAGAATGGCCTTGATACTTCAGTAGAAAGAGCTATGGGGCTCAAAGAAACAGAAAAAAACAAATTCATCAATTCTTTACAATTTATTCCCTTCAAAATATTCAAAGATTTCCTTTACTTATTTCTAGCTTTTAAAAGGGTGTGCATAATGTTATAATATGCATAATAGAGATAGAAACTGTTGACCACATTGGGGCAAGCTTATTCCTTGGATAATGTAGTGTTTCACTTGGAGGACTTGATTTATTTAGGGGGGCATCATTAATTTTATGAGATCTTTTTTTTAACTTATTATTCAAGCAATTAAACTCCTCTACCTATACTAATACTGGTAATAAAATATTGAATGCTTTCTATGACCATGATGTTCTCTGCTCAAAAGTGAGGCTGAGTTGGAAACAGCTGGTTGAAATCTGGTCTGGGGAGGAAAATGGGTGAGGTCAAGGAAGGTGAGGCAAGTTGCTAGGGAACAGGAATCAGGGAGCACCCCTGCTCCTTGATTTAGGGCTCTTATAATCCATCAGACTTTGCCTAAACTAAACTAATGTGTGCTTCAACTGCCCTCACTAATGCTAAATCAGTTTTGAAAGCCAAGCAATTGCCTACTTGGATCAGGTTTCAGTGAGGTATTAACCACACTGCCCAAACTAGGACCCATGTAAAACAGTAAGTTCACACCCATCCAGAGTCTGTTTACATGTATGCATATGGGCACACTTTCATACATACAGCCAAGTGTGTGCGTGCTTGTGTGTATATAATGCGTGTCTCTACATGTGTCTACATGTGTAGAGGTATGGCCTTTGAGGTCAAACTTGCAAAGATCTGGCTTTGCAAGTGTCTGTCCCTCTCTGCACACAGCTCACCTCCTCTCCTGCCCTTAGCTTGCGGCTGGGAGCAGACAGCTTCCCGTCCCGTTCCGATTCCAAGTGACCTCAGAAAGCACACCTTCTGTTTTCTTTCATATCTTTCAACTCGCAGCTTCCTAATGCCTGAGTTTGTTTGGACATTTGGATTATCTTATTCTTTTCTGCTTCTCCCGAAAACCCACTTTTTGATACTTTTTCTCATGTTTTTCAATACTACCAGAGTGATTTTCTTAAAACATAGACCTGATACTTTCAGTTCCAGGTCTCAGAGGCTTTTGATAGATTCTTACTGTGAAATAAATGAGTGCCTCATAGCAAAGGACCAAGCTAATCTGACACAATCTAACTGGTCACAATTCCTAGCCTTTTTTTTTTTTCTTTTTGCATTATCTCTTTCAGTCATACCAGACAGTCTGCACGTTTCAAGACTTGTGCCCTTTTCAGCCTATACCTGCTTTCCCAGATTCTTTTGGGTTCACCTGAAATGCATCCTTCCCTGTAGCCCTTGCTGATCATCTTAGTCACGTTCTCTTTCCTTTGAGCATACTGAATCTTTATCATCTGAGTACAGACCCATCCATAGCTTGTCTAGAGTTCTTACTAGCTGTGTCTTTACCTGTATTACCTGTCAATTATAAATTCCTAGAAAGTGGAGACATGTGTTTTTATTATCTGTGTCTCTCCTAGCATCTTATGCAACAGTTGGTAAAATATAAATAATAAATACATGTGAAACTAGGAAAAATTAATTGTCAAGCTAAAGAAAAATTGCTAAAACATTAATACAACTCTTCATTGAGGACTGATGTCTTTGATTATGATAAATATCTAGACACCAATATCTCTCAAAATGAGGTCTAAAAATGACCAACTAGCTGTTCTGTGATTTTAAGAGAAAAAAATAATTTTAGAGAAAAAATTGTGTACATTTTAAATTGTTTTAAAATGTAACTTTACAGATGGTTTTTTCATAGGCATTTGGATACTTTAGTAAGTCCTATTATGGTCTTCAAGATTATGAATACATTGCAAGACTGTATTGGTCATGTCATCCCAGCCAATATTTAGATGATGGTATAGTTTTCTCTCAAATACATAATTTTCTATAATTTTCTTCTAATCATTTTATTTGTAATTTTCCCATTTTTATTGTTAGAACTTTGGTGAATTTTATCCCTTGTTCCCAAAAATCAGAACACCAGCTTAATAACATTTTGTTAAAGCATGAATGTTGAGATAAGAATAGTAATACAAAATACTACAAATCAGATTATAATGTTAAAAAAAAAGTAATAATCAGGACCTCAATGCAAGTGTAGAATATAACTTGTTTGTGTTGCGATGATATAATGATTTCATTCACTCAACCATAAGAGAAAAGTTTGTACAGGAAGTAAAATGTTAATTTATTTTTATTCCTAATGTAATTATAACAAATATGTCACATAGTGACAATGAAGACTTTGAAACTTTTCTGAAGCTTTCAAACAAACACAATTGACCTTTCTCCTGAAACAACTAAGTTTGTCTAGAAAGGAAAATAATACTCTTCCCATCAAAATTAATGCATTTTGTTGCCAAGATAGGGGAGTTACCTGAACCATAATTTAACCTTGCAGTCTTTGTTAAGAAAAAAGAAAAATAGGTAACTGTTATACTATTCCTGAGATAGTTAGAAAACCAGCCACAATATTAATGATAAACTTTATGTTCAGAGAGATAACATAATGAAACTTTATACCAAATGGACATTCTTGGACTCAGTCTACAACATGGAAAAGCAGTTACTATCCTGGAAGTGGCTAGTAGATATTTTATTATAGAAATGAGAGCTAAGTAGAAGACATTGATCACCCTTTGGCCCATGTGTGGTTCTCACGTGAGGGAAAGGTCCACAGGAAATGTTTGTCCTGTTTCCATCTGGAGACCCAAAGCCTAGGAATTGAGAGTATCTTTATCTTAGCTAATGACTATCCTGAGTTGCCTGATGTAACCTGGAAAAGGTGTCCTGGGATAGGGACTTGCAAAGCACAGCCCTGTGTGACAAGGAAATTCTCACTCTGCTCTGTTCCCAGACGGGATCTGGTGGTCAGCAATATGTTTCCTGGTCCTGATTTGGTGTTGAAGGAAGTAGCCAAAAAATTATGGCCGTGGATGCAAGTCTTTGAAATTTGCTTCCTGGGTTTCCAGGACAGGGTTCTGTTTTTCCAAGCTGAAGTTCACCAGCTTATATAAGGAAAATAAATTACACACTTTTTAAGGGGAAAAGAAATGTTTTCTCACATGACACCATTACAAATCTACTATTTCTATCATTTCTTCATCAACATTCTCAGCGATGTATTTGGTGTTTCCGAACAGCCTGCGTGCACCAATTCTGGGCAGAAGCATGTTTATTCCAAAGACACTTGGATATCAGAATGGAACACCAAACTATTGCCACTATTACTGATGAGGATTAATTTTAAACTGAGCTTCTCTTCTATAGTATAAAGAGCAAGGAAACCAATTTGATGTGAAACTTAAGGCAACTATCATCACAGTATTTAAATCATTAACAAAAATGTACAAATAACAGCTTTGCTGTGACTAATATGAAAGTTTTTTAAAAATATCATTTATCTGTATACAAATTTGTGTTTAATAATTTTTAAACTTACCTAAAATGTAACATCTGCATTTATGTCTGTTGTTCATTAAGCAGATTTTAAGTGTTAAAAGTTTGAGGATATATTGTTACTGATATTAAAGTAGTGACTATTTAAAAACAAATAAATAAATAAAGTAGTGACTATTTTTTGAGAAATCTCCAACAATTCTTTTTTTTTTCATTTATTTTTATTAGTTGGAGGCTAATACTTTACAATATTGTAGTGGTTTTTGCCATACATTGACATGAATCAGCCATGGGTTTACATGTGTTCCCCATCCCGATCCCCCCTCCCACCTCCCTCCCCATCCCATCCTTCTGGGTCTTCCCAGTGCACCAGCCCTGAGCACTTGTCTCATTCCTATAATAAATGCTTTCATACACAAAACAGTATAAAGCATGTTACACATATGTATCACTTATTAATAAATACAGATAATAAATAACTACAGATAATATATCAATAACATGATTTAAAAACTGTTTATATTAACTGTCAATCATTTAGCTTTCAGTCTTATGCAATTTTGATACCCTTGACAGCTTGTAAAATATAATTTTAGTTTGATTTATTAACATATATATGGTGTTCTTATGCTTTTAAAACTGATGTCTTTCATCTAAATAACAATTTCTGCTCTTTGTTTAGTTTTTCCCATGACGTATTTATTTTTTTCTCCTATTTTCTCATAAAGAATGAAATGGTCTTATTAGAATATAGGATTTTCAGAAATCTTGGTAATGGAGTTCTTTGTACCATACTGAATATGAATGTTGACTATTCTAATCCTTTGGCTTTCTAACTGCCATTGTAGTAGTGAAAATGGGAATCAGAGCCTAATTTTGGTTTATTTTGTTTTAATCCCTGGCATCTCAGTTTTGCAGATGCTAAGGAAATCAAATAAAGTTGCATATTACTTGAGTGATCATGTTCTCCTAAAAATGCAGAATCTATCAAAATGTGCACAATTAGAGCAGAGCATAATAGAGCAGGATCTTCTCAGTTCTCTCCTGTTTTGTTGACTGAGACACATTATAAGGAAAGAAATAAGTTGTACTATGAAGGTTTTTTATTTCTATTTTGTTTTTATTTTTTACCTTTTTAGAACCTTCTTTACTGGCCCTCTCTATGTATGACAGATTGATTTGTACATCTGACTTTTATTAATTCTTTTATTTAAAAACAAACAAAAATAATATTTTTCCTAGAAGAAAAGGAAAATCATTTATCTTTTATTTTCAAATCATCAAAGATCATGATGAGACACCAATTTTATTAACACTTAGCTTAGAGAAGAAAAGCAAAAAATGATGGTAAGCTATTCTTTGGAGTATAATTTTGTTTCTGGTTTTGTCATCATTGTTAATCATTGTGATTTGCAGCCTGACTGTTTCAATCACTGAGACCAGTTTTAACTTGATTAACATTTTTCTTCCTTTTGTGGATCAGTACTGGTCCCCAGTTTTCGAGAACAGGATAACCTCTCAATTGGCCTTCTAGAAATAAATCATATCTTAATGCCCTTGAAATCAAAGCATTCCCCCTAGAGACCATGTTGTAAATCAAAGTGGGAGGAAGTTGAGGCTGTTGTTCCAACTGGTGTATTCAAGATGGACCAGATGCCTTTCTGTTAGAATTTTAATTTATGATGCCTTTTCCTTTTTTCCAACTGGTGCTGTCATCTTCAAATGACAAAGATTGAGGGATACATTGCTGTTGCATGATTTCCTTATCTTTCCTCTATATACTGGGTTTGATTGAAAGTTCAGATTTTTTAAAGAATATTTTACATAGAAGATGTTGAATTATGAGAAACACATTATTCTACCATAAAGGAAAGTAGAATTATGTGTGTGTGTGTGTGTGTGCGTGCGCCCGCTGGTAATATAGGTGTAGCATCTGAATTTTTTTCTCACCCAGGGCCTTTGTTTTGTTACAGAGAATAGTATTTTCATTTCAATTGTTTCCCTTAATCCTTGATTCTTTCTAGTAGTCCCTATGTAACATTTTATCCTCTTTTACACTTCAAAATTGTTTTTAAGCTCTTTTTTCATATTGCAAAGAGGCTACAACGCTGCCCTGAAATCTAATCATTGCCTCTATTTGAGTAGTCACATGATAGCCACTTCCTAGAAAAAACATTGTACATGTGTACATAAACGACTTGAGATATAAACTCATAAAGTCATATATCACAAGCATAATTTTGTGATATATCACAAAGCATATCATAATTTTGTGATATATCACAAAGCACAACCTATATCACAAGCATAATTTTGGATGAATGAAGCCAGATATCAAGAAGTACTCAATGAATGATTCCAGTTATATGAAACCTTAAAACAAGTAGCATCAATGTTTGTGCCTACAAGTCAAGATTAAGGTGTATGAGGTAGGGAGAAGGGTGTGGCCTCTAGGGCGCTGGTTATGCCCTGTTTGTTTTCTTTTTTTATTGAAAAAGAAAGTTGACATTTGGTGTTTCAAGTGTACAGAAAAGTAATTCAGTTTTATATATATGTATTCATATATATATGTGATTCATATATATATGTATCTTCTTTTCTAGATTCTTTTCCATTATATGTTATTATTAATACTATTAATATTAATTAATATCAATTAATATTTATTATGATTATACACATTCATATAAATATATTAATATATAAATATAATAATATAAATATACATTTATATGTTATATAAATAATATAAATTTATTTATATAATATCAGTTCAGTTCAGTCGCTCAGTCATGTCCGACTCTTTGTGACCCCATGAATCGCTGCATGCCAGGCCTCCCTGTCCATCACCAACTCCCGGAGTTTACTCAAACTCATGCCCATCGAGTGGGTGATGCCATCCAACCATGTCATCCTCTGTCGTCCCCTCTCCTGTCCTCAATCTTTCCCAGCATCAGGGTCTTTTCCAATGAGGCAGCTCTTCGCATGAGGTGGCCAAAGTACTGGAGTTTCAGCTTCAGCATCAGTCCTTCCAATGAACACCCATGACTGATTTCCTTTAGGATGGACTGGTTGGATCTCCTTGCAGTCCAAGGGACTCTCAAGAGTCTTCTCCAACACCATAGTTCAAAAGCATCAATTTTTCGGTGCTCAGCTTTCTTCACAGTCCAACTCTCACATCCATACATGACCACTGGAAAAACCATAGCCTTGACCAGATGGACCTTTGTTGGCAAAGTAATGTCTCTACTTTTTAATATGCTGTCTAGGTTGGTTATAACTTTCCTTGTAAGGAGTAAGTGTCTTTTAATTTCATGGCTGCAGTCACCATCTGCAGTGATTTTGGAGCCCAAAGAAATAAAGTCAGCCACTGTTTCCACTGTCTCCCCATCTATTTCCCATGAGGTGATGGGACCAGATGCCATGATCTTAGTTTTCTGAATGTTGAGCTTTAAGCCAACTTTTTCACTCTCCTCTTTCACTTTCATCAAGAGGCTTTTTAGTTCTCTTCACTTTCTGCCATAAGGGTGGTGTCATCTGCATATCTGAAGTTATTGATATTTCTCCCAGCAATCTTGATTCCGGCTTATGCTTCTTCCAGCCTAGCGTTTCTCATGATGTACTCTGCATTTAAGTGAAATAAGCAGGGTGACAATATACAGCCTTGACATACTCCTTTTCCTATTTGGAACCAGTCTGTTGTTCCATGTCCAGTTCTAACTGTTGCTTCCTGACTTGCATACAGGTTTCTCAAGAGCCAGGTCTGTGGTCTGGTATTCCCATCTCTTTCAGAATTTTCCACAGTTTATTGTGATCCACACAGTCAAAGACTTTGGCATAGTCAATAAAGCAGAAATAGATGTTTTTCTGGAACTCTCTTGCTTTTTTGATGATCCAGTGGATGCTGGCAATTTGATCTCTGGTTCCTCTGCCTTTTCTAAAATATATAAATAATACTATAATTAATATTATTAATAATGAATATAGTCCACTAGGCTATATAGTAGGTCCCTGTTGTTTATTTTATATGTAGTACTGTGCATCTGTTAATCTCAAATTCCCAGTTCATCCATCTCTTCCCACTTTCCCCTTTGATAACCCTAAGTTTTTTTCTATGTCTGTGAGTCTGTTTTTTTTTTTGTAAGTTCATTTGTATAATTTCTTTAGATTCCACATATAAGTGATAGCATATGGTATTTGTCTTTGTCAAACTTATTTCATATGATAATCTCTAGGTCTACCCATGTTGCTGCCAATGACATTATTTTATTCTTCTATATGCATGCCCTGTTTCTTGATCTGGAGCTGGTTAGGAGAGTGGGTTCAGTTTATGTTATTTGTTGTCATCTATGTATTTGTACTTTTCTTTACTTCCATAAAAAAGTTAACAAGGATTCACTTTTACCATGAGAAGTGTAGAATATCAGACTCATGACGGAAGCCTGGTTGTTTGAGGGAATGTTCTTCGAAGCCCTTTTAGTCACAGGTCCTCATTTTCACTGAGGCTCCGTAGATGATCCCCTACTTCAGTCTCAGTCATTTACTTTCACTTTGTGTCCTTACTTTTACCTCCAGTTACAAAGATCTCTATTTTCTCCTGCTAAGTTCAGAACTTCCTCCAGTCAGCATTTCCCCTCAGTAAATATTCTTAGAACATGAGGAGAAGCGATATGGCCCCTCCCATAGATTTGGGCCCCTCTTCCCAGCAGCTTGAAAGAAAGTGAAAATGAAGTTGCTCAGTCGTGTCTGACTCTTTGCGACCCCATGGACTCTAGCCACCAGGCTTCTCCATCCATGGGATTTTCCAGGCAAGAGTACCGGAGTGGGTTGCCATTTTCTTCTCCAGGAGATCTTCCTGCCCCAGGGATTGAACCTGGGTCTCCCGCTTCCTGGGTCTGCCTGCTGGTAGGCAGACGCTCTACGGTCGGAGCCCCCAGGGAAGTCCTGCAGCTTAGGGCTCTCATTCCTCACCCTCCCTGGAGGCGTGAGAAAGTGAGCACTGGCTGGAGTCTTTCTCAGAACTGCCAACGATCTCTCTATGAGGTGGAGCAGCCTGACGAGAGACAAGAAAGTGAATCGACGCCCAACACAAAACTCCTCTCCATGCCCTGTGCAGCTGAGCCCCATGGCATTGTCCTGCGTTGCAGAGAAGGCTATGGCGCTCCCAAAAGCCAAGAGCCTTCATCAATAGGAAAGAGTTTCCTGTGCTAAGAAATTGCAAAGTGAATGCTTGGCTTAAGTGAGTTAAGATGGCGCCATGGGGAAAGTATGAGACATGCAGTCAGACTTTTTGGGTTCAGGTAAGAGCTAAAACCCAGGCTAAATGCTTGGAAAAATTCTTTTCTCATTTTTCTTCAATTAAAAAAAATAAAGAAAATAACAGTAATAGATAATAAGGATAATGACTGTAACCACCTTGCTTGGGGTGATGGGGGACATATTAAATTCTCTAGGGCTTCAGTTGGTAAAGAATCCACCTGCAATGCTGGAGACCCAGGTTCAATTCCTGGCTTGGGAACATCCACTGGAGAAGGGATAAGCTACCTACTCCAGTGTTCTGGCCTGGCGAATTCCACAGACTGTATAGTCCATGGGGTTGTAAAGAGTCAGACACAACTGAGCGACTTTCACTTTCATAGACTAGAGTCCTGTATTTCCAGTAAACAATCAATGTATATATTGCCTGGTGAATATAGTTTGTCGGATTAGTCTGATCATGTCAGCCTCCCACAGAAGATTCTTACAAATCTCATCAACTTTGGGATGCAGGCGAGTCTCATGAGCACCTGCCATGACCTGACCCTGGCCTCCCCTCCAGCCTTCTTTCTCATAAGTTACTCCTTTCCATTACCCTCTAGCCATGCCTACAAATTTAGAGCTTCCCTAATACAATGATTCTTCATAACTTTGCTTCATTGTCCCCATGGCTTGACTGCCCTCTCTGCTCCTCTTGACCTGGGAAGCATCTCTCTCTCTTTCCTTAGAAGTAATCTTTAAGAACATATTATTGGTTCTTCCTAATAATGTGAAACTGAATGAGAAATTTCTCTGCTGGGGTTCCACAGTGCCAGAGAATACTCTCTGGGTCTATTACAAGTATCTGCATTAGACTAGGAGCTGTCTGAATATAGGAGTAGTGGTTTCATTCCTGTGGAGTCCCCAGTCCCTAAAATAACTGTGGGTTATTTTTTGTTGTTGAATAAATTAATGCATGTAAAAATAAATGACAGTAAAATTAGATATACATGGTAATCTTCCTTAAAATTGCAATCTCCATGCTAATATCCAGCATCTCAGTTTAAAAGAAAAGAAATGGTTAAAAAATATATTAGTACAACACCAAAGGCACAATCCATAAAAGAAATAACTGATAAACTGGATTTAATTAAAATTAAAAACTTCTGCTTTGTGAAAGACAGTGTCAAGAAAATTAGAAGATTTGCTGAAGATTGGGGGAAGAAAAGTTTTCCAGAAGAAACATCTAATCAAGAACTGTCATCCAAAGTATACAAAGAAGTCAAAACTCACCTGTAAGAAATAACTTATTAAAAAAGGCAAAAGGCCTCATCAGATCTTCATCAAAGAAGATAAACAGATGGAAAATAAGGATATGAAAAGATGATCTGCATTGTGTTTTGTCAGGGAAATGTAAACCAAAACAACAGTGATATATCACTACATACCTATTGGAATGACCAAAATTCAGGATGCTGACAATGCCAAATGCTAGAGAAGATATGGAGAAATGGGGACTCTCATTCATTGCTAGTGGGAAGGTAATCCAAAATATGACTGTCACTTTAGGAGCCAGTTTGGCAATTTCTTACCAAAACTAAGTGTATCCTTACCATGTTATACAGCAATCGCATTCCTTGGTATTTACCCAGAAGACCTGAAGACTTATGTCTACACCAAAACTTACACATAGGTGCGATGGCAGCTTTATTCATAACTGCCAAAACTTGGAAGCAACCAAGATGTCCTTCAGTGGGTCCATGGTCAGACTGCGGTATATCAATACAATGAAATGTTATTCGTTGCTAAAAAGATGTGAGCTATCAAGCCATGGAAAGACATGGAAGAAGTTGAAGTGCATATTACCAAGTGAAAGAAGACAGTCTGAAAAGGCTACGGACTGTGTGATTCCAGAGAAGAGGCCAGGAGTCAGAGGGAAATGAGCCGCTTCCTCCTCTGCTCCTACCCCGCCCCTCCTGCCTTCCCCTTAGCGGGGCCTCCCTAGGCCTTTTTTTGCCGCACCTAGTTTTGACGGAGAAGCAATGTTAACTAAGCCGTTTACACAATTATCTTTTTTCTCCCTTTCTTCCTCCGACCCAGGGCAAGAGGATTAACTTTTAAAATTAAAATAACACAAACATTCGTCATGGTGTCTGTGTCAGACACGTCGCTCATTATCACGTTGTGAGTCTTCCATGATTACAGCCGTAAACTGGTCAAATATGTTCCAGCTTCTTAGTCCACTATTTGTTTGGCCCATAGTTAGTCAAAATTGTGAAAGGTCGTTGTGCACCTGCCTTGCCTGTGTGGTTAGCACTGAATGGTCCTTTAGCTCTGCAGGGGTGTGTCTTGATTGCTTGCTACTTCTTGATAATCCCTATGATAAGCTCAGGAGCCAACGCTGAATAATAACATTCTGGTTAGTGTCCTACTGTTTTCTTTCTGTTCTCTAATCTACTCTTTACCCTTTAACACCCGTTCTGTGCTCGGGAGACCTCTATTAACCACATCACCTGGGCTACCTCAGCCAGCGGTGAGTACTGCCAGGGGATCTGAGCAGAGGACAGGAGGTGAAGTTGCTCATCACTGCACCTGCAGATGCAGGCTACACTGGCTGTATTTTTGTGCAGAAGCATCCTCTCTGACAGCTGTAGTTTTCACTGGGATCCAATAACCACTTTCTCCCCTTGTCCTTCCAGAGTAGGGGTGGGAAGGCGGCCCATTGGCTCCCCAAGTCTCAGGGTACTTCATTATCCCACCTTGGAAAATACCCACTGCACTCCAGTTAGCACTTGGAGTGTGGCAAGTCTGTCTGTCCACCGCCCCCCCCCCCCCACCACCGCCTCACCTCCCAATAGAAACACATGATGTGCAATTCCAATTAGGACATGAATGCAAGATGTTTCATCACCTTATAATGAATCACACCAGGCTCCCTTGGAAGTGACATCAGATAAAGGATATTGTCCACTTTTGTACAAATGGCTTCAAATTGATTTTGGAATGTGTGGCTATTAACTTGCATGTTTCCTGTCTTACTTCCAAATGGGCACCTCTTCTTTGTTAAAAGCAATTCAAATTGTAAGACAAGAGTTATGATCATCATCATAATACTACTAGCAATAATAATAATAAGAGTAACTGGCATTTATATAAGTTGCCACATGTTTCTGCATATGTGTTTCCCATTGTATTCCTACAAAAACTTTATGTGATGTAAAAAAAGTTACTGTTTTCCCCCTGATTTCATAGATGGGAAAATGGGTTCCACAGAGACACCATATCCTCCTCATAAATTCCAAAATTTAGTAAAAGGCAGGAGACATCTGAGTTCACATCTTTCAACTCTAGTAGAAGAAATGCAATGGTTAAAATAAAGATTAGTAGGTCAGTGATATTACCTTCAATTTATGCATGTGTTAAGTTCATGTTAATAAATGTTCTTGGTCAGCTGTTTGCAATGTAAATAATGTACTCAGTTCTTATAATAATTGTCATTTTTTTAAAAAAGACAGCTGCTTGTTTCTGTATTTACCTGTGAATCTGTAATTTCTGAAATCCTACAATAAGATCATTAACTTGTTGAGTAGACTGCAAAATTGGCACTAATGGAATATAAAGTGATTCAAGAGTATGGACTTCTCATTTATAGAAAGACAAAGAGTTTATATTGAATTTACATTTATCATCAGGAAATCGGAAGAGGTGGACCATAGTTCTTTTTTTTTACTTTTATTTTTCTTTCTTGATAATCTAATGTATTTTTTCCCCTCAAATGCAATAGGCCATTGTCTGCAGCACAGTTTTGTTTCCTACCCACAAAATTAAAAAGAAAAATTTATTTTCCTTTTAAATATATGTGTTTAGAGACTAAACATAATGTTCAAACTATAATTATATGACATAATTTGATTATGTTAGAAACCATTGAATAGAATAATAGTCTTTTCTAGACTCTCTACTTGCCTTCTCTCTTCTATTTTTCATAAAACAAAAAGGATGAGGACGTGGGAAAACATATATCTTTTGTTCTGTAATGATCATATGACTAATGGGAAAAATCCCCTCTTTTTGCATTCATTTTGGTTTCTTTGGCTTTTTTCCTCTTTTCTTATAGTCATGGTTTTATCAAATTTATGACTCTAGAAATTTTATTGAAGAAAGAATTAAGTCAGGAAGATGTGTTAGGATCTTATATCTTGAGTTTTTAAAAATACACAACTCTATGAGTTGGTGAAGTTTAGTGAATAAAGTATACTTTTTGACAGAGGATAAATTAAGGATTATTTTTTAAGTTGTTTTTTTTTTTTTTTTTGAGGAGGCAAAAAGAAATTGCTTTATTTTGGAGGAAACCAAAGGGAAGAAGAAAATCTCTTCCTCCATAAATTATATAAGGAGGTTGACTGATTGGTTAATTGGTATGAAGAACAAATTATATTCCTGCCATGCAAGACCACCTGGGTGATCCATTCCCCTGCTCTAAGGAAGTTTATGATCTAGTACAGGTTATAATACACACACACAACCAACAACCAGCCAAAACAGGCTCCTCTGTCCATGGGATTCTCGAGGCAATAATACTGGAGTGGATTGCCATGCCCTTCTCCATGGACATGTTAATAGCTATCTCATATAACTTGTGGAGATTAAATGAATAAATATATGTAAAGAGAGCCTGGCTATATTAAGTGATGTAGAAAGGTTAGCTGTTGTCTATGTTTATAAATCTGCATCTGCCCTTAACAATCTATATGAACTTGGACCATAATGTTATTTAACTTCTTTGGGCATCAGTTTACCAATGGATAAACTGAATTTGTATTAGATAATCTCTCATATTATTTTCATTCAACCACATTTACTCGACAAATAAGCATTGGATATCTACTCTATGCTAGATGCTGAGTGAATGGTGGATATGCATATTGCTCACTTGGGTTTTTTGACCTGGGTGATGGGGATGAAGGAAAGGAAAATGTATTAAAGAGATAAACATAAAATAATAAATGTTCAGTAAATACATAATTACTGTCTATTTTAGAAGGCAAAGAAATTGAGAGGAATCTGTGAGAGAATATCAGGAAGGTACCATTTACAGGAGTGGGTAGAGGTAGGTGTTGGCAATCAGAGAAATCTCTTTGGAGATGATGTTTGACTTAAGTCAAAGGTGAGAGTAGGAGTTAATCAAGCAAAGAGTGAGGAAAGATGGAAATTCCATTTTGTTTCTTTCAGAGAAAAAAAAATAATTTTATATAATAAATATACATTAAACATATGCAGATATACCTATAGGCATATATATCATTGCCCATTAGAGCTTTAAATTTAAATTTAACTTTTGCCACTCAGTAGCAAAGCCCATTAGTTTCAAATATTTGAAATTAATTCCATTTTTAGTATTATGAATCATTTAAAGTTTTTCCATTTCAAAATAGGTCTTGAGACAGAAATTGTAGCTTTCTACTCCCCATTTCTTGATTCCTATCACTCCTTTTCCACCCACCTCAGATAAACACAAAGTTAAGTCATGCAATTTTTATGCAAATGAAACTTCAAAATGAATCTGAGTGCTGTCTTTTTTGACATTGTTATAGAATTTTTGGAATCCTAACTGTCAAGTGAGTTGTGTTTAGTTGAGAAGGCTGATGTGGCCCAGCCAACGTCTGGTAGCTCAAAACATCAAAAACATCTTCCACCTGCCCTGCCCAGTGTTTCTGATGGAGATGGTTAATCCCAGCCAGAAGATATGTAATCAGTAATGGGAACAAGTGCTGCATATAATTAATTACGTAGTTTTTAGCTTGTCAAGTTATGTCAAGCAGCTGGAATTATTTTGGAAGTATTACCATTGACATGGATATAGTTTATTCATTCTCAGTTGGGGCCGCTATAGTTCGACTCAGCATTTGTTGGGTTGGCCAGCTTAGTGGCCACCTTCTCATAATCTTGGCTGTTCTCCTGCCCTTCACCTGCTCCCCATTGTTGTTCTCCTCGGTGTCCAAGGACAGACAACAGATATGAGCCAGGAAGGCTTTTGAGTCATTATGGTGTTCAAATTAGCCATATACTTTGGTGGTTGTTGGGGATGGGAAACTCCAAATGTAACCTGACTCCAGTTTCTGAAGGTGGAGTTAAATACCCTGCCTAAGCTTGCCTGCTGCTATTAGTATAAGCAACTCTTCAGTAACTAATTATCTTTTCACACCTCAGAGCTGAAGATGTCCTAAAAGGGAGGTTTCCTGTCTCCCAAATGGTGGTCCCCAAATGGATGTTATGGAATCAGTTGTTCAGTGCTTTTCTGCCTAAATCTGAATCATGGTAGGGTAGTAGAAGTATTTAGGGATGAAGCATGAAAAAAATTAGGAGTTTTATGTGCCCAAATGCATCAAATGCTCAGATTTGTGAAAGGGTGCCAGTTACTGCCCAACACTTCTAGGTCTGAAGCCCTTCTGGTTGGATCTTCAGAAGGCAGTGGGGCATCTGATTAAATCATCTGGAAAAGGTGGTTTAGGACTAATGAGCCCATTAAGGATATCTTAAAACCACTCTGTTGCAGGATGGGGTAGATTTTCAAGTTTGATTTATTTGGAGAATCTCACATATTTTCTAAAGAAATGCTAGTTGTATTTGTTGTTTGACCGTATTATCCTGTGAGACCTTATTGAGTGCCAAGACTATGAATCATTTACTTACTCAAAAAATTAATGAGTTCCTATTCTTGGTAGGCATAAACAGGAAAAAAAAAAATAGGACCTCATTCCCCAACACCTTCCCCATATGCTTTTTGTTCAGTTTGAAGAGGAAGAATTGGGACTTCCTGGTGGTCCAGTGGCTAAAACTTGTTCCTCTAATGCAGAGGGCCCGGGTTTGATCCCTGGTCAAGAAACGAGATCCCACATGCAGAGTTTGCATTCCACCCCTAAAGATCCCACAGGCTGCAAGGAAGGTCAAAGATAACAGGTGCTGCAACTAAGACCCTATGCAGCCAAATAAATATATTTTTTAATAAACAAAAAGGAAGAATTGATAGAAAAACTTATTAAGCCCATCCTGATCCTCTAATAGTGTTTTTCCTATGTCTTTGAAACTGGGTCCATATTTTACTCAATAAAAAAGTGTTGATTATTACTTTCTTATTTGCAATAATTCTAGAAGGAAATAATTGAATTGTATATGCTTAATTTGTCAAAATTCATTTGATCTGGTGATATCTAGTCCCAGGTGCCCAGAAGCTATCTCTTACAGGTATTTTGACTGTTTTTGTCACTAAAAAGATACAGATTTTGCAGAAAGTCAATATACATGTGTATTGGTGAGGGAGCATTCTGTTTTAAAGAATGTATGTGCATACACAAACATGCACACAGGTAATAATTAAAGAAAGTGCTATAAAGAATAAGGAACAGAAGCTCTGATTAAACAACTCTCCTGCAAGTCCTGGTTTTGCCAGCTCTTTGCCGTGAACCATGTCTAGTTCACTTCTCTGAATCTCAGTTTCTACACAGATAACGTGGACAAATGATGCGTCCTCATCGGATTGTGGTAAGAGCCAAATTCAGTCTCTAGAAAAGTGATTAGCACAGTTGATAGCACGTGGTATGTGCTTAGGAAAAATAGTGTTTATGAAAATGGCATCAACTAAACCTAAGTTAAATTATATTAAATATCTCCCCTAAACTCAGATTAAAAGACAATATTTTCATTCATCCCCTCAAATCTCGGGCTAAGAATCACTTCAGAAGATTCTGTGCATATTTTGTCTTCTAATGGGCTGTTAGTAAACCTAAAAGAAGCTGTAATAAGCACATGGCTTGGCCTAGAAGAGAAGAGAGTCCAGTAAATTGCTATTTTCTCTTAAAACCACCATCTTGGAAGCTGATACAGCAGCATTATCTCACTTGTTGAATTTTACTTCTCTGGTAGATGAAAGTATATTCACTAAGAACAAGAAAAACCATTGTTTTCTTGTATCTTAAAAGTACAGTTTAGAATGTTCATCTCTGGAACCTGTCAGCCACACTTAATTTCTACTTAGATGCTGAGATAAAGTGTTTCCACATCAATGTTCCAACAGAGCATGGAATTAATCTTTAAACATTCAGAAAAATCAAAGTCAAAATTAAAGAATTTTATTAGATTGATCTCTCACTACAGGATGGAATTTAATACTGAATGTGGCTTGAAACAAATGTGGTTTTTAAGATGTTCAAAAGCTGAAAATCAATCTGTTGATATAGGTGTTGTATGACATTCAAAAATGGCTTAACAATACTGATTAAAAACCATTTCAAGAATAAAATAAGTTAAATACAGATTGCTGTTGTAACAGAATGAAGGACTAGAGGACTAGATATTATGAGTCCCACAGCTTCAAAGTACCTAGATGCTGGATAACAGCAGACTTTTAAGTGAATTGCTGAGTTCATAAGATAGATTTCCCAAGGTTCAAAAAATGGACTAGGAACAGGAATGGTAAGAACTGAGGCCCAGGATGATATGAAGACATTGTGAGGATTAATGACCACAGAGGAAGTGGGAGACTAGACGCTGGGCCTGCACATGAAAATATTTGGGTCTGAGACCCTATGTAAAGTTGAGCCCTCACAGGACTACAGCACTAGGAGGATGGGCCAGGAATGAAATCCACCTTCCAGAAAAGAGGGACACGAGAAAGGCTGTATCCATCTCAACTCCAAATAGGAAATAAAGGTAATATGAGAACTCAGACTTTCTCCTGAGGATTTATAGTCACAAGCTGTCCTTATGTAGGTCTGTGGTTCAACCCTTAGCATGAAAACAAAAGTGGTCCCAGTTTTGGAAGGACCTGCTGGCTCCTCATAGAAGCAATTGTGACTGCTCCTGGAGGAAGTTTTTTGAGGACTCACAAGGTGCAGCCCAAAATAAGCTTCTGATACAAATTAAAACTTACTAACTGATAGGGAAAAGAAGCATTATAGATTGACAAAACTAAAGCCAGAAATCTAGACAAACAACAGCAAAAAAGAGATGAGACTCCCAAATGGTTTAGATGTTTAAATTGTCAGATGCAGACTGAGAAATACACATAGTTACCAATTTAAAAATTAATGGTAGATTTTCCCAGAAAACCCACAAAACTAACCAAAGGCCAGGTAGGTTTTTTAAACAATAAAATAGAACTTATTGAAATTAAAAACTGTATCTGTATCTGTCATTGTTGTTTAGTTGCTAAATCATGTCCAACTCTTGTGTGACCTCATGGACAAAGAGCCTGGTGGTCTATAATCCATGAGATTTCCCAGGAAAGAATAATGGAGTGGGTTGCCATTTCCTTCTCCAGGGGATCTTCCCAACACAGGGATCAAACTTGCATCTCCTGCATTGGCAGGTGGATTCTTTACCACTGAACCACCAGGGAAGCCCATCTCTATCTATATATGCATCTGTAAAATTATTGGAAGTTTAAGAAAATGAATGAGCTAAACTACATATTGACATGCTTATCAAATATGAACTACATGGTTGATAAACTACATACTTACTTGAAACCTATAATTGAAGAAATTGGCCAGAGTGTAGCATAGAAATTGAAGAATATGGAAAACATAAAGTTAAAAAAAATGTTAAGATCAGGATAGAGCAATAATATCTAACATATGACGGGTTGAGATTATAAAATACATCAAAAAGGAAAAAAAATCTGGAGAATCAATGTCCAAAGAGCTATTGCTAAGAATTTTTCAGAATTATTGAAAAGAGAGATTCTAGATTCAAGAAGCATAAGGTTCCCCAAGCAGGATAAAGAAAAAGAAATTAACTAGACACTTCATCAAAGTAACAAACAGTAGCCAAAGATAAGAGATTATGTACAAAAAATGACTATCAGATTGACAATATATTTCTCAACTGAAATCAACCAAGCTGAATTTCTCAAAAGTATTTTGAAAACATAATTCTTAACACATACTTGTGAATTCAGCAAAGTTACATTTTACAAGTAAGAGTAAAATAACAATTTCAGATAAACAAAACCTGAGTAAGTTTATAACCACAAGTTCTTTTAATATAGAATATACTTCAAAGAGAAAAACTACTGAAGTGGTCTCAGCAAAAAGATACCTAATACAAGAAAACCTAGTGATAGGAAAAAAAAAAGGCATCTGTAATCAAAATAAACATGACTATGGAAAATAATATCTTATTTGTGGCACTAGGCAAATGAGATACAGCAAAGTATAAATCCAAGAGAAAGACATAAAATTAGGACGTGTTTGTTATTAAATATTTTGAATATCACTCTTGTATTATAGCTATACTTATATTCATAAGAAAGAGGAAAATATTAAAGCATAGGAATATGACACATTTTGTAATTTTAAGTTCTTAATAAACTGTATATTGGTAACATGTGCATTTAAAAATTCCATGATAAGAATATTTCTAGAATCTTATGTTTTAGGTTAGGTGGAGAAAAGATGAAATAAATTGGCCTGTCTTGAGTAGCAGAAAGTTAAGGAAAGTGAGAAAACAATGGAACAAAGGAAGGACTATGGTAAAACTGAGATTTGTCTGCTTAAAAAAAAAAAAGCCATAGTGAAAGAAAAAGGAAAAAAATAAAATGTAAAGAAACTACATATGATTTTAAAAGGTTTAGCTACCTCAGTTATCACAAAGTATAAAAAGACTAAATTCCTTAATTAAAATACAGAGATAATCAGTAGATTGCCTAATTAGGAAAAAATATATCAAAGTTATACACATATACAAAATAAGAAAAAAAGATATAGAAATGCTAATCAAAAGAAACGTATAACACTGTAAGAGAATCAAAATACAAATCAAAGATTGGTATGACTGTAAAGAAAAAGTTTTAAATTTATAATCATAGTAAGTCATTTAGAAATAACATTCTCACTATTGAGGAATATATCTAATAAAAAATTAGAAGGGTTGAATAAAATAATTAATAAACTTATAATATACATATGTGAAAACCTGATTCTCCAAATTAGAAAGTAATATTTTCTAATATTCATTAAACATGCATATCAGTTGGCCATATTTTAGACCAAGGGCTAACAAACTACAGTTTATAGATCAAATCTAGCTCATGGCCCATTTTGGTATGGCCCTCCACTGAAAGCATGCTTGCCTGGAGAATCCCATGGACAGAGGAGCCTGGTGGGCTACAGTCCATAGGGTTGCAAAGAGTCAGACATTACTGAAGCAACTTAGCATTCAATGAATATTAAAATAGTATAAACTTAAAAACACAAAACATTTCACAAATAAATTAAGAACAACTTTGTATCAGTAATTTGAAAGTTTGGATACAAGGAAAAAACCCTCAAGAATTGTAACATCATGATTCAAGATTATTATATCTGTACAGTTTTATAACCAGAAAATAAATTAATTCAGTAGTAAAATAACTTTTCCCCAATAAAATAACTGTCTACAATAGGTTTACAGGTAATTTCTACCAAAATTTCAAAGAGAATTCCAATATAGTTTTACAAACTCTTCCAAAATATTTTTTAAAAAATGTGCTTTTCAAAATTTACGTCAAGAGGTCAGTATAACCTTTATGTCCAACAAAGACAGTGCAAGAAATGAAAAGTACAAAAATTCAATATTTAAAGTATTAATAATTGGCCCAGTATGGAAGCAATCCAAATATCTATCAACTGGTAAATGCAATCAAAAGGAACAAACTTGGAAATATGTTAAAACATGGATGAATCTTATGAATATTATGTTAAATGGAAAAAGCCAAATACAAAAGGCTGCATATCACAGGATGCAATTTGTGCAAAGCATCCTTACAAGGTAAATCCAAAGTAAAATGTGGTTGCTTGAATGTAGCTGAAAGTGGAAACAGGAATTTACTGCAAAAGGAAACAAAAGATCTTTTTGTGGATGATGGAAATGTTGTAAAACTAGTTTTGTTGCATAACTCTTTACATATAATTTTAAAATGCCCAGTTTTATACTTAATTTTAAGGCAAAAAAGCCTAAGATCATCTAAGTAGAGGCAGGGAAAATTCTAGGAAATGCAAAAACCTAGTCATGATTTTTTTTTTTTTTTTACTTTCAGACAAATTAGAGAAAAAGGAGAACTTCTTTAACTGAATTAAAGGGATTTACATACTCTTAAATCATATTAATTATTGAAACATTAGAATCTATTCCATTAAACTCAGAGGAAGGGTAGGATACCCAGTTCCATTAAAAATTATATAGGAACACAATTTCAAGAAACAGATATTAGAGATGGAGGACTGGAACAAGATGGTGGAAGAGTAGGACATGCAGTGTATCTCTCTCCACGGATACATCAGGAACACACCTTCAGACACAGAAGTGTGTGCAGCGCACCAGCTGAGAGCGGACAGGAGTACCTGACCGGAGGAAGAGAATGCATAGAACCACGCAAAACTCGAGATCAAGCCTTGAGCCTTTGGAGTGCGAGCACTGACTCCAAGACCCTAGACTATCAGAGAACTAACCCTGGGGAGTGTCACATAGAACTCACACAGAGGAAGCCACTTGAATACAAGACCCGGCATCACCCAGCCACCAGTAGCACCCTGTGCAGGATGTCTCATCTAAACAGCAGACAAAACAAAAATACGAACCCAATCATCAGCAGACAGGATTGCCACCTCACTCAGCCTTGCCATTTGGAGGAAAAACAAATAAACAAAAACTCAGCACAAGTCTCACCCTGTAGGAAGCTTGCACAAATCATTGGACCAACCTCAGGAGGACAGAAACCAAAAGGAAGAAAGAATTCAGCCTTCTTCAAGGAAAGAATTCAACTTTCCTTGAAGCCTGGGAAAAGGAGAACTCAAACAGAATAACTCGGAAAAAAAAAGAAAAGGCACAGAAACACTGCAGAAATGAAGGAACAAACTAGAAACACAGAAGTCCAAATAAATGAAGAGGAAATAGGAAAATTACCTGAGGAAGAATCCAGAATAGTAATAGTAAAGATGATCAAAAACCTTGAAAACAAAATGGAGAAAATGCAAGGATCAATTAACAAAGGCCTAGAAGCATTAAAGAATAAACAGAGATAACACAATCACTGAAATTAAAAATAGTCTAGATGGAATCAATAGCAGAATATCTGAAGCAGAATAATGAATCAGTGAGCTGGAAGATAAAGTGGTGGAGATAACTTCTGAAGATCAGAATAAAGTAAAAAGAATGAAAAGAGCTGAGGGTAGTCTCAGAGAGCTCTGGGACCATATCAAACACACCAGCATTCGAACCTATAGGGGTCCCAGAAGAAAAAGAGAAAAATAAAGAGAAATTTATGAGGAATTTTTGAAGAGATTATAGTTGAAAATTTCCCCAACATGGAAAAGGAAATAGTCAATCAAGTCCAAAGTATCCCATACAGGATAAAGCCAACGAGAAACATGCCAGGACACATACTAATCAAACTAACAGAGACTAAACACAAAGAAAGACTATTAAAAGCAGCAGGGGAGAAGCAACAAGTAACATACAAGGGAAACCCCATATGCTTAAATAGCTGATCTTTCAGCAGAAACTCTGCAGGCCAGAAGGGAGTGGCAGGGTTTATATTTAAAGTACTAAAAGGGAAAAATCTACAATCAAGATTACTGTACCCAGCAAGGACCTCATTCAAAATTGATGGACAAATAAAAAGATTTTCAGGCAAGCAAAAGTTAAGAGAATTCAGAACCACCAAACCAGCCTTACAACAAACATTAAATGGACTTATATGGTCAAGAAATACAACAAAAAGAAAAAAGATCTACAAAATCAACCCCAAACAAATAGAAAATGGCAATACGAACATATATATCAATAATTACTTTAAATGTAAATGGATTAAATGTTCCAACCAAAAGACACAGACTGGCTGAATGGATACAAAAACAAGATCCATATATATGCTGACTACAAGAAACCCTCTTCAGATCTCAAGACACATATAGACTGAAAGTGAGAGGATGGAAAAATATATTTGATGCAAATCAGATGCAAAAAAAGCTGGAGTATCAATCCTCATATCAGACTAAATAGATCTTAAAATAAAGAAGATTACAAGAGATAAGGATTGATCCCTTGATCAATCCAAGAAGAAGACAAAGCAATTGTAAATATCTATGCACCCAACATAGGAGCACCTCAATACATAAGACAAACACTAAGACATAAACGGAGAAATTGACAGTAGCACAGTAATAGTACGAGACTTTAACAAAACACTCACACCAATGGACAGATCATCAAAACAGAAAATTAATAAGGAAACACAAGTCTTAAATGATACATTAGATGAGATGGATCTCATTGATATCTTCAGGACATTCCATCCAAATGCAGAAGAATACACCTTCTTCTCAATGCACATGAAACATCTCTAGGATAGACCACATCTTGGGTCAGACATCAAACCTCAGTAAATTTAAGAAAATTGAAACCATATCAAGCATCTTCTCCAACCATAATGCTATGAGACTAGATGTCAATTACAAGGAAAAAAAAAAAACTGTAAGAAACCCAAACACATGGAGATTAAACAACACATTTCTAAATAACCAACAGGTTACTGAACAAATCAAAAGGGACACCAAAAATTTTCTAGAAACAAATGACAATGAAGACATGACAACTCAAAACCTATGGGTTGCAGCAAAAGCAGTTCTAAGAGGGAAGTTTATACAAATACAATCTACCTCAAGAAACAAGAAAAACACCGAGTAGACAATCTAACTTTACACCTAAAGCAACTGGAAAAGGAAGAACCCCCAAACCCTCAAAATTAGTAGAAGGAAAGAAATCATAAAGATCCAAGTGGAAATAAATGAAAAAGAAATAAAGAATAGTAAAAATTAATAAAACTAAAAGCTTGTTCTTTGACAAGATAAACAAAATTGACAATCCCTTAGCCAGACTCATCAAGAAAAAAATAGAGAAGAATCAAATCAACAAAATTAGAAATGAAAAAGGAGATGTTACCACAGACTGCAGAAATACAGAGGGTTATGAGACTATTATGAACAACTATATGACAATAAAATAGATAACCTGGAGGAAATGGCCAGATTCTTAAAAAAGTTCAATATTCCAAGACTGAACCAGGAAAAAATAGAAATTATGAACAACCTAATTACAAGCACTGAAATTAAAGCTGTGATCAAAAATCTCCCAAAAAGCAAAAGCCCAAGACCAGATGGCTTCACAGGAGAATTCTATCAAACATTTAGAGAAGAGCTAATGCCTATCCTTCTAGAACTCTTTCAAAAAATTGCAGAGGAAGGAACACTTCCAAACTCATTCTATGAGGCTGCCACCACCCTGATATCAAAACCAGACAAAAACAACACAAAAAAATAAAACTACAGGCCAATATCACTGATGAACATAGATGTAAATATCTTCAACAAAATTTTAGCAAACAGAGTCCAGCAACACGTCAAAGAGCTCATGCACCATGATCAAGTTGGGTTTATTCCAGGGATGCAAGGATTCTTCAATATATGGAAATCAATCAACATGATATACCTTATTAACAAATTGAAAGGTAAAAACCATATGATAATCTTAATAGATGCAGAAAAAGCCTTTGACAAAATTCAGCACCCATTTATGATTAAAACTCTTCAAAAAATGGGCATAGAAGGAAGCCACCTCAACATAGTAAAGGCCATATATGATAAGCTTACAATAAACATTATTCTCAATGGTGAAAAACTGAAAACATTACCCCTAAGATCAAGAACAAGCCAAGGGTGTCCACTTGTCCCACTATTATTCAACATAGTTCTGGAAGTCCTAGCTATAGCAATCAGAGAAGAAAAGAAATAGAAGGAATCCAGATCAGAAAAGAAGAAGTAAAGCTCTCACTGTTTGCAGATGACATGATACTGTACATAGAAAACCCTAAAGATAGTATCAGAAAATTACTAGAGCTAATCAGTGAATTTAGCAAAGTTGCAGGATACAAAATCAATACACAGGAATCACTTGCATTTCTATATACTAACAATGAAAAATCAGAAAGAGAAATTAAGGAATCAGTCCCATTCACCATTGCAACAAAAAGAATTAAATATCTAGGAATAAACTTACCTAAGGAGACAAACGAACATACACAGAAAATTATAAGACACTAATGAAAGAAATCAAAAGTGACATAAACAGATGGAGAGATATTACATTTCCTGGGTAGGAAGAATCAGTATTGTGAAAATGACTATACTACCAAACACAATCTACAGATTCAGTGAGACCCCTATCAAATTACCAATGGCATTTTTCACAGAACTAGAAGAAAAATTTCACAATTCATATGGAAACACAAAAGACCCCGAATAGCCAAAGCAGTCTTGAGAAAGAAGAGTGGAGCTGGAGGAATCAGCCTTCCTGACTTCAGACTATACTACAAAGCTACGGTTATCAAGACAGTGTGGTGCTGGCACAAAAACAGAAGTACAGACCAATGGAACAAGATATAAAGCCCAGAAATAAACCCATGCACCTATGGGTACATTATTTTAGACAAAAGAGGCAAGAATATACAATGGGGCAAAGACAGTCTCTTCAATGAATGGTGCTGGGAAAACTGGACAGCTACATGTAAAAGGAAGAAATTAGAACATTTCCTAACACCATACACAACGATAAACTCAAAATGGATTAAAGACATAAATGTAAGACCAGAAACTATAAAACTCTTAGAGGAAAACATAGGCAGAACACTCAGTGACATAAATCAAAGCAATATCCTCTATGACCCACCTCCTAGAGTAATGGAAATAAAAACAAAAGTAAACAAATGGGACCTAACTAAATTTAAAAGCTTTTTCACAGCAAAGGAAACTATAAGCAAGGTGAAAAGACAACCCTCAGAATGGGAGAAAATAATAGCAAATGAAACAGCTGACAAAGGATTAATTTCCAAAGTATATAAGCAGCTCATATAACTCAATACCAGAAAAGCAAACAATCCAATCAAAAAGTGGGAAAAAGACCTAAAGAGACATTTCTCCAAGGAAGACATACAGATGGCTAACAAACACATGAAAAGATGCTCAACATAATGAATTATTAGAGCAATGTAAATCAAATCTACAATGAGATATCACCTCACACTGGTCAGAATGGCCCACATCAAAAAGTCTGCAAGCAATAAATGCTGAAGACGGTATGGAGAAAAGGGAATACTCTTGCACTGTTGGTGGGAATATAAATTGATATAGCCAGTAGGGAAGATGTCATGACGATTCCTTAAAAAACTAGGAATAAAACTACTATATGACCCAGCAATCCCACTCCTAGACATATACCTTGAGGAAACCAAAATTGAAAGAGACACATGTATCCCATTGTTCATTGCAGCACTATTTACAATAGCTAGAACATGGAAGCAACCTAGATGCCCATCGACAGATGAATGGGTAAGGAAGTTGTGGTACACATACACAGTGGAACATCAGCCATAATACGGAACACATTTGAGTCAATTCTAATGAGGTGGATGAACCTAGAACCTATTATACACAGTGAAGTGAGTCAGAAAGAGAAAGATAAATACCGTATTCTAACGCATATATATGAAATCTAGAAAAGTGGTTCTGAAGAATTTGTTTACAGGGCAGCAGTGGAAAAACAGACATAGAGAATAGACTTAAGGACATGGGGAGAGGGGAGGAGAGGGTGAGATGTATGGAGAGTAACATGGAAACTTACATCACCATGTGTAAAATAGATAGCCAACGGGAATTTTGTGTATGGCTCAGGAAACTCAAGCAGAGGCTCTGTATCAACCTAGGGGGTGGGATGGGGAGGGCGATGGGAGGGAGGTTCAGAAGGGAGGGGTTATGTGTATACCTATGGCTGATTCATGCTGAGGTTTGACAGAAAACAGCCAAATTCTGTAAAGCAATTATTCTTCAATAAAAAAATAAATTTAAAAAAGCAATACAACCCCCCCCCAAAAAAAAGAAATGGAAGGAGGCCTATATTATTCTATAGTGAAATTATTTTCTGTATTTTTATGTAAAGAATCTTTAAAAAATTAATAGAATTAATTTTCACTAAGAAAGTGCAACAAAGTTGCTGGGTTAAGACACCAAAATGTATTGAATTTCTATACACTACCAAAAATACATAAAGAGACTTTAAAAAATTTAAGAAGTATTGAAAAACTATATTAAGAAGTAAAGCTTAAACAACTCCTGAAAATAACTATAGAATCATATGCTGTCAGGCAACTACTTCTCTTAACAGTGTTCTTTCGATTATCATAGCTATATCTGTATTTGGGAAAATCTATAACTCATGTTTAGCATTTGTTAGTAAATGTTGAAGCTTGAGATAACCTTGTTTCCTGCAAAGCAACACTGAGCGGAGTGGCCTGGTTCCAGAGAACATTTTATTCTTCCTCCCCCTCATTCTAGTCAGCTATACATCCCAGAAGAGATCTGTAGAAAATCAGGGAGCCAAGAAGTTTGCGTTTATCTTTAAAAACATACCAGAAAAAAAAAATATGCTTTTTAGAATTGATCTTCAGAGGTCTCCTCTGTCCTCATTATCTGACTATGATTGTATTTTATGAAATTCTCTATCAAAGGTCAGAACAGACCCTTTAGGCATGAAATGATGCCCAACTCTTCATGGACTAAAAATTGAAAGTGCAGAAAATAGAATGCATTTGGTTTCTCCTCATGACTCCATCAAACAAAGTGCTATAAAAGCAAACAAACAAAAAACCCCACAGTTCCAAGAACTTGGTGTTTTTAAACCATCAGCAGAGATGCTGAAGTAAACAGAATATAATAGGAAATGAAGTTCACACCACAAATAGTAGATTTTAACCTTCTTGAGAATAAGGACATTGTTATCTCTGTATTCCACTGGTATGAGGTACCTAGAATAGTCAAATTCCTAGAGACAGAAGGTAGAATAGTGGTTACCAGAGGCAGGGGGAGAGCATAATGAGAAGTTACTCTTTATGGGTATGGATTTTCTGTTTTGGAAGATGAAAACAGTTCTGGAGATGTATGATGGCAATGATTTCATAATGATGTGTATACATATAATGCCACTAAGCTGTACACTTAGAAATGGTTAAAAGGAAAAATTTATAGTTTGTATTTCACCATAATTAAAAAACTCAAGAATATAGAACAAAAGTGTCTTATGTTTTACGCTAAGAATGCAAGGTAGGCATTGTATTTTTGTGTCCCTGATTTCTTTAAGAATAAGATATCTTTGGCATAACATCACATAGAGGGAGGGGTGAGAGAGTGGAGAACCATTTCTTAAAACCACTTGAAAGTATGTAGAGAACATCTCAATACAGTGAAAATAAGCTGGCTGTCTTCTTTTTCTGTTTGCTTTTGCATTTTATTTTTTCTGCCCCCTGGAATGTGAGTTCATTGACACATCCATGCTCTTTGCTAAGAGGCCAACATTTCCCTTGAGGGAAAAACCAGTCACTATGAGTGTGCAGGACATTAACGTCACAGAGAGTTGAAGGTGTTAACATACCTCTGTGATGTTCCACTTACTCCAGAGGGATTTCAGCAGAGAAAAAACTGTCTAGTGTTACCTGAAAGGAAAAATAAAAATGAGTTTTATTTATGCAGTGGCTGCTGATCTAGTTTTAGTTGTATGTCAGGTTAAAGCAAATCTATTCTTTTACTCTCTTGTACTGTTAGCAAAATTATAAGATACATGATTGATAATAGACACAAAATACCCGAAAGCTTTTTTATCAGAGTTGAGCACTTCCTTTAGAGAAAATCCTATCCTCTTCACCAAGAACATGGGTGCCTCAATAATGATCTTGTTATTTATTAGCACCTTTCTCATTTTCCTCTCTTGGCTTTGCTTTCTGTCTATTTCAGTTGGGTTACTTTATGCATCAACATCATGATCCTCTTTGCTGAAATCCTGGGGCTACGATCAATCTACCTGTCTCTTAGTTGTGTGCTTTCTCTGCCTAAATACAGCAATATGTAGAGTGCAGTCATGTTGCTTTATAAATCAACTGGTCATTAAGAACAGTTGATGTCAACAGACTTACAGTTAAGACTTATTCTTGTAATTTTTCTAAAATTCAGTTATCCTCCAACAAGTTAGTTTCCTAACTTGTAACCTGGTCAGTTTTTCATATGAGTAATTTTTGAAATTGAAGGTAAAGCTGAATTTCCTGTCTTAAGAACAAGAGAGCATGTGTTATCCAGGGTTCAGCCATGATAGTAAAAACCTCATGAGTATTATGCAACAAGGGATTTATTAGAGGCTTAAGAAGTCAGGCAATTGTTGGAGAAGCTGGAAAAGTAGAGATCAAACGGTAGAGTAGGGAGATCAAAGAAAAGCCAGAACTGAGATTCCAAATCCCTGGAACTGGTGGATAAATTGGAGTCTACAGGCACAAATGGGAAGTCAGATGGGACCCGCTTCTGGGGAGGAACTCGGAGAGGAACCGGTGCCTCTGAGTCTGGTGGTGGGCCTGGCGGCCCTGTGGGTGTGCGGGGCTGGCAGGGGGAAGAAGCGCCGGTTACACAGCAGGGAGAGCGTGGACAGGACTTGCCGGCTGCTCCCCCTCCATCCCTGGCCTTGGTGTCGGCTCACCTTCCGAGCCCCGCAGAGCGCCTTCCGGCCAGCCCAACCTGGAGCTGCGCGGGAGGGGGTTTCGGCAGACACAAACCCGCGTAGCCTTCTTAACAGAGTACACGACCGGAAGAGCGAGGGTGTTCAGCTGTCCCAAGGCAAGATATTCAAGTTAGCAAAAGCTTTTCAGCTTCTCCAGAGAAACGCTGATGAAGAGTTGATGAAACACCAGGTCTGCCTGGAGTGACCGTGAGCTGAGCACCTCACGCCCCAATCTAGAAGGAGAGCCGCAGGGCTCACCGTCTCCCCGGGAGGTGGGGAAGGACCGGGGAGCCTGGTGTGCTGCAGCCCATGGGGTCAGAGTCGGACAGGACTGAGCGGCTGACGGCCGGCAGCAGGGCCTGCTTCCGCCCCGGCTGTTTGGCCTGGGCGGATCACGTACTCACGAGGGCGGGACCCCATGAGATGCCAGAGCTGGGGGCTGGGATGGCAGCAGAGAGAGGAGCGGGGCCAGGAGAAGCACCTGGGGGTGCTCCTGAGCGCGCCCCTCCCACAGCCCTGGAGTCTGAGGTTTGCTTTATGGGCGGCACCTGGGCTCTGGCCTGATCCTTTACTATCATCTCTCCACACCCTTCCTCCGTCACTTCCCCCCACCATCCCTTCTCCTCCCTTCTCCTCACTGCTTCATGCCCTCTCTCTGCCGCCCTCCACACACTTCCTCCATCCCTCCCTCTTGTTATTTTGACCTTCTGTGCCCTTCTGGCAGGATTCAGTAAGCTCCCTGCAGCCTTGGCATCTTCACAAGCTGTGTCTTGGGCTGAAGAAAGCCCAGTTCCTCCTTCCTGCATCTCCCACTCCCGGCTTAGCGGCTCAGGCTTTCTGTTTCTCTCTCTCTCTGCCTCTCCTTGTTTCTCTCTGCCTCTCTGTCTCTCTTTCTAGCTCAAGACTGACTCCTCCTATTTCAGGTCTCTGCTAAAAGTGACCTCTCCAGAAGAACATCCCCTGAAACCTCCTTGATGAAATGTCTCCTTCTCCCATGTCCTCTCATTATCCGCCATGGCTGCATTTCCCCCTGTCCCTCACGGCATTTACCGCAAGTCCTGTATGACTGGCTTATTATCCCACACACGGACTTGTGAGCTCTGTGAGGACTGGGTCACGTCCATTTATTCAGTGGAGGAATAAGAAATAAATGAATGAATACAGTCAGATTTTAAAATTTTCTACAAAGACAAGTTTAAATGACACTATTTGACTTAGAAGTGATTTTTCCAAAATACATAGGCCAAAATACCTGCCCCCTTTTGGTTTTGTAAGAGGTGATGAAGCATTCATATGATACTGCAGAATTTCCATGGGACAGATACTGATAGAGTTATTACGTTCCGTTCAGTCGCTCAGTCGTGTCGGACTCTTTGCGACCCATGAACCGCAGCACGCCAGGCCTCCCTGTCCATCACAAACTCCCGGAGATTACTCAAACTCATGTCCATCGAGTCGGTGATGCCATCCAGCCATGTCATCCTCTGTCATCACCTTCTCCTCCTGCCCCCAATCCCTCCCGGCATCAGGGTCTTTTCCAGTGAGTCAGTTCTTCGCATGAGGTGGCCAAAGTATTGGAGTTTCAGCTTCAAAATCAGTCCTGCCAATGAACACCCAGGACTGATCTCCTTTAGGATGGACTGGTTGGATCTCCTTGCAGTCCAAGGGACTCTCAAGAGTCTTCTCCAACACCACAGTTCAAAAGCACCAATTCTTTGGCACTCAGCTTTCTGCACAGTCCAACTCTCACATCCATACATGACCACTGGAAAAACCACAGCCTTGACTAGACGGACCTTTGTTGGCAAAGTAATGTCTCTGCTTTTTAATATGCTATCTTGGTTGGTCATAAGTTTCCATCCAAGGAGTAAGCGTCTTTTAATTTGGGATTCTCAGATGAATACAGTAGTGAAGGGAAAGGCAAGACAGGAGAACCTGTAAGTCCTGTAGCATAATTCAGGGACTGCAATGGAAAAGAATAGAATGTGATATGGGTCATTTAAAAACGTTTAGAAATCTAAGGATAGGGAGAAAAAATAATTAGGGGAAAGGAATACTGAAATTTAGGGATATTCAAGTCACCTGTATAAAACTGATAAATCCTGACATAGGGCTTCTCTTGAAGGGATTTGAACATTGACTAGTTAAGGACCAGAGAAGGCAATGGCAACCCACTTCAGTACTCTTGCCTGGAAACTCCCATGGACAGAGGAGCCTGGTAGGCTGTAGTTCACGGGGTCGCTAAGAGTCGGACATGACTGAGCGACTTCGCTTTCACTTTTCACACTCATGCATTGGAGAAGGAAATGGCAACCCACTCCAGTGTTCTTGCCTGGAGAATCCCAGGGACAGGGGAGCCTGGTGGGCTGCCATCTATGGGGTCGCACAGAGTCGGACACGACTGAAGTGACTTAGCAGCAGCAGTTAGCAGTAGTTAAGGACGGGTTATAATTATATTAATTTCATTAATAATCTGCTAATACAGCCATTACCAAAATGCAAATTAGTTGGGGAAGTATTACAGTATATACGTCTTAAGCCAATGTACTAATGTTTTGTTGTTGCTGTTTAATTGCTAAATCATGTCCAACTCTTGTGACCACATAGACTGTATCCCGCCAGGTTCCTCTGTCCATGGGATTTCCCAGGCAAGAATACTGGAGACAAGAATTTCCTTCTCCAGATTTTCCCAACCCAGGGATCAAACCCAAGTCTCCTGCATTGACAGGCGGATTCTTTACCACTGAGCCACCAGGGAAGCTACACTAGTGTTTTCACTAATTTATAAAAGGAAACAGTTGAAAGATGACATGCATGTTAGCCTTCATAGTTCAGTGACATGAAAAGCATTCAACATGAACATAAACTCTTAAAAGTCTTTGTAAAAATTTATAAACTGAAGAATATTTTATGTGCCTGTGAATCTTTTTTCTTGTTTTTGAGAGACTTTAAAAATTGCAAATTTTGAACAATAGCAAATCTGTAAAAATTAGGTTAATCGTAAACTCAAAAAAAACCACTGATTGCCAGACAAGTTGAATTCATCTTATATAGAATTCATTTTGTGCATTTATTTCAGATAGTCTGTTACTGGTTTAGATTATGGTTTCTTGAAAATATTTTGTTTTTTCCTCAAATAAAGATGTGACGACTTACTAGGAACATGTTTGCTATGTTGACCTTCGTAGTTATAGAGAAGCTGTCCATAGCGGTTCTCTGTTTTAACCCAATGGAGCACATTCACTGTTAGATCAAAGTAAATCTGTGTGTCTCTTTCTAATCAGGAGTGGGTAGTTTCCTTACCCATTTTGCCAAGTCCAGAGAAGGTTATACAGTAGATAGGCCTCCATCTCTGAATGACAGTACAAAGAACATCACATTACTCTTGTCCCATGTAGCATAGAAAATCTATTCCATTAAGGAGAATTCTAGAGACTGGCTGAATTTCAAGCTGTGTTTTAATTCAACTTTTTGGCATATGGCATTAAAACAAAGTCAAGGGTCATAGCATGATAATTGGGTATGAATACGATCAGTGCATTTAGCCTCAGCTTCAGTCATGCAGAACCAATTTGTAGCTTGATAATATCATGATTGCATATTTTTAATTGAAATACTCATAAGGAGTCCTAACATAATCTTGGTATTACTCATTTTTCCCCCTCATAAACTTAAGGTGCTTGGTTAATGGTGTTCAATGAAACGTTGCATCGTTGACTTTACATATATGTATATATATATCTTTTTTACCTACCTGTCCCCTGAAGCATAAAGTTTGGGATAAAAAATGTTTTGTTCCTTGATTAAAAAAAAGTTTGTATTGTCTAAGCTTCTAATCAGTAGCAGAAGCTTATTTTATGAGTCTAATCCTGAGTGCAACATAATTTATAACTGAAAATTTCCTTCCTTATTCAATATATACAAAATTCTTCTAAATCATTTTTTTCTCTCACTCTGCATTTAAATGGTGTAATGTTGAACTATGTAGATTATTATATAGAATAAAACATGTTTATCTTTGTTATACTCAAGTACAATGTCTCATTTTAAACAGGATAATGTCCTTGAATATATGGCTCCTTCATATCTGTTCTGTTTTCTTCCATTTGTAACAAAATATTATTTATAGCATTTATAATTTAGAAAAATTTTAAATTAAGATGAGAATACAGCACAGATTTTTTTAAAAGTGAAACATATGGACATAAAATGCAGTCACTGGAAACTTTGGAAATGAATATAGGAACCATGGATAATCGTTCTATTGTAAAGGTTTCCTGTGTAATTCTACTACTTAAAATATTTAACTACTGAATTCTAAAAGTCAGACTTAGTTATTTAGACTTAGCTATTGGAAAATTAATGAAACCTAAAGTCATGGTGAGCCTGCCATTTGGGGGATAAAAATGAAAATTCAAGAAAAAAGATATCACAGTAGTTTATGGTAGAAATCTTCATTTTTTGTTTTTTATTTATATTTTTTGTACCATTTAAATGGTGTGGGGAGGGGCGGCTAGACTGTTCTAAAAAGCTTGAAGTCATGGTGATCCAGGCAGACTTCCTGCCTCTCTCTCTGTCTTTTGGGGATGAAGAGGCAAGGAGGAGGGGAAGATACAGATTGTGAGTGTGCCTGCATTTGTTTCAGACCTCTGCACCCTGACTTTCCAAATTGAAAAATACAAGTCTGCCAGTCTGTGCTAACACATGTCACAGCTGCTGCTGAAAACTCATCTTTGACTCATTCATCCCCATTGAATCTAAATTTATTTTAGATTATATCTTGACAGGAAGTTTGAGACTGAACTAGGCATTTTCTCGGTTTCACAAGCATCTGCCTCACTGTACGCTGAGGGTTTCACTAATGAATGTGACATTTGCTGGTAAATAAATAAATAAATCTCTACAGTCTATTTCCTTGTTCTAGAAAGAATGAGCAGAACCACCAGAGCAAGGAAACATTTCATTTTTTCTTCCTCTTGCTTGGTTCTACGTCTACATCTCAGTGACTTTCAACAAGGAAAATGAAAATAAAAGCTATCCTGGAATCACTTGAAGTTGTGGCTATTATTTAAGAATGTCGAAATTAGAGATAGAACTGGGGGCCCTCTGTGTCTTCTGCAGTTTGCTCACCTGAGCAGCCTGACATAACCTGGTACTGGGAGATAGGTAAGCGTGTGTTAGCATCTTCCCTAACGTGAACCGCAAGGAAAGCAGGACGCTTTGACTTCCCTTTTGCATGGGGGTTGTGGGATTGCTAATGTGGATGCAGTGGTCAGGTTGCCACTTAGTGCTTGAGCTCTCAGGAGAGAGGTGCTTCCTCTCTTCTAAAATCCAAGCCTCGAAAATCTAGGCATTTAGTAAGAGTGACCTTGGCAGTGTGGAGTAAACACTGGCATCCCTGGAGCAGACTGGAATTCATAGATGGAAGGATGAGCAAGTATCAAGGCTCCCCATCCTCTCAGACCCTGTGGATGGGTGAGGCCCAGCTGGGTGCACCATAGGCTGCTCTTAGAAAGGGGCCATGCCCCTTCCTGTGGGGTGAGATGACTGCCAGCTGCTAGCATCTGACAATGCTGAGTGTTAGGTTCTTGGTTAGTTTGATTAGCCCAGTATAAACATTTATAAAAAGTAACCAAAAAAAAGAAAAGTTTATGTCAATTTTACCCTTTATGCTTTGGTACCTATTTTTTTTTTAACTGACAAGTATGAAACTCTACCTGCTCAGAGACAAGCCAGATTGTCTAGTCCATTACCATAGAGACTCTCTGGGTTGCCTAGTAACAAGCTACCTGAAACCAGTGACCTCCTTCCCTCTAGGAGGAATGTCTGCTCCTGAACCTAACATTCAAAAAATGCCAAATGCTAAGAGCTGGCATGCTCAAACTGTTTTGCACCCAATCCCAAACTTTTTACCATGCTTACTAAGACTGCCTTCATCTCATCTCCTGCAAAAGGATATGGTCTCTTGCTAAGAACAGCCAGTGATGTACCCAGCAGCGCAAGGCCCAAGCACTTCTGTCCACAGGATGCTGAGATGGATGGGGAGCCTTGGATGCATGTTTATCGTTATACCTGTGAATTCCAGTCTGTTTCAAGTGATGCTAGTGAGTGTTTGCTCCATACTGCCAAGGTCGTTCTTACAAGACTGCACCTGGACTTTCTTGCATTTTGATTGTATTGGGCAATTTAAAGATTCTCAAATTTGCTCTGCTTTGTCCAACCAACCAGAATGACTGTTGATTTCAGGGTATCTGAAAATGCTTTTCTTTTTGGCGACACATGGCTAGATCCAATTGAAATAGGAATTTAAATGGGGTGTGCTCCAAGTTAGCTATGGTGTCCTGTGTCCAAACAAATTATATTTGCAGAGTGTAAATATTGATTTGATAAATCAAGGGTAAGTAAAAAAATTGACATCATAATGCATACGATTTTGGAATTTTAGAAATAAATTTATGTCTTCCTGTGTTACCCCTAAATTGCAGCTATTTGCTTGGGAAGGGCATGCTTGATCGTGTCACCAGGACCTTGCGCAGGCTGTCCCATCTTCTGGAACACCTAATCTCTGTAACTAATTACCCAACTTACCCAGTCATCTCTACTCCAGAATCCTTGTCTGGTCTGGTCCTCAAGTCACGTCTGAATATATGCCCTTCCTAGTGATAGACCGAGTTTCAGTGCTTTGCAATTGTCTAATTCTGGGTGTCTCCCATACTAAGTTACAGTGTGATCAGGGCATTGGCTCCACCCTTTGTAATTTTGCACTTCTCTGCTCGCTGCCCTCACCCCCTGCCAATGTTCCGTGTTTGCCTGGTCACCCTTTGGCCTGTACTTCCAGCAGGAGAAGGCTTTATGCAGACCTTCCAGGAGTTCTATCTGCAGGGAGGATACAGGGGACAGGGGAATCATGATCATTCTGGGCAGCCCCTGCGCCTGACACTCTGGGGAGACCGAGGTTAGATTGATAACCCTGACAAGCCTGCTACACCAGCCACGGAAACACTCAGGTCCCCGGCCACCCAAACAGGGGGAGAACTCAGCCAGTGTTGCCCATGTTCCCAGAGAGCTGTCTTGCTTTCCTCCCGTCTACCTGGCAGCTTATCGTTTTTCCCCAGGATTCAGCTGGGCACAGTTGCCACCAGTTTCACCTGGCCAATAAACATGCTGGGATCTACTATTTCCATTGACTGCAAAGCAATGGAAATAGTACCTTACCAATAAATCCAAAAAAGTTGGATTTTGTGATTATTGAAAGACAGGGATGACTATAAGATTTGTATGTGTTTCTCAGCATTTATTCACAAAATCTTTTTTTTATTATTGATTTATAATTGACTTACAAAATTATAATAGTTTCAGGTGTACAACATAGTGATTCAGTATGTTTGGAGCTTATGTTCCATACAAAGTTATTATAGCATTATGACTATATTCCCTGTGTTGTATAGTATACTTCTGTGACATGTTTGTTTATAACTGGCAGTTCATACCTCTTAATCCTCAAATATTTTTCTATAAGAGTGCACTCAAGTGTTTATAAGAATTTATATGTGTATATAAGTGTGTCCTTTTGGAAACCCTAAAAGTCAGTTTTCTAAAATGTGTTAGTCATGAGCGATATCAAAAGTATGATTATTTTGACCATCTTCAATCATTAGTCAAAGGTGCAAATGTTCAGTTATAAGATAAATAAGTTCTGGGGAAGTACTATATAGTATGGTGACTATAGTAATATCATTGTATCATTTATTTGAAATTTGCTCAACATAGACCTTAAAAGTTCTCACCATAAGAAAAAAAAGTAACTATGTGGTGTGATAGATGTTCACTAAACTTAATATGGTGATAATTTTGCCATAGATAACATGTCAAATCATTGTGTGGTATACCTTAAACCTTACATAATGTGTCACTTATATCTCAATAAATCTGAAAAAAGAGTTTGATTTTTAAACTTTTGTGAGGTATCTAAGGAATCTTAAGTTTAAACATGATACATTAATAAGTAAATAAGTTACACTAGTATTTTATTTTAAAAATTCTTAAGATCTAATTGAATGATGTATACTCTATCATTATATATAGTTGTTATTAAATCAACACCCCAAAATGGAGAGCACTGTAAAATTAGTGTTGTAAATGCAATCTTATAATCTGATGTTTTAATTTTTTATAAAGCATGTCATGCGTGTTTTCCATGTTACTAATTGACTTTATAATTACTTTATGTGCAGTAGTTACATTAATTTTACAGACTAAGTTAAATATTTTCTTGTGTGTATGGTCTGTTTTTGATGTTTGTAATTACATATGATATTGCAGTGAGTTGTTGTTCAGTCGCCCAGTCGTGTCTGACTCTATAATCCAATGGACTGCAGCATTCCAGGCCTCCCTGGGCCTCACCATCTCCCGGAGCTTGCCCAAGTTCATGTTCATTGCATCAATGATACCGCCCATACTTTCTTATTAATAATGCTTATTGATTGATAGAATAAAATCCTAAGTGTTGAGCCCTGGGGGAGAACCATGTTTCTTACTCAAGATGGACATGGCCATAGTGCTTGTTCAAAGCACTGCGCTCCCGCCAAAGGCCAACAGCAGTGTACCGGGGCAGCGGTTTCATTCTGTGGCTTAAACATGAAACAGCGCATACTGTGAAGTATGTTTCTTCCCTTTCATAAGACTATGTTTGACCACTTCTTTATAGATTTAAAGACTGGCCAGTTAGAATTTTTTGTTGTTTTTCAACAGTATGCTTAGATTACTATAGATGGTGTTCTTATTTTAGTACTTTCTAGAAATAATTTTTGAAGTTGTAAATTTTCACATCCAAGACTCTATAAAGCATTCCACTTCTCATGACCTCATATTTTCATCTATCTCACCATATCCATTAGTTGGCTTGGCCTTTATAATACACAGAATGATCTCTATAGCACAAAAATGGGGACGAGGGAAATATGCTTCCTCTTCAGCCTGGATGGGAGGGGAGTGTGGAGGGAGAATGCATACATGCGTATGTAAGGCTGAGTCCCTTTGCTGTGCATCTGAAATTAGCACAAGATTATTAATTGGCTATACTCCAATCGAAAATTAAAAAATAAAGAAAATAATAGGAAGATAATAAGAGAATCTCTGTGAAATTGGTGAAAAACACATATCTAATTCATGGGTGAAAGAAGAAGTCCAAAGGAAAATAAAAGATACATAAAACCAAAATCAACTATACTTCCACTTAAAAATACATAGGACTGAATTAAAATGAAAATAAAAGTGAAAACCTACAGCTATCAAAATTTAGGAGTTAGAAAACAAATAGATCTTTATCAAGACTAAGGTGAGAAGAATGGGTTGACTACAAAAAGGAACAGGAGAATTTTTTTGTGTAATGGAACTCTTGTATATCCAAACTATGGTGTGGTTATACAACTGTACGTGTTTTTCAAGACTGATAGAACTGGACATTAAAAGGAGTGAATTTTATTTTCTGTAAATCATACCTTAATGAAAACAATTTAAAACATTCAGTCTTGTTAAGAGAAAAACATAAGTAGCAGATCAGTGTTATTCTGCGATTCCTATTTCATATCTAACAGAGAAATAAATCAGTTGATTAGCAGACCAGTATAAAAAAAAATGCTTCCTCTTCGAAATGATTGGCCTCTGCCTTTGCAGTTAATTATCCCTTGAAGAAGATCATTTGCCTCCCTTGAGGTAGTGATTTCCTAAATCCAGTGAATACTCTGCTTAAGATAAATTTCCTTTTCTGGAGAGTCAAGTTATTCCTATAAAAATAAATTATTTCAAGATAGGTGACCATATTGTGCCCCAGGAGTAGGGACTCTTCACATCTGCTATAGGATAGAATAGAAAGAAAACCTTAAACCAGATTTGTACATTAACAAAAGAACAAGCCCTAAAATGAAGCAGTTTAACAAAATTTTGCATCTAATTTTTACAGTGCTGCTGTTTTGCTTTACCTATCCTATTTTCCAATAATACCAAAACTAAAATTTTATATAGCCAGGATATGAGGGTTGAGGGTGGGGAATAAAAAGAAAAAAAAAAGGGCTACTGGAGTGATGAAGCAACCAGTAAGTGCAGTGCCGAATAATTTTCAGTGTAAATGACTATGGAAATGTGCCTTACATTTACAGTCTGATTAGTTGTGTGTAGAATTTGTGGTAAAATATGTAAAATATAGGATACCAGGAAACCAGCTAAGCCAGGTCATAAGAATCTAATTGATTTTCTTGCAGTGGAAGACCCTGAATCCAGGTTTCCCTAATCTTGGCTCATTAGACCATAATAAGGGAAGGATGATTTGTATCAATGAGCACAGACATTTATCTTTCCTGGCACTTAGAGCAAAGTAGTAGTATTTATAGCTCAGAGGCATGCAGATGTGTTTCCCTAGGCATCTCTTGCTATCAGTATTTTAGAAGACTTTTTCCCAGTTTCCTTTGGGAAAAAGCTAGAGACAGCTGGGGTTGTATAGTATGGTTGATACTTTTACAAAATTCATTCATTCAGATAGCATTTATTTATTCACTCATTTAGTTATTCAGAAACTGACATGGGGACATATAAATTAATGCTATATTTAGGAGAAATAAACTGTAAGGTTATATCCTAAATATAGCTATATTTTCACTAGTGTGACTTTTATTAACACATGCAGACAAGTACCCGCAGGAACAGGAACAAAGTCAAATATTATCATGGGCCACATGGTCAATGCATCATTTTTGTCAATTAGAAGGTTTCCTTGGAATTCTTTATTATAAAGTCATAACTGCTTGTGCACAAACTACCCTATCTCCTCTTATTCTCACTCTAATCTATTATGTATAAAGAAGTTTTCTGGCATTTTTTGCCTTGATTAGGCAACATAGAAGGGTAGTCAGATCCCAAGTCTCAGAATTCTCTCATGCCACTTGTGATAAGTAAAAGAAAAAAGCAAACAAAAAAAAAAAAGACCTAACAAATTTGCAAATTGTTTTCACTGGGAATCACAGTCATTCTACATTGCTATTCCTCTGCCATTGAAAAGGGGATCTAATTTACCATATTGCATCCAGATAGTTTTTTTCCTGAACTACTGTTCCCTCACCACCACCACCCCAAGTTCCAGCATATACTGAAATAAAATGAAGTGTTGAAATTACCTGTTATGTATAAATGGTGCGGGCAGAGAGTCCAATTGTCTGGTCTCCATTACAGTGGTTGAATTGGTCACATTGTCTTAGGTACAAAATAGTGATCATCGCACAAGGTAATGGGCTGGTGGTATCCCCAGTAGCACCTTGAAAGGTTTCTCTCACCCCATGGAATGTGAAGGAAATATATGTCATCCCAGGAAACTGACCTCTGGAACAGGATGAGAATAAGTAATCAAACACACTGTCATCACATGGGCCCCCAACCTCAGTCGTCAAGGACTTAAGGGTGGGGTGGTGACCTCAGACATCTGCTGAAATTAGGGAGGTCACACAACAGGTTGACTGTGGGACAATAGGAAGCAGTGGGCCTTGTAGAAAACAAGAGAACCCAGGTACTATTTAAAGGCATTGCATGCTATTCAGCCTGAATCACTCAGGACAGTTGATTTTTTCAAAAGAAAATCTTCTTCACCTTAAAAAAAATATACTGGCAACAAGAAATTCAACTTTTTATAACCCTGTGACAACCAACATCCCCTGGATCATTGAAAAAGCAAGAGAGTTCCAGAAAAACATCTATTTCTGCTTTATTGACTACACCAAAGCCCTTGACTGTGTGGATCACCACAAACTATGGAAAATTCCTAATGAGATAAGAATACCAGACCACCTGATCTGCCTCCTGAGAAATCTGTATGCAGGTCAAGAAGCAACGGTTTGAACAGGACATGGAACAACAGACTGGTTCCAAATTGGGAAAAAAGTATGCCAAAGCTGTATATTGTCACCCTGCTTATTTAACTTATATGCAGAGTACATCATGAGAAACACTGGGCTGGATGAAGCACAAGCTGGAAACAAGATTGTCGGGAGAAATATCAATAACCTCAAATATGCAGATGACACCACCCTTATGGCAGAAAGTGAAGAAGAACTAAAGAGCCTCTTGATGAAAGTGAAAGAGGAGAGTGAAAAAGTTGGCTTAAAGCTCAACATTCAGAAAACTAAGATCATGGCATCCAGTCCTATCACTTCATGGCAAATAGATGGGGAAACAATGGAAACAGGGACAGACATTTTTTTTGGGTGGGTGGGAGAGCTCCAAAATCACCGCAAATGGTGACTGCAGCCATGAAATTAAAAGATGTTTACTACTTGGAAGAAAAGTTATGACCAACCTAGACAGCATATTTAAAAGCAGAGACATCACTTTGCCAACAAAGGTCCATCTAGTCAAAGCTTTGATTTTTCCAGTAGTCATGTATGGATGTGACAGTTGGACTATAAAGTAAGCTGAGTGCCGAAGAATTGATGCTTTTGAACTGTGATGTTGGAGAAGACTCTTGAGAGTCCCTTGGACAGCAAGGAGATCCAGCCAGTCCATCCTAAAGGAAATCAGTCTTGACTGTTCATTGGAAAGACTGAAGCTGAAGCTGAAACTCCAATACTTTGGCCACCTGATGGGAAGAACTGACTCATTTGAAAAGGCCCTGATGCTGAGAATGATTGAAGGCAGGAGGAGAAGGGGACACAGAGGATGAGATGGTTGGATGGCATCACTGATGTGATGGAAATGAGTTTGTGTAAACTCCTGGAGTTGGTGATGGACAGGGAAGCCTGACATGCTGCAGTCCATGGGGTCACAGAGAGTCAGACATGACTGAGCAACTGAACTGAACTGCACTGAACTGATGCTTCAGTAGGGTGACAGATGTCCACACAGCTACATCTCATATGATGGGGGTTTTAATGGACTCCTAGATTCAGTGGGGACAGAGTTGAAGCAGTGTTTTTTCACCATGTGGAGCTTGACACTTTGTTGATTGTTTGCATGTCTTATCTTGTTACTGTATGCAGCAAGATCCTTGAGGACATAGATTATACCTTGTTCATCTTTGTAACCCTCCTATTACCTACTGTCTAGGGGGGTGCTCATAAACATTTGTCAAACTGATGAGTGAATGAGTTTCTGATAAGAGGAGTATAAACAAAGACTCCTGATTTGAGAAGGAAATGTTGGTATTCATCAGCTTTTAAGAGTTTAAGCTTTTGATTCATGATAAAATAGTTTTCTTTTGATTTATTTTCTTTCTGTTTCTCCTGAATTTCTATGGTGACTCATTCTGTGATATCCATATAGGTTATCTCTAAAGAATTCACAACATTGAGTCTTAAATTACAGTTTCCTGACTGTGTAACAAGTGTTGATTTCATTTAAGCAACATACTATATCATTTATCTGGGCTGAAGTGTTGCTGAAGTGGATCAGATTAGATTTCAAGTCAATTATGTCATCTTCTTGGCTAGTATAGTCATTATTAGCTTAGGAATTGTTTAAAGGAAGTTAGTTTCAAATAGCTACTACCTATTATTAAATTTACTATATAATTTATTTATAAATGTAATAATTTAGATGTCCTGATAATGAAGTTAAAATTACCCTGGCCCTCCTTCCCTTTTATTTCTGAATGTATTCAGCAGAGGCAAAAGAATTTTCAGCTTCTAAACTATGGACCAGATGCCATTCTCATGTTTAGTTCAGAGTCAACAATCTGTTGTTTGCTAAATGAGTCTTGTTCTAACACCAATACCAGAAGGAAATGAGTTCCCACCATTTATCATTAAGTTTCAAAGTGGTCATTCAACTTCTGTTGGAAATTTGGGGGAGAAAGAGTTTAGGAATGTGGTGTTTTATACCACTCACTCACAAGAAATGACTCTTTGTTTGCCAGACTAGGGATGAAATTTGGAACCATTTATGTCAGCAAAAGACAGGGGTATCTGTGTGTTTTTGCAGATGGGTGGAAAGCGAACATAAACCCAGAACAATGGACTCTTTGCCAAGAGGCCTCCCTTTGTACTGAGTATGAAGTGAGAGCACTTTTTTTCTGGAGCCCCCTGAAACTTGGTCTGTTTAGTCTGTGACTTGGTGACAAACTTCTTCACGTTTTTTCAGGGCCTGCTTTGTGGGTCAGACTTTCTACCTAAATTTGCAAGTTGTTTTTTCTTTTAACTTTTCATTTTATATTGGAATACAGTTCATGAACAATGCTGTGTTAGTATGAGGTGTACAACAAAATGACTCAGTTATATACCATGCACGCATCTCCATTCTTCTTGAAATTCTTTTCCCAGCTAGGTTGCTACAGAATAGTAAGCAGAGTTACTTGTACTGTGTGTGTGTGTGTGTGTGTGTGTGTGTGTGTGTTTTACCTCTTCCTTGCTGTTGCTGCTAAGTCATGTCAGTCGTGTGCAACTGTGTGTGACCCCATAGACGGCAGCCCACCAGGCTCCCGTCCCTGGGACTCTCCAGGCAAGAATACTGGAGTGGGACCTCTTCCTTAATAGTTGCTATATTAGGCAGTCGGCAGACATAAGCTAATGCCCACATTCTACAAAAACACAGTATAAACCACTTTTTAAGTGGTTTAGATAAATCCTTGGCTGATAGTTCTATTATAGATCAACTGTAATTTGACCAGAAGAGACAAAAAAAAAAAAAAGGCAATGTGTGCAAGCTCAACATTTAGGGCTCTTGAACAGCAAGACAACTTTTCTCACCCCGAAGTGTTATTTGGAACCATTTCAATGGACCCCTGGAACATCTCACAGAGATAACAGGCAGTTTTTCCACCAACATTCAGTCCAGTTATAGAGGAAATTAGCCGTATATTCCTCCAGCGTCTTTGATTAAACTCTGATGATGTTTCTGAAAAGGAACATTAAAAACTGAGACCTCTGGAGACAGATGTGTTGTAATTATTATTGCAAATACTCAGCATTTTTATCATCACCATTAATTACATTTATCCTTTAAGGGTTTATCATAATCTCTGAGCCTGCTATTTGTTCATTTGTCTCATAATTATTCACGAGTAAGCAGTTTGTCCTGTTTTCTCAGAAATTGATTGTTCAATGTTTGGTTCATTTTTTTTAATATTATTGTATCACAAGGGAGATTGAAAAAAAAAAAAGTTTTTCTTTCCTTTCCTTCTGGTTCTTCTAATATCTTTAATCATCCTGGACTCCCAACCCATCCAGTCCCATCAAGATACTTTTAGAAACTTGATGCATTTTCATAAAACTCAGCATCTCAGGCTAGGGAGGGAAGATGGGGGCTTTCACTGGGTGTTTAGATGCATTTTTGCATAACATCTGCCCTTTTTTCCTTAAACTCTCCCAGCCTGGTTTGACCTCAGCTCTCTAGGTTGGCTTATACTTAAGAAAGCAGATCTGGTGACCCCTTGCTTCCCTAAAAGTAAAGTTAAGGGAAGGGGTGACCAGCAGAGCAGCTCTGTATCAAAGCTTATTCCAGTCTCCCCCATGTTGGAAAAAAGTCAGTTTAAAAATAAATAGGGCCCAACATGGAAAACACCTCCTTTGTGCTGAAATAATAGGTATGTGCTCAGACCTCTGTGTCTCCAAAGAATCACCTGGAGTGGTTAGCATATTAGCCTTTTAGGGCCAACTTGATTTTGACGGGGTTTAGATTTCAGTATCTGGAAAGGCCCTCGGTTTATTGTACTGGCAGCTCCCCATAAGCCAGACTGCTCACTTTTTTTGTGAAAGCCCATAGTCTTCGCTTCATACTGTTGGAAGATGTGCTTTTCTCATTGTCAGCCTGGGTCATAAGATGATGCCTCTAGTGCATTGGGAGACATCTATTTCTCTGTGAGGCTCAGGTGATGAAAACTCTGTGGTTGGTGTGTGATTCTTTAAATGAGCTGTCATCTATGACAGTGACCTTATTTATAAGACACTGTTCCTAAGGGAAAATGGTTTTTTGACCTTGAGATGCATGTAGCAAACCTGTTTGGCAACTTGTAAAATGTTTTTCCTTAAATGGTAAGCCCTGATTTTAGCATTTTTTTGAGCTACTCAGACTTTTACGGTAAAGTAGAACATAGCTAAAGTTACATACGCTCCTAATGGACTTGAATTTCACTGTTGTTTATTGGTAAATATCATAGACATCAGTGCTTTGTATCCAGTATTTCCAGCTTCCCACCTTTTAACCCTAAGACTGCACTTTCTTACTGCCTTTAAGGTTCATCGTGGTCACATGACATGACTTAGCCGAGGTGACGTATTTTACTTCCGGTGGAAGTGTTAAGAACTGTGAGACTCATCATGTTCCCTTTATTGATACTGGTTTTCAGTCACTAAATCGTGTCCGACTCTCTGTGACCACATAGACTGCAGCAGGCCAGTCTTCCCTGTCCTTCACTGTCTTCCAGAATTTGCTCAAACCCATGTCCATCGAGTCACTGATGCCATCCAACCGTCTCATCCTCTGTCGTCCTCTCTTCCTCCGGCCCTCAATCTCCCAGTGTCAGGGTCTTCTTGAAACAAGCATGTCTTCTTGATATGATGACACTGCAAAGCCCTACCCAGCTGGAATCCTGAGTCTCTGAGTCACCGGGATCAAGTCCCTTTCCGTGTGGCGTGAGAGAAAAATATAATTTTGCCGTGGTATGTGAGCCACTGAGTGTGGTTGTGGTCTCAGCATAACCTTCCCCATAGTGACAGAATAAACGTGCATATGTGCATGTGTGTGTATGTGGGCACACGTGCATATTCTTTTGAAATATCTTGCCTGTAACATCTAATTTTGGGAAGAAATCGTCACTCTTCTGCCCTGTGAAAACAGGGATTGTCTTTGCCTTCACTCCTTTATTGTGAGCGCAGAGGCTGCCCCTACGTGGAGCGGCGTCACCTCAGCTGCACATGTGTCTTCCCCTGGGGACTCAGCCAGGGGCCAGACTGCACTTTCTAGTCATGCACATGTCACTATGACATCCAGAGGTTGCATGTTACTAAAGGCAGCACCGCCTAGTCCGTCCCCTCGATGTGTAGGGAAGGATGTGTTCGGTCGGCACATGCGTGTTGAGCGCCCTGTGTGTGTCAGGCTTTGTTCCAGGAGCTGACAGTGCAGGTGGAGCAGAGAGCAAGGCAGCTGACTGGCACTCAGCCCGGACCGGTTGCGTCTAGGTCTCTCGGGGTAGGACCCAAGCTTCTGATGAGAGTCTACGGTACAGTGAGAGGGGAGAAAGGCTGGCTTTTTGCTTTGGACTTTATCCTTAACTTGCCTCCTTTCGAGAATCATGTCTGGGTGGGTGGACTCCCCCTCCCACTCTCCAGTCCTTCATAGCTTCCTACATATTTATTCCTACAGAGCTGGCCATATCTTATTGTAATCATTTCCTGCACATCTGTCTCCTCTTTCAGATAGTTAGTTCTCAAGGGCAGGGACGTGTTTTGTGTACACACACATTCACATATACATATACGTTCTTATGTACATGTCACATATTTGCTACCCCACACAGGACTGTATGGGGAAGCACTGCAGTCAGTTAGAAGGCATGAGTATATGTATGTATGTGTGTGTATATGATTTTACGTGTATGTTTTATATATGTATATTTATGTATGTATGGATGGATACACAAAGAAAGAGAAATGCTAAATGAATATTTTAATTTTGATGGGAAGAAATAGGAATTTGAGAAAATCCAATATGAATAATCTCACTTAAGGTTTTGTTTATTTGCCCTGGTTTCACTTGATGAACTCAGCAGATTTTATAATAACATTGTAACTGCTATTATTGATTTTATTCTAAAATAAGCTATTATTATACCATTCCTAAGTATTTTTCAACTCATTTAAACTAGTGTATCCTTCCTTTTGACACCTCCTTGACTGCCCTTTGGTCAGACTGAGATGTGAGGACTAATACATAAAGCAGAATGTAAACATTTCCCAGTGTTCAAGAAAGAACTTAAATACCCACACCTTGAAGAGAAAACACAGTGCCCTCCCATCTGGTACATTAGTCATCTGTTTAATGAATGAAAAAGATGGAGTTCAGGGGACCAGAGATCATCATGGGGCTATCTCACCAGGAAACATTTTTTTCCAACTCTAGAACCTCCAGGCCTGATCCTATTGAAGAAAGGGAGATAAATTGCTCTCTTTTGAAGGTGCATTAACCTTAGGTTCATTTAATGAATTACCTCTCCCACTGCACTAACAGATACCCTGGGGCCTAAGATGAAAAATGGCCTCTTTTCTCACTGAGAGGCTCAAATTTGTACCACTTCCTTCTTTCTCTTTAACTTGTGTTGACTTTCATATTTTTTAGCCTCTCATCATATGTACTTAAAATATAACTATAATACATTCTCAGTTTCAAAATAAAAAAGAGAAACTTATTTCCTAACAAGGACAGTATGTGTTCCATATTTAAAGTAGATTTTCTTAATTTTTCCCTCATTTGTTCCTTCTGGCATCTTTTATCATAAGCTGTCTACTGTCTGTGATACTCCCAGATATCTGAAAGAGAAAAGGAATGGTTGATAAGGACCTAGATGCTGTGAGACTGTAAGCTGGATAGTTGAGGGCCCAGCAGATGAGTGCAGCGATCATCCTGCATGCTTCAGTCCCCTTGGTAGAGGCTGTTGAATTGGGCGCTATTCCCTTTCTTCCTCTGTAGACTTACCTCTGTACCATCTTTTTTTTTCTATGCATTAATTTCTCAAATATTTATAAATAATGATCAGTCTTTCCTTGGATTCCCTCTGCAAGCAGAACCTGAAATGAGAATTTGGGAGTGATTTTAAAATGTAAATCTTATTATTGCTTAGATAGATAGGGTCAGCAGATCAGGAGATCACTGCCATTGAAAACACAGTCTGTTACATTTGTGAGACAAAGAGAACGCACCCCGCCACGCAGGGCCACATAGAGAAGCGCCAGGCTTGGTCGGGAGGCAGGAGCAAGGGGAAGACATGGGCAAGAGCCTTCACTGTGGTTTCTGCGGGAAAGGCAAGACAGGGCAGGGGAACCTGTCTTATGATTGGCCATCTGGAATAATTTTAGTGGGCTCTGGAGTATGAAGACCGTTTCTAGGTGCCTAGTACTGGGCCTAGAATGATTAAAAGAGAATAGTATTGCTTCCTGGCTGGAGAAGGAAATGGCAGCCCACTCCAGTGTTCTTACCTGGGGAATCCCATGGACACAGAAGCCTTGCGGATTACAGTCCACGGGGTTACAAAGAGTTGGACATGACCGAGTGACTAACACGTTGCTTCTTGGAGGGTAGAAGCCAGCTGGAGGAGATGGTCCAGGGTATGGGCTCTGGATTGGTTGGTTTATATATGAAAGGCAAACTCCCAGACAGGGCTTTTCCTGTCTCCCAAGAACTGACAAGCCCTGGGAGGGCTGTCTCTCCTTAGTCAGCAAGGACCCAGATGCCAGAACATCAAGAATACTGGCCATAAGAGGACACTCTTAATACAGAGTACAGAGAGCTTATTTTGGAAATAGTACCAGGAACACAGGATGAGGAAGTGGGGAGAGTGAGACTTGGAAGGAAAGTAACCTTTTGAAAAGTGGGATGACTTCCACTGGAGATTGAGCAACTATGCAGAATGCACCTCAGAATTGTCCCTGACAAGAACACAAGGCAGAAATAGTCATTCCCCAGCTCACAGCCCCCCGTGATTGAGGACGGCCTCCTGAGACATTCACATCTGTCCACTTCTGGGACGAGCTTGCACACGCGGGCCGAGCACACATCTGTAAGTTCAGAGACAGTCCTGAGACAGAAAACTGAGGGGGGTAACAAGTGGGCCAAAGGTGCAACCAGTACTCTGCACCCCCAAACCCTCCTGCCCCTGCAAACATGAAATAAGCTTGGTCAATGAGATGTAGCTGTGAGGCGATCGGTACATAAAGGAACAGTGCCCCCCTAAAACAAAGTCACCTTATGCAAACCAACAGACCCCAGGCACACAGGGCATAAGCCATGCTCCTGGCTGAAGGAAAAAATCCTCTGCTGATCAGAAATGTTTTTTGTCAGCTATGAAAACAGAAAAAGGAGCACGGCGGGTATAAATGTTGGCCATCCCCTTAGGAGCGTTATCTAGGAAGCCAGATGAAGCTGTGGCCCAAGGACCAGAGGCAGGTGAGAATCTCTCCATTCTGGAGGGGAAATTTCACCTGATCATGAAGACTTTAAACCAGTGATCTGCAACCTTTCTAGGACCAGGGACTGGTTTCAGGGAAGACTGTTTTTCCACTGACAGGGGAGGGGATGGTTTTGGGAGGATTTGAACATATTCATACATCGTGTACTTTATCTGCACTATTATTATACCAGCTCCACTTCAGATTATCAGGCATCAGATCCCAGAGATTGGGTTTCCCTGCTTTAAATCATATCACCATGCCCTCCTCTTCGTATCCATCTGTCCTTCTCTTGTTCTTAAGTGGTCCCAGGCCTCTGCTATTCCTTCCCTTCCTCCTGTGTTTTTCCTTCTCTGCTCCTGATTTCTTCCTTCCCACTTTTCTCACTCTTCCTCTTTTCTGTCTCCTCCTTCACTACTTCCCCTTCTTGGCCTCGTCCTCTCCCTTCATCCCTTTTACTATTCACAACACAATCTGGATTGTCTTCTGGAACTCGCCTCCCATCACTCCTAAAAAATAGCATCCTCAGGACCATACCTCGTCTTCTGTGGATTACACTTGAGTTAAGAAACTTTTCATAACTTTTACAAGATCAAGCACAAAACAGCATCCGATCTTTCAGATCCACCTGCTCTTCTTTGCTAGTTGGCTGTACTTTCAAAATTGTACAGTGAGAATGTTGTAGACCTTTCAGTTTCACGTAACAGAAAAGATGGGCAGCGTGAGGCTCCCTGCCCCTCCCAGCGCCAGCCCTACCTGATATGGCCACATACCTGGGCTTCAAACTGAGACGCCTCCAGGGCCAGCTGCCCTGCTAATATCCAGGAAGCCCGTTCATTATCACCGAGCCATAAACTGAGTTCTTAGTGACATACATCCAGGATCATTCTGTCCGCTTCCCACTCCATACATCCAGGCCCTGACAGTTAATTATGCTGTCGCACACTAGATCAAGTTTTACAGCAGCAACAAAAGATTAAAACTGTGGTGCATTGGGGACATTTGGAGGATAAACAGCAGAGGGTTCTAGGAGGGAATGGTAGTCAGCTGTGTGGCCATCTGGGAGAAAACCATTCAAGAGCTATTAATATTTACAAACCCTTTAGATTTTTATAGTTTTCAGCGTTCCTAACAAACTGGTTTCTAGCTTACAGTGAATTTTTGGTGTCAAAGCAGAGTGCTAAGCTATCTTAGTGTCTTTATCAACAGGAACAGAACTGTCATCCCCGTGCTCTCCGAGCGGCCTGCTTGAAAGCCGGTGTGGTTGGAGCTGCAGATCAGAGTTTCAGCTGTGTGTAACCAGCAACGGGGCACCAGTGAACTCTGCTTCAGCATCTTTGCTCTGTTACCTCCCATCCCTCCCTTTCACTCCTGTCTTTCTTCCTCCTCTTTACTTTTCTCTCTGTTATTGTCAATTTACAGGTTTTCCTGAGTCCACAGAAGTATGTATTAATATTAGGGTATCATCTTAATTGTAATCCTTACAAAACCTTTGCAAAATTAACTTTGCTGATAGAGTCATACTTGTTTCTGCCCAAGCAGTTCCTTTTTTCTTTTTTCCTTAAAAATATATATTTAAATATAACTGATTCACAGTGTTGTGTTAGTTTCAGGTATATGACAAAGTGATTCAGTATCATATATATGTGTATATATGCGTATATATAACTCTCTTTCCCCTTTGGTTACCTGAAGTTTGCTTTCTATGTCTGTGAGTCTATTTCTGTTTTGTAAATAAGTTTATTTGTATCATTTTTTCAGCTCCCACATATAAGCGATGTTATTTGTCTTTCTCTGTTTGATTTATTTCACCCAAGTATGGTAATCTCTAGGTCCATCCATGTTGCTACAAATGACTGCTTCATTCTTTTTTAGTAGCTGAGTGATTTTTCCATTGTATATATGCACTACATCTTTTTTCCTGAACTGTACTCTTCTGTCAAGAGGGGCATCAGAGGGAAGAATGGAAGCTGGTAAATGACAGGTAGAAATGGGGGCTGCATGGTCAGTAACTGACTTGCCACATGCACTTCCTTCCATCCCCCAACCCCACCGGCACGCCTCCATTCTTCTCTCTCACACCCTCTCTTGGTGGGTCCCAAAGAGCAAGTTGGAAAATCCCAATCCAACGCCTGCAGTGAAGTGAGTGTGAGTTAGTAGCCAAGTCATTGTAACGACAATCAGAAGGCTCTGCTTAATCTCTCCGAGCTTCAAGTGGGAAGCAATACAAACAAAATTACATCATGAAAGCTTGTAGAAATCCACAGGATGACAGAAGGGAAATAATTTTGTGAACTATAAAGCATTAAATGAATCAAAGAGTGTTTTAGTGATGTTACTAAGGACACAATTTCATGTGTTCTCTGACTTGATACTTGTGTGATATTACTTTAAAATTTTTCACTGTGAAATAATTTCAGAAATCTATTTTTAAAAAGTTGTAAAAATAGTGGCATGAGGGTGTTCAGCACACCCTTCACTGATTCCCAACTTTTATCTTTACCACATGTCCTTCTTAGTCATTCTGTCATTTATCAATGATATTTGTGTATCATTTCTTTCTGAATTGCAAGCAACTTGCAGACTTGAATCGCTTTACCCATAAGTATTTTAGTATGCATTTCCTATTACATAATCACAGTACCATAAAATTAACTTTGGAAATTAACAGTGACTGAATGCAGTTATTTCGTCTGTAGATCTTATAAAAGTGTTATCCGTTATTTAGCTAATTTGCTTTACATTAGTAGGAAAAAGAAACCCTCTGGTCCAGGATCCAGTTGGGGATTACTCTTTGTATTTAGCTGTCATGTCCCTCCAGCCTCAGCCTCCTTTAAACTGTAGCAGTTCCTCAGCCTTTTTTTTGGTCATTCATGATCTTGATATTGTTATGAGTGCAGGTCAATTATTTTGTAGGATGTCTCCAAATATGGACTTCTGTGATGTTAAAGAATAATTTTCAGAGGCTTGAAATATGACATACACATATGATGTAACACATGTCAAACATTTTATTTTACTTATTAATGAGAGAGTTAGTCAATTGTTAAATCATTCTAGAGACCATTTGAGGAGCTAGACATATTTATAGCGATCTCACAAGAGATGTCAGAATAAGAATTCTGGGTTAGATACAAAATTGGTGATTATCTTCTAGAGCTGTCTTTGGAGTCACCCATTTCATTGAGGAGAAATAATTTGCATTTCTACGGACAATCATCTATGGATTATTTTGCATCAAAGACTTGTTAAATAGTCCAGTCAGTGGTAAGTCAAGCCCAGCACTGCACTGAAAGAACACTCTTTTACCTATTACTATTTCCAAGTTTGGGTTCGGTTTTCTAATCATGGATTTGCAGTTGTCATTTTTTGTTGGCCAGGACTGTACAGAAGAAAAACAGTTAAGAAGGCACAGTGTGAACTTAGAATTGAGAGTAACCCCAGAGTGCTGCTCCGAGGTGCCCCAGTTCTGTTCACGCTGATCTGACATCATCAGAGAAGGTTTAGGAGATTAGGGGCTTAGGCCTTACCAGGAATGTACTTGTAACACTTTGAGGAACTTGGTAAATACTAAGTAAGAAGCTTAAAAATTTGAGGCCTCCAGGACTCAGTGTCTAAACAGAATATCTTTAGAGAACCCAGCAGGCAGGCAGAAGTCTGCCCAGCACCCTCAAACAAGTGGGTGATTTTGCTCAAGCTCAGAAATTCCTCCTTAATTTCTATTACTTCTCATTTCGGTTTTGCCTTTCCTTCACATGCTTTGGTCAGTTTCCCTGTCCTTAATGTTTTAATTATTTTTTAGAAGGTATTTTGCAATATTTCTTCCCATTTGGCTTACCAGTTATCCATGAAGGGCTTTTTGCCCAAAGTTTGGTTTTTGAAAATAAGACCCCAAAGGAGATTGATTTTCTATATTATACACCAAAAGAGTACTATTCAATACCATTTATGAGAAGGACACTGTGTTCACATGTGTCACAATTTCACATGTTTTAGACTATGAACTCTATTATTTGGATCTTAAATATGTTGCATCTTGTTGTTGTGGTTTAGTCATGAGTCCTGTCCAGCTCTTTGCGACCCCGTGGACCACAGCATGTCAGGCTCCCTGTGCTTCACCATCTCCCGGAATTTGCAAATCCATGTCCATTGAGTCACTGATGCCATCCAACCATCCCATCCTCTGCCACCCCCTTCTCCTTCTGCCTTCACTCTTTCCCAACTTCAGGGTCTTTTCCAATGGGCCAGCTCTGCATCAGGTGGCCAAAGCATTGGAGCTTCAGCTTTAGCATCAGCCCTTCCAATGAATCATCAGAGTTGATTTCCTTCAGGACTGACTGGTTTGATCTCCTTGCTGTCCAAGGGACTCTCAAGGGTCTTATCTAGCACCACAGTTTGAAAGGATCAATTCTTTGGCACTCAGCCTTCTTTATGGTCTGGTTTTCACCTCCATACCTAACTACTGGAGAAACCATAGCTTTGGTTTATGGATCTTTGTCCGCAAAGTGATGTCTCTGCTTTTTAACATCCTGTCTAGATTTTTCATAGCTTTCCTTCCAAAGAGCAAGGTCTTTTAACTTTATGGCTGTAATCCCTCCCCATCCCCAATGATTTTGGAGCCCAAGAAAATAAAATCTGTCACTGTTTCCTCTTTTTCCTCTTCCTATTTGCCATCAAGTGATGGGAGCAGATGCCACAATCTTAGTTTTTTGAATGTTGAGTTGTAAGCCAGCTTTTTAACTTTCCTCTTTCATCCTCATCAAAAGACTTTTTAAATTCCTCTCCACTCTCTGCCACTAGAGAGGTATCATCTGCATATCTGAGGCTGTTGATATTTCTCCCAGCAGTCTCGATCCCAGCTTGTGATTCATCCAGTCTACCATTTCACATGATGCACTCTGCATATAAGTTAAATAAGCAGGGTGCGAATATACAACCTTGTTGTCTCATTATTGTGTTGCTATTCAGAATTATTTTTAATAATGAGTATATATTATATTTTTGCTGTATCGAGAGAGGCAGGTTGTTTTTTTTACTTTAAAGGCATAGGACGAGGACTCACAAGACAATGCATCCATCTCCTAAAATCAAGTTTTATAGAACAGAAATCAATTCCTCTAAGTTAGAATTTTTTTAAATATCCCTAAACTCCTATGTGGACAACATGACACCTTTGACATTTATTTCAGAAATTTCCAGTTTTCCAAATTTAAGGTAATTCTTCTTAATTATCAAGTTATAAACTTTGAAGACAATTCAGTTTCAGGTGATTACATTTTTTAGAAGCAAAAGGCCAACATTAGCCATAAACTCACTGCCCAAGGATAATTATTGTCAACATTCTGTCATTTAGAAGTTTCTTCTTCTTTTTTTCTGTTTATTTATATTTGTATATTGACTTGTATACTGTGGACTATAGTATATACAGTTGAGTGTCTTCATGTTTTCAGTAAAGTACTGTATCATCAGTATTCTCTTGTGTAATTAAGCTTTCTCTTAATTACTATCTAAGGATGGTATAGTATTCTTTTGGGTTAATGTACCATAAGTGATTTGTATATTGCCTTATTGGTGGTGGTACATTTGTACTCTCGATTTATAGACTTTCCACAAGTACAGGATTGTGTTGAGCACCAGCGTCTATGATATTGCTTATCTCATTACTGCTGGACTGTGTTGAGTTTCCTATAGTTTTCAGTCTGTTTTTTAATAGTTTTTTTTTTTTTAATTTTTACTTTATTAAAGAGTGGCTCGGTTGAGTATTTTTTTCAAATATTAGTTTAGCATCAGAACTTCATTTTTCTTGTGCATCAGCCATGTCCTTTTTGATAGTGGCAGCAGGCTTGATGTAGCCTTAATCTGCACTGTGTGGGGATATCTATGTGTGACTCTAAGCACATTACATCTCAGTTTCCTCTTGTGTAAAATAGAGATAATAAATACCTTGTAGCATTGTTGTGAGGATTAAATGAGATAGTATAACCATAATACTTAGCACAATGCCAAGCACATGATATTCATTAAGTGATTTTGCTATAGTTATCACCATCAATGTAATCAACATTTTGTCAAGTCTCTATTGGGATAGGAATTTTCTGTTGATTTACATGAGCTTTTTATACATTAAACATATTAGTCTCTTCCAATATTTAATCGTAAAAATATTTTCTAGTTTGATTATTGCTATATTTATTTAAAGGATATACTCTTTTAGCAACTTCCAAACATACCACACAGCTGCATTAACCATAGTTGTCACGTTGCACATTGCATCCCCAGTGCTTATTTATCTTATAACTGGAGGTCTGTGCCTTCTGACTACCTTCATCCAATTCTCTCATTCCCCCGCTTCCCATAATCACAAATATGATCTCTTTTTCTATGACTTTATCTTTTTTCTTTTAAGATTCCAAATATAAGTAATATCATACAATATCCATCTTTCTCTGTCTGGCATCTTTCGCTTAGGATAATACCCTCAATATTCATTCATGTGTCTTAGTATTATTACTTCGTGGTGTGTGTGTGTTTGTGTGTGTATCACATTTTCTCTGTCCATTCATCTGTTGATAGACACTTTTTTTTCTTTCTGTCTTGGCTACTGTAAATAGTGCTGTAATAAGCATGAGCGTGTAGCCATCACTTTGACATACTGATTTCATTTCCTTTGAATATATCCTCAGAAGCGGAATTGATAAATCATATGGTAGTTCTATTTTTAATTTTTTGAAGAACTTGGATACTGTTTTCCATAGTGACTGTTCAGTTCAGTTCAGTTCAGTCGCTCAGTCATGTCCAACTCTTTGTGACCCCATGAATCGCAGCACACCAGGCCTCCCTGTCCATCACCAACTCCCAGAGTTTACTCAAACCCATGTCCATTGAGTCGGTGATGCCATCCAACCATCTCATCCTCTGTCCTCCCTTTCTCCTCCTGCCCCCAATCCCTCCCAGCATCAGGGTCTTTTCAAATGAGTCAACTCTTCACATGAGGAGGTCAAAGTGTTGGAGTTTCAGCTTCAACATCAGTCCTTCCAATGAATACCCAGGACTGATATCCTTTAGGATGGACTGGTTGGATCTCCTTGCAGTCCAAGGGAATCTCAAGAGTCTTCTCCAGCACCACAGTTCAAAAGCATCAATTCTTTGGTGCTCAGCTTTCTTCACAGTCCAACTCTCACATCCATACATGACCACTGGAAAAACCATAGGCTTGATGAAATGGACCTTTGTTGGCAAAGTAATGTTTGCTTTTTAATATGCTGTCTAGGTTGGTCATAACTTTCCTTCCAAGGAGTGAGCGTCTTTTCATTTCATGGCTGCAATCACCGTCTGCAGTGTACCAGTTTACCATTCTGCCACAGGGGTTCCCTCTTCTCCACATGCACACCAGCATTTGTTATCACTTGTATTTTTCATCGTGGCCATTCTAAGAAATGTGAGGTGATATTTCCTAATGATTTTGATTTGCATTTCCTGATGATTAGTGATATTGAGCATCTTCTCACCTGTTGCTATTTGTTTCTCTTCTTTTGAAAAATGCATCTTCAGATCCTTTTAATACTTTTTAATCCAGTTGTGTATGTTTGTGTATGTTGGCTATTGAGTTGTATGAGTTCTTTATATATTTTGGATGTTAACCCCTTTTCAGATGTATAATTTGCAGATATTTTCTCCCATTCCATGGATGGCCTTTTTGTTGAAGGTTATTGCTATTTTCATGTTCGTTAAATCATTTTAATCATGCTTCTATGTTTTGCAAAACAAAGACCAATAAAAATTGTTATAGCGTTTATTAGAAAAGGAAGCAGCTATGACCCCTTGAGTAGCCTGTTTCCTGACTGTTTACCATCATTAATCTCAAGGGACAGAAATGTACAGGACCATGCAGCGCCACCCTACAACCGTGAAGTAGAAAGTCAGGTAGAAAAATGCAGTTCTGGAAACATAACCTATAATGATGCCAAATCACATTGTAGTTGTTTTCAAAACTAGAACAGTAAAATATTTATTAGAGTAAATCATTATTTTTAAAAAAAGGAAAGTTGGGTTTTGGTTTTGTATTGTTTTGTGACTTTTACCTTATCAACAACCTGCCTCCAACTGTATCTTAGCCTTTGAAATGTGGCCTTCATAGTTTCAGCTAAGATTCTGTATACTGGATCTTAAGTCTGCTGATTTGGGAGGAAAAACTGAGTAAAAAAAGTTTCATTGATTCAGATGACCTTTCTTTTGTTTTTTACTCTGAAGCTCAACATTTATTGATTTAAATACTCCAACTTCACATGTCACTTTGATGACTATATATTCAGTAACTTTTTGGGGTCAAATTGCCATCCTCTTATTTTTGCATCTGGTTTTCTTTGCACTGCCTGACCTTTTCACCCAATTAACACATTTTCTTTTTTTTAGGTGGGGTAAAGGTTTAAAGATCAAAACATTGCTAGTAGCAGAGTATAAGGTTTACTGGAACTTTTAGAAGACTCTATCTCAGTCACCAATATGATTGTATCACATTTAAATTTTTGAATGGCTAAAATGTGCAATTTTCTGGAAGTAGATTTAAATTGTGTCTAATTTGCTTTGTAAAAGGGACTTAGACTTGATTTAGACAGTCTGTGTAACATAATACTAAGTGAAACCATATTAAATAAGTAAGGGGGTCCATAGGAACCCTAGATTTGTGAATGCATTAGCGCACATTCCGGTTTATTTGAATTCTATGTGCTAAAACATTATAAAACCGCACAGCCCTGATTTGTAGTTCAGAGAATAATTTGATGAGAATTCACTATATGCAATCTAAGAAGGATTTATTCAGAGTAGCACTCCTCAAACTTGAATGTTTATATTAATCCCCAGGCGATCTTATTAAAATGAAAATTCTGGCTCAGTTGGTGTGGCGGGGCCTGAGATTCTGCATTTCTTTCCAAGTCTCAGGAGATGCCACTGCTGCTAGTCCATGGACCACACTTGTAGTAATAAGGGGTTAGAAACAGATTATCCACTGGGAGTGTGTGAAGAATTCCTGGAGATCCCTGGAAACAGATTTCTGGCCCTACTCCCAGAGATGCTGATTTAACAGGTTTAGGGGTCAGCCCCACATTCTGTTTCCCCTACAAGCTCCTCTGTGAAGCTGATGCTGCTGACCTTCTGACCACAGTTTGAGTAGCTCTGCTTTAGGACTCCTTGTTTCTCTGACATAAGGTAAAGGTTATAGTGGGATGGAGCATGGCTTGATGAAGAGTCTCTGAGGTTGTCTAGAAGGGAGCTAGATTCTCTGGCCTAAGCCAGCTCAGTGGGTCTCAGTTTCCTTACCTGTAAAACAAGACTAATGATTACTGCACCCCTTGGCATATCTAGTATATGAGGCAGAGGAGCCCCTATAACTTTAAACATACACTTGAATTCTTTGGGCTATGTCTCTTAACATTTGAAAGGCCCAGGACAAGTGAGACCTGATGACATATGGATCAAAATTTAAAAGCTGTACATCAAGCCAAACAAACATTGTATAATATATGAATTTTTATCATTGAAATATGTTCCTAAGCTTCCATGTACAACTGACACACGTACCACTCATGTGCCTCTCAACCACAATTCGATACATGAAGAGGATTGGAATACTTGTTTCTCCCAAGAAACAAGGCTTTATTTTTGGAGACTCTATTGCACTCATGCTCTTTTACAAGAAGGATTTGGCAAATTAATTATTTTTCCCATTCCTAAACATTTCTACTGATGAATCCTCCCTCCACTCCAAAATGATGTCCATCTCTGTGGTCAGTAATTGCACAGTCCCTTCATGATACTCAAATCCAGCCTCTGTTTATTTTGAGCTATGCGGTAAGCAACATGGGAAATGACTTCCCTGAGGTCTTAACAATGTTAATTATGAGATAAGATATTGAGGACAATGCATCACACTCTATCAGTGCTAAATGCCTGATTCAAAGTGACAAAAGTAAGTTGTCTTGCATGTTTGTGATATGTGAGGACCTCTGAAGCAGATGGAAGGGGTCCTTCTTGGCTGGGTCTAGAGTAGAACTGAAAGGACTGTCTCTCAAAGATAATTCAAGGTGCCTAATATCAGAGAGGGACCTTTGAAGGACCAAACAATGTCTTTTTCTAGGTTCTCTAAGCTAAAAAAGAGTTGTTCAGTTGCTCAGTCATGTCCAACTATTTGCGACCCCATGGATTACAGCCAGGCTTCCCTGTCCTTCACCATCTCCTGGAGCTTTCTCAAACTCATGCCCATTGAGTCAGTGATGCTATCCACCCATCTCATCCTCTGTCATCCCCTTCTCCTCCTGCCTTCAATCTTTCCCAGCATTAGGGTCTTTTCTAATGAGTCGGCTCCTCGCATCAGAAGGCCAAAGTATTGGAGCTTCAGCTTTAGCATCAGCCCTTCCAATGAATCATCAGGGTTGATTTCCTTTAGAACTGATTGATTTGATCTCCTTGCAGTCCAAGGGACTCTTAAAAGTCTTCTCTAATACTACAGTTCAAAAGTGTCAGTTCTTTGGTGCTCAGCCTTCTTTGTCCAACTCTCACATCCATACATGACTACTGAAAAACCATAGCTTTGACTATATGGACCTTTGTTGGCAAAGTAATGTCTCTGCTTTTAATATGCTGTCTATTGTTGGTGATAGCTTTTCTTCTAAAGAACAAGCATCTTTTAATTTCATGGCTAAAGCCTCCATCTGCAGTGATTTTGAAGCCCAGAAAAATAAAGTCTGTCACTGTTTCCATTGTTTCCCCATCTATTTGCCATGAAGTGATGGCACTGGATGTCTTGATCTTCGTTTTTTGAATGTTGAGTTTTAAGCCAGCTTTTTCATGCTCCTTTTTCACCTTCGTCAAGAGACTCTTTAGTTCCTCCTTGCTTTCTGCCATAAGGGTGGTGTCCTCTGCATATCCGAGGTTATTGATATTTCTCCCATCAATCTTGATTCTAGCTTGTGCTTCATCCAGCCTGGCATTTTGCATGATGTACTCTGTATATAAGTTAAATGAGCAGGGAGATGTACTCCTTTCCCAATTTGGAACCAGTCTGTTGTTCCATGTCCAGTTCTAACTGTTGTTTCTTGACGTGCATACAGGTTTCACAGGAGGCAGGTAAGGTGGCTCTAAAAGGTGGCTCTAAAATATAATAGTATAAAATTAGATTATGCTGGAGTCAGATCATATTTTAGCTACATAGAAGAAATCTTATGCCACATCAAGACACAGTCGTATACTCTCTTTCCCTTTTAAAGTAATATAAGTCTCTATATGGAATATTTCTGTATCACTTGCATGATTATTATTTAAGGCATCCACTGTGTCATGCAATATCCTTCATATGAGAATTAAGCAAGGTAGTATTCCTTAATTTCACTACTAAGTTAAGAGAAGAGTAGATGGTCTCTTCAAACAAGCTTGTGTACTTCTTGCTTCAGCTGCCTGGAAGCTCAGTGCTAAACTTAAAGCTCATCTGCAGTACTTGACCCAGCAATACAGACCCCAAGTCTGTATGCATCAGTGTTTCCTTTCTTCAGTTGTCTTTGTTCACCTGTACTTTAAAGTTCATCTAGCTTTTAAAGCAATTTAAAATCATCAGTGAATTTAGGATTAAGCAGCAGCATATAAATGAAGGAAAGAAAAAAATACTCAAGTGAGTGACCTTGCAGAATTTTTAAACTTCAAATGGAAAAATAATATGTATGGTAGAATTTCATATATTATAAAACTTCCTATAATTAAAAGGTCTTATGATCTCTTCTACACCTCTTGGCCCAAGATAACTGCTGGAGTTTCAGCCATCATCAAATTTGTACATGTCAGTACATAAAGCAGATGGAAATGTGGAAGGCCCAAACAGTGCCATTCCATTCCTGCATTTTTTCCAGAGGTCCTGTGCAACACTTGGTTATACAACCACAGCTGTGGGCACAGACTGCTGGGAAGTGTAATATTTTATTTGTTGCATCAAAAAACTTAATTAAATATTAAGTTCTTACTATTGAGAAGGACAATGAGAAGAGAGGTGGAGAATTTTAATTTCCTCCATTTTTTTTTCTCCCTGCATTGAAGTAGAGAACTCTTAAACATCTGGCTGTAGTAATAACATTACTTTTTAAAATTATAATATTTTAAAATATGAGGTACCCTCCTTGGGTTGATCTTCACTCAAATACTATCTACATTTTAAACATTCAAATCTTTCATCTCAGATTTGCATAACTTTAAAATGTAGTGAAGTCGCTCAGTCGTGTCTGATTCTTTGCGACCCCATGGACTGTAGCCAACCAGACTTCTCCATCCATGGGATTTTCTAGGCAAGAATATTGGAGTGGGTTGCCATTGCCTTCTTCAGATCTTCCCAACCCAGGGATTGAACCCAGGTCTCCTGCACTGCAGGAGGACTCTTTACCTAACTTTAAACAACAAAGAAATTAATATTTTTAATGGGATGCAGATAACAACTTCCAGAATTGTTCAAGTACAATTTGGCTTTGTTTGTGAATTGAATCAATGATTTATTTTTGTAAATATTGATTTTCTTTCCTGGTTGTTTTATGAAATGCATGGGGAAGGCTATTGTATTCAGTCTTACTTTTGTTTCCATGTATTCATGAAGTATAGAAGTGACTGTGGATATTTCTCCAATTCTTTGTATTTTACTAGCTTTTCAGTAGTAAATTGGGCATGAGAAATATATTATTAAATTGACTGCATTGCAAAGTGACATTTGACATTTTCTATTTATAAACATGATACCCTTTACCCAATATCCAGGAAATTTTCAATGATAATGAATTTTCATTGACTTATGTGTTAAATGCCAAAGCCTGTTATTTATGTCTGAGTTATGCTAAACTAATTTCATCTTCTTTCCCAAGGTCAAGTGCATTAGAAGAGAATGCACATTATGACTAAACATTATTTAAAAACAAACAGCCATTACATAGTGGCTTTTTATAATTAGCAAATAGTGCAAGATGACTAAGCATAATTTTTACTCACTGAATTTTTTAAAACTCCATATAAATTAATAATCCCACTTCTTCTAAAGTTATATTCTTTATTTGCTACAGGAATATAGCAATTGATAGATATTTATTGATTCTTACGTGGGTTATGGTTGAGTGAATGTGTGTGTGTGTGCATATAAATAGTATGAAGCACTATGGTTTTAACAAAGTCAAAATTGAGAATGGATTGAATTTGCTAATGGTAACTTCATGGGAAGAGGGTATGTACTGGAAATCTCCATCATCCAAGTTCTTCGCCATGATCAGCGAAGTCTACCACTGCTGTTTTTTAACTCCTCAACTAGTTTTCACAATTTGTCCTGTAAAGTAATAAATGGCCCAAATTTTCTGCATGCTAATTAAAATTCCATTTCTCATGAATTCCTTAATCGAGTGCAAGTCATTATGTGCTTTGTTGATTCTTAAGTGCAGAGATAATTGCAATGGGCAGCATGAACAGGGTTTGATTATTGCCTGTCGACTCTTGTGAATTCTAATAGGTCTAATTGCATAGCATCAATTCATCATCTCAGCATCACTTCTTTTTATTATTAGCTCTTCGGATTGTAATGTGCTCATAAAGAAGTGTTGTAGTATATCAGAGCTGACATGGTACCTGGCCTATTGTCATTTTTAGCCCTTACCTTGTGCAACTCCTGAAATTAAAAGTTTATTATGGAGTGCCCTTTTCCTAAAACTAATTTTAAAATTCTCCCATATGATGAAATGAATACTATCCAAGAATCTGCATATGAATTTGCCTTTGTAATAATTCCATTAAATGACTGCCAAGACCTTTTTTGCTCAGATTGTTCCTATAAATTCAGAACATAATGTGTTAGTTGGAAAACATTCATTAGACTTTTTAATGGGAATTCCTGGCAGCATTTCTCAGTTGTTTCTATACTACGGTGGCTGTTTTTAAGGCCCCGGAAAGAGTGAGCTTTCACTGAATAATAATGTGGAATCTTGCAGGAGTCCCTATGTTTATAAAGGACCATCAGCAATTGAGATGCTTAACACCCGATTGTATTGATTGGGGGAACAGAGCAGCCCTAGTGTAGAGAAGGAATGCAAACCTTGAATCAGTCCGCAGATAGACTCAGGTCCCACATGTGTGAGAGAGCATAGCTATTACCATAATACTGGCTGCGCATTTGCAGACTCAGATCCTATGTTAAGCATTCTACTTTGTTTTCTTCCTATTCATCTCAAGTGTCCTTATGAATAAAGTGTTAATATTATAGTTTTACAGATAAGGCTCAAAATGTCACTCAAGACCCCCAGATGGTATATGGCAAAGGTGGAATTGAAACACCACCCACAGAGGATGCCATAGCTTGTACGTGATTTTCAACATACATTATGGCATAATCCAGGTGGGTGAATTGCCAATCTGAATCTGTGACAGTGAACTCAGGAAGGACTACATCATATTTTCAAGTCTGACTCCAAGTCAACCCCAACGTTAAATCAAATGTAGAGTCTCAGGTACTTCTGTTTCCTTTAGGAAAATGTAGTCAGAAGGGATTATAGCCCATATTAGGTGATGAATCAATTTCATGTTATCACTTTTTGGAAAATGAACAAATTGAGCTAAAATATTTCAGTTATTTACTCTGTGCAGGAAATCATCCCCAAACTGGTGGGATGAATCAGCGAGTGTTTTTATTAGGCATGTAGATCTCGTGTTGTTTTTGCTGTTGGTGGTGGTATTCAGTCGCTCAGTCCTGTCCAACTGTTTGCAACCCCATGGACTGCAGCATACCAAACTCCCCTATTCTTCACTATCTCCCAGAGTTTGCTCAGATTCATGTCCAGGAAGTCAGTGATGCTATTTAACCAGCTCATCCTCTGCTTCCCCCTTCTCCTTTTGACTTCACTCTTTCCCAACATCAGGGTCTTTTCTAATGAGCTGTCTCTTCACATCAGGTGGCCAAAGTATTAGAGCTTCAGCTTCAATAACAATCCTTCCAGTGAATATTCATGGTTTATTTCCTTGAGGTTTGACTGGTTTGATCTTCTTGCAGTCCAAGGGACATTCATGAGTCTTCTCCAACACCACAATTTGAAGGCATGAATTCTTCAGCACTCAGCCTTCTTTTTGGTCCAGCTCTCACATGGGTACATGACTCCTGGTAAAAATATAGCTTTGACTATATGGACCTTTGTCAGCAAAGTGATCTCTGCTTTTTAACATACTGTCTAGGTTTGTCATAGTTTTCCTTGCAAGGAGCAAGAAATCTTTTAATTTAGTGGCTGCAGTCATGATCTCATGTTACAGTAATTCATATGGCCTGTCTCTGTACCATGTCATGTGGGTCCTTATTAGGGAAAAGGTGAATGATTATGGACTGGCATCATCTGGAGGCTTCTTCACCCAGATGTCTACTGACTGGGATGTGATGGATTACAGAATGTGCTCTACTGAGACTGTCCACTAGAGTATCTGCATGAATGATGTTGGCTTCTTGCAGCATGTCGCTGAGTTCTTAGAGGGAGCATTCAGAGTCAGTATTCTAAGTGACCAAGGCAGAATCTGTAAGGCTCTTCTCGCCTTTCCCGGGAAGTCTCTCAGCATCACTTCAACACATTCTATTGGGGATCGGCAGTCAGGACAGCCATCTGAGGTTCATCAGAAGGAGATTTACGTCCCAATTTTTGATGACGGAATGGCAAGTCAAGGTCACATTGCAGAAGGGCATAGGATAGATGATGTTGCTGTAGCCATATTTGGATAATAGAGCCTACCACAGGGAATGAGTCAACTTTGTGTTATTTCTTGCTGGACAGTAAAACAATTGGGAAGAAAACAGTAGCTCAGTGGGTATAAGTTATTTTCTTAAACATCCCTCTGAAAATTACTCTCATAAGAAGTTGCCTCTTTGCTTTGCCTGCATCTGTGCATGATGAAAAGCAAGAATAAAAAAAAAAAAAACACATGTTTTTTTACCAAGCAAATGTTTGGTTCTTTTAAATAAAAGACTTCAAATTTTATGGTCTAGATATAAATATTTTATTAAGTACATGGGTTCATTTCCAAATGTGAAGAATTAGAAGAGCTAATATTTATCTGAAATATGTTGTACTCTGTGAGCTGTGTAGGATGACCTATATAAATAAGGAAAGAAGTTATCAGTAACAAATACCCAATCCTTTGGTTCTGCTTTGAAAATCATAGGTGAAACAGTGACATAAATGGAACTATTGCTTACTATATGATCATACTCTCTTCTTTTAATTAAGATGAAATATTCATAGAGTGAAATGCAAAGATCTGAAGTGTGTCATTTGGTGAGTTTTGACAACATATATTGGTTTTCAGTTGCTAAGTTGTGTATATACATGATTTGACAATGTATACACACCAATTAGTATGGAAAATATTTCTCCCACACCAGAAATTTCCTCCTGCCCAATACAGTAAGTCCCCATCTCTCAAAGGCAAGCATTTGTTCTGATGTATCTTCTTTGATGTTGTATCAATTGTCTCTGTTCTTAATATAAACGGAACCACATAGAGTACATATGTAATCTTTTCTGCCAACTTTCTTTTGTTCAGTGTAAAGTCGATCACATTCATCCATGTTGTCACATGTATCAATAGTTTGTTTTTCATTAGTCAGATCCTCTCAGGCACTTCCATATATTTGCTTTTTCTTTTCTTCTTTTTCGGACATGACTGAGTTACTGAGCGTCTTCTTTCTCCTTTCCTATGCTCTAAAGTTCCTTTGTTTATTGTTTTCTCTCTGTTTCAAGAACTTTGTTCAGCCATCCTTAGGATAGGGGCAGTCTACTGGTGACAGATTCTTAGTTTACCTTTGCTTTAGAATGACTTATTTCCTCCTGCATTCCTGAAGAATACTTTTCCTAGGTACAGGATTCTACATGTGATAGTTCTTTCCTTTCATCACTTCCCTTCTGGTCTCATGATTTCTGAGGAGAAGCCCATCATCGTTTAAATTGTTCTTCCCCTATGTAGATACAGTTTCTATTTCTGTCTTTGCTGCTTTCAAGACTGCCTCTTTGTCTTTATGTTTCAGAAGTTTGATTCATGTCATGTCTTAGTATGAATTCCTTTAGGTTTATCTGGTTTGGAATTCACAGCACTTCTTGAATCCTTCGGCTATATATTTTACTAAATTTGGAAATTTTTAAACCATTATATTTTTTAAGACATTTTAAACTCTATCTTCTTTCAGTTCTCCTTCTAAGACTCCAAAGATACAAAGGTTTCATGAGTCCCTCAGGCTCTGTTCATTTTTTAAAGTCTATTTTTTCTCTGCGGTTGAGACTGAGTAATTTCTGTTGTTCTGTTCTCAAGTTCACCAACACTTTCCTCTCCTGGCCATTATTCTGTTGAGCCCAGTTGTTGAGTTTTTTATTCACCTATTGTATTTTCAGGTTCTAAACTTCCCATCTGGTCCTTGTTTATATCTTCTACTATATCTTCTTGTTGCTGAGACTTTTTATGTGTTCATTTATTTGGAGCATGTTCATCATTGTTTATTGAATTATTTTTTTATGATGGTTGCTTTAAAATCTCAGTTGTAAACTGTTAACATCTGTTATCTCTCTGTTGAGCCTATTGATTGTCTTTTCTACTTCAAGTTGAGATTTTTCCTAGTTCTTGATATACTGAGTAATTTTGCATTGTATCCTTTATGATATGAAGCTCTGGATCTCATCTGTCTTAGGAGGCCTCCTCTGATATCTCAACAGGGGAAGGGAGGTGCTGTCTCATTCCTGCCAGCTGAGGGTGAAGGTCCAGGTTCCCTTCTCAGCTTCTTTTGACACCACAGGGAAGGAAGGGTAACTTGTTTCTGCTGAACAGAGTTAGGATTTCAGGATCCCTAATATGCCTCAATATTGTAAAGAGCAATATTGCAAAGGAACCTGGAATGTTAGGTCCATGAATCAAGGCAAATTGGAAGTGGTCAAACAGGAGATGGCAAGAGTGAACATCAACATTCTAAGAATCAGTGAACTAAGATGGACTGGAATGGGTGAATTTAACTCAGATGACCATTATATCTACTACCGTGGGCAGGAATCCCTTAGAAGAAATGGAGTAGCCATTATAGTCAACAAAAGAGTCTGAAATGCAGTACTTGGATGCAATCTCAAAAACGACAGAATGATCTCTGTTTGTTTCCAAGGCAAACCATTCAATATCATGGTAATCCAAGTCTATACTCCAACCAGTAACGCTGAAGAAGCTGAAGTTGAACAGTTCTATGAAGACCTAGAAGACCTTCTAGAACTAACACCCCAAAAAGATGTCATTTTCATTATAGGGGACTGGAATGCAAAAGTATGAAGTCAAGAAACACCTGGAGTAACAGGAAAGTTTGACCTTGGAGTACAGAATGAAGGAGGACAAAGGTTAATAGAGTTCTGCCAAGAGAATGCACTGGTCATAGCAAACACCCTCTTCCAACAACACAAGAGAAGACTCTACACATGGACATCACCAGATGGTCGATACCAAAGTCAGATTGATTATATTCTTTGCAGCCGAAGATGGAGAAGTTCTATACAGTCAGCAAAAACATGACCAGGAGTTCACTGTGGCTCAGATCATGAACTCCTTATTGCCAAATTCAAACTTTAATTGAAGAAAGTAGGGAAAACCACTAGACCATTCAGGTATGACCTAAATCAAATCCCTTATGACTATACAGTGTAAGTGAGAAATAGATTTAAGGGGCTAGATCTGATAGAGTGCCTGATGAACTATGGATGGACGTATGTGACATTGTACAGAAGACAGGAATCAAGACCATCCCCAAGAAAAAGAAATGTAAAAAAGCAAAATGGTTGTCTGAGGAGGGCTTAAAAATAGCTGTGAAAAGAAGAAAAGCAAAAAGCAAAGGAGAAAAGGAAAGATATACCCATTTGAATGCAGAGTTCAGAGAACATCAAGGAAAGATAAGAAAGCCTTCCTCAGTGATCAGTGCAAAGAAAGAGAGGAAAACAATAGACTGGGAAAGACTAGAGATCTCTTCAGGAAAATTAGATACCAAAGGAACATTTCATGCAATGATGGGCTCAATAAAGGACAGAAATGGTAGGGACCTAACAGAGGCAGAAGATATTATGAAGAGGTGGCAAAAATACACAGAAGAACTGTACAAAAAAGATCTTCATGACCCAGATAATCACGATGGTGTGATCACTCACCTAGAGCCAGACATCCTGGAATGTGAAGTCAAATGGGCCTTAGGAAGCATCACTGTGAACAAAGCTAGTGGAGGTGATGGAATTCCAGTTGAGCTATTTCAAATTCTGAAAGATGACGCTGTGAAAGTGCTGCACTCAATATGCCAACACATTTGGAACACTCAGCAATGGCCACAGGACTAGAAAAGGTTTCATTCCAATCCCAAAGAAAGACAATGCCAAAGAATCCTCAGACTACTGCACAATTGCCCTCATCTCACACGCTAGTAAACTGATGCTTAAAATTCTCCAAGTCAGGCTTCAGCAGTACGTGAACTTCCAGATGTTTAAGCTGGTTTCGGAAACAGCAGAGGAACCAGAGATCAAATGCAAACACCCACTAGAACATTGAAAAAGCAAGAGCATTCCAGAAAAACATCTATCTCTGCTTTATTGGCTATGCCAAAGCCTTTGACTGTGTGGATCACAATAAACTGTGGAAAATTCTGAAAGAGATGGGCATAGCAGACCACCTGACCCACCTTTTGAGAAACTGTATGCAGGTCAGGAAGCAACAGTTAGAACTAGACATGGAACAACAGACTGGTTCCAAATAGGAAAAGGAGTACGTCAAGACTGTATATTGTCACCCTACTTATTTAACTTATATGCAGAGTACATCACGAGAAACGCTGGGCTGGTGGAAGCACAAGCTGGAATCAAGATTGCCGGGAGAAATATCAGTAACCTCGGATATGCAGATGACACCACCCTTCTATTAGAAAGTGAAGAAAAACTAAAGAGCCTCTTGATGAAAGTGAAAGACCAGAGTGAAAAAGTTGGCTTAAGCTCAACATTCAGAAAACTAAGATCATGGCATCTGGTCCCATCACTTCATAGCAAATAGATGGGGAGACAGTCGAAACAGTGTCAGACTTTATTTTTTGGGGCTCCAAAATCACTGTAGATGGTAACTGAAGCCATGATATTAAAAGGTGCTTACTCCTTGGAAGGAAAGTTATGACCAACCTAGATGGCATATTAAAAAGCAAAGACATACTTTGCCAACAAAGGTCCATTGGTCAAAGCTATGGTTTTTCCAGTGGTCTTGTATGGATATGAGAGTTGGACTATAAAGAAAGCTGAGTGCTGAAGAATTGATGCTTTTGAACTGTGGTGTTGGCAAAGATTCGTGAGAGGCCTTTGGACTGAAAGGAGATCCAACCAGTCCATCCTAAAGGGGAGCAGTCCTGGGTGTTCATTGGAAGGACTGATGTTGAAGCTGTAACTCAAATACTTTGTCCACCTGATGCAAAGAGCTGACTCATTTGGAAAGACCCTGATGCTGGAAAAGATTGGGGGCAGGAGGAGAAGCAGACAACAGAGGATGAGATGGTTGGATGGCATCACTGACTCAATGGACATGGGTTTGTGTGGACTCTGAGAGTTGGTGATGAACAGGGAGGCCTGGCATGCTGCGGTTCATGGGGTCACAAAGAGTCAGACACAACTGAGCGACTGAACTGAACTGAACTGAATATGCCTCAGGTAACAACACCTTGCTAAGAAAAGAGGATCAGCTTGTCACTGCTCCCCAGTTATCCTCCACTGACACAGTGGAGGGAGTACAGAATTGTAGTGAAAGCTCCATATTTCCTCACTGTATCCTCTGACACCATCCCAGGGCAAGTGGGGGTGAAAGTCCAGGATACCCATATGATTTCTACCAACATTATGTGGGGAAGGGTTTCTTTTTTTTTTTAACCACCATTCAGGGATGAAAGCTGGCTTCCTGCTCACTGCCCTCTGATACCACCTGGATGGGGAGCAGCTCATGATAGATGTGCAAGGGTGGGAATCAAGGCTGCTCACCTGGCCTTGGCTGAGAAGGACAGGATGGAGGTCTGGTTTTGTCTGGAGTAGGACAACCTTTCTGTCTTGCTAGGTTGACCTTTCGTGCTTTTCTGGATGGAAAAAGCAGACAATTCTTGGGACTTCTTAAATTTCCCCTTCTTGGCAATTCTGAGATCCTGGCTCCTCCAGCACCCAACAGGATATATGAAGCAAAAAGAAAACCCAGTAAACACCAGCATGTCAGGTCCCAATGTCTGCCTTCTTCTCCCACCTTTCAGTCCTCTGTGTGATTTATGTACAATTCCCAGGTTTTTAAAATACGCTTGACAAGAGGCTTCCCGGGTGGTGCTCATGGTAAAGAACCTGTTGGCCAGTGCAGGAGACATAAGAGACAAGGGTTTGACCCCTGGGTCGGGAAGCTCCTGCGGAGGAGGGCATGGGAACCCACTCCAGTGTTCTTGCCTGGAGAATCCCGTGGACAGAGGAACCTGGTGGGTTACAGTCCATGGGATCGCAAAGAGTTGGGCACAACTGAAGCGACTTAGCACATTCATTCCATTTTCACCCAGAACTGGATCACCTTTCCAGTACTAGGTCTTAGTGAATACCAAAGGGATGGAGACATTAAAATAGTCTTAGACTTAGTCTTAGACTTAGAACAGTGGTTGCCACATGGTGAGAATTCAGTGATGAATAGCTGCCATTTTCTTTGTACAATCTGAATGTTTCTGAAAGTCCAGTCTCCTCTTTTTGTAGGACAGGCTATACACAGATTTAGAGAAGAGGTGGGGAGGGAGATTTATCCAAACTCCTCATTTCTTTAAACACATCACAGGGTTATATATTCTGGCCTGTGCATGAGACTGACTATACATGTATATGTATAAACACATATAAAAACTTCTGACTTTTATGTATTGACAAAGGCAAACAAACCTAAGACCAAAACATACAGATTCTAAGAATCTTTCTAGGAGGGTATGGGAAGGGTTCTTCTTAAGTTCCTAAGAAGATGGTAACTTTCACTTACAAGTGTTCGACCTGAAGTCTTCTCATCAAAAGATGGCTCTCTGTAGGGTTTATTTGCAAAACAAACATTATACTTTGTATGATGGGTCCATATAAGGCCTTGTGATTGTATAATATAACCATATCTAAAGACTTTAGATCTCCTGTTAGAGAACTGAATGTTTGTGATACCAAGCAAAGTTTATCTCCCTCTGCTTATTATTTGTGACCCTCACACTCATTTTATGTGCTAGAACAATTAACTAGTTTGCAATGAAATATTCAGGCAGGCTTTTTGAAAAATGGAAGTCGCTCTTAGTCCTCAGTTTCATAGGCAGTTCTGCATGGCAAGTAGCTCTCCTAATCTGTGTTTTGACAGTTGTTGGTAGGAGATGAAATCACAGAGGGTCTGTCCTATGGTATTCTAATTGAAATGTTTAACCTGAGCCTGCCCAGGTGCATGATAAGCACCCCTACAGGCAGATTTCATGGGGTGACAAACTCCATTTTCTGAGTCTTATTTTAGAGTATTGCTTTTCATGATTTTTCATATTCTAGACATATTAATTAATTAGCCATTTCAGGTTTCTATGCAGCCTTTTTCAAAATATGTTACCTACCCTATGCCTGAATTTCCTGGCATGTTCCAACACTATTTCTTTTTCGTTTCTTTTGAGTTTCTTTTTTTAAAGTTTATAATTCAATGATTTTGGTATATTTATGGAGTTTCGTAGTCATCACCATTACTACCTAATTTCAGAACATTTTCATCACTTTACAAAGAAACCCTGTACTCATTAGTTACTCTCCATCCCCCACTCCACTTTCATCTTTGGCAGGTTGGATATTTTCCTATAAATGGGATCATAAAATGCATGGCCTACTGTGACTGGCATCTCTCACTTAGCATAATGTTTTCAATATCCAGTGACGTAGCAGATATCGATATTTCATTCCTTCTTATGGCTGAATAGTATTTCATTCTTTAGGTATACATTTGGTTGCTCATTCATTAACTGATAAACATATATAGTGTGCTCATTCACTTTTTGCGACCCTATGGACTGTAGCACTCCAGGCTCCTCTGTCAGTGGGATTTTCCTGGCAAGTATACTGGAATGGGTTGTCATTTCCTCCTCCAGGGCATCCTCCCAACCCAGGGATCAAACCTGTGTCTCCTGTGTCTCCTGCATTACAGGTAAATTCTTCACCTGCTGAGCCATTGGAGAAGCCTAATTTATAATGGAGCTGTTATAAACAATACTGCTATGAACATTTGTGGAAAAGTTTTTGTGTGGACATGCATTCTCAGTTGTTTTGGATAGATACCTAGGAGTGGAGTGACTGGGTCATGTGATAACTCTATTTCTAACATTTTGAGGGATCATCTGCTTTCTAAAAAGACATTTACATTCCCACTACCAATGCATGATGATTCTCATTTGTCCACATACTCACTAATACTTCTTGTTGTCTGGCTTGATGATAACCATCCTGGTAGGTATGAAGTTGTAGCTCATTATGGTATTGATTTGAATTCCCTTAATGACTAAGGATGATGAGGATCTTTTCATGTATTTATTGGCCATTTATATATCTTCTTTCCAACCACTTCTTAATCCTTCTGTGTACGCTTCCTTGAATTGATTTAAAGTCAAATTGCTTATTTAGCTTTTCCTCTTCAGTTTGGCCAGCTTGTTCTTTGACTCACTTCAGAAACACACTTTCTTTAAGCCCTGTTCTCTATCAGTGTGCATGCACCTTGATCTTCTTATAATTTAAACAATTTCAATCCGTGCCTCTGTTATTAATATTCTGTTGATATTTAATCCAAAATGAACTCTTTGTACTATAATATTTGTCCAAAATGCTCTTATCTTTGTAGCTCTTTGATATAATTTATGAGAACTAAAGTAGAGATTGAACAAGAAAACTTTTGTTTTGGGATTATTATTCAAAGTATAGATTGTCATTTGTGTGTGTGACAGATGGGCATGGGCATGGAAGGTCAGGGAAAGCCATACAGGTTAATGGGACAAGATTGTTAACACGGTGTAGAAGCCAAAAGTTATAGCTACAGGCGCAGTGGTTGGGTAAATCCATTTGACAAAAATCAAGATCAGAACCTTGGGTAGCAAGTCAAAACTTGAAGTAGCAAGACATGGGTGGAATTTTGGTTAGAGAACTACAGGTTGCCATTATCTGTTTAGACCAATAATTGATTCCTAGACCCATGTGTTTCCTCATGGAAACATGACAGCAACACCAGGGTCAAGGAAACTTGTTAAAAATGCAAATTCTTGGTTCCCACCTCCACCTCATCCCTGCCCTACTGAATCAGAGACTCTGGGAGTGTTACCCTACAACCTGGGCTGTAACAAGCCCTCCCAGATGCTTCTAATGTACTTCAAGTTTGAGAACCATTGTCCCAGATATCTAGGAGGTGCAAAATGGGGAGATGCCTTGTTGACATAGCAAGTGTCTAGGATTAAATGAGAGTACCCAGCCAGGGCATGGCTGTAGCCAAAAGCAATATCTACAGGGAGATCTTCTTGGAAAAAAAATGCCTTCAGAGACCTCTTCTTTTCAGTTGAGAATTCTAACATGGGCAGAGTTCACGCCAGATTGGAAAATTGTTGGTAAATCAAACCCACAGAAGTGAAGGTGAGCCAAGGCCTTGGCATAGAAGAGACTGGGGTATGTCCAGGGTGTGGGCTCCTATGGTTCTAAGCCTTTTTCCTTGAGCGAAGACATTCCAATAGGTTGATAGGTGCATGCCATAAAGAATAATGAAGATTTCAATAAAAGTCAGTGGTTTGTGAGAGACCCTACACACACCTCTGATGAGCCCACAGAGCTTTCACTGGAATCATATGATAAAGCCAGATTTATTAGACGCGACAGATACAATCAGCTGTGTCCTGGGAAGGAGATTACTCTTCCTATCTCAAGAAAATTCCAAGGGAAGTTTTCCCTTTCAACAACAGGAAAAACCTTTTATTTCTCCTTTACTTTTTGTGTTCACGCTAGCTCCCAGGCCAGGACTAGATATGGCTCCTCTGGCCATGTCCAGAATAGCAATGACTTGAGCCCTTTAGATGAATGCCATCATTTGTTTCCAGCAGGATTTGGCATTTCAGAGACTTCTAGAACCTCAGTAAGGACTTCAAGGGAATTCCAGAGATTCCTACCCCATGGGTGGATTCTTAAGCCCCTAGTGTATATTTGAAAGGGGACAGAGTTGTCTTCATAAAATTTTATAAATCAGTTGCACCTCTGGGTTATTTATGACTGTTTTTCTCTGTTTAAAGAGAAGATCAGAAGGCAAAGAAATAAAAGATATTTGGTTCCATCCTACGAAACCTTTTGTATTATTCCATCAATAAAATTGTCAATGATGATTCCATTAAAAAGTTTAAATTTGTTGTTCTTTAGGGTCTTTTTTAGATAGCAGTGTCTTGCAGTCCATTTACTGTAGTAGAGAAAACTAAGACATTACTCTTTTGGGATGAAATAAGCAGTAACACTGTTAAAAATCCTATCAGAACATGTTGCTGATATTGTCTTCTGTGTATTCAAAATGTTGTACAGCAAGGATGCTTTAGAAAATGATTTAGCTGCTTCATGTGTTTCTGTTTTAAATATCTCTGGACTGCAAAGTGTGTAATGCATATAGATCTACTAGTTAGGGTAAAAAGAAATATCCCTTTTAGTTTAACAAGTGTAAATAGGATTTGTAATTAATGCATAATGATTAGGTATCTAAAAACAACTCTTCATATTTGACTATTCTCTTCTGGTAAGCATGCAATCTGTTTTTATTTAAAATGTATAATATTTATAAAAAATGGGTCTAAAGTAGGTCTGACTTGGAATAGTGTCATAATCAATTCTAAAAGAAGCACTGTGAAATAGCTAGAATGTTGTGGATTAGGAAGCTGTGGTACATATACACCATGGAATATTACTCAGCCATTAAAAAGAATTCATTTGAATCAGTTCTAATGAGATGGATGAAACTGGAGCCCATTATACAGAGCGAAGTAAGCCAGAAAGATAAAGACCATTACAGTATACTAACACATATATATGGAATTTAGAAAGATGGTAACGATAACCCTATATGCAAAACAGAAGAGACTCAGATGTATAGAACAGACTTGTGGACTCTGGGAGAAGGCGAGGGTGGGATGTTTCAAGAGAACAGCATTGAAACATGTATATTATCTAGGGTGAAACAGATCACCAGCCCAGGTTGGGTGCATGAGACAAGTGCTCGGGCCTGGTGGACTGGGAAGACCCAGAGGGATCGGGTGGAGAGGGAGGTGGGAGGGGGGACCGGGATGGGGAATACATGTATATCCATGGCTGATTCATGTCAATGTATGACAAAAACCACTACAATATTGTGAAGTAGTTAGCCTCCAACTAATTAAAAAAATAGTAATAGGGAATTTTAAAAGAAAATAAAAGAAAAAAATTGTAAAAAAAAGATAAAAAAAGATTTAAAAAAAAAGATATGTTTTGAGTCATGAAAACACTAAATATTTTTTCTCCTTTTTTTTCTTGTGTGTGTGTATGTATTTTCAATTTGGAAGCATATGCTGCTTTATCATGTTGGGTAAATAAAATCATACCTTTTATCATTAAAAAAAAACTCAGCATCTTAGCAATTTCTATAATTCTGTTGTTAGCTACCTAAGAGGTATATTCCTTGTTAAAATGTCTATTTATATAATTCAGTCAGCAATTACAGCATTACAAATATCTTTTTATCTTATTTGAGGTGCCCTGACAGGGATTACTTATTTGCATTAGAAATAAAAATGTGATGAAAATATATATAATTTGTATGGTCCAGGCTTCCCTGGTGGCTCAGCCCTGAAGAATCCACCTACTGCTGCAGGAGACGCAGGGGATGCAGGTTCAATCCCTAGGTTGGGAAGATCTCCTGGAGAAGAAAATGGCAACCTGCTCTAGTATTCTTTCTGAGAAATCCCATGGGCAGAGGAGGCTGGCGGGCTACGGTCCACGGGGTCACAAAGAGTCAGACATGACTGAGCAACTGACACTTTCACTTTTTAGAAATATCACAGAAAAACATGAAGGCATACGTTAAGTGAATTCAGACCCACTAAGAGCTAGCTATAAGAGTCTTAGCCTGGACGACAACAGGGTTTATATCCAGTAAAAGAGTTGGTAGATAAAAGAGCTATATATAAGGTATGTATTATTTAAAAAAAGATGTACTAACAAGAAGAGAAATAAAAATTCCTGGAAGTTAAAACAAGAACAGAAGTTTCAAATGAAGAAATGCATAATAGAAAGGAAACAGCTGACAATTTACTCATTGATCCAAAGAATAGGTCAGGGAAATAGTCTAGAATGTGCAACAGATAAAATATTTGAAAGTTAGAACAATTGAGATTTACTCTCAGACATATGCAACCCATCTATTAAGACTTATAGAACAAATGGAGAAAAGGAAAAAATAGTAATGACTTCATAACGAAAATGGAAAAACAGAATTCCTGTCCTAAAAGAACCTAGACAGAATTCAGAATTCTGGGTATAAATTGGAAGTTCACAGAACTTCTGGAGAGCAAAAGAAATCCAGCTTACTTATGGAGGTGTAAAAATCAAACTGGATTTTTCTCATGGTAGAAATAAATGAAGCAAAATTGTCAAAATTCTGAGAGAAAAATTAATTTGAACTTAGGGTCATAGAAACCGGAAAACTAACGTTCGGAAATGAGAACAAACTAGAAGCTTTTGAAAAATCCAGTGACTTAGAAAATTCTCATCTACAGATCATCTCTGAAAGAATTACTCAAATATTTGGGGGAAAGAAAGAGTTTAAGAAAGGGAAAACCAGGAGCCCAAGAAATAGTAGAAGCAACGAAGCCAGTAAAATATAAATTCTGACATAATCAGCTTCTAAGAATAGTTAGGAATTTTGAGAGTGTAATGATGAAATATTGATTAAATATGAAAGAGCTTATTGTTATGCTATTTATATACACTGTGAATACAATTAACTATAAGTATTAATAATAATCAGTGAGGCTGGAGTTCACCTACAACATTCCAGGTACTGTGCTGGATGCTTTCACATATAACAGCTAATTTATTCCCCATTATTAGGTTGAAAAGTAAATATTATTCTGTTTTTTACAGAGAAGGGAGGAAAAGTGATTTGATCAAGTTTGCCTAGTCAGTGAGTGGGATTTCCCTTTGGGATATGAAGACTTGTTTTCTTGTTCTTTCTTGGTATCATCCGATCCGATTATAACTATGTGATGGTCACATTCTAGTGATCATCCTTTTCTGAGGTTTTTAGAGATTTCTCTACAATACTCTCCTACTCATAAACTACTCATTCTTCCACTCCACTTACTTCTCTCAGCAGAGCACCTCTTCAGTCATCTTATCATATTATCTTGTGCTTGAACCCATTTTCAAATAAAAATTGGAATGTTTATTCATTGGCCTACACAATAGTATATTACTAGAGAATCAAGCACCAGATATTATTTATTCATTTACAGGTATTTCTTTCTTTTGAAATCTGGCATTCATTACTTAATTATCAAAGCTCCCAGGCAGACATTTCATTGTTAGCCTCTAAATCACTATGAAAAGTTATCTTGGTTTTCTTAGAGTGGTTTTACATTAATAGCTTCCACTAAATAATCTTGCAGAAGCACATGTTGACCCCTTTGAATCTTAACCTCACAATGAATCATGCTTGAAAGGCTCAGTGATATATTCTATTCCCTTGAGTGATTCTATGTCGGATTCAAAATAAGCTGGGAAGGAGGGGAAAAAATGTACTTTGATAGAGGAAAATTAGTTACCTTCAACTGTACACATTTTGTTTCTCTTACTCATCCTTCTCTTATCCTTGTCCCCTTTCTGCATTTTATTTTTATGTTAAGAATGGATTTCTAGAAGACTTACAAACACTACAATAATTTGGGTCTCAATTACTCTTCTGATTTTGCCATTTCTATCATCCCCTCAGTCACCCAGAGTGAAGTTACTTAGGATGAATTACAACTCTTTCTCTCTTTTCTCCCATCCACCTTGAAACCATCATCAAAATTGGCCAGAACCTTTAAGTTTCTTGAATTGTCTGTCTCTTTCTCATTCCTTCCAATCTGGCTTAACGTTAGCTGGTTTCCTTCCCTTTGGTAGCTTCCAGCTCATTCTATGATGAAAGAAGCATGAGGAAGGAAACCGTGGTCATGACTTCTCTTGGGAATGCATGATCCTAAAGGACCCCTCTTCACTTATCCTGGGTTGTCTTGGAGAATTCGTGTTTAAAAAGCTGAGTCTGCCATTTTATTCTCTATCAGAATCAGTTCCAAGTCATCTTAGACTTCTTGAGTCCTTGCAAACTGCTGATTTAACAAGAGCTTTTTTATTCTAAAGATGTTGGCAAGTAGAAATGATCTGATCACTGTCTCACAGAAGTGGGAAGAGAAATTAGGTTCTAAATACTGAGATACTTTAGACCCAAAAGACAGTTTTGCATTCAGTTAAAATTATTCTTTTGAGCTTCCTGGGTGGCACTAGTGGTAAAGAACCTGCCTGCCAATGCAGGAGACTTAAGAGACTCGGGTTTGATCCCTGGGTTGGGAAGACCCTCTGGAGAAGGATATGGCAACCCTCCCCAGTTTTCTTGCCTGGAGACTCCCATGCACAGGGGAACCTGGCAGGCTACAGTCCATAGCGTCACGTAGTGTTGGACATGACTGAAGCAACTTAATACACACACATGCAAGATTACTCTTTTAAAATCCCTTAACTCATACAAAAGCTGAAGCAGAGAAGTATCATTTCTTCACAAGTCCAGTACATCTAGTTTCCCCTGTAGAACTGAAATAGATCACTGCTTCTTCAAACTTGAGAACCAGATATAGTAGTTAATGGTGTCAATTTTCCATTGAAGTGGCGATATTTATATTTAGTTACGAGGTCTGCATAGCAATGAACTCTAGTGCAGCAATTCTCAAAGTGTGGTTTAAGGATGCCTCTTTCAGGGGATTCGTGAGATCAGTACCACGTGCATGATAATATTCAGAAATTGTTTGCATCTTCCCTCTCTTTCTCTCTTGAGTATGCAGTGCAGTTTTCCAGAGGTTACCTGGCATGTGATAGCATCATTTTCCTGATAGTTTACTGTATATGTCCTTTTGTTTTCTTGTGTGATATACAGTGGTGGTGGTTTGGTCACTAAGTCATGCCTGACTCTTTTGACCCCATGGACGATAGCCTGCCAGGCTCCTTGGTCCATGGGATTTTCCAGGCAAGAGTACTGATATTAGGTTGCCGTTTGCTTCTCCAGGGTGTCTTCCCAAACCAGGGATTGAACCTGCGTCTTGTGCATTGCAGGCAGATTCTTTACCAACTGAGTCACCAGTATGATAGATATGACCCAGCAAAACAAAAGTTCTCACAGGTACTCAGTTATTTTTAAGACTTTATAGAGTTCTGAAGCCAAAAAGTTTGAAGACTGCTTCTATTATGCACAAAGAGCCAATCATATCTGAGAGGTGGGTGGAAACAGAGACTGATTTTCTGGAGTCCAGCAATGTAAGTCCATGTTCATACTAGAGCAGACACTCATTGTGGAAATGTTTAGTGAAATTGTCCTTACTGTTTAAAACATTTTGTCATTTTCACCCCTTCTAACCCCTTGTTCATATCCTTGAATTTGTATAAGGGAACTCATGAAAAATGCAACTTTTTTGTATACAGATTTCCATGTATTCTTTCTTTTAGAATCAGTGTGTTTCTTTCTTTCTTTCTTTTTTGATAGGCAAAAAGTAGATAGGATACTTGTGAGGGAGGCAAGTGGGGAGTTGAGGGATCTGTCTAGAGTCAATGTTAATCTCTTAAACTGTCTGTCTTCAGTTGTCTTTTGTAAATACGAATGCTCCTCTATATAATGAGGTGTGGAGCCGTGTGTGGATGAGTGGGCCATGAGAGTGCAATCCGAAAGAGAGCACGGTTGTCCCTCTATAGAGTGGCTGTAGCCCAGCACTGTCTTATGAATGGATTGAGCTCAGGGAGCAGTTACACCTGGTTTATTTTGATGGAAAGGTGGGTATGTTATACCCAAACATCACTTTTTAAAGAAATGTGAAAAGTGATCCCATTAAGTTTTTGAGAAGACATGTAGAGAGTCTGTAATTTTCCATTTTGTGATTTGGGAGCCAAAACCAATCTCTAGAACAAAGCCAATTTATTCTAAAATGAACCATATGCAGATGAGGGAAGTGACACATTTTAAAAAATGCATTTATTTAATTATCTCTTGCAGAAAAAGGCACAAAAATCACTACACATTTTTTTTTCCCCCGTTGGAAGTCTTTGGGAAGAATCTTTTAGCTTTTATTAAAAAGTGTGATGGTGTTAGAGTTGTGTGTGGTTTTTTTTTTAATTGTCTGTAATTCAGTTATTAGGAAATCTTTGATGAGGCTTTGCTGAGTTGTTCTGTGAAGAAACAGATTCTCAGCTCTATAAAAATTTGTGTTGAATGATCTGAACCAGTCAAACTACATTCCACTGCTTGCTCAGTCTAGACTGTCCATCCCACCTCATTGTTTCCTCTAATCCAGTGTATCATCTCTGATTAGACTGATTGCGTTGGGCCAACTTTTATTGAACCACTCACAGATTCACTAATTATCTATTAGGCAACGGTTCCCATAGCACTCTCGGCTTTGTGGGAGACTCAGGTGTAGATTGGTCATGTCTTCTGCAGTGGAAGCAGAATTTCTATGTGAAGCCAGGAAACACAGGGTCATAGCATCCGAGTTAGGACTCGATGCATACGTAGTCATGTTTGATTGCCTCTGATGACAGGAAATCACCCGCCTCCGCCGACACAATGCTTGCTGTGTTACTGAAGAGCTCTGACTGAATGAATCTTCTTAGTCATATATACAGAAATGTTCATGTTAAAAGTCAGGTAAATGGCCAAACATACAAGTGGTACTGGAGACCAAAAGAGGAGAAATGAGTTCAATTTAGCTCATGTAGTGGAGTTCATGGATTATATCTTCAAGGAAGGTCAAATTTTTTTTTTTTTTTTTTTAGTTTCATGCGATGGGAAGAATCTTGAGAGGCAAAGTTGAGAGGCTTTCTCGATACCAGGAAAGATGTGGAGTCAGAAAAACTCACAAGCTGTTTGGTGTGAGTGCATAGAGCAGTTACCTTATGTACCTGGCACTTCATGAATTTATTCATTGAATAAAGGATAGAATTAATGACTGAGGGAATGATGGCGAAAAAGTCTTTCTTGTCCAGACCTGTGGTGGCAAGGGAGCTGTGAAGGAAGTTGGTGACGTACAAGCAAGTTGACTTCCCTGGCACTTGAGTCCCAGCCCAGATTCTGCATTTGTAGAGTTATCCTTGCACTGGGGACTAACATTCATTTATTTTTACTGACTGCGTAGAATTTTTAAAGCCCACTTTCCCTTTGCGTCTTAATAAAGTACTGGCTTTACTTCTCTCTGAAAAAGCTGCAAATTGCTGCCCATCCCTTGAACTGGAACAAAGGCCTTATTATTTTCCTTGAAAAACTCCTATTGTCTATGTGAGCTTCTACCTCCTCTCAAACCCTGCTTTTGAAGCATTAAAAATGCCATGTATTTGACTCACTTCCTTCTAAGATGTGTTCTCTTTTGGTTCATTCTAAAATGATGGTGAAACGTTGGAATTTTGCAGAAAATTCAGCTTCCCACAGTCTCTCTGAGACCCCTCTCTGTTGGAAATAACGCTATTGTAATGCTCATGCCCCCAGTATCCTGTGGAATCTCAAAGATCCTATAAATGGCTGACCACAGGATATCCGTTTTATAGAAATTCAGTCTATATTATTGCAAATAGACCCTTAAGTGTAGGTATCCGGTTGAAAGAGGACACAGTCCCATCAATAGGACTGACCTAAAATAAATCTTTGGCAGAAGAAGGACAGCTGGTAACAAATTTTAAATGGGCTTTGCCCCTTCCTTCTTTTTAATCTGAAGGATAACATTTTGGTAGAAAGTGCTCAACTACTATTTTAAGACTTGATCCTCCCAATTTAAGCTTAAAACTTCACAACTTTGAAGTTAATGAAGCACGAAACATTGTCAGCACAAGAGGCCCCAAACATGGCAATGCTACCTTATTTCCATGTAAAAATGGGATTCAAGCCTGAAAGTGAATTGAGTGTACTAGTTCAAGTTTTGACAGTGTATTCTCTGTGTCCTGATCAGCTGTAAAATGCAAATAGTGTTTAGCTACTGTATATTTAATCCTAGACACAGACATTTAAGAAGGCTAAGAGAAGTAAACTGGAAGTCCTTTGTAACTAAGAACATAGAACGGGAAAACAAACAAAAACAAGCTCAGCTCACAGACTCAAAGGAAAATAGACTAGAAAATAGCACTGTCAGTGCTAGCTTATCCCAAACCCATGCACAAAGCTGTATGACTAGTCTTTCTGAACATGGAAAGAAATCAAACATGTACCTGAAGAAGTATGTATGAGAATAATCCAAACTTAAAAACATGCTGCATCTGAAATGCAATCTCACTGATGTCTGCTGTAGGTTGAAAAGGAACATCTTATGGACAATTGCTTGTTTCTTGAAATATAATAAAAACAAGCTTTGAAAATGTGTATATGAAAAACATTGACCTATATGGAAAGAAAAGGCAGCATTTACTTTGTAATGCTATCAGGTAGTAATTCAATTTCCCGTTAACCAAACTTCAAGCACTCTGTTTTGGGTCATAGATTGGTGGTGCTTATCATATAAATTGGCCAATAAGATTTGCAAATAATACTTTTAGTGCTTGGTTTTGTGGTTGTAGCTCTAGAAAAGAAAATCAATTTAATCCCATGCATTGGTTTTCTTTTTAAAATTCATGCAATTTGAATATGACTGACAGGGCATGGCATCATTATGCACTCGGTTAGATGGGCCGATTATGCTTATGAATATAAGAATGGAGTGAATGAAAGCAACGTGTAATTGATTCTACTTCTAGTCTGACTGTTCATTAACAGTTTGAATGTGGCACAGTTGCTTCTCAAATGGAAAACGATGAGAGCAACCTATATAGGTCCCCTCATTTGTTTCAAAATTCATTATGCTAATATTTTTTCACGAATGTTTTTGCTGCATTTGTTTTATCAAGCAGAAGTCTGATCGAATCTTAGTTAATGATTCTACTGCTTTCAATATTTGTTTGGCATTCCAACTGCACATTTTTCAATTTACACATTTAGAAATGAAAGCAGGCTCCCTCCGGCACCCCCTTCAAAGCAAACCTTCCATCCTACCCTCCTTTTCTATAGACTTGAGACTAATTTCCCAGGATGGAACAAGGTGGGGGAGCACAAGGCGGTGGTTATGGCTTCAAAACAGAAGTGCTGATTTACAGGCTGATTGATTTCAGAAATAGATGAACAAAAACAGGCTCATTTGTCTTGCCACAGGTTAGTCAGATAAAGCAGGAGAGGCCTGCCACCTCATTTTCCATACCTCTCCCAGGTATTTGAAATGCTGATGAAATGTACAGATCACAGAGCTGTTTTCTTGGCTTTCCTCAGTTGTGTAAGAAAGGGCTTCAGGTGCATCAAGACTGCTCTTCCTTTCTGGAATGCAGACCCAGACATTTCAGAGAAACAGCATTATTTTCATGACTCACAGGGAGAGATAATGCTGATTCTGTAACAGTAATCCCTGCCCTCTCATTTGCCTACAAGTTCTGCCAGATTTTGAGACAGAGGAAAAAACAAAATTTGTCCTGGGCCAGGCGATTCTATCTAGGAGCCATAGTTGTGCTGTGAGCTCCAAATTGGATTGTATTTGCAATTAGTAAGCATATTAATTTCATATTCAATCTTCCTCTAGTTCTGATTTTTTTAAAATTAAATCAGCAGTTGACTTATTAAAATAATAGGTCTGAGAACTTCATACTGGAAATAGATTTCTTTTTTCTGATTAAAACTATTAAGATCTACTCTTTCAGCAACTTTCAAATATACAACATGGTATTATCAACTGCAGTCACCATACTGTGCATTATATTCCCAGAACTTGTTTATTTTATCACTGAAAGTTTGTACCTTTTGATCTCCTTCATCCATTTCATGCCTTCCTTTCTGTCCCCTGCCTCGGACAACCACCAGTCTGTTCTTTGTGTCTATGAGATTGAAGGGGTTTTTTTCTTGTTTGTTTGTTTGTTTTAATTCTACACATAAGTGAGATGGTACAGCATTTGTCTTCCTCTCTCTGATGCATTTTACTTAGCATAATGCCCTCAAGTTCCATCCATATTATCATGAGTGGGAGAACTTCCTTCATTTTTCTGGTTGAATTGTACTCCATTGTATGTATGTATTATATATATAGCCCATTTTCTCTGTCCCTCCATCCATCATTGGAAACTTTGGTTATATCAATGAACTGTGCCATACTTGGTTGCTCAGCCGTGTCCGACTCTTTGCAACCCTGTGGACTGTAGCCCGCCAGGCTCCTCCATCCACGGGGATTCTCCAGGCAGGAATACTGGAGTGGGTTGCTCTGCCTTCCTCCAGGGGGTCTTCCAAACCCAGGGATCGAACCCAGGTCTCTCTCATTGCAGGCGGATTCTTTACCGTCTGAGCCACCAGGGGAGCCCACGAATACTGGAGTGGGTCGCCTGTCCCTTCTCCAGGGGATCTTCCCGACCCAGGGATCAAACGGCGGTTTGCTGCATTGCAGGCGGATTCTTTCCCAGCTGAGCCACCAGCTGGGCTGTTGTAAATACTGCTGCAGTGAACATGGAGGGGCAGATATCTATTTGGGATGTTTTTCTTTCCATTGAATAAATACGCAGAAGTATAATTGCTGGATCATATGGTCGTTCTGTTTTTAGTTTTTTGAAGGACCCCAATACTGTTTTCATGCACAGCTGCATGGAAATAATCATATTAGCTTTTCCTATGGTATCTTATTCATCTACCTCAAGACTTGTTTTTGATAAACCTGCTCACTCCAAAGAAAGCCCCAGGTGTCTGGGGCATCCTTCGTTGTGCCCATGTTAAAACATGTCCACAATCCGCCTGAAATGGGTGGAATTGTGTGACAGTTGTAACTAGCCAGGGTACAGTGATGGTGACGCTGTGTCAGTCCCAAGACTGAGATAGAGAAGAGAACACAGCTTCCAGTTCTGGCACTTGGTTTTGAAGCCCTGAGCTGTCCTGTGAGCAATCTGACCGTTCTGAGGTTTCATGAGAAAACCCACACGGGCCTCCATGGGGAGTCCCTGGGACTCAGCCTCAGCTGCCGCTCAGCTGTGACTGTACCTGAGGCTCCGCGCCTGCCAGACCGTCCAGCTGAGCCGTCTCAGAATTTTTGATCCGAAAGGCCATAAAAATAATCACGTGGTGATTTTTGTTAAGATAAAATGTGTATCATATCAATGTATGGCAAAACCCACTACAATATTGTAAAGTAATTAGCATCCAACTAATAACAATAAATGGAAAAAAAAAATGTGTTACCAAGTTTTAGGGTAGTTTCTTGCATAGTGATAGCCAATGAGAATTTGCATGTGTACAAAGTATGAGGCTAAAGTAATAGAATTCATGGTAAGCATGGAAAACTTTATATATACAAATGTGTGCTGTTTCCTTCAACAAACAGTTGTGTTGAGAAAAGTTTATTCACAGTCATATTGCCTGTGTGACATTGTGTCTCCCTACTGTGACTTTGGGCGTTAATTCTTTCTCCTACTGATCCACTGAGAAAGGGAAAAATGGATTAAATTTTCCATATTGTCCCTTTCATCTCTAAACATTCTTGACTACAGTCTAAAATTCTTTGGTAACTGAGATACCTAAGATGTATCCTGTACTACATGTCCACTTATAAGGTAGGTTGGACTCAGTTTGCATATTAAAATCATGGTAAAACTTTAAATATAGGTACAAGGGGCTTCTCTGATAGATCAGTTGGTTAAGAATCCACCTGCAATGCACGGTTTGATTCCTGGATTGGGAAGATCATTTGGAGAAGGGATAGGCTACTCACTCCAGTATTCTTGGGCTTCGCTTGTGGCTCAGCTGGTAAAAAAAATCTGCCTGCAATGCAGAAGACCTGGGTTTGATCCCTGGAATGGGAAGATCCCCTGGAGAAGGGAAAGGCTACCCACTCCAGTATTCTGGCCTGGAGAATTCCATGGGCTGTATAGTCCACAAAAAGGGAACAAAAAGAGTCAGACTCGACTGAACGACTTTCACTTTAAACCCATATCTTACTTACCTGCTTTGGGAAATCATGTTGCAATCATGTTGCAATCCTTGTTATTACACACAAAAACATTAGTATGTGTGTGTGTGTGTGTGTGTGTGTGCATGTGCATGCAAGCCTATGCTAAATACAACCTAATCTCCCTCTATTTTGTCTTTCTGTATCATAGCAGTTCTCACTTTAGAACCAGGTATGTCTGAAATAAACATCTGCATCGACTAACTGATAAGGTTTTTGCCTATTTTGATCACAAGATATCATCTTCAGCATTATCTGAACAAGGGTTTAAATACTGTTTAAAGCTGTTAAAAGTTGAAATCAACATTTGGGGATTTCCTCAACATCAAATAATACTCTTGACATTTAGCAGACAATCAACAAAGATTTTTCTCTTCGTGATTTCTTTTCCACTGTTTAAATTTCATATGCAATTTAAAACCATTAACTATTCCATAGCTGTATTTTAGTAAAGTGTTCTCATTCCTGTTACTGTTTTTGAAATTAACTGGTAGTAATTAGCCAAAGCAAGTAATTTCATTTCATTATAATATTCTAATGCTATTAGACTGAATTTATCTTTTTTATCAAAGTTGATCAGTTCTTGTTATTCACATCAGTGGAATGAGTTGATAATCCAGATTAACAGATAAGACTGGGAAGCAGGAGTAATAAAGTCCTTTTCAAGTAATTTGGATTAAAATTTAGTTTTGTTCTTACTATCTTTATTAACTTAAAATGAGGACAGTTCTATTTCATTAAATTCCTAAATTTAAATGTTTATGTGTGCCAGACTGGCTGGTTTTATATGCAAAAGCAAGAACATTAAATATTGTATTTTAAATATAAATAGAGGTTGAGAGGTACACATTGATTTTTGAGATTTACTATAATGAAAACTAGAAGTTAGGGAGTTATTAAGAACCAGATATCCCCAGCATACCTGGTGTGTGTGAACATTGGTAGATTGCATTGTAAATTGCTATGGGTGTTTAAGCATGATTACTTTTAGGATTATTATTATTTTATTTTTTTACTTTTTCAGAAACTTGCCCTTCTTTATAGTTTTTTACGATGTCTGACACTATTATCTTATATACAAGGTGATATGTAACATTAGTTCTTCCTTCCCATGTCAATTCAGAATGCTCATTTTGTAGGCAATTATTTCTCAGTTTATCTCCTACTGAGGATTTGTCTTTTGCCAGTGTGCAATTATTTGTATCTTATATTATAATTTGTTATGCTTGGATCTGACCAATAACAATGGAACAATTTACTGGTAGGGGATTCCTTTTCATAATTATCACCTTCCTGAAATATTACCTACTTTAAAAAGCTATGCTATTTAAAATATTTTACCAGAGAAGCATTTGCATCATCAATATTTCTTAGCTTGCTTGTCTCTAAACTCTAAAACAAAATACCTAAAATAAATAAAGCAACAGTTATGTGAAAAGCAAAAAATTTCTCATTTACCCTATTTTTCCTTCCTTTTGCATTTGCAGATGTCATCCACACTGTAGGGCCAATAGCCAGAGGCCATATTAATGGTTCCCACAAGGAAGACCTTGCAAATTGCTATAAATCGTCTCTGAAACTGGTGAAAGAAAATAACATCCGATCAGTTGTAAGTACTTTTATGCTATTTCTTATTCTTTTTCAGCCTTTATATGCTGGGTATCAATCTTGTCCACAATGAAGGTAGAAAATAATTTCTGTTATTCAGAAAACTAAGTTTAACTGGCTTAGGAAGTGAGACAGCCTATTGGTTATCATGACTCAACTTTTTTGTATGTCTGACATAATTGCTTAATTATTTTGAATTTAAAATTTTAGCATCCCAGAACTGGAATCATCACATCTAATTTATTTTCTCCCTGTTGTCATTATCTTTTGAAGAAAATGTTCATGAATGTGTGTGTGTTTTAACTTGAAAGATGTTATTCTTTTAGATTGATTTTGGTCATCTTAAATTAATGCTCTGTAGTTGGATATGCCACATCCCTTCTACATTTTACCCGTTTAGGTGGGAGAGTTCAGAAAATGTGGATCCAATCTTTTCCCTTAGCAGTAGGCTAAGATGAAAGGGAGTCTCCTCTAGCTGGATTTGGAGGTGTTTATTCACCTGCTTTTATTTTGTAACATGCCTTACATTTATTACATCTCAATTATACCGGGAAAATAAAACTATGAGAAAAATGAGAGTGTAAATACACAATAGTAAGTTAATTGGGGCAGAATCCCTTGGGTTTTTCATATAGTTGATAACCTTGCTGAAATCATGGGGCAGGAAGATAAACACTTGCCTTCTTAACAGGCTGAATGGATCAGCATTGCTTGCGAGTTCACAGAAGTGGTGGTTTTGTGGTGATTTTATTATTTGCATGAGGAGCGTTGAGAGTCAGACACATTTAGATAACACTGGATGGTCACTGTTCTTTTTGTGAATTATGATGATTATAAAGGGCCTTTTCCAATGTACATTAGTGGGTTTGCTTAAAATAAGAAGACTGTTTCAGGCCAATTATGCTGCCTTTTACATCTTTTCCTACTTGCTAACAGAGCTAGATATTTCATTTCATCCTTTGATATAAAAAATGTTTCTCTTTGCAAATGAATTAATAAGACCCTATTCTATCTTAGAGGAGAAAGTTGAAGTTCAAAGAGAATGATGCAAAGTAAGCTACCAAACCAGTTGACTCATTTTGTTCTCTACGTGAAAACAACAATAATCAAAGCAGGCGTGAACATTCTGGGAATAATTAATATTTTGTCAATAATATAGCTTTTTGACTAAAAGCGGCAAATAGGGCTGAAATGCTTGGAAAAATGAATATGTATAGAAGTTTCCAACTTGGGAAATATGATCCCTGAGACCTGAAGTGAATTTACTAACCAATTCACTGGCATCTCTAATAATTTCCTTGAAACCAGTAAGAAGAGACTAGTCCATTAGAGACAGTATATAAATAGCACTCATCCTTTCAACCGGAAAACTAAACATCTCTTAACTATTATGACCTTAAAATAATCACATCTGTGTTACTTTACTTGATACTGCAAAGTAAACAGTGAAAGAATCATGGACTAAGTTAAATTAACTTTTCGGATACCCTACAGTGTGATACCCTGGTTGTCCCGATATTGGAATTAGGTCTATGTTGATGCATTTGATGATGATTTTGAGGGGTTAATTGCATGTTACTTGGATAAGATTATCAGGTGGTGCCACTTAAGTGAAGTTATTCCAATATTAGTAAATAAAAATGGAGATAGGAAATATCAGCAAAATATGAAGGAAAATGTCCAGCTAAATTAATCGCTACATTCTTGCATGGGTTGACTGGAGTTGCCATCAAATATCTTGTCTCTTTTTAAAAAGAAAAAATTATTTTCCTCCATTTTTTTTCTTTTTTTAATTGAAATATATCAATTTTCACTGTTGTGCTAGTTTTAGGTTAACAACAAAGTGATCCATATCTATATCTATATCTATATATATGTATTTGTTTTAGATTGTTTTCTGTTATGAGTTATTGTAAGATTTTGAATATAGTTCCCTGTACTATACAATAAGACCTTGTTGTTTCTTTTATATATAATAGTGCACACCTCTTAATCTCAAACTCCTGACTTATCCCACCCCTTTGGTAGCAAAAGTTTGCTTTCTGTGTCTGAATCTGTTTCTGTTTTATAAATAAATGTCTTTGTATCATATTTTTTAGACTTCACATGTAAGAGATATCATAAGGTACTTGTCTTTCTCTGCCTGACTTTCTTCACTTAGTATGATAAACTGTCTGTCCATGTTACTGCAGATGACGTGATCCCATCCTTTTTCATGGCTGAGTAATGTTCCATCATGTGCACATACTGCATCTCCTTTATCCGCTCCTCTGGTGGCAGATACTTGGGCTCTTTCCCTGTCGTGGTTATTATAAACCACGCATGAACACTGGGGTGCATGCATCTTTTCAAATCATGGTTTTCTTAGGACATATGCCCAAGAGTGGGATTGTTGGATCCCACTGGACCTGGTAACTCTATTTTTAGTATCTCACACAACCTCCATAATGTTCTCCGTGGTAGCTGACTTTCTTTCTTTTCTTGAAGGAGGAAATGGAACTTTCTACTTTATACTGAGTGTCATGTTCTTGACCATCAGTAAAAAACTAATGATACTAATGTCATCAAATTGTTGTCATATGGGGGGAAATGGAAGCTTTTTAGAAAACTTATCATGACTGGATATATCTTTTATTGAACAAGTTTCTACATTATAGACATTACTATAGATGGAGAGAAATGTTTGGTATCAAAATCCTGGTTAGCAAGCTGGAAAATAAAGTTAACTTCAGTTTATTTATATGCATATCAAAGAAAATTTCTCATAAACTCATTTATCAGATCATCTTAGTGTGACCATGGAAAAGTCACATCAATATTTTGTAGCCTCAGTTTCTGTATGCGAAGAATCAGTAAATCATTACTGTCTACATCAGAGGCTATTGTGAGGATTAGTTGAAATAATGGATGTAAGGTAACTGGAAAATATAGTTCTCTATAAAAGTATTTGGTAATGTTATTTTAAGTGTAAGATATTTTCCTAGTTTATAATTTGGCAAGTTTAAGAGATTGAGAACATTTGTGCCTTGATATTCTGAAGACCAGACCTCTAGACATCATCATATCATTTCTTGATATTTTCATACGGAAATAAATCAGCATGAAGTGTTCAGTTAGTATATTTGCAAAGGAGAATCTCAGTTTTTCCTTCCTCCTGTGCAGAGAAAAGTCTTGTTCTTCCCTAGTGTGAGTCACTTCTCTGTGAGTCTCCTTTACTTTCACACAGAACATGTCACTTACAACGCTTCTGGTCACCACATGTATGGAGACTTTTCCCAGGCTCAGGAATTCTCCGCAACACCACCTGGGTGCCCTGCAACTTAACTCCGTTCTGATACTGTGTCCCTGGAGATGGTGTCAGACCCCATAGATTAATTAGGCACCAGGTCCCATAAGACTGCCGCTCCTCCCCCGCCCTACGCACGCGCACGCACACGCGCACACACACACACACACACGAATGCACACATGTGAGCTTAAAATGCCAGTAGTCACAAGCTCAGGGTATCCCCCGTGCTTCTGATCTACTGGCCATAGATTGGAAGGTCCAATGATCCAACCCTCTGCTTGGGTTCAGTTAATTTTCTAGAGCAGGTCACAGAACTCAGGGAAACACTTAACTGCATTTACCAGTTTATCAGAGTATATGATAAAGGATTCAGCTGAACAGCCAGATGAAGAGTTACATAGGACTAGGTCTGGGTGGGTCCGGAGTGCAGGAGCTTCTGCCCGCGTGTGGTTGGGGTGGGTTATTACCCTGCTGATCCGATGTGTTCACCCGGTGGGAGGCTCCCCAAACTTGCACTATTGGGATATTATGGAGACTTATAGGCACATGCATGCATGCTACGTCGCTTCAGTCGTGTCTGACTCTGTGAGACCCCAGGGACTGTTGCCTGCCAGCCTCCTCTGTCTGTGGGATTCTCCAGGCAAGGATCCTGGAGTGGGTGGCCATTCCCTCCTCCAGGGGATCTTCCCGACCCAGGGATCGAACCCATGTCTCTTGCATTGTCAGGCGGGTTCTTGACCACTAGTGCCAACCGGGAATATAGGCACAAACATTAACTCCTTTTCCAGCTGGTCTCCCCTGTCTGGAGGATAAGAGATAGGAATGGGAATCCCAAGTTTCTGATCATGTCTTTGTTCTGGTGAGCAGCCTCCACCCACAGTTCATCCAGAAGCCCACTCCGAGTCAGCTCATGAGAACAACAGATGCTCCTAATGCTCTCATCACTTAGAGGTTTGCCAGGGTTTTAGGAGCCCTGTGTCAGGCGTGGAGTCAAGGACGAATATTAGAACAAGGGGTGCTCCCAGTGTTCTTGCCACCTCAGAAATTGTAAAGGTTTCAGGAGCTCTGTGCCAGGAACTTGGGACAGAGGCCAGTTGGCTCATAATACTGTAGCTAGGCAACTAAAAGTACTAATGTTGTTAAAAACTATTAGTATCATCTTATTCATAATCATAAATAATATCAGTGTTAATATTACCAACTCACATCGTATTGACAGCACAGAACATGCCACAGACCTTTATGGCTCAGTAGATACACTGAACTGAATTACATCATACTAATTTTGTCACCACGTGTAGCTATCTTAACTTTGTAAACTAATTTTTAACTTTAAAGTTCTCGTACATGATTACAGTTTCTTCTACTATGTGTTGTTTCATAATAAAGCTACGAAAATGAATAAGGAGGAACAAAATATATAACAAAGCGCCTATAAGGCAACAAGTGTCATAAATAGAATATATTATTTCTACTGGTCTGGATCAGCTAGGATGTGCTGCAGCTACAAATAAGCTCAAAATCTTCACGACCTGCATTCAGAGTCCCTGTCTTCTGGGCGTCTCATTTTCTCTGGGTGGTGCTGTTTAGAACTGACAACCTCCTCAGCCATGGAGCTTTGCAAAATCATGCATACACATTTTACTGTGTCAGATTAGAATTGAATAAGTGAAATATTTGATGGTACCAAGTTTCTTAAGACAAAGGCTTTGGGATCATAGCAGAGGGTCAGAGATGTCTGCTTTATTCTAATTTATTGAAAGGAATATATTTTTCAAAATTTTACTGGCAGTAAATCAAATAACATGATCATTTATTTATTTAATCAATAATAAGATTGATAATAATAATATTGTGTTCCAAGACATTTTAGGTATCACCTAAGACCTACAGGATGTATGTTTGTCTCAATATGTATATTTTGTCTCAACATGTATAATTTGTCTCAATCTTCTGACAATCCAGAAAAATAAATAGACCCAGTCACCATGTCCATTGTATGATTTGAGAGTATTCTCTAATTTTCTCATCACTTTTAAATATCTTCTCAGGGAAACTTGAAATTCCATAATTAATGAGTAATTTAGGATGGTCAGGCATTGTTCTTTCTCTGCAATTTTCCTTTAAAATGCAAATGCTCATGAGATCAGCAGATAATTAATTTCCTAATACCTTAATTTGAGGAAATTTATCAAATTACTTTTCATTTGGCAGGATAAATTAGAGAAGATGATAATAGTACTAAACTCCTAAGCCTGAAGGAAGAGAATTAAAAGGTAGTCTGGAGGGAGGTTGGAAGAAGCAGAAAACAAAGTGAGGTACAAAGAATTGGACTTACCTTTCAGTTTTGCTTAAAGGAGATACTTTGAAACAGAGAAGAAGGAAAAGTGATGGTTACTTAAAACAGTCTAGAAATAAGTTAGTTATGTGGTTAATATTACATTTGCGGATACAATTTTTTTGCTGTGAAAGAATAGTATTCCTTTTATTTATTTAGTTTCCCCATCAGGGATTGAATGCATGCCTGCTGCAGTGGAAGCACAGAGTCTTAACCCCTGGACTGCCAAGGAATTCTCTAATATTCCTGTTGTTAATTTAGGAGATAAAATTTTCTGAAATTTCTCTCCTCTATCCATTATTTTTTCAATATACAGTTCTTTTTCAATATGTACCCACATGTTTGCTTTAGGTTGTAAAAGAATAAAAATAAATTAATCAATAAATCTAATGGTTCTTTTTACAGTGGCAGATTATTAATTAGTGCAGCTTTATTAATACCAAAGAATGTTTAAATTTAGGGTTTAAACATGATTTTCATTTCAGTCTTACCATAAAGAGTTTCAGGTGAAAAATCTATCTTTCATGCTTCCTAGATGTAGTAGGTGGAAGTACCTATTCCTTCCAAATATTTCAAATATTTAGTTATTTCCCTCCAACCATAAATTCCCCTTGGGCAGAATTCAAATACATGCAAAGTTACTTTTGTATACATTCTTGACAACCTTGAGAATGTTGATTCCAAGATAGGCATAAAGTGTAATGCTCAGTGTGGTGGATAATTAGAAATAGGATGACCTGGCAATAGGCATAGGGGGAAAAAAATTAATGAAAAGTCACGGAGGCAGATCTTCTCAGTAAAAGGTAAAGATAGGTATCAAAAAAATAGATCCAAGTCTTAGAACCACATTATTCTTTTTTTAATCAGTGTTTCACTCATTTTTAGTTATGAATATTTAGTTCTCTTTACACAAGTTGGCTTTTAACTGTTTAAGAATGGATAGCTACTCCAGAAAGTAAATCTCTCAGGACTCAAGATGAAAAAAAAAAATTCTTCTTAAATATTTTGTTAAAAGTCATTTTGTGTTGCTGCCAAAGCAACAGAACATAATTAAATTCCTTTACATCTTATGATGGGCTTCCCAGGTGGCGCTAGTGGTAAAGAAGTCACCTGCCAAGGCAGCTGAGATATAAGACTCACCAGTTCAGTCCCTGGGTTGGGAAGATCCCGGGAGAAGGGAATGGCAATCCACTCCAGTATTCTTGCCTGGAGAATCCCATGGACAGAGGAGCCTGGCGGGCTATAGTTCATGGGGTTGCACAATGTCAGACACAACGAAGTGACTTAGCATGGCACATCTTATGATATAATTTACGTAAGCAGTCAGGCTGTCACTGTCTGTAAATGTCTAGTGCCCAAGTCTGGGCCCTCTGAACCCTAGTATTCTGATATATGTGACTTGAGAAATGAACAGTCAATTGCTCATGAAGGCAAACAACTAAATGATTTTGCTTTCTAGGAAAAGCTTATGTCCTGAGAAAATTAGAAGGATGTTGTGGGGACTGGAGGAGGATTGAACATATACAGAATATCCTTTTGAATATGTATTAGATAAAATATACAAATGGAAGTTGTTTACACTGATGAAAATCTTGGTGAAACCTCAAGGGTGGAGATGGGGTTGAAAGCAGGAAGTAAAAAATTCTAGGTAAAGGGTGCTGGCAAATAGAAGTTAATAATACTGTATCCATTATCTCATGTAGTTAGATGCTGACGTAGAGTTACTAAAATAGCATACACATCATCTTATATGTTCTGTTGGCCTTTTACTGTTTTTGCTTAACTAAGCATAGAAATATAAGGGTTTTTATCTTATTCTTAACCTCTGTCTCTCTCTTTAAAATATTATTTTAAATTCCTCACTGGCAAATTATTTTATTACCAGGTTCAATTTTCGGAACCTAATCCTCGCCATTCAGAAACTGATTTCTTCTCTCAGCATCAGTTAAAAGGCATAGATTTTGTTTGTCATGGCAAAGATAGATCATGATCAAGGCATAGATCATGTTTGTCAATGATATTAGGTACTTGAGAAAATGTGTTTTAACTGACAAAATACAGTGTATCCAGTCTGACATTCCTTGAATGTGTGCGTACCAAGTCACTTCAGTCGTTTCTGACTCTTTGCGACACTATGGACTGTAGCTCTCCAGGCTCCTCTGTCTATGAGATTCTCCAGGCAAGAATATAGGAGTCAGTTGCTATGCCCGCCTCCAGGGGATCTTCCTGACCCGGTGATTGAACCGGTGTCTCCTGCATTGGCAGATGGATTCTTTACCACTAGCGTCACCTGGGAAGCCTTCTTTGAGTGAAAACATGTAATTAAAAATAGATGTTTTTATGAAAAGGATTATGATGCAAATATAAAACAGATTCTACTTAGGCTAAAAATTATTTTCCCATGAAGCCTAATTAATAATTGATGTATGAATTTGGTAGTTTTCTGTGATTATGGGCAGACTAAAGTTACTTGTTTGAATGGTATATACCACTTTGGTTTACATATGAGCATGGTTCTAGATGATTTATAGGATGAAAACAATTGCAAATCTTCACTGGTAAAACATCCAACGCCAACAGAGATTCCTCAAAGCTAGACGATGTTCCCTCTATGAGTCAATAAATTTTGAGAATTCTAGTGGAAGAGCTGCCAGACCTACTATACCTCTAGGCACTGTGGCAATAAGCAGTTTTGGAATTCTGCATTTAATTGTTTCACTGTAGTGTAGGTTTTCATTTTAAGGCGTAGTCAAGTGAATCTTATTTTCTTTTACAAGTTCCCTTCTGAGAGGGTTGCCATGGCAATGAGTTCTCAGTATGAAATTCTTAAATGCTGGTTTTATTTCATTATCTGAGTTTCCATTACAGGCCACATCAATCAATGCAGTCCTTTCTTCAAGAAGACTTCTTCAGCCTTAAAAAACTGACCCTTTAATTTATTACCTCCACTCCTCCAACTAACTTGATATCACAATTTTCCCAGCCCACGCTTCCTCTCAAAGCACCCTCTTCTGCAGTGCCGTCAGCCTGGCCTTCTCATGTTTTTAGACACCATCTAGTCTTGGTTTTCGGTCCTCTCATTTGAAAAGGATGATGCTGAGTGTCTGTGTGTTTCCTATCTGGGGTTCTCGCAGCTGTCTAACTGGCATTACTATTAATAAACACCAAGAAGGAAAGCAACTTTACGTCTGTGCTTCACTTTACAGTTTACAGCCCTGCCTTTCTATGCTTCGTTTGTTATTCAGATTCTCTAGTTGACTCCCTGTGTTTCCTTTGATTTTGCCAAGGAGGGTTGGGGGAGGCTAAACCAGAACGTTTCCTTCCTCTTTCTTCCCTACACTCACCTCTTAGGAGATGTCCCAATTGGGAAGAGGGGTACAAAAGATGGAATAATATTCTCATCTGGTTATTGTTGCTGGGAATGGCAGGTGACCAAGGGTGGCCAGCAGAGACGAAGAGGCGGGAAAGCACAGGGTGATCGTCAATTCACAGATCACACTTGGGAGGCTTGTTATACGCCCAAACTCATATGTTCATGTATGATCAACTTATATCTTCCAATGGCCACAGCAGAGCATTGATTGGCATTAGAAGAAAGAGACCAGTCATTTAGCCATGAAATATAATAAGAATAGCTAGTAGTTTTTTACTTTGTGGCAGACACTATGTTTTACTTATTTAATCACAGAGCAATCCTGAGTTAGGGTCTGTGGTTTCTTGTACTTTACAGATGGGCAATATGAGCCAAAAGGACAATAAGTAAAGTATCTAAAGTCTCACCTCCAACAGCGAACGGAGGTGGGATTTGAAATGAGGAATTCTAAATCCAGTGGCTTTACCCATTGTCCCATTCCTTTTTCCTTTTCTCTGCTGCTTTATGTCTCTCTTCACTGCTCCACTCTCTCTCGCTCTAAATGGTCCACAATAGTACTGTCTTGTAGGGAGTGTTTTGTGAGGGTGGTTTTGGGTAATCACACTGTCCGGGATGCAGGTCAGGGATGCTGCAGCATGTGGGCTGACCAGGCATCCGGTGAGATCATGTTTTGCTAGACAGTAATGTAAGTGGACACCTGTTTATAAACAAGAGTGTACGTAAAAGCAGTCTTTTTACTCTTACTAATTACTGATCTACCATGAAAGTTAAGGGATGTTTGTACTTAGTTGCCTGAGAATTTTCCCAGAGAAAATCAATCAGTCATGATGACGGTGGCACTTATGGTGGACAATACATCCCACCTGTTTGAGTCTGCATCTGCAAATGTTCTCTGGAGGATGATTCCAGGTAGGGAAACAACCAGTGGACTACTCCATTGTATGTTGCTTGATTCCTTACATGCTGCGTTAGGCAATACGTAATTGTACCAGAGTCTTTACATGTTGAAAAAACAGAATTTTACTATGTCACTTTCCTTTTATATCTCTTTCATATTACACTCACTTTCATATTACACTCATTATGTTGATTTTGAAAATTGATATATCCCTTTATTTGGGTTCCCTTGGAAGCAGACCCTGAGAGAAGTGTTTGTGTACAAATACTTTATTTAGGAGGAAAACAGGAAGCACTGTCAGAGAGAAAAAAAGTGAGAAAGGGAAAGGAAGGTAGCCAAGAGTCACATTCTCAAGCAGGTTATATCCGGGGGCAGCTGAGCCCCAGTCCTGATAGATTACTGTGCTAGACACAAGCTGTCTCAAGACTTTTATTCTTGAAGTCAGCTATCCAAATTTCTGCTTCTTAAGTATAGTGTGATGTAGATGTTATAAAGATAGTAGTTAATGAGAGTGTGAAATTCTCTGGAATGCAAAGAATTATGGAAGTGAGTGTTAACACTTCAATAGTGGATAAATAGTATCACAATATAATGTCACCCAGGTTGAATTTGTTCTCAACATTTCATAACACCAAATTTTGATTCATCATGCAAACTGCAAAAAAGTTGACCACCTTAAAGTTGCATGTATGTAAAATCATTCATCAGTTAGGCGATGCATTTTGTCAGAGTCATTTGACTATGAGGCTACTTTTGGTTTTATTCCAATACAAGAATTCTTTCAAATTATCTTCTTTAAAAATTTTAGGTAATATGTTATCTTATGTTTTCTTCAGCAATCTTTCAGGATCAGTCCTTTCTATATGAGTATCTGTAACTTTTTGTTTCATCTCCTCCTGGTGACTCAGACAGTAAAGAATCTGCCTGCAATGCAGGAGACCTGGGTTCAATCCCTGGGTCAGGAAGATCCCCTGGAGAAGGGAAGGAATACCCACTCCAGTATTCTTGCCTGGAGAATTCCAAGGACAGAGGAGCCTGGCAGGCTACAGCCCATGGGGGTCTCAGACTCAGACATGACTGAGCAATTTTCACAATGTTGAAAGACTTGTTGTTAGTCATTTTTGCATTCTGCATATGTAAATCTACCAGCAAAGAAAATATATTTATAAGTGAAAGTATAAAATGCATCAATTTGGCTGGGTTTGTCAACTTAACAATTTTCAGTTCTTTTATCAGACTAGAGAACGTTCTCAGGAATATCATTACTAGTTTCTACAACAGTGTCTTTCAGAGGAAATACTAGCCAAGGACACTGTCAAAGAAAGTATATTGTAGTGAAATTTGTATGGAAACCGTAAGCAGATTTGTAGTGCAAGCTTTTGTCTTGAGTGTTTTATTTTTCCCAGACCTGAGAAGCAGTTATTAGATCACTGTATCATGAGGAAATAGTCAATTCAAAACATGGACCGCAGAGGCCCGGGCCTGCCATTTGCTTTGAACAACGGGCAATTTTTACATACACCTAGAGAGCTAATAGCATAGAGCAAAGGCAATGGCTTTGAACTGTGCATTTCTTTTTCTTGCAAATGTTCAGATATTTTTATAAGAGCAATTTCAATGAATGGAATCTAAGCTATTCTTGAGCTGTTCAACTGAGATACTAAAAGAGCAAAACAAATAAAACCAATAAAAATTTTAAAGTAAAAATAAATTTCTCAGTATCGAGAAAGCTCTCTAGACTTGTTTATGTACAATTCAATAAAGTTGCAAAGAGGATTTTTTTTTTTAAATAGAAGATTTGTTACAGATTGGGTTTAAGTTAAACCCTAGCTATCTTTGTTTTTAGAGTGCACGCACATGCACACACACACCCACACTCACTTGTAAAATGTCTAAAGGGTGAAATTCTGCTTGGACGGTGTTTCATGAAAATGGTATAGTGTTGTGGGTATAATTAGGGCTTACATAGAGGAGTATATTAATCGCTGATATTTTAGCTGGATAACTTTAGTGCAGTCTTTTCATTTCTTTTAAGTCCATTGTTTGGGGAGTTTCCTTGCTGCAAGCTATCCTAAAGCTTACACAACAGAAAAGCTTACAGTCCAAACTAGGCACCATGACCTACATAGTTTTTTTCAATTGAGGGAAAATAAACTAGGGGACAGAGAGGGGGTAGTTTAATGCATTTGGGCCGGGTGACAAAGTGTGGAAGGACCACCTATATTATTTGTGGTTGCACTGTGTTTCCATGCCTTCTCTCTTTGCCAACTCAGCCTTTTCTATTCCAGTCTGGATATGAAGACTGGAGTTGAAGTTTGAGCAGAAGACATGGCAGATGGCGAGTGTCTGGGGCCAACAGCATGCACCTGTTCCATCATAAACACACAGGATCAAGGGCGCCTGCTGGTGCTGGCTCATCCGTTAGTTGATGGACAGCATCTGTATTCCTAAGTCAGAGCAGATGCAGTGCAAAGTGAGACCATGTTGGGTATCACAAATTGAAAGTAACTTTAGAGCTCATGTCACTAGAGGTGATGCCACCCTAGAGCTGGCATGATTCGTGCTCATGACTTGGTCTTATTGTCTCTTTCTGTTTAGAGATGACACTTTTGTTTGTTTCATCCCTTCTATCACTGGTCATGTCTTAGAGTTTATTAACTTAGAAAAGTATTTGACATTCTGTGAATCATACCTGTATCTCAAAATCTACCTTCTTAGTTTTTATCATTACTCACTACATGAGTTTCATACATTCCATATATTTTTTCTTCTGCAGAGGAATTGAATAATACTATAAATACAAGAGATGACACATATCAATAACTGATTACTGTAACAGAAATAGTTGGGTATATGGGTGTTTATTATAGACATCCTTCCATATCCTCAAGGGGTTGGTTCCAAGACCCCCACAGACACCAGAACTCAAGGATGCTGAAGTCCCTGATATAAAATGACCTAGTACTGTCAGCCGCCCATCTCCACAGGTTCTGCACCTATAGATATGGAGGGTCCACTCTGTACTCTTTTCTCTATTTTTTGTGCCTGTTTGAAATGTTCTATAATAAAACAAACTTAGATGTTTAAAAAATACAAAAAACAGCGATTCATGATATTAGTATATACATCCTAGGGTTTCCATGAAGCTAAAATGAAACAATGTTTATAGAAAGCTTAGGAGACTACCTGGTAAGGTTTATTAGTGGTGATTTGTCCACCATACATGTATCAAGCAACAGACATGTTTCAATCACTGTTCCAAGTTCTTGGGATATGTTGGCCCTTATGGAGCTTGCATTCTACTGGTAGTAATTTTCACTATTAAATGATTTCACAACATTTCTAGATGCTGCAGCTTTCATTGTTATTGTATTTCAGAGAAATTATCTCACCATCATTCTATTTTTTTTTAACTTACTTTTATGATTCCTGAATCTTTGAGAAGCTCAGAAGGCAAGAGAACTGAGTATAGATCCACCAAATGGTGGTTCTATGAAATGGTAATAACAGAGCTCTCAGTTAACATATTAATACATTTATAAAGATAAATGGTTACATGACTGACCCTATAAAGAGGGCACAAGAGCTCTTTCTACAGATCAGGTTTGTTGGACATCTGATAATTGATCAGAAATCTGTCTGGAGGAACAGTTGAGACAAGCCACTACAGAAGGTCTTCAAAACAATGAAAATCCAGAAATGACTCTTTGTAAAAGTTATGTACTAAGGATATTTCCCTACTAAAATGGAAGAGCTAGAATCTGTACCAAATGCTTGAAATTTCTTGGAATGTTTTGATACCATGGGGAGATGGAGGTCTTGTGTTAAGAGTGTGGTCAGCAGTCTGAGTAAAGAATAAGTGACATGTTCTATGCCTTAAAATAGAACCATTTCTCCATCAGGTCCATGCTTAATGCAAAAAGCTAAGCTCTATTATTTTTTTCCATCAACAAAACTATAATTAGATCCCTCAAGACTTGTATTAAATATTAAAGAAAAGATATTAACTTTATAGTGGAGAAACGCATCAGATACCACCTTAAGCAGTTGATCAAGATTAACTATCATTGATAAGACATATCAAAATCATGAGCCTCTTGATATGATGGAATAAAGAGAGCACTTCCTCATTTGCTGTGATATTCTTGCCAGAAACATAACCTCAGTTCACTTGCAAGAAATCATCAGGTAAACTCTAAAGGAAGCATGTTCAGAGAAATAACGAATCAATACTCTTCAAAATATTTGTCAAGGTCAAGAAAGACAGAGAAGCTAAGTTTGTTTTCTTTCTATTTTGTATGGTATATTACATGACTTGTTTTTGAATATTAAATAGACCTTGACATTTTTGGATAAATTTAATTATTTTTATGTATTGTTGAATTTATTTTCCTAGTAGTTTTGGGGAGTTTTGCAATCTGTATTCATGAGAGATCTTAGTCTATAGTTTGCCTTTATTGTAATGACTTGTCTGGTTAGGGTGTCATAGAATAAGTTAAGTGTTACCCCTTTTCAGTTTTTTGAAAGAATCTATGAAGAATTTGTATTTATTCTTTAACTGTTTAGAAGTAAATGTAATATGTTTTGAAATACTATATGAAAACATATTCATTTAGTTCATACTTGTGGTCTCTAAGAAATGACCTAGAAATGAGAAATAATTCTACATTATTAAAAAATGTAAAAAAATGAGGAACTCATAGAGCCCACCTAGTGTTTTTCATTTTAATTAAAGATATTTGTTTATGGGTTTTATTATTCCACAGGCGCTTTGCCAGTCGTTGTGAGTTGTGGCCCCATGAAGCTCTCTAGGATAGCATGTTGTATGCAGGACGTTAATAGGGAAGTGGCTTTGTGACAGACCTCCACGGAAGGGACTGGAGGTAGAATGGGTCACAGGAGGAAGGCAGGCAATACAGTAATTTTCCAGGCGAGAACACTGGAGCGGGTTGCCATTTCCTACTCCAGGGCATCTTCATGACCCAGGGATTGAACCTGCATCTCTTCTGTTTCCTGCATGGATAGGCAGATTGTTTACGTCTCCACCACTTGGGAAGCCTGCAGGTTGGTACGAAAAGCCTAAAGCTTTAACCATGACAATTAGTCATTGGTTGCAGACTGTATCCAGGAAAGGGCATGATCTTGGGGTAAGTCACCCTCCTCAGTCAAGAGCAATTCCTGGAGGGGCTATCTGTGGGGATTGCCAACTTCTGTCCTCAGTAATACTTCACGATGTCCATCACACCAAACATCAATACAAATTAGGACTCTTTTTGTTTGTTTATTTATTTTTTTTGGAGTCCAATTGATTTACAATGTTGTATTAGTTTCAGGTCAGGTATATACAGCAAAGTGATTCAGATTTTATATATATATATATATATTTCAGTTCAGTTGCTCAGTCGTGTCTGACTCTTTTTGACCCTGTGGACTGCAGGACTGCAGCATGCCAGGCTTCCCTGTCTGTCACCAACTCATGAAGCTTGCTCAAGTTCATGTCCATCAGACTGGTGATGCCATCCAGCCATCTCATCCTCTGTCATCCCCTTCTCTTCCTGCCCCAAATCCCTCCCAGCATCAGGGTCTTTTCCAGTGAGTCAGTTCTTCGCATGAGGTGGCCAAAGTATTGGAGTTTTCAGCTTCAGCATCAGTCCTTCTAATGAGTATTCAGGTCTGATTTCCTTTAGGATGGACTGGTTGGATCTCCTTGCAGTCCAAGGGACTCTCAAGAGTCTTCTCCAACACCACAGTTCATATATAAAGCATATCCATATATACATAATCTTTTCAGATTACTTTCCTTTATAGGTTATTACAAAACATTGAGTATAGTTTCCTGTGCTATACTGTAGGTCCTCATTGGTTGTCTATTTTATATGCAGTACACATAGCAGTGTGTATGTTAATTGCAAACTCCTAATTTATCCCTCCCCTGATTTCCCCTTTGTGAATAGAATTGAGACTCTCAACCAGAGCTTTGTCTTGCTTCAAAGCCCAAGGATTTTTAAACCTAATGGCTCTAGTAAAATAAGAATTGAAGCAGAATATTTTGCATCTCTTGGGGATGTGAATGGAAAGGATTGCAGGCTGAGGATTATGTTTACTGTTCAGTCGCAGAACCATTTTGGCCCGTGTTTAGATGGTGGGATCGCAGTGGAGGCTCCCTTATATTGGCAGAATTGACACAGCCCTCTTTTAATCTGTGCTCTTTCATTTCCTTCAGTTCCTTCAGTTATTTTTCTTGGCAATTTGGCACATTTGCAGGAAGAAAAATATACACTCACATACATACATGCACACATGGGTCAATATAGACATATCTTGAATTATGTATATACCTGCTGTAGGACTGGCTTATTTTGGCTTGTAAGAATGGATACAAGTCCTTGAATTTTATAAGCCAATGGTTGAAACATAGCCTACATTAAAAACAAATTATATAAAAATTGGATTTTATATATCGACACGTATCACTCTTAAGCATTTTATTGCACTTTACTATTGTCTATAATCTTGGGTCTATTTATGTCTGTGATAACTGAATGGTACAAATGCTGTATGACAGGGGCCACCTTGCATCTCTTCCCAATTCTGCGTTCAGTGACATTGCATAGGTCACTTTAAATTGGCCAGGGTGAAAGTATTTACACCGCAGAAATCAGCAAATGTATACCTTGGGGCTTTGTTTATTGTTTTGTCAATTGCCTTGACTTAAGAAAGTGATGAAAAATGTTAATAAAGCAGATCAAATGTGTTGTGTCTATAGCTGTTACATTGTGAAAACCACAAGAAATTACAAAACTATTTCTCCAGTATTTGAAAACCATTATTCTATTCAACAAAGAAGCTGCTAACATATTGACAAGTGAGTCAAAGTTTTGATATATATCCTTGTTATTTTGTTTTTGTCTTATTCTTAACATAAATAAAAATATCAAACAACATGGATATTGGAACTACACTTGTTTGTCAATTACTACAGAATTTGGTTATATATGTATTTTAATACATATATGTATGTGTGTATGTATATATGTATATCATATATACATTATATGATATATAGTATATATATGTTCATATATGAAATACTATGTATATAGCATATATATTTTGTGTATATAGTATATACATCTTTGTTTTTTAGGAATCATAGATACAATTGCTAAAACTATTTAACAACCTTGTAAGTGTTCCCAACTGTAGAAAAAAAATTTCATGAATAGAGCCTTTAGAGGTTCCAGACATGGTAAATATATTTAAAAATGAAAACTATGCTGGAGAGTGAAAAAAGTTGCAAGGAAACCCAATAATACTCTGATTTCCCCTCAATTATAGCTATCGTTTTCTGTTTAAATTGAACTGTCATAAGCAAACTGTCTCACACAGATGTCCTAATGGGAAACACGCAGCTTCTGGGGTCTCTGCTTTGCCATCGTGCGCTGGGCACGTGCTTCTCTGCCCATAGGCTGATCCAGCGTTAAGAGAACAGGCAGAGAGGGCCTCTCAGACCTTGTAGAAATGACCACAACTGCTTGTAGATCAGTTACATTATTTTAAAATGAGTGTGAATCTACATACCTCACAATCTAACACACAAGAGCCTAGCACAGTGCTACAAACCATATGCAATGGAACGAACTACATTTGAATTCAGTTTCCTCTTGGAAAAATTGAAGAAATAGCTCTGCACCGTTTGCGTAAACTAAGGGTTCTTGGTAATGCCTTTCAGCGAAGAGTAGGGGCTCTGTCGATATTTTCTGTTCTAAATTTTATAAATAGTTGTGTATCTGATTATCTGTAATTGCCGCTACTCCAGTCATATCTATTCATGGGTATTTGTAGGTCAAAGTCAGAGAGACAGGAAGGCTAGCTTTCTTCCAGTGCCATATGGTATTTATTCTTTGGAGGAAAACTTGTTTCTTTTCTTCTGTAACATCTATGAGTTACTTTGTTCATGCTATAAGCATTAGATCAAATATATATTAGCAGTATTAAGGTATTCTTATTACTGCTCATTTACCAGTGACACAAAGGCAGAATCTGGTCACCCTGTGTGTAAGTGATAATTTGTGTCTCCGGTAAGCTAGTATACTGAACGAGGATTTTCAGTGGGATCTTGAGGCGTGAAAGGCTTTGAGGCGTGCAGTGCTTGTTGGTTTGATGTCTCACTGATGCCCAGATTGGTCTGACTTACGTGACTGACTGGGCAGACACTTTCTCCCCTTCTCACAACTTTATGTGCATTGTCGCAGAAGTTACTGTTTTTTGGACAGAAAAGCATAACATTCCTAGAGAAAGGCATTCTGACAGTTTTTCTTTACAAAAAATCTAAAGAAATCTGAGGTTCTGATTTTATTTTGTTATTTGGAATTCTAACTAACTCAACTGCCATATAATATATTTTAAAAATTATGGATAGTTAGAAACCTTCTGAACAATGCAGAGAAAGCTGTGCAAACATTTCTTCCTCTGTGTAACTAAAAATCAAATGCATCAGGCAACAGATACAAAGAAAGCACACACTTGTCAATGTTTCCAATTGTTGTGGTTGCTTAGTCACGAAATTGTGTCTCTTTTGCGACCCCAGGGACTGTAGCCTGCCAGGCTCCTCTGTCCATGGGATTTCCCAGGCAAGAATCCTTGAGTGGATCGCGTTTCCTTCTCTATGGGATCTCGTTGACCCAGGGGTTGAACCGCATCCCTTGCACTACTGGTGAATTCTTTACAGTTGAGCCACCAGGGAAACCCATGTTTTCAATGAGCACATATTTGAATACAGTAAGCCATTACTTAGGAGAATTATTTAAAATCAAATTCAGCAGAACTCTCCCTAATATTATATACCTGTGACATTATCACCAAAATATAACATCATAGACTTGCTATAAATTACTTAGTGATGTGTTCCAGCTGTTCACTGTGATAATGTTAGTGTGAAACAAGACGAATAAGCATCTGAAATGAACAATTCCATGTTTATGTCACACCTTCACTTGTTTTTCACATTTGATTGTTTTTATTTCAATAGAAAGGGGGAAGCTCTCAAAATGCAGTCTTCACTGTCTTGTGAAGTTGATTTCTCCCAGCCTAGAAATTTTCATTTGGTGTGAGGGCTCTGACATATTTCATCAACACCCTTCTTTGGTGTTAAACAAGAAAATATATTAGTCCATTTCCTATGACAAGTGAAGGGATGCTGTTGTGACACTCAAAATATATTTACATTATCTCCTTTAAAAAATTTTCAAGGACTAATTTTGGGGCCAGACACTATCAATTTTACTTTTCTGTTCACACAAGCTGTATGACAACATTTCTAATTTTGACAGATTTGTCTGAAATAGTAATCAAAGGAATGCCTAAGTTTCAAATATGTATTTTTCTAAGGACCTATACACTAAAGAAACTTCAAAGATACTGTGCTTTGTGACAATTTAAAAAATTTAAAAACTCGGTTGCTTCAGCTTTAGACAATACTGTGCTGCTTTCTAGACTAACCCAGATCCGATGGCATGAGTAGAAGTGTCCAGGTCTTAAGAACCGCAAGCTAGAATCATACCCTTAATCGATCTGAAGAACTTCAAAGACAAAATTTTAATGCTAACAAATCATCTTCTCTCAGCATCAGAGTTGTCACTGTAATTTAAGTTCAGCTTCTTTGAAAGCTGCTCATTGCTATGAACACGTTGATATTCTGTTGCGTACATTTTTAAACCAGTAGCACAATGGATGGGCACACATCCATGGATGTGAATGTGTGTGTAGTATGCACACACATGTGCATCTGTGAGTAGATATGTGTTGTAAAATCTATACACTTCCTGATTTATCACACCCTAGTTTTTTAAGAGCATCGTTCTATGCCTTTATAACACATAAATTGTTTCAAAATGACTTTGTGTATCACAGGAAGAAATCTGGTCTAAGAATTTGAAAAATATTATTTGAGTCCTGGCTTTTCTAGTTAATTGCTGTGTAGCACCATCCTTTTTTATCTGTGAAATGTGGGTAATAAAATGTGTCTTGAATCATATCAAAGGAAAAAAGAAAAGTACTGGTGAGCATGTGAAGAAATTGGAAACCTCATACATTGCAGTGAGAATGTAAAATGACACATTTGATATGGAAAAAGAGTCTGACAGTTCCTCAAAAGTTATACACAGAGTTGCCATATGACCCAGCCATTCCACTCTTGGGTATCGATCTAAGAAAATTGAAAACATATGTTCATATGAAAACTTGTACACTAGTGATCATAGTGGCACTATGTATAGTGGCCCCAAAGTGGAAACACCCAAATGTCCATCAGTTAATGAAAGGATAAACACACATGGTCCATCCGTACAGTGGAGCAGGCCTCCCCGATGGCCCAGCAGGTAAAGCACCTTCCTGCAATGCAGGAGATGCAAGAGACGTGGGCTCCATCCCCAGGTCGGGAAGATCCCCTGGAGAAGGGAATGGCAACCACTCCAGTGCTCTTGCCTGGGAAATCCCAAGGACAGAGGAGCCCGGTGAGCTACAGTCCAAAGGGCTGCAAAGAGACACCACTGACAATGGAGTATTATTCAACACTGAAATGAATGAAACACTAATGCTGGTTGCAGTATAGCTGGACATTGAAAATGTTGTGCTAAATGACAGAAGTCAGTCACTAAGTGCTGCATCTTGTGACCCCACTTAGATGAAATGTCCAAAACAGGCAAATCCATTGAGATGGAGAGAAGATTAATGGTTGCCAGGGCCTGAGGGTAGGAGGTGAAGCAGGAATGAGGAGTAGCTTCTGATGGGTATGGACCCATGGACTGAAGCCTGCCAGACTCCTCTATCCATGGGATTCTCCAGGCAAGAATACTAGAGTGGGTTGCCATGCCCTCCTCCAGGGATCTTCCCCACCCAGGGATCGAACCCGGGTCTTCTGCATCACAGATGGGTTTACCATGCAAGCCACCAGGGAAGCCCAAGACCCTGGACTGTGTGGTCTATCCCTTCTCCAGGGGATCTTCCCAACTCAGGAATTAAACTGGCGTCTTCTGCCCGGAGGGACAGGCCTATTCTTTACCAGTTGAACTGAAAGGGAAGCCTTGAAATGTCCAGAATAGGCAAATCCATAGAGATAGGGAGAAGATTAAAGGTTGCCAGAGTTTGGAGGTGGATGAGGCAGGAATGGGGAGTAACTTCTACTGGATATGCAGCTTCTTTTTGGAGAGATGAAAATGTTCTGGAATTAGATGATGATAATCCTTGCCCAACTCTGTGAAAATGCTAAAAAAAAAAAAAAAAAAGCAAAATAAAATAAAGTAACACTGAATTATATAGTTTAAGAAAGTGAATTTTATGGTATAGGAATAAAGAAAATAATTTTAAAAACCCCTGCCCTGCCTATATCAGAGGATTGTTGTAAGTAACAAATACAACTGGAAAATTCTATAAACTCTTTATAAACTCTCAGTCACACACAGAAATCTACTACATAGACAAGAACATGAGCCTCAGTGTTTGCAAGTGGATACAGAGGGTTTGCATGAAAATCATCTTTATGCCCAGTCCTGGGAAAAGTTGCCCAGACAGCTAATTCCACTCAGGACACCCTCCATGAAGAGCTTTATGAAAGCTATAAACTCACAAAGAAGAATTTGTTTTAAAGAATGGAAGGCACAGGAGAGCTGTAGAAAATGGAGCTTTTCTCTGGGATCCGTCACTCTCTACTTTACATGTGAGTACCAGATGTATAATAACTGCCCTGCTAGACCAAAGATCCCTGATGGACAGAAGCTTCACTTTGTTCATCTCCGTATCTCTGCATCCCTGGACACAGTACCTGCCTGTGGGGACTGCTCAGCTGATACCAGAAGAGCTCTGCTGAGACTTAAAAAAAAATTCTCTTTGGAACCCAAAACAAAGTCTGCAGGCTACTGAATGGACTCCAGGCGCCTCCCTCTGAGGGCCTCACAGACTGTGGCTTTCTTGTTTATGTGAGGAAGGATGTGAGCCCATCCCGGGCTCCAGGCAGAGTCAGAATTGAGGTCAGTTCATTTCTGCCTCTAGGCCACCTTGATGCATATCCTCCAAACTCTTCCTCTGGGCTGCTCTTTGCAACTTCCCAGGTGTGATAATCCCTCAATCTTCCTGCCCCTTTTTGCCCTTATCTAAAGAGAACTGCTGCAGTACTTGTTACCAGTACTAAAGCAATAAAATCATTGTTTAACAGAAAAAAAAAAAACAAGACTTGCCTTTCTTAGTCTTCACAACAACTTTCTCCTCTTTCTCTTCCTTCCTACTTAGCCATTCCTTAGCCGTCTTTGTGGCCGCCTCTCTGGCTTATGCCCTCTGCGGTCTCACTCGTTCACCCTCCGCTCTGCTTAGACAGCAGTGTGTCCTTCCTTACTCATACCAGTCAAATCCTAACACTTTGGTGATGTTGAGACTTCAGTTACCTGCTTACAAGTCCTTGATTCCCAAATCATAGCTCCAGCAAAGCTCTTTCTCTTGATCTCCGTAACTAAATATCCAACTACTGATGAAAAGTTCCATTATGTGTGTCTAGGATAACCTGCTTGAGCTTCTCTAGCCAGCACCTTTGTGAGTGTCACCAACATCAACCCTGAGATACAGCCAGAAATCGAGATACGCTTCTAGATTTCTCTGCCTCACTCCTTTCCTTCCAGTGAGTCATCTACTGCACCACGTTAGATCTCCCTAATGTTTCTCATATCTTTCTTAGATTATTTTCTCGCTAAAGCAAACTCTGAGACAAGTATCTGGGTTCAAAGAATTTATTGGGGGAGGGGTATTTTTCCATAAAGCACCACGAGGGAGTCGAGAAATAAGGTGGGAAGGAAGAAAATCTATAAAGTGCATCAATAAACAGTCTAGCTGTGAAATCTTTGAGAGACCGTGGAGAACCCACTTAAGAATCATCCCAATGATGCCAAGAAGACTGGGATTTTTATCTACCAAACCTGCCCCTTGTTGTTTGAGGTTACCCTTTTAGGGGAGGAAAACTACTCTTTTGAGTTCTTGTCTGAGACCCCTATAATAAAAACCATATTAACAAGTGAAAAACAAACAGAAGTTTATTAATACATATACCTCATATACACATGGGAAATACCCAAGACAAACAAGTGACTCGAAGAAGTGGCTTAGAATTCAGACTTAGGTGCCATCTTAATAGACAAAGAGGATGGGGTATGTATACCTCGTAGGGGAGAATAGGTGATTTGGGGAAGATTAATAGGTTTCAGAAGACTCCATGGGAGCTATGATGCTTTGTGACAGGGTTAGTCACAACTTTAATCTTCTGTGGTAAGGATCAATCCTCCCTGGCCCATGACTCTCTAGTGGGGGGGAATCTACGACACTTGAGTTTCTTTGGAGGATCTCTCTTTAGGCAGATAAGGAATGTCCAGAGAAAGCCTCTCTCTGCATTTGCTGTTTTCTTCTCTTTTTTTTTTTAAGTGCCAACAACTCAAAACAATTAATACACCAAAGTGGCATATTTAGGGCTGGCATGTTCTGAACTCCTCTGGTCTTATTTTGGGGTGGTCTATTCCACTAGCCTTCAACCCTCGCATAGTGAGTACACAGTGGTGCCAGCAGCCACCCTCAGGCAGAGACTCCAAAGGCACCAGGTGGATGGAGATGATGTGGAGGGGATGTTTGGGGGCCAGGGCCAAGAGCCTCTGATGCACTGTCCATTCGCCCCGTCCCAGGTACCATTTCCCATCACTTCTCAGCTGAACTGTGGAGCTTATTTTCTTGAAGTTGCAAGTTTCTTTAACTTTAATTTTAGTTTTTTGCACATCTTGCTAGAGTTGTCTTCAACATGCACGCACGCATGCACATGCACGCACACACAGACATACTCCTTACCATTGTGTATCTCCCTTCCTTCTAATTAGAAACTCTTAAGAGCTCATGTAGTTTTTATGATGAAGCCCAATTTCCTTAGCCTGTGCTTCCCGAACTATATGCAAGTTTGGTACCCCAGGCACCTCACAGGGATGGGGCAGGATACTTTACAATTTTGAAAGAAATGCAGATAGTCAACATCTGTTGGACAGCATGTAGACTGTTAGTTTCAAGATAATGCACAATTTCCAATTTGTATAACACACTATCCCTTTCTATGATGCCATGCCATCTCCGGGCTGGGTTTTTGACTGTTATTGTGATAAACAAGGAAACAGTGAGTGAGAATCTCCGTGGAAAGGAAATGTGAGTGGCAGAGTCCAACCTGGTTCCAAAGTTTAAGGACTTGTGCTCTTCCAACAGGAGCCCCCTCACTAGCAAATGATCATGGTTACTTAAGAGTGAAATCAAAGTATTATGTTTCCTTTCCATTTACACATCTTAGCTTTTCAACTGGCTACTGAGTTATTAGTACACAAATGCTTACCTTGTTTGCACCCAACTGTGTAAGAAAGGAAACCTTTGGGCATTTTTTTTTTTTTTTCTGCCGTAGGGCAGCATGAAGAAGAGTGCCGGGAGCCAAAACATTTGGGTGCCCTACCTTCGGTTCTTTTCATAAGGCTGTTGCCAGCCTCTTACTCATCTGCCTCTACTTCATATTCAGATTTTTCACATCGTGGAATGTCTGAGAAGCTCATCAGGTGGTTATGCCATAGCATGATTTCCTCCCTTCTTTCTTGGTCCCTCACCTGCTTTAACCAGCCCTCCCTAACTCAGCTTCAGGGACACTTCTAGAACAAGAGTGCTCCGGACCTGGTGCTTTGCCCCAGGCAGGATTCGGGTGCCCCTGTGTCCGCGTAGCACCCTTGTACTGCATGTGGGGCACCATGTATGCTGTACCCCGTGGGAGAGTCGCTTGTCTGCCACTCGAGTCCATGACTTCCATGAGCGCCACTGCATCTGCATCAAGCACCTGGATGGTGTTTCCATTGGGATCACGCTAATTTAATGTATGGTTGATTATCATGAGTGCCTAACATGGTACTATAGTTTCTTCCAAAATGGTGAGTGAATCAAAGGATGAAAGTAAAAGCAAGAATGAATGTAAGAATATAAGAACAAACCTTGACCCTTTTCCTTCTTGTTTATGTTTGAAGCATCTTATGTCATGAGATCTTTTCATGTGCCACAGGACCTTTGCATATTCCACCCTCTCTGTCTTAGTCTTCACTCCCCTTTCACTTGGGTTATCTGCCCTCTTCATCTATACATCTTCTTCAGGGAAATATTTTGCATTGATATTTGTGTGATTATTTGAATATTTTCTTCTTCTTCCCTAAATCACAAGTTCCGTGAGGGTAGGATCTACCTTACTCACCACTAGCATCCATAATTGAGCATATTGCCAGACACATAGCAAACAGTCAGTAAATATTTGTAGAATGAATATGGGAAGAATAAATGAATGATTAATTTATGAGAGCTTTGTTTGTAAGTATCAAGACCTGATGATTATTTTCAAGTGATTGTGAGAAACAATTTTTCCAACAGAAGGTGAGAAAATTTCCTGCTTTGTGAGAACAAAAGGCATTTGGGTAAGGGAGGGCAGGGATTGGAATTTTAATTTTGATTTGGAAAGAAATCAGGAAAGATTGTAGGTTTCTGAAATAAGAAGTAGGGGTCAGGTAATCAAATTAGGACAGAATACAATATCCAAAGTTCTGTTTATTCAACCACTTGGAATATTTCAACTCAAAATGGATTGCCTGCAATTGCAAGACTGCCTGTTTTCATTTGCTGAAAATTGATGGAGTTAGATCCATGATAATGCCGTGGTCATCGCTTGGTTAGAAAACCTCAGGCTTAACATTTCCCACTTCAAACTCTCACTGGATATATATGACATGCACTCTTTTACAACATGCTGCTCAGTGAAATTGTAGCACAACTGGCATAACTAAGGATTTTAGGATAAGAAGTGAGAAAACGGCAACAAGAAAACCCATACAACAAATCGTGTCCCCGTAACCCTTAACGAAGGACTTCAGAGTCAAATGGAGTGCCAACGCCAACTTTAGAGGAAACTCGTTCAGTATGACGTTTGGGAGAGTTGGAATTGCACATCGCTTCCTTATTTTCAGTGATATTTAAAATATTTCATCTTTCTCCCTCCCTTCCTCTAGTCTTTATCTTCTTTTTTTACTACCTTTTATTCCCAAGTGACTATTTTTTAAGTTAATCTGCTATTTTTTTCAGTTTAAGAGATTGCTTCTTAGGCATCAAGATAGTAGTTCTAAAATTTTAAAATGAGAACATTCCAGGTAACAGCCTAAAAAGTACAGCTATCCAATACACAGTTAATTAAATGTCTCTGATTTGTTACTTTTTGAGGTTTATAAGCCCCAAGTATGAATTATTCACTTCAAATCAGGAAGTGATATTAAGAAGACAGCAGAAAGGAAAAATAATTAGATAGTCTTTTGTAAGAGGTTGCATAAATGATGTCTGTGAAATCCTGACTAACTTTGTCAGTTCAGTCTCTTTATTTCAAGATCCAGTCATTTAGGATGTTTGATATTATATGGGTTTTAGATACCATGTAAACAAAGAGCTAGTGCAAAGATTATTTTATTGCATATACTTCTGTGAATTGATTTTAAGCAGTTATACTAGGCTTCTCACTCAGTCCTGAGTCGGTCAGGATTGCCTGGGTCCTGATCAAGTGACTCCCCACGTGTTGGTGGCTTACAAAGCCTCCTGTTTAGTTCTTACCCAGCCTGCATGTCCAGCATGGGGGGCTTCGGCTCCTCTTAAACATCACCTTCCCTCTGGGACCTGGCTGACAGGGGTGCTTCTCACTAGAATGAGGCCAGTCTCTGCAACAGAAGTGAAAGAGAGACGACAAGTTCTTAAAGCTTCTGTATGTCACTTACCCTCACCTTTCATTAAGTGGAACAACTTACATGGCTATTCCTGCATTTACTAGGACAGGGAAACAAGGAATAGAATCTTTCTTCGGGGAAAAGGTACCAAATACGTGTGAAAAGTCTACACTCACTCCTTCATATTTTGGATATGCAAACATCATCAGGAGGATTAAGACACTTGTACAGGGTAACTGGCAGAGCTGAGACTGGACTCGATCCCTATTTCCCCTTCTCCCGAGCTTGTGGACATGATGTAACTTTGCCATGGTTAACACATGGTCTCTCTGGGTCTGTGGGTCCAACATTTGCTCTTGCTCAGGTTCTGTGTCAGTCTGGAATCAGTTGTGGAAGCAGAACCGCTGAATAGTTTGGTGTAAGGGATTTGTTATAGTAACTAGAAATTAAACCCTGTGGGAGAATCTGGGAAAATGAAAGTCCCAGAAGGAGGCTGGAGGCTCAGAAGGGTCACAAATGAGTTACTCTGATAAGCCAAGCATGTCCAGTCATCAAAGCAGGATGGTGAAGAGGTCTGTAGGAATCTTGTGGGGACACTGGGCTTCTACGTGACTGGCAGCCCTGTGGACTAGTGTTAAGCATCTGTGGTTGGCCTGGGGTCTTGATGGTTTAACAGGCTCAGGAACTGATGGAGAGTGATGGCCATCTAGAAGTCACGGGCCCCTCTTTGCTGGCTTGCATCTGCATCTCACCATTACAGCCTTCAGTGTCGTGGCTGCTCCTTCACCTCTGCCTTTCAAATCTACCTTGGAAACGGTACAGGGCAAGGATTCTAGAAAGAGTGGCAACTTAACCAAGCAGACTTAATACAGCCTCTCACACATTCCGAGTTTGAAGACACCTGGTCAGACCCATGCTAACCCAGTGTATTAGTTTCCTCCTGCTGCTGTGACAAATTACTCCAAACTTAGTGGCTTACAGCTACATGGATTTTTTACTTTACAGATCTGGAGTTCTGAAATCTAAAGTGGGTCTTACTAGGCTATAATAGATGCATTCACAGGGCTTGTGTTCCTTCTGGAGGTTTCAGGGGAGAATCCATTTGTTGCCTTTTCCAGCTTCTAAAGGCCACATCACTCCAACTTCTGCTTCTCTCCTTTCATCGCCTTCTCTCAATCTGACTTTCCCACCTCCCTCTTTTCCCTTAGGACTTTTGTGATTACGTTAGACCTACCCAGATAATCTAGAGTAACCTTCCTATCTCAAAACCATTAACTTAATCACATCAGCAAAAGTCTTTTTGCCATGTAATATGACACATTCACAGGTTCTGAGGGCTGGACATGAATGGCTTTCGTAGGCTGGTATTCTGCCAACCACACCAACTCACAAGATCCTGATAGTCTGTAGGGTTGGCAAAATAAGAGCCTGTGGGTCAAGTCTGGCCCCTTGCTTGTGTAAATACAGCTTTCTTGGAAAAGGCCAGGATCATTTGTTTGTGTTGTCCTTGGCTGCTTTGCACTAGGATAGCAAAACTGAGACCATATGATCCAGCAGCCTAAGATATTTACTATTAATATCTCATCATTCATAGTGAAAGATTCCTGGCCCTGGGTCCACAGGCCAGAAGACTCATTTGTTGATTTATAAGAAGCTTGGCTATATACAGTGGCCGCAGCAGCTTCAGATTTGTGAGATAATATTATTTCCCTGTGTTTCATCTGTGTGCAAAGCTAAATTATAATAAGGTTAACACAGTACCAGGAAGCACTTCAAGTTATCTTTAAGACAGTGAACTCTAGAACAGTGAGTTATGAGCAGGGAGATTGCCACCTGCGCTGTCACCGTGGACGTCCCCTGGGGTGGACATTCATGACTGTGGGTGAGGTCATAGCTTCCCTTGGGACAACACTGTAGAATTCTGTTCAAAACTAATTCATTCTCACCCTCTAGATTCCTTTTTCCATGTTGAAGATCCCAACCTTTATTCCCACTGAGTGAAAAAAAAAAAAATTTCAGAGGCTACAGCCACACCCAATTAACCATTATTAGAATTCATTACCTCAAATGCCTAAACTGTCCAGGCAAAGACTATAACTTAGTTTGGATTGTTTTATACAGGGCTGACTCATTTATTTTTTGTTTATTTTACTTTATTTTCAAAGATAATCATCAGATTTTACTGATCACTGTATCCTCCATCCTGTACCATCCACATATAAATGTTCTTTGATGTAACTTACAGGACTCTTCCCTGTGTTTGTTTGTTTTCAATCATACACCCACTCAATTAGTTCTGACATGGAGGACACTCATTTTAAAAATGTTTCTTCCACCTGCAAGGAAACAAGATAGTTAATGCAAAAAACAGTGTACTTAACCTGGTTATATGGCTTATTTCTCTGTGCCTTGTGAGGCAGAATGATGGGATTTTGCCAAGTTAAGAGGTAATTAAGATTTTCCTTCAGCTCAAAAAAAAAAAAAGGTAAATCATAGAAATTCCATTAACTCTGTCCAGGACTATTCATCCTAAGGGAAAACCAAGATGTGTCAGCTAGAATTGTTAATGACTTGGTGGATGTTCAAATGTGATGTGCTTTCTTGAAACTTTGATCATCTCCAGTTTTGTCATAAATTGTTTCTTAGTGATACAAGTAAGACCATGGAACAAACTGTCTAGATTTGACTCTGAGCTCTCCATTTCCTAACTGTCACTGCAGCCCGTGATTTCACTGAGCTTCATTGATCTCATCTGTAGACAAGGGAAATGAATAGCTTTTGCTACAGGTAGAACTGTGCTAGTTAAATGAGTTCATACATGTCAAGTGCTTATAATAGTACCCACTACTATATATATATATATATATAGTTCTTTATCATCTAACAGACAAGATGCTAATTATATTGTAATCAAAACTGTAGCTTTCTGAGGATTTTTTTAAAATTGTAGTTGACATATAATATTATGTTGGTTTTGAGTGTATAACATAATATACATTTATATATGTGATGAATTAATCACTACTGTGAGTCTAGTTAGTAAGCATCTGTCAATATATAAAGTTATTACAATATAATACAGTATTATTGGCGGTGTAAATTGTATCCCCATGACTTAATTATTTTACAGCTGAAAGTTTGTAGCTCATAATCCCCTTCACCTGTTTTGCCCTGTGCTCCACGCACACCCTTCTGGTGACCAGTGATTTGTTCTCTGTATCTATGAGTCTGTTTCGGTTCTGTTCATGTTTTGTCATTTGTTTGGTTTGTTAATTTCACATATAAGTGAAATCATACAGTATTTGTCCTGCTCTCCCTGATTTATTTCACTTAGAATAATAATACCCTCTAGGTCTACCCGTGTTGTCAAAGTGGCAGATATCATTTTTAATGGCTAATATTCCAGTGTGTGTGTGTGTGTGTGTGTGTGTGTGTGTGTATGAGATATCTTCTTTACCCATTTATCTATTAGTGGTCACTTAGGTTGATTCCATACGTTGGATATTGTAAATAATGCTACAGTGAACACAAGGGTGGATATATCTTTTCAAATTAGTGTTTTGGTTTTTTTTTTGGTATAAATACTCAGAAGTGATCCTGATGGATCTAATGGTTATTCTGTTTTTGAAGAGGGGGAGAGGAACCTCCATATAGTTTTGCATAGTGGTTGTACCAATTTATATTCCTACCAATAGTTACAAGGGTTCCCTTTTCTCCACATCTTCACCAACACTTGTTATTTATTGCCATTTTGATGATAACTATTCTGACAAATGTGAGATGGTATCTCATTTTGGATTTTATTTGAATTTTCCTGATGAGTTATATTGAACATCATTTTTTTATCTGTCTGTCTGGCCATCTGTCTGTCTTCTTTCGAAAACTGTCTATTCAGAGCCTACTCTGCCAACTTGAGCCAGAAATCACTCTACCTTCTTTTTTTATTTCCAGCAGACAAAGTGGTTGAGAATCAGAGTAGTTAACTAACTTGCTAAGGGTCTCAAGTCTCGAATATTATAAAGCTGGAGGTAGACTTCTGTTCTGATTATAAAGCCTGTGGACTTAACTCACCAACTGTAAAACGTGAATTCTTTGAATTGTGAATCATTTAGGGCCAAGGTATGGCTTTCCTTAGCAATTCAAAAGCGGGTAGTTGGTTGAACACAGCATGGTGGTTCCTCAGCTAACTGGAGTCCCTGAGAACACATCACCCAGAGACTCTGGTCAAAACCTAGACTTGACAAAACATTTAGAATATTATTTAATATTGGGGTACTTGCCAAAAGCTTTTTAAATGTTGTTTAATTTTGGTAGAATTCTCTGGAAGATATGTTATACATTTCCCTGTCTTATACAGATTATATGAAGATGATTTTAGATTATATTAATGACTCATATATTACTATGGACTTCGTTTTTATTCTGTGTAATAATATAGGAACATTATAAGAGTTTACTGAAATAAAGAGGAATATTATTGACATGGACTGTTATGTATTTTGAAGTTCCTGTGCTTGATGTGTAAACTCTTAGATGTTTCATGTTACAGTGGTTGCTACTTCTTATCAGTGTAGCGTGTGGATTGTCAGTCTTCCAATATCCACCAGATATATCTATCGATCAAACAGCTACTGCTGCTGCTAAGTCGCGTCAGTTGTGTCCGACTCTGTGCGACCCCATAGATGGCAGCCCACCAGGCTCCCCTGTCCCTGGGACTCTCCAAGCAAGAACACTGGAGTGGGTTGCCATTTCCTTCTCCAATGCATGAAAGGGAAAAGTGAAAGTGAAGTCGCTCAGTCGTGTCCGACTCTTCGCGACCCCATGGACTGCAGCCCACCAGGCTCCTCTGTCCATGGGATTTTCCAGGCAAGAGTACTGGAGTGGGGTGCCATTGCCTTCTCCTCAAACACAGCTAAGTTTACTTAATCTATTGTAAGATGAGAGACCACCACCTTGATAGTCTTGGTAGTGTTTCAGATGAGGAGATGAAAATATTTATAGAATAAGGCATGAAGTGGGTGGTTTTAAGATGGGTCTTACAAGGCAGGGAGGTGGCTGTGATTTGGCAGAGTTTAATGCCATCATAACTCTGGACTGGGGGACACAGAGACGTGACAAGAGCATTGATGATCAAGCTATTAGTGTTAATAAGCAATTCCAATTGGTTCACAGTTATGTTTTACAAGAACATGCATTTCCTGGAGTAAGAAGCTAAGCTGTTTTTGCCTCCTTCCAACATTAAAATAGGCAATTCTCTTTGATTTCAGAAGTACAAGGGCAAGACTATATACTCGTTTGTTTTCTCTCTTCCCTTTATGATTTGGCATTTCTATATGCTATGGAATGGGAAGCATGATAACTGGAATTGTGAGTCTACAGTCTCTAAAAGTTAAGTGGGAGCCTGAGAATCTGAATAGTGCATGTGATTTGTTTGTTTATTTTACTTTGTTTTTTCTTGCTTAACTCCTGGGTGGCTTCTTAATGTCATGTAGCCAGCATCATCACCATGCTCACCATCCACTAGGCATTATTACTGCATTTTGAATGATGGGTTGGTCAATTTTAGTAGAAAATGAATCATAGAGCTTTTTAATTCCTCAAGTTAATATTAGTTGTTTTTACCCTCTTTATTAATATTCTGTTTGTATTATTATATTGAGTTTTTCATGGTTCTTAGTACTTTCATTTTTGAATTTGAAAATTTATAGCGTAATACTCTCTGGATACAGGATTTTTCTGTTTCTTATGTTTTAACTGTGAACATAAGAATGTCTGTGAATTTTATCTATACTTTTAGAAAAGTTCTGGAGTACTTGAGCTATATTATTGAAGTAAATAGTCTGAGACATTGGGATTTGGAGTATTTTATTGAGCATGTCTGAAGTATATAATTAATATCTAAAATACAATATGTATTGTTTTACATCTGCAGTCTAGCAACTGGAGAACAGTAAAAAAAAAAAAAAAAAAAAAAAAAAAGATCAAAGGCCCTAAACATGTGGTAGCAACTGGGGGAAAAAATGAATTTAATCCATTACTTAACACTTCTGGATGCTTATAGTAATTTAAACCAATTGAAAAGTAAGATACTTGTTCTGGCCAGCAAAAGTCCTTTCTAAGAATTATGTATGGTAAGAGGATATGAGAAACTGATCAAGCAAGGGTTTTGAAGTCTCATTAACCATGGACTTTTTAGTGACTCGACATGGATATCGGAGACCTGAGTTTATTTTGAAATGACAGCAATTCCCTAACAATATTTGAAACCTATTTTGGTCACTGCTGTCAATGTGATTGTCTTTTCTTTACTTTTTTTTTTTTAAGTCATATTTCAGTCATGTTTGTCAAGGAAGTGGAGAACAAGTCTTCAGCAGCTTTTTTATGCTAAAAAGCAAGTTCTGGTTTTATTATTAAATTAATAGTTTTTATGTAGGGAGAATTTGTGGAAACCATACTACAGATAACAATGTGGCCTCTTTCCTTTCTTTGAGTTAATTTTCCTACTCTTAACTAGAATGTATGTATATACATTCACACAGTAAAAGATATGTGTGTGTGAATCTGCACTGCACATCTGAATTTTCTTAATATAAACATATATGTGAAATACCAAGTGAGACAGGTTATGATTTATGTCATTCATATAACATGAGTTAAAGTCTATTTAGTAACACAGCTGCCAAATTAAGGAGAGACAAATATAAGTCTCTGGGGCTAAATGTAGGTGACTGTGCTTCAGTGATTTATGAGTATGGTCATGAAATTGAATTTAACAACATACAAACAGAATTTATCGAGTACTTATTAAGTGCCAGGAACCCATGCTGCAAATTTAGAAATAAACGACTTTGGTTCTGAAAATTTCACAGTATGTTGTTCCTTGTTATCCAGGGGGGATTGGCTTCACAGCCCCCCACAGATAACAAAACACACTAATGCTCACATCCCCTCCTTAAAATAGCAGATAACCTACATGCATCCTCCCATATACTTTACGTTGTATCTAGATTACATATAATACCTTGCATAATATAAAGTGCCATGTAAGTAGTTGTAAATACAATGTAAATATTACACAAATATTTGCCTGTACAAGTCAAATTTAAGCTTTGTTTATTAGAACTTTCTATAATTTTTTTCCAAATATTTTTGATCCACAATTGGTAGAACCCTTGGTATGAAGGGCCAACTGTATAACTGTAAAGTAAAACCAATTAACTAAACAATATGATAAGTAATAGAAGTATGTAAATAAAATTGATACTGCCCAAGTGTAATATTCAAAATGTTAAAATGGCATGATCTTCACACAGATATAAAAGTGTCAAATATTTTGTTAAACTCTTTAATTAATAAGAGAGTCATCAAGGTGACTGACCCGATTCAAAGAGCATTCGTGGCGCTAGGTATTTATAGGCAACCTTTTGTTGTTGTTTTTTGCTGTTCAGTTGCTTAGTCGTGTCCAGCTCTTTGTGACTCCATCGACAGCAGCACACCAGGCTTCCCTGTCTATCACCAATCCTGGAGCTTGCTCAAATTCGTGCCCATAGAATTAGTGATGCCATCCAACCATCTCATCCTCTGTCATCCCCTTCTCTTCCTGCCTTCAATCTTTCCCAGCATCAGAGTCTTTTCCAGTGATTCAGTTCTTCGCATCAGTTGGTCAAAGTATTAGAGCTTCAGCTTCAGTATCAGCCTTTCCAATGAATATTCAGGACTGATTTCTTTTAGGATTGACTGGTTTGATCTCCTTTCAGTCCAAGAGACTTACAGAAGCCTTCACCAGCACCACAGCTCAAAAGCAGCAATTCTTTGGGGCTCAGCTTTCTTTATGGTCCAGCTCTCATATTCATACATGACTGCTGGAAGGATCATAGCTTTGACTATACAGACTTTTGTCAGCAAAGTAATGTCTCTGCTTTTTAAAATGCTGTCTAGGTTGGTCATAACTTTTTTCCCAAGGAGCAAGCATCTTTTAATTTCATGGCTATGGTCACCATCTGCAGTCATTTTGGAACCTTAGGAAGCATCACTATAAACAATGCTAGTGGAGGTATGGAATTCCAGCTGAACCATTTCAAATCCTAAAAGATGATGCTGTTAAAGTGCTGAATTCAATATGCCAGCAAATGTGGAGAACTCAGCAGTGGCCACAGGACTGGAGAAGGTCAGTTTTCATTCCAATCCCAAAGAAAGGCAATACCAAAGAATGTTCAAACTACCGCACAAATTTCTGTGTAACCTCACTCTGTTTGGGATATTTTCACAGCAGTAACCAGTGAGTCGAGCAAAGCACATCCCCTAGATGATTTTTCAGTGAGTCTTTGCCCCTGCATGCTCTTGTACTGCCCATCGCTTCCCTTATTTTTTGAGTCTTCCATGTTTTTTTATTAATAAAAAAAAGTTCACGCACAATGGATTGTGGGACAGAGGAAGGCTAGTGAGATTCCGAGTCAGAGAAAGTTAAGGAGAGAAAGCCCCTGAGGTAAACCTTCTATAAAAGAGTAGGAAACGTCCATAAAGACAGTCTCTTTTCAGGGTGAGCAGGGGTTGGATGGACAGTGCCTGGTAGAAGGAAACGAGAAATAGGTGAACTCCACGTGCCATTGCTTGAGCAGTTGTGTATTTAATTGTGTGACAGATGGATCACGGGGACCAAGGGCCAGTGTATAAGAGATATTTCCTTGAGACTTTCTTATATTGGTTATGGCGGTGGTTTTTAAAAAGTCAGAAAGTCAAATCATCTGTGTACTGGCAAGGAGTCATAAATTAGTTATTTTTAAAGCCATAAATTCCTATGTCAGAGACTTGACAGTCTTTTGGAAGAAAATGGCAAGGGTGATGAAAGCAGAAGGCAGTGAGGATGGAGGTCAGGATCCACGAGGCGCTACAGCCGAGCAGAGCCTCTAACTGTCAGCCCTACCCATGAAGTCTGTCTTCTTTACTCCAGGGGCTTTTTCTCTCCCCGTCTCTTTCATTTTTATTCCTCTTCCGTTCCTCTCCTCTCTTACCCCTGACGTGAAATGTCATCTGGAAGCCATCACCATCTATACCTCATTGGCTGAGCAAGATGCATCTGAAAAAAACACCATCTATTTCTCTCTGATATTAATTTTCCTTTTACAAAACAAGTCACATCCAGAAATGTCTGTTAATTAAAATCCCTTTTACTAGTTGAGCTTTCCCAGAGGGTAAAAAACTTTGGGCCATGGGATTATTCGATCTTTTTTAGCGTTATTTGCAAGGAGGTGATAAAATATGAGCATATCTCAAACCCTTGGCCTTGCTGTATGAACCGCCCTGGTTAGAAATTTCCGGCTCCATTTGACGTGGTATCAAACCAGGAGAGCTCTAGTTACAAAATAAATGAGGTGCTGCCGTCGTAATCCATTGATATACAGCATTTATTTTATTTTAGCCTTTAAAAATAAAAACTATTGACAATCGATCTTAGATTTATAACGTTTAGTACTGATTTTGGAGAAGGACAGTCTGGTTTTCCACATCAAACCTGTCCAACATTTCACTTTTCATGTGGTCCCTTAGAATTAATTAGGGAACAATTTAAAAAGGGCCACTCTAGGATTTAATCTATTAATAATATTTGTGTAACCCCCCCCAAATTATGAATGCTTATTTTATTCATTTCTAATTGGGCAATTCCACATTTTACCAACAAGTACAATTAATAAGCAGATTAATGCAAATTGGTTTGCTTTGACTGAGGATCTGAATCCTTTCAATAAAGAAACCCAGATTTTTGTGTGTCTTGGGGGGAACACACACACCCACACACGCATGCCCGTGCGCACACACACAGAATCTTTCCTGTACACTTTGCTTTTATGGTAACTTAATCATCTTGGGTCTTTTTAGATGAATAGCAGGTTTTAGGCTCTAGGAAGAAAGTCTATATTCTGAATGAAATAGCTCCTATTTACATGAACCCATTAGCTGTAATTAGCATTTGAGTTTTAATGATACTGTATGGTGAAGCTGATTATGCCTGTGGGACCAAAGATGCAAGTCACTTCTATTGTTTATTGTATGCAAATCTAGCCACTCAGCTTAATTAGATGTTGAAATCCAGAACAATTATCAACAATTGCTTGAGTAGTAATAAGCAGCATGAACTGCCCATCATGACTTTTTAAATGGCAGAGACTTATAAGTAATTGATTTGGCTCTGACAAAATGTACAGAACTCAGAGCCCATAATTTGCACAACATAGTCAATGTTGGACCAATCTGGCTGACAACATTTTTGAGTCTTTCTATTTCCTCTAAGAGTGTCTTTTTGATTTGTGACTACTAATGCAAGGTGTCTCTTATAATAAAAGGAAGTTCAAAATAAAACTTAATATTTTAAGAAAAGCCAGATGGTGGACTCTTTTCAATCGGATATTTAATGGTTTATAATCTGGTGGGATTCTAAAAGGTCAGTAAATAGAGTTCTTTCCAGTTATTGACACATTATACTCTGTTTATATTGTGAATAAATATCATTCCATGAGTTAGCATGTTGTGATGTTCTTCAACACAGCAGAACCTGGGAAAATGGTAATGTAAATGCAGATGATCTCATCTTCCGTGACTGCAGAATTGCAGGGAAAAAGTGGAAAGCGGTGGCCATATGATCACACTGCAAACTCTCCTCTGGTTTCCTGGCCCCAGTGTTCACATTAGGTTTTAGTTTGTCCTATAGAGGACATATTCAAAGCATATTCACACTAAACTGGGAGTGACTTGCTTCCATTCACTTTTCCAAGACCAGTTGTATCTGAAAGTAGGACCCAGAGAGTTAAAAGCATTATCTGAAAGAAGAGGTACCAACTTCCAGCCATCTGATGAGGTATTTTGAGATGTCTTCCCTGGGTTCCTCAAATCCAGCTATATACTGCCCTGTCCCACTGCACCTGAACAATAAGCCTTCAACCTTTCTTAGCAAGCTTCTGCTATCAAGATGTTGAGATAGGGGTGCTATCATGTGACACAAGTTTTCTATATAATTGTAGCTGCATGTAGAAATACAGCTGCTTCTTAATAGATAGCAGATCTAAAGAGGGACAAATCACAAGCAGGTTCCAGTTAAATTTGTATTTCCTACAAATACACCAATGACATTGTACTCTCTTGTCTTCCTCCCTCCTTCCCTTCTCTCTCTCTCTTTTCTTTCTTTATTTTTTTCTTCTACTTTTCCTGAGCTTTCTCTCACTTGGAGAGGAAAAGCAGAGACTGTAAGCATTCACATAGACATTGATCTGTTTTGAATTAGCTCAGTATGTTAACAAAGAGAAAAAAAGTGACTGGCTACCATTGTTCTGAAGGTTGATTTCTGATTTCTCTAACTTCTGTTGTATCTGGATTTCTCTCCCCATTTTTCAAAGAATGACCCTCAATAGCTAAATAAATCAGCTAATAAAATGTTTTACCATCTGCTAACGGTCCCTGAGTGTGTCACATGTGTGTTTGAAGGCTTCAGAAGCAAATCCAATGGATGGAAACCACAGGCCACTGGGAAAAGCAGCACGATCAGCTTTCAAAACACTGCAGAGCCCCCCTCTTCACTTTAAGACTTTGCCTGTAAATATTTACATTGCTTGCCCAGATGGTGGCAGAATTGGAAAATGTGGGTAATTTTTTTCATATCTCTTAATAAGGTAAAAATAAATTCATAAATAGGAGTTGTATACTCTCACAAACACGTTCTGTTGATTTGAAAAGTTTTGTTTCTTTGTAATGTTTCTGTATCATATCAAGAGGAAGTGAAAAGATACAAGTTTTCTTCAGATTTTGAGGATGGTGTATTTTCATACTGCCCTCACCTAAATAAACCTGAGTCCTTGGGAGCTTCTAAAATATTTCGATTCCACGCAATGAACTTTCATTGCATACTTACCATGTGCCATACATTCCGAGATGGTTAAAGAGCCTCTCCTGTGCAATCAGGCCAATAAAAGATTGTACAGTTAAAGGAGAGAGGATGAGACTCTTGCTAAGTAGCTATGAGCAGGTCTTGGCCAGCATTCCTGATGGCTTCCTCACCAACCAGGCGGTGCCAGATGCCTGTTTTCTCACCTGGGGAGTGACAGTTACCTCCTGCCGGCTCTCCCTGCTTCTAACTCCCTTCCTGTCCAACCCATCCTCAGAATCACAGATTTTCCACATTTCAGTTCCATGCCACTTGCCTCTTCTTTGAATGGATCCCTTAGACGGATCCACGGTCCTTTATACCAAGTCTCAAATCCTCAAGATGGTTTTCAAAGCCAGTCATAATCTGTCTCTTGATCACCCCCAGAGACCCTGTCTCCCACCATGGTTGTTGGCACCCCCAACTTTTTGGCTCACTCACACAGAACTACTCACAGCGGCCCAGATGGGATGTCTTTGTCTGCCTCTGTGCCGTTCTCCATTAAAGAAGACCAGCCACTGGCAAGAGCAGCGTGGGTGTGAGGGCCTCTCTTTTATTCTTGAATGGCAGCACATGAGAAGGCTGGGCAGAGAGTCTAACTGGGGAAGGTGGGTGGAGTGTTTGTAGGCATTAGCAGGAAGAGGGAGGAATTATTCTTGGGGATGAGCAGCCATTGGTTTAAACAATTTGGATTTGGTCAGAGAGGTAGAGAGAGACAGCTGGGGGCTAAAGTCGCATGCTAGAAGGAATGGTTTTGGGAACAGGGCCCTGTAAAGCCTCAGGGGAAACCTCTCTCCCCTCAGGGCCCTCGTGTCTGTGTGTGGAACTGTGCTTCTGTTCCCCGTCTCTGTGCGCCCACGCCTGCCTGGCTAACTTCTAGTAACTGTGGTTCAGCGTCTGCCCCACACCTCCTGGGAACTCATCCCCTGCCTCCAGCCAGAGACCCCGAAGTTCTGAGCTCAGATCTGGAAGAGAGCCCGTCTCAGAGTGTTGTAATTTGCTGTTTGCTTTTCTGCCTGCCGTGCCGCCTTTCTGCCCAGTGTCTGGAGGGCAGGGACAGGCCTTGGCCACCTTTGTGTCCACAGAGCCCGGCAGGATGCCTGACGCAAAACAGGCTCTCAATACTCCTTGTCCAGTGTGTGTAGTGAACGTGGAACAGTGTCAGACATTCCCTGGGAGCCTCCACCTCCGACCTCACCCCCTGGGAGGTCACTAGCCTCTCCCTCTGTCCACCCCTTCTCATCAACAGATTGCTTGGCTTTTCTCCTTTGGATTTGGAGGCTGGGCAGAATAAACAAACACAAATCAGGAAGTGGGAGGGGAGTATGGGGAGTTGGTGAGAAAGGACAGAGAAATGGACAGGGAAAGGCTGACATTTGTGTGAGGCTGCCAGGGCTAACACCATGACAGGCGGCCCGGACCTAAGTTTCGGCTTCCCTCGAAATGGTAAGATTCCCTACCCCCATCAGGCCACCTGGAGCCAGCCAATCAATATGCACCCAGTAAGAAAAAGGGAATCTATCAGGGCAAAGCTGAAAAGCCTGCGAACGCCCAAGTTTGAAAAAAGTCCGCGTAAGTTTGGACCAATAAAATTGTTTTGCAAACATGTAACCAATCCGCTTAAGCCAGCTACCAACTGCTTATGCTAACCCTATAAATTTGTGTAACAGCTTGGGCTCAGGGCTCTCTGACCCCGCACCACTGCACTGGATGCGGCAGGAGCCCTGACTTGAGTCAGCAATAAACTTCCCTTTTTGCGAGTTGCATTGTCTTGGAGGCCTTCTCTCTTCCCACTCGGGGATTCGGACATTGGGCATAACAATTTGAGGAGAGACTGCGAGCAGGGAGAGCTGTAGATTTGTTTCAGTTGATGTGTTCTGCTTGAGAAGGAGGTTTCCAAGAGCAGAACAGGATTTCAGAAAACTGTGGTCGCCAAAAGGAGGAAACGGAGTATAAGATCATTATTGAGAGTTATGATATTGGTAGGGGCTTCCCAGGGGGCGCTAGTGGTAAAGAATCTGCCTGCCAATGCAGGAGACTTAAGAGACTCTGGTTCGATCCCTGGGCTGGGAAGATCCCTTGGAGAAGGGCATGGCAACCCACTCCAATATTCTTGCCTGGAGAATCCCATGGATAGAGGAGCCTGGTGGGCTACATTCCATGGGGTCTCAAAGAGCGGGACATGACTGAAGAGGCTTAGCATGTACATGTTATTGGAGATATCTTTTAAGAAACATCTAAAAATTAAAATTCTGACTAATTAAAATTGTATCTAAAGTAGATTAGAAATCCTTTTTTGTCTTCCTTCTTCTCTCCCTCCCTCCCTGCCTTCACCTCTCTCCCTTCTTTCCCTCCTGTCTCAACTCTCGGCATGAGTATAGGGTTCAGACTGTGAGAATCTAGGAATCCTAAGGGTTACGAATGAGGGAATGAATTAACTATTGAGCAAGTAAATGAATAAGTGACCATGTTTCCCTCAGGGTCATGGCCAAGATAGCAGCTGGAATCTCCACCCATGAACTCCCCAGAAAAAAACGCCTTCCCTCCAGACCTTGGGAAACAGGAAGCTGCAGCCCGTAATATAATCGATTTTTTTTTTCTTTCTGTTCATTGTCTCTTCAGAAGAGAAATGCCTTCTGAATTATCTTCCTTAAAACCCCAGAACCACAAGATTTCCGTCAGCCTTTTCTGAATGGGTGGCGACATTATCAACAGCATTCATTCTCAAATCCTCTTGACAGAATATGTGGTTCAGATGGCAGCCTTTTCTATATTTTTACGTTATTTTTGTCAGATTATGAATCGCTCCTTTCACAGCTCTCCATGGGACGCAGGTAAAACCATTCACTATCTCAGCCTTCCCAGAGAGCGTGTCCCTGCCTCTTCCTCACACGGACACTGCACCACACAGGCCAGCCAGGCCAGCACAGCTCAGCCTCCCTGCCTCTTCCGGTGCCTGGGCGAGGCTTTCCCTCGGGGCCTGACCCCGTCTCACCCTTCCCAGCCTTCTGCTCACCCATCCTCCAGCGGCCAACTCCCCTCCCCTCCTTCCCCCTCCAGCCCTCTCCCTGTGGTTGCCTGAGATGCATGGATTATTGCTAAATGAAAAGTGGACAGGCAAGTACATTTTAAGGTGAAATGACTAACTAATGATAAATATTGTCTGGCTCTCAAGGGAATCCTTTGGAATAAAATCATAGTCAAGATGGGATAACTAGTAGAATGATAATCTGTTCTGCAAACTGTCCCCTGAGGAGATTTGTCCATAGGCTCTGGGGCCGCCTTCCTGTCCTTTAGGGTTTTCTGCAGCGGCTATCACTGTAATACTGAGGACTGGGATGCAACTTTGTCAGTCTTGAGCAGGCAGACCCAGAGAGAGATTTGTGAGGAAGACAGTTCATGCTTTGCCTGCACCTGTCTTCTCAACCCCTATTGTTTTCCATGGGTGCCCCTGAAACCCTCTTGCTCTTTGCTTTTACACACTCTGCCTGGATAACAAGGCTTCTGTTTACCACTTTAATTAATTAATTACTTCAATGTACATTTGGCACCTCCTCGCCCCATTATAAGACTTCCCTGGTGGCTCAGATGGTGAAGCATCTGCCTGCAATGCGGGAGACCCAGGTTCGATCCCTGGGTTGGGAAGATCCCCTGGAGAAGGAAATAGCAGCCCACTCCAGTACTCTTGCCCGGAAAATCCCATGAACAGAGGAGCCTGGTGGGCTACAGTCCATGGGTTCACAAAGAGTCGGACACGACTGAGCGACTCCACCACTACAGCCCCATTTTTATGTGATAGTAACACCTTAAGCTGTGATCTCATTTAAGAGAATTTGCATTTATTAAAAGAGTTTGGAAAACTTACTGCTTTTAAGCCCCCAAAGAAGTAAATTTCCAATGGTTGGTGACCTATCTGGTTAGGAGACTTAAGCATAGACTATGAGATTACAAGATATCGGCAAGCAGAGCCAAGAGGTAGATTTCCCATGAAGTTGATACAACTTCAGCTGGGCTTCCCAGATGCTGCTAGTAGTAAAGAATCTGTTTGCCAATGGAGGAGACTTAAGAGACCTGGGTTCAACATATGGGTAGGGAAGGTCCCTTGGAGGAGGGCATGGAAACCAACTCTAGTGTTCTTGCCTGGAGAATCCCATGGAGAGAGGAGCCTGGTGGGCTACAGTCCATTGCATCGCAAAGAGTCAGACACGACTGAAATAACTTAGCACGCAGGCACCCAGGGCCCACACTTGCACATAACAGCTGTTAAAAATGCATTTTCTTTTTGATAAATAGGCCTTTAAAACTGAGTAAATTTCAGGCCCTACAAAATAAGGAAACCAAATGACCCCCACTCTCCCCTCCAAAAAAAAAAAATCCTAGAAGACTTATGAGGGTAAAAGCCAGTTTATTTCAATTCAGTTCAGTCGTTCAGTCATGTCTGACTCTTTGTGACCCCATGGACTGCAGCATGCCAGACTTCCCTGTCCATCACAAACTCCAGGAGCTTGCTCAAACTCATGTCCATCAAGTCGATGATGCCATCCAACCATCTCATCCTCTGTCATCCCCTTCTCCTCCTGCCTTCAATCTTTCCCAGCATCAGGGTCTTTTCCAGTCAGTCACTTCTTCACATCAGGTGGCCATAGTATTGGAGCCTCAGCTTTAGCATCAGTCCTTCCAATGAATATTCAGGAATGATTTCCTTTAGGATTGACTGGTTGGATCTCCTTGCAGTCCAAGGGACTCTCAAGAGTCTTCTCCAACACCACAGTTCAAAAGCATCAATTCTTCAGCACTCAGCTTTCTTTATGGTCCAACTCTCACATCCATACATGACTACTGGAAAAACCGTAGCTTTGACTAGATGGACCTTTGACAGCAAAGTAATGTCTCTGCTTTTTAATATGCCATCTAGGTTGGTCATAGCTTTTCTTCCAAGGGGCAAGTGTCTTTTAATTTCATGGCTGCAATCATCATCTGCAGTGATTTTTAGAGCCCAGAAAAATAAAGTCTGTCACTGTTTCTATTGTTTCCTCATCTATTTGCCATGGAGTGATGGAACTGGATGCTATGATGCTCGTTCTTTGAATGTTGTTTTAAGCCAGTTTTTTCACTCTCCTCTTTCACTTTCATCAAGAGGCTCTTTAGTTCCTCTTTGCTTTCTGCCATAAGGGTGGTGTCGTATGCATATCTAAGGTTATTGATAATTCTCCTGACAATCTTGATTCCAGCTTGTGCTTCATCCAGCCCAGCATTTTGCAAGATGTACTCTGCATATAGGTTAAATAAGCAGGGTAACAATATACAGCTTTGACGTACTCTTTCCCAATTTTGAACCAATCTGTTGTTCCATGTCTGGTACTATTGCCTCTTGACCTGCATTCAGGTTTCTCAGGAGGCAGGTCAGGTGGTCTGGTACTCCCATCTCTTTAGGAATTTTCCACAGTCTGTTGTGATCCACACAGTCAAAGGCTTTGGCGTAGTCAATAAAGTAGACTATTTCCCTGTTTCTTGCTAAAACATCACTGGCACATTGTAGGAGGTCAGAAAAAAGTATCAAATGTTGGATAAATGAGCAATACCTATAAAGTGCCTGATTCTTTTTCTGGCTTATAGTATGGTTTCAATACATATTTGCTAAAAGAACAATCACTTTGATGAGTGAGTGAATGAATGTGAAAAGTAGTTGAACCCTAAGTCTCTCTGGAGAAATGTGCTCTTTTTGTCCTACCCTCCCTCATTCATCTTTGGGGCAGCCAGCTCACATCCCCACCCCAAGCCCAGTTAATCTAACAAGGGTGAGTGCCTCCAGAAATAGTTTCAGAACACGAACTGCCTTTTCCCCTAAGACACCATGTGACCCACTGTGGTTAGTCAACAGGCTCTTGTTAACGGAGGTACAGTTTTGTGGAAACACTACACTTCCATCTATGAAATGCTAGATTTTCAAATTAGATACGTGGGATTTGTTCCCAGCCTTCCCACCCCTAACATCTGTAATAAAGCACTGCCTAACACACAATTATATTCTTAGGGAAAAATGAAAAACTTGTTTGAAGAACTCAACCCTTATTAACACCATTTTTGTTTCAGTAACAGTAACCATTAAACAGTTATGTATTTAACCTCTGTAGTCTTTAAGCCTGCTAAAATGTCTAATTAGCTAATTAGGAAATTAATTATGTGCTAAAAAAAAGGGAAATTTGAAAATTGTCTATGGATATATAAAACTGTGTTTAAAATAAACTTCTGTTTTGAGGCTTTAGTGCTGTCTCAGTGTATTAACATTTCGTGATTCTTTGCATTGGTTAAATTTTTTTTCACAAAAATGTTGGAAAGTTTCCCAAAGTTCTCCCTTCCGACCTCCTGGTGTATATGAAACAGAGTATTGGATCTATCTAGTCAAATCATAGTTGGAATTGTATTTTGTAAGAGGCTGATTCCTGGGAAGTCATTCCAAAGCTTCTTATAGGAAAAATTATTTCATTTTATGGGGTCGAGATTTCTCCATCATAAGTCAATGATGTGTAAATTGGTTCTCAGGACTTTCTTTTTGATATTTATAATAATCAGTCTTTGAAGCATTTAACACAGAAATGAGTCTGACCCCAAGATCACTGGTGAGAGGCTGCTCTTTTGTTCCTCTTCAGCCTTATACGCACACACTGTTTACACCCAGTGTGTGAACGGCAGGCACTCCATGCTGTTTCCATTCACTATGTGAATGGTGGGGACTCAAAAGTCCTGAAGGCGCAGAATGAGCAGGCGCTTTCCAAATGCATGTTGGAAAGAAGACATTGGTCACTTTCAGGTCAATTATCTTGTCCAATTTGGAAAGTACAATAATCCGTATAAGACACTTCCAAGTAAGGTACATTACATATGGACTAGTGTTTGCAATTTCCAATCAGTCTTCCCATCCAGCACTCCTTTCCTGTGACCCGAGTGTTCCTTCTCCCTGTCCGTCTGCATTTACCATGGTGCTTCTTTCTGTTGGGAAGTTTTTATATTTGGCCGTGCTCTTCTCTTGACTTTGAAAGGAAATCCACTATTTCCTGAGATCCTAAAAATTAAACTTTCCTGTCCAACTGACACTTTCCGTACTGTGAGCTGCAAAGAAAATAAACACCAACAGTGATGGTGAGATTTTGACTTTTTAAGAGAACTGCTGACTAAGCATAAAAGAACTCCAGAAGACCTGGAGATGAAAGGGACCGTCTGGGTAGCTAAGTGATTGATTCCTCCACTGTCACATAGAGCATCTAGATGCAACTGTTGGCTCTGATAATCAAGTGCTGTGTTTGCAGGAACACAGTGTATAGCGGATGGTGGGAGGATTCAGGTCTTGGAGTTGTCTGACAATAGAGTGTGCTCCAATTCTGCCTTCCCTACCGTTGTAATAGCTACAGTAGTGAACAACTTATGTAATTACTCTGAGCATTGGTTTCTTTATCTTTGAAGTGGGAATACTAATATCTACCTGGCCAGGTTGTAAGGATTGAAGATAATGTACACCAGGCACTTATCACAGTGGTTGGTTGGTGCACAGGCACTAAATAAACAGTAGCTATTGTTATAATGATGACTGCAAGGTCTTTACTCTTCTATGAAGGGTGAAGTGAGCTGAGACACTTCTAAGAGCTTAATAAAGCAGCCTTGCCTCATGACTGGTAAGAAGCAGGAGACATGAGGAATCTCAGGGATTCACGCAGAGAGGCAAGACTATATATAGCCATCAAGATACATTTGTAGTAGGCTGAGAGTCCAGCTGTAAATAAAAGTCCCATTTTCAAAAAATTAAATTTTATTGGAATATAGTTGATTTACAATGTTGTGCTAGTTTCTGCTATTCAGCAAAATGAGTCAGTCATATTTACACATGTGTCTACTTTCTTTTGGAGTCTGTTCCCATGCTCAGCTTCCTTGGTGGCTCAGTGGTAAAGAGTCCACCTGCCATTTCAGGAGACTTGGATTTGATCCCTGGGTGGGGAAGATCCCCTGGAGAAGGAAATGGCAACCCACTCTAGTATTCTTGGCTGGAGAACCCCATGGGTGGAGGAGCCTGGTGGGCTACAGTCCATGGGTCGCAAAAGAGTAGGACGTGGCTGAGTGCCTAAAAACAACAGCAAGCCATACAGGCCCTACAGAGCATTGAGGGGCTCCTTATTAATTACTGCTTCACGCATAGCAGTGTGTGTGCTAATCCCGGTCTTCTAGTTTTCCCCTCCCCTGCCTTCTCCCCCTTGGCAACCTTGAGTTGTTTTCTACATCTGTAACTCTATTTCTGTTATATAAATAGCTTCATTTGTACCTTTTTTTTTAGGATTCCACATGCAAGCGATATCATATGATATTTATCTTTCTCTGTCTGACTTACTTCACTCAGCATGACTCTCGCTAGGTCCATCCATGTTGCTTCAAATGGCATTTTTTGTTGTTTCTTTTTGTGGCCGAGTAACATTGCATTGTACGTTCTTCCACCAGTGGACATTTAGGGTGCTTTCACGTCCTGACTGTTGTAAATCTTGCTACAATGAACATGGCGTGCACTGTGGTTTTTTTGTTTGTTTGCTTTTGTTTGTTCTGATGAGTCCAGTCTGACTGAGGCTGCATTTTGAATGCTTCACAATTAGGCTCCAGTAGATTGGTGCTTAACCACACTGGGGCTGTGTGCCCTTCACATTCATAAACACATGAACACATAGAACCAAACCAGTCTTGGGACATGTCAGACCCTGTTTTTCTGCAAAAGTGATTTTGATTTTTCCTCTAGTGCCTACTCTTGATACAATGGTGCTATTGGGTGTCTCTCTTTCTTACTTGACTTCTATTCCTCTGTCCTATTTATGTTGAGCTAATGAAAGGGTTGTGTGAACAATGGGGCAGTTAAGTTTTTTATCCTTTGATATGAAGGACCTATATCTTCTAACTCTTCTTCACACTTCTCTCAAGTTTTGACTCAGGTGGGGATGCTGGGCTTTGTTCATTCGTTCATTAATTATTGAACACCTACCATATTAGGCACTCTCCTATGTGCAGAGGCAAAATCATGAGCAAAACAAACAAGTTCCTGGCTTCGCTGATTTCATTTTCTTCTGAGAAAGATAAACACGAATCAAATAATCCCAGAAATAAAAATATTTTATTGCAAATTGAAATTTGTATAAATTTTGATTGCTTTTGATTATAAAAGTAAAATCCTCATTATAAAGAACTTACAATCAGAGTAGTACAGATGGTTCCTGACTTAGGATTGTTCATTTTGTGATTTTTGATGATGTGGAAACTGTATTCATTCAGTAAAAGCTATACTTGGAATTTTGATCTTTTCCTGGGCTAGCAACATGTCATATGATCCTCTCTCTTGATGCTGGGCAGCTCCCAGTCAGCCATATACTTTGAACCTTTCTAGATCTAGACAACATTCTGCTTTTCACCCTAAATAGAGTAGTCAATAAATTAAATGAGATAGTCAATCAACCCTGTTACAAAGTTGGCTGTGCATTAGATGGTTTTTTCCAACTGTTGGCTAAAGTGTTCCAATCATGTTTAAGTTAGGCTGAGCTAAGCTGTGATGTTTGGTAGGTTAGGTGTAGTAAATACATTTTTTTGGCTTACAATATTATCAATCTATGATGGATTGGACATTACCAATTGGACATTACCCCAGCACAGGGATCTGTTATCACTTTTTTTTAAGTCATTTTTTTTGGCCACACCACAGGGCATGTGGAATCTTAGTTCCCCAACAAGGGATTGAACCCATGCCCCCTGCATTTGAAGGGCAGAGTTTTAACCAGGAACACCAGGGAAGTCCTTGTCATCACTTTCAGTGATGTCGTAATACTGAAGAATTTTATCAAACTCCATTAGTTTCATAAAAATCATTCAGATTTGTGAACTTTGAAATCCTGGCCAACTTTGCCTCATTCATTCAACACATACCGGCGGCATCCCTTCCGTGCCAGGCACTATGTGGTGCCATAAAAGATGAAATGCAAAGTCCTTGCCCTCAAGGCTGGTGAGCTGTGCTTTTGTCCTAGATTTAATCAAGAAAAAAATGTATCATCCTAATGTTGACTCTTAACCTAGAATTTGTCAGAATTCTTGCACTGGATTAAGGGAGATTAAATGAGGTCATACCTATAAAGCTCTTAGCGTAGAGTCTCACACATGCTAAGTACTCAGTAGATGTTATTGCGCTTATGTTTATCACCTTCATTAATACCATCATCATTATTAATTACTGCTTGTAAATAGAATTATTCCTAAACTATCCCAATGTAAGAATGTTCTCAGGAAATGCAAATGGACAGTTCTCAGTAGGGGTGTTTTTACTCTTTACTTTCCCTTATCAATTTCTCACTACTTTGTTCAAGTTACTGAATTTGAAAAATGCCACTGGTTGTGTTCTTAGAGATTGATTCGTGTTGTTGACTGATGAGTAATAATTGGATTGTGAATTGTGATTTGGCTCTGAAATATATATTCTTTAAAATCAGGCAAAAGCCCTAACTTCCCAGCCTAGGGCTGGTTGAAAGTGTGTCTTAACAGTCTGGAATCTGCAGAGGAGCCAGGCTCAGCAGCCTAGCTTTCTTGTGAATCCCAGGTGTTTCTCTGAGATGGCTTCTTCAAAGGTCATGCGGGTAATTGTAAAGAAGGAAACAATGAGGGTTCAAAATGCCATGGCCTTTCTGTTCATGTGTGTCTCCAAGGACTATTTAGAGATTTTCTGCACTCTGCAGGAAGACCCAAATGTAAGCCATTATCGACAAAGAAGAAAATATATTTTAAAGTATCTACAGCTCTTGCCTTTAAGGAAGGAAGCTTCCACTAGCTACTTATTGCAGGTTTTAGGCAAAAAAAAAAAAAAAACCACACACGCATACACAAAAAAACAACTCCTTTCATTATCAGGAAATGGAATCCAATCTAATCACAGACATTACCTTTTTTTGACGGCACTGCAAGTGAACAGAAATGCAGCATAACCAGAATTCTAGGAAAAACCAGATGCACTTGACAGCCATTTTACATTTAGGAAGCATTTGCGAAACACTGGGGCACACGTGGTTGGATTGGAAGGGGCTGGGGTCAGAGAAATGATCCATGTTCACTGCCTCCCCCAAGAGTCAGTAATACATTTTCTTATCACTGGTGTCATGGAGTTGCAGGGAGCAATAGGTGAGGTAATGGACCTTCGCATGATGCCTACATGTCAAGTGTGCATTGAATACTGGGCTGTTATTTCAGTATCCCGCTAAGGACCCCTGTTGTATGCAGCGCAGGAACCTACAACTGGGCTTCCCAGGTGGCGCTAGTGGTAAAGAACCCACCTTCCAATGCAGGAAACATAAAAGACATCAGCTTGATCCCTGGGTCGGGAAGATCCCCTGAAGATGGACATGGCAACCCACCCCAGCATTCTTGCCTGGAGAGTCCTATGGACAGAGGAGCCTGGTGGGCTACAGTCCATAGGGTCACAAAGAGTTGGACATGACTGAAGCAACTTAGCATGCATACCATTGCAATAATATCTATTCCCATTTATTAAGCAGCTACCCTGGCCAGACACATTTCCTATTTTCTCTAACATTTATGAAGTTCTGAAAGGTATTGTTTACTTCATTTTATAAGGAATGAGAGTTGGAGAAGTTAAGCAAAGCACCCAAAGACACGGGGCTACTCAAAAGCTTGGCTGGACTCAGGGCTCCTGTCAAGGTCTTTTTATAAGTGATGATTGCTGTTGAATTCTGCTCCCTTTTCCCATTAGCCAGTCATCCCCATCACATCAGGACATGTCCAGAAGTTGGTTTAGGTGTGCCTTTAGAACTTCTCAGAAGAAGTTCCTTTTCTTTGTCCTTTCCTTGTCCCTACTACAAGTCTGCTACAGTTCTTTTCCGGGTGCCCTGAAGGGGGCTAAAATCTTTATCCTTCAAAACTCTGTAACTCAGAACATTATCTATGCACTGTTAGGCATCCCAAAGGCAGGATAAGTTTTATAACTGTAACATCACTGCAGTATTTCAATATAGCTTGCTATCACTGGGACCCTGAGAGCTTTTATTCTGTCATACGTAGACATTTGTCACCATTCCCAGGCTTTTACTGGTACAGTTTATTTATTCTTTTCTTCCCAAGTGTACTTATTAAACACCATCCTGTTTGTCTCTGCCCATTCTCTCACTTTGTCACTGTATAGTGACCTTGAAAAATTAGAAAAATGAGCAGAAATCCCACTGCTTCAGAGATCCCCATTATCGAGGATTTCTGCTAACTTTCCTCATTTGTCAATCAGATTCTGCACTCTAACAAAATTAAAGTTTGAGAAACACTGGCCCAAATATAGGTACCTATTTAGCAAATATTCAGCCTTCCTTCCTGCCCAGCGGAACTCTATCTGTTCATCCACTTTTCACTTTACCTCAGGGCAAACCTGATTAGTGAGCTTCCTGTTAGGGAGATCGCATTTATGTCATTGGCAAATGGCTTGTGGGCAGACTGTTGATCCAGTTCTTCCCAATGAAACATCAAAGAAGTAGGCTGGGGACCTCAAGGAAAGAATTTTTTGTGTGTGTGCTTTGTATAATTAATCACATAAGAAAAAAAAAAGTTACTTTCCTACCAGTAGATATTATGGTGTCTTCTTATGATGCCAAAAAATATGGCAAGCCTCTTGCAAATATTATGGGGTGGATGCCAAGGACAAGCCTAACTGGCTGAAGATGGCAGGGAGAAAATATGGAAAATGTCAAAGCCACCTCATCTCAGAACCCCTTACTTTTTGAGTAAACATATTTTGCTCAATATTTTAGTCAGCAGACTTGGAATGTTACTTTCAGCGAGAAGCATTTCCATTGATTCCAAGTATGCTCCCTTTTTGTTAATAAGTATGTTACTAAAGAGAACATTAGTGTGTTTCCTGAAGGCGAGATGAATTATATCCATCACTCAGTATGCTGAAAGGCTATTAGTTTGATCAGATAAGAAACTTACAAACAGACTCTAGGGTGCTCTTGTTTCTTCTGGCAAACTTCTCTCTTCTGTTACTTCTTCTTGGGCACACCTTTTGCTCCTTGTTCTCATGTACTATTTTTTCTTTTCTGTGTAATAGCTTAAAATATATACATGCTTTATTTTTTAGAATTATGTTTTATTCCTCCTGAAAATTCCTACTGTAGAGAGAGAACAAGGAAAGTGCAATTCAGAAGATAATTTAGGAGTCCAGACCAGAAGAGCTCAGTAACTTGCTGTGCAGTTATTTCTTCGTTTTCACTTAGCCTCCCCCTTAGAGTGGTATCATCTGTATATCTGAAGTTGTTGATATTTCTCCCATTAGTCTTGATTCTAGCCTGGGAGTCATCCAGCCCAGCATTTTGCATGATGTATTCTGCATAGAAGTTAAATAAGCAGAGAGACAATATACAGCCATGTCATACTCCTTTCCCAATTTTGGACCAGTCAGTTGTTCCATATCTGGTTCTATCTGTTCCTTCTTGACCCACATACAGGTTTCTCAGGAGATAGGTAAAGTTTGCTATTCCTAGCTCTTAGAGAATTTTCCACAGTTTGTTGTGTTCACACAAAGGCTTTAGTGTAGTCAATGAAGCAGAAGTAGATGTTTCTCTGGAACCTCTTTGCTTTCTCCATGATCCAGAGAATGTTAGCAATGTGGTCTCTGGTTCCTTGACCTCTTTGAAACCCAGCTCATACATCTGGAAGTTCTTGGTTCACCTACTGCTAAAGCCTGGCTTGAAGGATTTTGAGCATAACCTTGCTGGCATGTGAAATGAGTGCAGTTGTATGGTATTTTGAACTTTCCTTGGCATTACCTTTATTTGGGATTGGAATGAAAATTGATAACCAAAGGAAACAAGTTCCAATAACTGATTCTAAAGAACCGGAGAACTATGCATTGACAAAGATTTCAGAATAATCCTCTTAAAGAAGTTCAGTTAATTACATGAACATACAGACAAATAAATTAGGAGAACAGTGCATGAACAAAATGAGTTCAGTGCAGAAATGAAAACTATCAGAAAATCTATCACACAAATGGAAATCCTACATCTGAAAAACACAAAGCCTGAACTGAAGAATTCAGTAGAGAGCTTCAGGAGCAGACTTGACCAAACAGAAGAAATAGTCAGTGAACTAGATGGTAGATCATTTAAATTATTCAGTCAGTGAAGTAAAAAGAAAAAAAAAATAGATAAAAAAGAGTGAGTAAAGCCTTTAAGACTTATGGGACATAATCAACTCATAGAAACCAAGAACAGATTGGTGATTACTTGGTAGGGTGGGAATGTGTGGGTTAATATGGTCAAAAAACACAGACTTCTGGTCATAAAATACATAAGTTCTGTGGATGTAGTATACAGTGTGGTGATTATAGTTAACTATATTGTACTATATATGAAAATTGCTAAGATAGTAAATTTTAAAAGTTCTCACCATACAGATGCACACTCACACACAATGTGACTGAGGTTTTGGACTAACCACATTGTGCTAATCACTTTACAATATATACATGTATCAAATCTTTATGCTGGACTCTTTAAGCTTACATTGTATGTCTATTATTTCTTAATACACAGCTGAAAGAAAATATTCTTTTATTACTTTGTTTAATTTATCCATATACAGCCTAGAGATTTTTTCTAATATTTTATCAAAGACAATTCTGGGTATACATCAATACAAAAGGAGAAATAACAGAATAATAAACTCCACATAACTTCAAGAGTTATCATCTAATATCGTAAGGGATTATATCTGTACCCTCTCCTGTGTTTTCCCAACCCATGCATTATTTTAAAACAGTTTTTGATATGTCACTTGATCTGCAAATATCTCCATATATATTTCTAGCAAACAGGATACTTTCAAAACATAACCATAATACTTTTATTGTATGACAAAATTAACATTAACTTAATTTCCTTGATATCATCAGACAGTCATTGTTTAGTTTTCACTAATTGTTTTGTAGTTGTTTTTACATTGTTAACTCCTTCTCTCTCTATCTCTGTGTCTCTGTCATTCATTGCTATTTATTTATTGAGCAATTGGGGTGTTTGTTCTACAGAGTTCCTTCTGTCTAGATTGAGGGGTTGCATCTAGATTTAGCTGATTACATCTCAATTGTATTATTTAATATGTTTCCATGTTCATTGTTTGTTCCTTAAATTAGTAGTTTTATAGTTAGAGGAATAATCAGATTCAGGTTAGATTTTTAAGAGAAAAATTTTTTTTGGAGAAAATCTCAGAGGCAAATGTACATTCTTCTGTAAGGAGAATAGATGAGGTCCATTTTTCTCTTTTGAGGATGTTTGCAATCTTTGATGAAATTATCTTTCCTCCTCTGTATTTTGATGTTTGATGTGAAATTTTTTCTTTTGCTAAATTATCTAATTAGGTATTGTCATAGTTCTTGCCCCTTTATTTTGCTGAGAAAACATTGCTGCTTTGCCTATGAAATTTATATGTAGCTAGCCTAACAGTTTTTCTGACTAAATGAAACATGGAAATGTATTATTTTAGCTTTCTGGAATATTGATATAGCTGTATGTATCAGTTTGTAGGTAGTGGCAAGAAAGTGGCTTAACAATTACACTATTGGCTGTGTAACCTTGGGAAGCTCCATGAATGCCATACCATTCATCATTTCTAAAACTGGCCTAACAGTGCGTTATATCCATCCATCCATCCATCCATCCATCCATCTGTCTAAACTATTTATCTAACTCCAAGTGACCGTTGTTTAATATATGATAGCTACTATGTTCATATTTAAAATTGTGATTTATTTTTGGCAATGATTAAATAATAATAGTGTGATCTGTCATATTTTATTATTGATAGTGAAGATTTTCCTGTATATGTGTGGCTGGGAGAATTTTATCTAATCAGAAGTTTTGGTCTACACATGAGAGTCAATTCTCTTTGACTATTTTTAAAAGTCACTTTAAAGTGCTTTACGGTGTAAGTTTCTATTTGGGGGGAACATTTATTCATATATTATATATGTGGCAATTCTAAATAGTTTCATAAGAAAGTATTCATAAATTCTTATTTACTGAACTGTACCAAGACTATCCTATTGTTTTCATCCCAATCCCTATCCCATTTTTACCTCTTTTACCTGCTTAAAGAGAAAGGAGTAGTTCTTGCTTGAAAAGAATAGGTTAAATACAGCTACCTTCTTAAATGTGCAGAGTGAAGGGAGTGGGGAAACAGATCGAGGCAACGAATCCATGAAAGCTGATGAAGGAGAGGAGAATGTTTCAAAGGCTTCTGAGGGTGGGGCCAGGGAGACAGACAGCAGGTACCAAGGCCCCTGACTCCAGGACATTCCTTGACCGTAGGGTCAAACCATACTGATTAAATACTTCCATGGTAATTTCATTCTATGCCCAAGTATCTCAAAGTACACTTAAAAAGGCCCAACACATTCCTTATTTCTAATTGGGAAATTTCACATTTTCCCAACAAGTCCAATTAATAAGCAAATCAAGTCTAATCGGGAGTGAGGAGGAATATAGCAAATATTCAAAGCAATGAAGGTATGTTTATAAATATATCAAGTGGAAGTGAGGCTTATGAAAAAGTAAAGCAGGCTGAATAGGCTGGAGAGAGGAAGGGGTGCTATTTTACAGGAGGGGGATGAAGTAAGGCTGCTGTTTAGGAAATAGTGAGTTCCATTCTAGAAACACAGATAAAGTTCTTGAGATTGAGTGCACCAAGCTGAGGAGACACAGAACTGAGTCAGAGTTTCTTACAGCTGGATCCCTGTGGCCTAGGGAATCCACAGTATTTTGCATCTTTCAAAAGCTGGTGCTGATATTAGACTTTTTAAAATAGAATCATAGAATATTATTGAAATATTTCTGAGGGTGAGCATGGCTTAGAGATACACATTAGAGAGGAGACAATTACAATGAGCCCTCTCTAAAAGCATTTTCTCTTTAGCAAAAGAGAAGTTATATGACATTTCTCTCATCAAGATGCATAACAGTTCCAGGGAATTCTTGGGCAACTTGTTTGCCCATCAGGGAAGTGAAATGCAAAGCAAATCTCCTTTATCAGCCTGAGCTCCATCGTCAAGGGAGGATTGTTTTCCCATATATTCAATGTAAAGGGAAGGAAGCATAACTCACTTTCAAGGTCATTAAAAAGGATAACAAAAGCTAGATCCCATAAATAAAGGCTTAATATGCCAAACTAATTGGCAGTAAGGAGAGAGAGCTATTTTCTCAATAAATATTGTATAGATGTGCTTTGTCAATTAACTTTTTTTTTTACTTTTTTTTTTTTTACTGCGAACGAGATGTAAATGTCATGGATAAATGATGGCTTTAATGATGTTTTCCAGCATTGTGCTCCATGTTACCGTGGCTTCTTAACAAAGATGTTAAATCACTAGGCATCATATTTCATGATAATTAACTGCAAATCTGGTCATATTACCACTTTTCATTTGGCATGAAATGATGAGGGAGAACCACAAGGTTTATTGTAGGTACATGGCAAAGGACAGAGTGACTTAATGTATGTATATAAATCTTATAAAACTACCTACTGGACAGCATTTTATGGTGGACATAAATTCCCATTTACTCTCCACTAGTGATAGACAGTGAGGACTGCAGAAGAAGCAAAGAGCTGAGCTGGGACATCACCCAAGAGAATAGAAGGGACTCTTGTTTTTGTTTTGTTTTGTTTTTTCCTCCTCTTGTTCACCCTCTCTTGCAGCATGTAAACAGTTCCTCATTCTTGCTTAAGTTTTGAACAATTATAGTACATACTCTTATTAATTCTCTTATTAAATGTGCTTTATTATAAAATATTCAATGATAGTTTTATAATTAAGTAACTGTTAACATTTGCCATTTTGAAAGACAGTTCTGTGTGTATTTCTGTGAACTCTGAAATGTTCAGCAAGCTCATTCAAGATTCATTTTAGGGAAGTGAAAGAACAGGAGGAGCATTCTGTGTTTTAAATATTTTCATCCCAACTTGCTCTATTTCAATAGAGAGACAGTGGTTTGGGGTTGGAAGAACACTTTTTATGGAGTTGGATGGCCTGGTTTGATTTTCTCTTTTGCCCATTAATTTTTATCATGATCACTGTGTTAATCAAAACATTTTCTATTGCAAGTGACTGAAATCCAACCCAAAGTAGTTTAAGAAAATAAAAAGGGACTGTTGGCTTATGCAATTGAAATTTCAAGGACTTCTGGTAAGGCTGTCAAGAATGAGTTGTCAAAAAAAAAAAAAAAGAATGAGTTGTCCCAGCAGGCTGCCTGTACCAATCTCTCCAGTGCAGCTTAATTTTTAGGCATGCTCTCTCCACATGATGGGCAGCATGGTAGCTCCAGACTCTTTGATCTTGATAGCTGGAGATCCTGGAAAAAGACAGAAACTGTTTCTGATCCTTCTGATTAAAGGCCACGAGAAGACTCTGATTGGTCCTGCACAGGCCAGTGGCCCATTTTTAAACTAATCACTGAAAGTAGGAAGAGAGACCCTTGTGTTTTGATGGACCAGGCCTGACTCTCTGCCTGCCCACCCCAGGGACAAATCACATGGTTTGATGAGAATGAATGTGAAATGGAAGGGGAATAGTTTCTTGGAAAAGTGAATGTTCAGTAGTCAAGGCATGCATCTACCACTTGACCTCACCTATTCATCATTGTTTTCCCACTGGCTTTGAAAAATTAGGCCTGCATTTTTGCTACATCAGGTGCTATGCCAGTTGTGATTAAAAGTTTGTGTGTGTGTGTGTGTGTGTGTGTTTTAAGAATCTAACCTACAGGAATTTTAATTCTAGAAGGAAATAATTGTGTAAGAAAACACATTTAAAGAAGTCAGATAAAGGACTCAATCAGTGATCTCCCAAGGGAAGGCTCTTCTATGTTTACTTGTTAAAATCAGGGAAACCTTCAAAGAAACAACTTAGGGCAGAGCTTGACTTCACTCAATGAAAAGAATGTGAATGGAGATGTGAGAATACGGTGCACACAAGGGCTGGAGGCCCCCCCACTGCAGCAGGAAACAGTCAGAAAGAACAAGGAAAGTGGAAAGAGATGGAGCTAACAGGTAATCAGGCAGATCTTGAAAAGCCCCCTATGTGGATCAAGTGGGGTTTTATCATTTTTTTCTTTCTGTCAGATAGGAGTATTGATCTGAAAGATAACAGATATCGAATGTGTACACTAAAAAGTTCACTCGTGTGGGTACGTGGAGGATTGTATAAAATGTTTTTAAACTAGAGGCAAAGTATGTAAGCTGACAACAATAGCAAGAACCCAGCAGCATGGAACTGTTATGAGGATGAGATGAAATAATGCAAATATGAAGTGGTTTTATAAGCTTAAATATAAAATGAGGGAAGGGTACTATTTTTAAATATATGTAACAAACAATGGCTGACTTTATTTTTGGGGGCTCCAAAATCACTGCAGATGGTGATTGCAGCCATGAAATTAAAAAGATGCTCACTGCTTGGAAGGAAAGTTATGACAACCTAGACAGCATATTAAAAAGCAGAGACATTACTTTTCCAACAAAGGTCTGTCTAGTCAAGGCTATGATTTTTCCAGTGGTCATGTATGGATGTGAGAGTTGGACTGTGAAGAAAGGTGAGCACCAAAGAATTGATGCTTTTGAACTGTGGTGTTGGAGAAGACTCTTGAGAGTCCCTTGGACTGCAAGGAGATCCAACCAGTCCATCATAAAGGAGATCAGTCCCGGGTGTTCATTGGAAGGACTGATGTTGAAGCTGAAACTCCAATACTTTGGCCACCTCATGCAAAGACTTGACTCATTGGAAAAGACCCTGATGCTGGGAGGGATTGGGGGCAGGAGGAGAAGGGGGCGACAGAGGATGAGATGGCTGGATGGCATCACCAACTCAATGGACATGAGTTTGAGTAAACTCCGGGAGTTGGTGATGCACAGGGAGGCCTGGCGTGCTGCTATTCATGGGGTCACAAAGAGTCAGACTTGACTGAGCGACTGAACTAAACTGAGTGAACATATTTTCAAATAACCTCTGTGGTTGGTTTTGATTCCATGAAGCTATAATTTTCTCCCCACAAGAAGTACCCATGTGACAGAATAAATTAAACCAGAAGTTTTTACTATTTAGCTGAAAGAAGTGTTATCTACCTCAGAATGTCAGTCTTTTATAAGTCTCATTTTCAGTGTTCTGGTTTTTTCTTCCACTATGCAGGATGTTTTTGAGCGAGGGGTGTATAAAAGCCTGTTGAGTTTCTTATAAAATTGCACACTACAGACTTGGGCAAGAATGGTTTTGTTTAAAGCTGATTCATTGGAATTTCATAAGAGACGCTGTTGTATAGGTACAATAACTGTTTAGCGAGGTTCTTTATGAGACACTCAGGATTATGGATCCACAATTTGCATTCATTGCAAACATTGTAACAACTTCCTTTGAGCCATTAAAACGAAGGAATTGAAAGGCTGTTAAGGAGGCCTCAAAGCAGTGAAATCACAACAGGTTCATTTATTGGAGAAAGTACCAGCAAGATACAAGGCAGCGTTACAAATCCAGGTCTCATCTGGTCTTTTGTCACACTGAACTTTTCCCTGCCTTTCTGTACAAAGGAGGGGACCGTGGTCTGAACTGGTTGGAGACTCTGAAGTCGTATTGCAGTACACCCACCTAGCCAGCCATTCATTCAGCCACACATTCATTTTAATTCCTAGGTCCTGGGGCAGATGCTGAAGAAAATAATATGCTATGCCTGCAGAGTGTAATTGGAGAGGCAGATGCATAAAATAAATTTGCAATAAACTGAAAATGTGAATAATAGGCTAGGAGCAGTGTTTGGGATGCTGCTGGGAAGACATGGCAGTAGGGTGAAGAGGCAATTGATGAGAAGAAAAGGAAAAGAAAGGACATTGCAGGTGGCCAAATTAATAAGTGAGCGTTGTATTTCAAATTAAGCCGTGAATTCAGCTCCCTGGGAGTCACTAATGCTGGCAAATTCCATCAGCTAGCCTTTTCATTTCCATCTCCAAGATTTCTGATTTCAAGGCAAGCTAAGCTAAATGGTTGTTCCATAAAGTGTCCAATGTAAAAACTCCTTTAAACCCAAGAGACATGAGAGATGAAAAATAACAAGACATTCCCAGTGATAGCATAACAGAATACCAGCTGGTGGACCTTTGCTGTTGTCCTATGAGGGGTGAAGATATTATTCCTCTTGTATCCAAATCACCTAGCACAACACCCAGCACACACAGTAGGCCTACAATAAAACACTGATGTTATTCATGGATGCAAGAGTGGCTTGGTACACAGTATTTGAAAATGGCAAAAAAAACTATTCACCGAACGCTCAATTAGAAAATAATTATTGTATTCTCTTCCATATCTGAACTCAGTTTTGCCCTAGGCCTATAAGATATTAATATTACATATTTATTTAAGCAAATCAGAAAGGAACTCAAATTCACTTTAAATAAAGAATTTTTCAGACTCCTCTGCAGGTGCAGAGGAAATGAAATATTATTATTAATTTAAAGGCAGTCGTGACAGTTTCATGGCCAAGAAAGGGAAAACTTTTGTGGAGTGCATAGCACACCTGGAATACATCAAAAGTTAATTTCTAATTTTTTCTGTTTGTAAAATATAAATCACCTTTATTTCAAAAAAATAATAGCATAGTGGAACACCTGTGAATTAAATGGTTATCAGTTGTATTACTAATAATAACTAATTTGCTATGGTTCAAATAATCTATTTTGTATAATAAATAGCAATGAAAATCACAGGAAGGTTAAAAACACAAAAAACAAAAAACAGCCCTGTAATCACTGGATAAAGTACCTGGTCTCCTGAAACTAAACAGCTCTTTTTTTTTTCTTGAATTTTCTGCATATTTTAATTGATATAATCCATGTGAAAAATTCTAACTGTTATCTTCTCAAATTGCATGGCCTTAAAGAAGCTAATTCGGAGAAGGCAATGGCACCCCACTCCAGTACTCTTGCCTGGAAAATTCCATGGACAGAGGTGCCTGCTGGCTGCAGTCCACGGGGTCGCTAAGAGTTGGACACGACTGAGCAACTTCACTTTCATTTTTCACTTTCATGCATTGGAGAAGGAATGGCAACTCACTCCAGTGTTCTTGCTGGAGAATCACAGGGACAGGGGAGCCTGGTGGGCTGCCGTCTACGGGGTTGCACAGAGTCAGACACGACTGAAATGACCTAGCAAAGAAGCTAATTAATTTCTCTAATCTGTCGAGTTGAGGTGAATCCCCACCTCATTTAATTATGAGAGTAAAATGAGATGAGATAGTATGTAAAAGGATCCGCATTTGACCCCATGTGGAGAGGGTATTTAATAAATAATTAATAAGTATTTGACCCACTGACTCTTCTTTGTGTCATCATTCACCTGATGTTAACTTTTGCAATGTCTTTTGATTAATAAAGTCAACCTTTTATCATTATGGTTTGGAGTATGTGGCAGTTCAAATACAAAATATAAGGAACCTGCTGCTGCTGCTGTAAGTCGCTTCAGTCGTGTCCGACTCTTAGTGACCCCATAGACGGCAGCCCACCAGGCTCCCCCGTCCCTGGGATTCTCCGGGCAAGAACACTGGAGTGGGTGCCATTTCCTTCTCCAATGCATGAAAGTGAAAAGGGAAAGTCCATGGGATTTTCCAGGCAAGAGTACTGGATTGGGGTGCCATTGCCTTCTCCAAAAAGGAACCTGGCTCAGAGTCGTAACTCTGACTGTAATTCCTGATAACAATAATAACTCTTTTATGTCCTTAGGCAAATCACTTAACCCCAATGACCTTAGCTATATAATTAGTTATAGTTATAAAACCCTATATTATGATTATGAGGTATGTTAACCAGAATAACTGAAATAATAAGTGTTACTTAACATTTTTATGCATGCCTTGTATCAATTTACATTGTTTTACCGTTTTTTTCTCTTCATTGAATGCTTTGATCCAATTGTATTTTTTTTTTTAAGTTCCTACTCTTTAAATTTAAGTGGGCTATTTTCCCCTTTTTTATGGATTTAAATTGTATAGGATCTTTAGTGACAGTGTTAGAAAGGAACTTATATATTAATGTCTAATGGGCTGAGGAGGCGCATGCCACCATTTTCTGCTTGCACATCATGGTAGACATCACTTGACTGTCTTTAGGGACCAGAAACTCACTGATTCCTGAGACCATGTGTTCCTGTTTTCAAAAAGTACTGCTATGAAATTCTTCCTTATATTAAACCAAGCTCTGGCCTCTTTGTCAGGTACTTCTTTCTACTTCTTTATATATCTATATATAAATTCATTTTATTTTGTTTATTTAGCTATGTGGGCGTCTTAGTTGTGGCAGGTGGGATCTTCGATCTTTAGTTGCAGCGTGGGAACTCCTAATTGAGACACATGGGACCCAGTTCCCTGACCAGGGATTGAACCCAGGCCTGGGTCCCCTGCCGTGGGAGTGCAGAGTCTTAGCCACTGGACCACCAGGAAATTCTCTCTCAGCTACTTCTTGCCAAACTCTTACTCTTCAATGTTACATGGAATAAGTTGGTACTATCTATCACATGGCAGCCCTTCAGTTATTTGAAAATGGGTAACTTATATATCCTTAGTCTTTATTCATTCCTCATATGTAACACTTTAGGTGTTTTAGAAACATGCTGCTATACAAAGATTTATATTTAGTATACTGCCACATCTTAGAATGAATTGCATTTTATAACATGTTGCCTTTTTAAATGCTATATATACTATTGGAAGATAAAGTATTTCTAAGGGACCTTATGTCCCAACCCATAACATGCCTGCAATTTGGACCCCTCTGCTGAATTTGGAAAAATCATCAAACCAAAAACAACTAAACAAGCAAACAAAAGAACTGAGCAGGTTGAAGCTTGCTTGGTCATGCCTACGGTGGAACCATTTTTTTTTCCTTATTGTGTCTGGAGCACAGGACATGTAGATAATTCCTTGCTAACCAACAAGTATGATTGTGTCTAGGGTGGAGACAGTGGAATAGGGAACAGACACCTAAGCCCCTGGCTAAAGGACATTTGTTGGCCCCAAGAAAGAGGCACCCCTCCCATGAAAAGATAGTAACCTGGAGGCCATCAATGTAGTGTGTGGCTGACATAATTTTTTTTTTTTTTTTAAAGAGGTTGCTTTTAAAAATCAGGAGATTCTATGTAAAACCTAGATTTCTAACTTCTCTTGAGAAGGCAGCACAGGGCTGACATTCCCACTAGTCAAGAATCTGGTGATAAAGCTGATGGGAAGGGACATCTGCAGGTGGCCACGGTGCCCACCGCTCCCCATGTGCAGGGTACGAGGCACACTGCTTCCATTTTTATTGTCTACTTGATTCTCCTGGCATTTGATACCCCAGTTACTGAATGTCTCCAGGCTGAGCCTGCCTTTGTTCTTCCTGCCACGTCTTTCCAGCTTCTAAGCCTCCTGTTCTCCTTAATGCTTTTTTCCACCCAACACAGCACACACGTGCAAACTTTCTCAGGTGTAATTCTTCAGGCAACACAGGACTGCTTTGATGCTCAGATCTCCTCTGACAGATGCTGAGATTTCTCACCATCACCTCTGCACCTCCGTCTAGGACTTTGCCAGCATGTTTTCCTGTCACGTCGCCTGACCAATGGTATTCTCATGTGGGGCACATGCTCGTTTCTAACAGTGCTCAAGCCGGGCTCCACTGAAGCTGCAGCTGTGTGCGCCGGCTGTAACCTCTGCCCCTGCCTTCCCTTGCCCATGTGGAATCTGACACTCTTGGTCTTTAATCACAGAAAACCAGACTAGTTGAAATGTCTGCCTGGCCAGTAAACACACACACACAAAAAAAAAACACTTACTCTCATTAGTAATCAGGGAAATGCAAATGAAAAAAGCAGGGAGAAGTTTCCCAGCCATCAGGCTGCTTATTATATTACTGTTTATAACTTTTGAATGTCTACTATTTTTCAAAACAACAAATGTTGGAAAAAGAAAATAAAAATCTTTCAGGCTTTTCCTTTTTTCCCAAGTGCACAGTCTGTTGAGATGGGTATGAGAAGGAGGATGTGTTGATAGGGACTTTGAAAAACAGGTGCTAGACCTGGGATGCAAAGCTTAAATGGAGGGAAGTTTCTCCTTTTAGAAGTGTTTCTTTAATAAGTGACGGAGCAATGACAGAATGAAGCAGTCACTGTTTTGCAACCTTAATAACTTAAAGTATCTGAGCAACACTCATCCACAGCGCTAACATCACATGCACACACACACACACTGTACCCCCTAGATGGTATATGACTCTTCCACATCACTACTTACAGAGTAGTTTAGCCATCCCCATCCGCCTAAAAGTGTTAATCATTCAGTCGTGCCCAACTCTTTGCAACCCCATGGACTGCAGCCCACCAGGCTCCTCTGTCCAAAGAATTCTCCAGGTAAGAATACTGGAGTGGGTTGCCATTCCCATCTCAAGGAATCCTCCTGACCCAGAGATTAAATCTGGGCCTTTCTGCATTGCAGGCAGATTCTTTACCATCTGAGCCACAGGGGATGCTCCATCCCCCTAAAAAAATGAGTCAAGTTCGATCAGTTCTCTAGATATAACTACCCATTTATAGGAAATACAGAGAAGAGAGGAATATGTTAAATTATGCTATGGATCCAATGAAATTCATATTGGAAACTCACAGACCAAATGATCCAACTTTTCAACATGCAAATTAGAGGAAGGCAGGAGGGAGAGAGAGATGAGAAAGGAAAAAATCTATAAAAATAATGACTTAAAAGATATCCCATCTTAATCAAATACAACAAAATATCATTAGTTTATTCTGCTTCATACAAGAAAGATAGTGCATAGAATTATTTCCCATACTTCTCTATTTATTTTTTCGTAATTTTAATTACATTATATTACTTGTAATCAAGAACAAATAAAAGAGGCCCACTGACTACTTCCAATCAAAATTCAAATTTGGATATTGTCTCATACAGTCTTAAAATATTTAAAAATATGAATTTATGGGACAATTAGAAATTTGAACATCAATGGGGCAGTTAATGATCATGAGGAATTATTAATTAATTAAAAGTATAGTAATAGTGCTTTAGTTATTAAACTTATGTCCTTCCTTTACCCACAAAAGTGAGAACCTCTTTTTTTGGGTATATATCAGTGACATAATATAACATCTGACAGTTGGTTCAGAAATACAGGCAAGAGGAAATTTGCTAGAAGCGCAAATGAAATTTTGATACTGTGTATATTGGAAATATTCTATATTGAAAGCTGAGAACTACAACAAACAGAAGAGCAGATGCTGAGCAGCCAGGCCCCCCTCCACAGCCAAAGCGGTGGCAGAACACAGGCATCCACCGACTCATCACTGAGCGGAGCCCGGGGACCCTCCTAAGCCTGACGTTTGTAGGGAGGGAGCCTGGCCTGATTAGAAGGTGACTGCCCGGCCTGGAAAGGGACGTGGTTGTTTCTGATCCCAAAGAGGAAAACCTCATTTATCTCTCTCCGCAGCGTTATCAGAAAATGCTATGCAGCACATAAATGGCAACTCCATAAGTGGATGTTAATGAAATTTTAATGAATTTGAGGTCCTGGTACAGTTTACTCCTGCAGAGCTGAATTTAAAAAATAAAACGTGCTGCTTTACTGCTGAAAGCTTACAGATGACAACAGCAGCTCTCTGACCAGAATCAAGGGAGCCTCAGTTGGGGTGGAAGATCTTTCTCAGCCTCATAAAATGTTTAGCCTTGATTTTCCGGGATTCCTAGAGGCACCGGGAACCCCATGGTCAGACATCCTGGGGGTCTGACTTGATTCACATCAAGTGCTGAATGCCTTGCACATGAGAATTCTGCTCTCATCCGTCCTGCCTCTGAATATTGAGGGTTCCCTATCACTAAATGTTTATTGCAGATTGTTTCTTTTTGCCCTTGTAAGTAGTCTATAAATTCTGTCACAGAGGGGGCTGGGAGAGTTATTGCCTGTTGATACACTCACCCAAATAAGTGCTGAGCATTCTGCCTTCCACGCACATGGACTTTGGCTTTGGGCCTGGAAGACTTGAGCCAATTTCAGAATCCAGTTGTTACAGTGGGTTTGTATTTGCAGACAGGAAAAAGGTGTGCACCCTAAGATCTGAAAGCTGTCCGCATTTACATTCCAACTTTCTTTGTAATTAAGCAGACCACAAAGATCAATAGAGAATTTACTAGCATAGAAGAGCATACTGGAATGATTTGGTGAAAGAATTCTGCTGCATTGACAAAGGGAGGGCAGGGGTGGTGCTCACCAAACCATCCTTAACTGGCTGGATGTTTCTCATTTATTTTAAATTCCATTCCCTCTCTCACTTCCCACTCCATCCCATCCTTAGACCACAACCCTTCCAGAATGTTAAGATGCCCCATGGCCTTGGAATGCATTTTCCACAAGAGAACAGTTTCCCATTTTTGCAATGCTAGAACAATCCCGTGCATCTTAGAGACCCCTACAGGACTTTGACTTTGTCAGAAGAGAGTAGTAATTCTCTATTGACAGCCCCCAGTGACTGAAAGAAGTATAATCAAAGTCAATGCATTATTAATGACTCTTCTTTTTAATGACTCAATCACACTGTGAGACGCTTCCAAACATTTTATTTTATATAATTTTTCCTCTTAGAAAAGTCTGCCCACAGATTAAGGAAATACAATAGCTAAATAAAACCAGAAATACTGTGTTGTATATTCTCCAAATAAATTGTCCTTCAAAGAGATTGCCAGAGTAAGTTCTCATCACTTTTTCCTGACAGGTGGGGAATCAGGTAAATGATAAAATCAGATCCAGTTTTTTTTGTTTTTTCTCTAACAAGTTGAGAGCTAGGCTTTAGAGTCTGAGAGCCCTGATATACCTAACTGATGTGATTTTGAGCCAGTCTTGAAGAAGCTCTTATGACTTGGTTTCTTACTGTATGAAATGAAGTCAACGATACCCTTGAAACAGGCATTGTGTCAGGGTTAAATGAGATAATATAAGAGAAGTGGGTTGTTAACTTCTTATTCTGGTTCCAAACCCCCAGAGTGAAAGTAAGTCAGGGAGAGGAACCTTAGTGTCTGGTCACTCATACTGTTTTGAGCTCTTTGACAAGTACCAGGAGAGAGATCATTGGACTTCTGTATTTCCTTCCAACCAACAAAACAAGCCAAAATATAACTATGACCCTTGGCTAATTTAACAGATCCTATCTTGATAGGTGACGCTTGGGGTAAATAACTAGCTTGCGAATGCAGGATACCTAAGAGATGTGGGTCCAATTTCTAGGTCAGGAAGACCCCCTGGAGGAGGGCATGGCAACCCACTCCAGTACCCTTACCTGGAGAATCCTATGGACAGAGAGCCTGGCGGGCTACAGGCCATAGGGTAGCAAAGAGTAGGACATGGCTGAAGCAACTTAGCACACATCAGAATCCCACCGACATCCCCTTGGTCCATCAGCTGCACCTCCAGATCTCAACACCTGCATCTCTTTGCCTGACAGCTTTTCCTGCCAACTCTGCCCATGCACAGTGCAGACTGAACTTGCCAGGGAATTAGTGGGTCCTTGGAGCAACCTAGAACCAGGAAATGACAGGAGTGGGTGAATAAACAGTTCAAGTCCCAAACCCTGAGAGGGGGATGACTCTGAGGCATGTCCTACCCCATCTCCCAGAGTTCTTCAGTTGGATCCCACCTCCGCTCCCCACCATGATAACTTGCTAGACGATGCCCTTCAGGCAGCAGCCTTCCTGTCTCTGTCTCATTTCCCTGTTTGCTCACTGTTCCTGCATGGGATCACTTTGAAAATAAATGATTTGCCTTGGAATCTTTATCTCAATATCTTGCCTCTGGAGGAATCCAAACTAAGATTATTAACTAAGACTAGTTTTGACCAGCAGCAACTGACCCTGAGCTTCCAAGCATTTTTGGAAAATATAACCCTGCTATAGTGAATAAACCAAATTCGTGTCTTTGCCTACTCATTCCATATAGGCCACGTACTCTGGTAGAGAGGCTCATGGGGCTTTCCTAATGGAGGATTTCCCCCCATCTTTCAGGTGACAGTCACTCCTCCTCTGAATGAGTGAACCTCCACCTGGGCCCTGACTCTGCCTTTTTTTGCCTTCTCAGCGACTTCACTCCTAGAATTATCCACTTACCTTATGAAAACGTAAATCTCTTCCCTTATTAGAAGGTCATTCCCTTTGGGATATAGACAAAATAAAAAACGGAATCAACAACAACAACAAAAAAAACAGTGACCCCACAAAAGCTGGCACCCCAATCCCTGTCCTTTTGTTCTCTTTCACCACGTAACTGAAATCGTCATCTCTACTCTTGTCTCCACCACTTTATCTGCCGGTTTCTCTTTGGGAGAGAAATGAGAAGCTTCTCAAGAGAAGTCTCTCTGCTCCAACCAAGATTTCACCCTTATGATCCCACTGGAACCATTCTGATTAAGTAGCCCATGACTGTAGCTCACACAGGCCGGGATTACGTCTCCAGTCTCACCTTACTTGGTCTCCCAGCATCATGTACCGTGGCTGACCACGTTCTCATCTCCCAGCATCATGTACCATGGCTGACCACGTTCTCATCTCCCAGCATCATGTACCGTGGCTGACCACGTTCTCATCTCCCAGCATCATGTACCATGGCTGACCACGTTCTCATCTCCCAGCATCATGTACCATGGCTGACCACGTTCTCATCTCCCAGCATCATGTACCATGGCTGACCACGTTCTCATCTCCCAGCATCATGTACCGTGGCTGACCACGTTCTCATCTCCCAGCATCATGTACCGTGGCTGACCACGTTCTCATCTCCCAGCATCATGTACCATGGCTGACCACGTTCTCATCTCCCAGCATCATGTACCATGGCTGACCACGTTCTCATCTCCCAGCATCATGTACCATGGCTGACCACGTTCTCACCCAGGACGTCACACTTGCTTGGTTTCCTCCTGCTCACTGGCTGTTCTTCGTCAGTACCTTTTCCTAATTTCTTCTTCTCTTCTACCAGATAACTGAATATCGGAATGCCTGTCTGTCTGCTGGTCATCTGTCCCAGCTCGTAGCCTGGAACCCTGTCTCGGATATCTGTGTCCATCTAGACTTCTCCCCTGAGCTCCAGGACTTCCCTGTCACACTGCCTGCTCAGCCGCTTCACCTGGCTCTTTAACGTGTGTGCGCTAAGTCGCTCAGTCGTGTCCGACGCTTTGTGATACTATGGACTGTAGCCCGCCAGTCCCCTCTGTCCGTGGGATTCTCTAGGCAAGAATGCTAGAGTGGGTTGCCATTTCCTATTCCAGGGATCTTCCCAATCCAGAGATGGAACCTGCATCTTTTAGGTCTCCTGCATTGGCAGGCAGGTTCTTTAGCACCACCTGGCTCTTTAATAGGCATTTCAAATATAAAATGGCAAATATATATATAGAGAGAATGATTTCTCCGTGTTCTCCTACCATTGCTCCTGCATCTCAGTAAACTGTCCCATTACCTATTCAATTGTTTAAGCCAAGAGCCTTGACTCCTCTCTTCCCCTCATACTTTACGCCAAGTATATGAGTAAGCACTATATGAGTAAGTACCCTCAAAATTACCTCAAATTCAGTCATGCGACACCATCTCCACAGATTCCAGCTTTGTCCTTCCCCAACCTATCTGACCTACTCAGGACTTCCATCATTTCCCATCTCCACAGAATACATGTTTGTTGTTGTTCAACGGAACAGATAGCAATTTAAATTTTGAGTTGATTTGTGAACTAAATTTCGAGGGAAGGCATTATCGTTTTGTTCAAAATGGGGTCACTATTTGTGAGCAATTCTTGCTTAAATGTGTACTGTGTATAGTTCCTTCATCTCTTCTTTCTTCACAGTCAGTCCCCTTCTTTCTCATACTTGCTTTATCCTATTCTTGTTTCCCCCATTGACTTTCCCTGACCTAGATTGTGTCATTATAGATTACTTTTTATTTTCTTTCAGACATTGTTAGCTTTTTATTACTTCACATTTTAATTTATTTATTTTGGATTGCATCCTCCTCTCACATTGTGTCATGAGGAAATCAGGTGCTTTTTCAAGGCTAAGTTGCAAAAAAATTGGCAGTGAGAGTAGTCCTCACCCCATCCCTAAGTTAGAGTCTTGTGAAAGAAGAAGTTCTCTACTCTAGGCAGGAGCATAACATTAACAGAGCTTTAGATTTCTCAAGTGTCTAGTGTTGAACTAGACCCATTATTGGTGTAATGATAATATCAAGCTCAGTAGCTTAAACATGGTATGAATGTTTTTCTGTTTTTTTGTTTTCTTTCAGGCAAGAGAATTTTACAAAGGGACAGTTCGGGATTGGCATGGTAGCTCCATGATACTATTGATATTTTAGTCTTCCATATTCTTAATCTCCTATCCTTTCCACTTTCTTGTTTGTCTCATGGTCTTAAGATAGATGCAGCAGCTCTAGCTATTACATACAAATTTAGAGCAGGAAGAAGAGGGAGGATGCAAGTAATTTGCTAGCTGAATAACATTCACTTTTAGAGAACTTTCTTAAAGACATGACCAAACTTTTTTTACCTACATCCTGTTGGACAGAATTTGGTTATATTGTAAACCTTACCTATACAGGAAACTGGAAAAATGTAGTTTTCAAGCTTGGGACACTGTCATCCCCAATTAAGTGAGGAATCTGTATGAAAAAGAATGGAGGAAAGATATTGGATAGCCATACCATTATAAGAATCATGATAATAAAGAGTAAATATGAAATCTATTAAATTCCAGGAATGTGTTGAACAATGTATGGGTATTTCTCCTTTAAGCCTCACACAAACTTAATGAGGTTAAGTACTATTATCCCCACTATTTTACTGATGAAGGAACTGGGAGGCACAGAGCATTCAATAATGTGCTCAATGTGACATAGATGGTAAATATTGGAATCTGGGTTCAAATATTTGCAGAGATGCTCTGGAGCCTAGGCTTCTAAGCAAAAGTTGATGTTCTCCAACCCTATTTCCAGTCCCTTCACCCATCTCTCTTGGCTATGAACCACAGGAATATTATTAAAAACTAAACAAAGCAAAATGAAATGAAATTGTGTGTGTATGTGTGCCTGTGTGTTTACATTATACTATGAGTTGAGAAATCCTAAATAGAATAATATCATGATGTATTAGTACCTGGACTCTGACCTCTGAAGTCCTATACCAAATCTTAGCTCCCTCTATCTCTTCCTAGGTTCTAATCTGAATTTAAAGCTGACTCTAAGCATCTTCATGGTCAGCCCCCAGGGCAGAATTTCTAATGACTGACCAGAGATATGGTACACTTTCTGTGCATTTCACTCTGACTGCTGGCTAATTAAAAGGCCTAAGGAATGCAATGGTGTATGTCTAGTCTTTGACATTAGATTTAAGTGCTTTCATCCTATTTATTATTTCAGTCTATCCTGGTATAAACTCTGAGATGAGACAATGAAGGCAGACATTGTAATCTTCACTGTAAGGATGTGGACATCTTAACTCAAAGACTTTGAGTGGATTGAGTTTGCTCCCTCCTCTAGGGAGAGAATTTTCTGGATTTTCCTGCAGGCCTCTGACTCATCAGTGGCACTAAAGTGATGAAGACACTAGGCAGGGACTCCTGCTTAGACAGATCCGAGCTTTGAATCTGCTTGAACTGTATCTTAGCTCTTCATTACTATCTGATTTAGAACAAAACTAAAACTGCCTGGCAAGGATGCAGAAGGGGGAGGATATGAAAGACCGTGAGGGTGGGCAGTGAAGAAAAATGGAAGAGGAGAGAGAGACAGGATGGAGGAAGAAGAGGGAGGTTTACATTCAGCATGACTGCCATTGAGATGTAACCACCATCAGCCTCCACCGTAAAAGGAAGATTCCAAGGATTCCAGCCCCAGGTCAAGTTCATGGAGTTATATGGGGATGGTAAAGACTGTGACTAGTGTCTATCTGTGACTAGAGTTTAGTAAATTACCTTTTAGAAAGTGAGTTTTAGGTGGGGTCATTCCTGTGGGTTGTTGGGTACAATTTACATTTACTTTAAGGCTTTATTTTCCGCCGTAAAAGCTCCATTTATGGAACTAACATGATGAAGATGTACCTGGCTACCAGTTACTAAGTACCTTTCATATTTCAGTCATTGTTTTGTATGTCTCATATGTGACCTCACTTAAACCTTTCACAATCCTGCAGTGTATTATTATGCTCATTTTACTCCTAAAGGAGCTGAGGCCCAGAGAAGTCAGGCCATTTCCTCCAGTTCACATAGCTATGAAGTGGCAGGGGTAAGACTTTGAATTCAAGTTTTTGACCCATTCATCTATATTCTGACCTCTAAACCCATCATATACCACCTACTGAAATAATCAGTGAGTCTATAGTTGTGATATTGCAAATGACTGAAAGTGATAAATTAAGAACCTAAAGCATATGTTAACCTGGGTTTGCAGTTTGGCTATTTTTCTAACACCATTGTCTTTGAGGCAAAGGCAGGAAAGTAATGTATAATTATGTGTGTGTGTGTGTGTGTGTGTGTGCATGCTTATATGTGTGTACATTCATGTGTGTGCACACACATGTGAGTTTGTGCATGCATACATGTGTGTGTGTAAACCAGTAATCAATCCTAATTTATTTGTACCCTTTCGTCTGCTGTTTCTAACTCCCAATTTTGAAACTATTTCTCAAGAATCATTATCTTGGGACACAGCTACTCACAGAACAAGATAGTTAGGGTCATTTAAAACCTCTCAGGCAGAGAGCATTTAAGTTTTCTTGTCTCTGGCTCCCAGTAACAAATCTTCATTAAATCTTAAACACAGAATAAACAAAGCATGAACAGATTGCGAATACTTCCTAATTCAACAATATGAGATTACCATTTTGTAGCTACTGTTAAATTTTGGAATAGATCCCAAGGAAGTGATTTTAAGAACCACAGTATTTTCATGTGTTTTGGCCTCTTTAAGTCAGATTCCCCTATAGGAGTTGACATTGCCAAAAATGTATGCATTTTATGGTTGTCTGGACAAAAGTGTGCTGCCTCAGCTGTCTTCATTATCACTCATGCAAGTCAGTCAGTACTGTCCTTAACCAGTCACATCCATACTGATGTTTTATGTATATTTCATATACTTACCTATAAAATAGAAAAAAGTCATTGCATAGATATGACAAAGCACGTGTATTAAGACTGAGTTTGAGATCCAGCCCTTTTGCTGCTGGGAACAGACCAAGATAGGTGGAGTCTGCTTAAATGAGGGAGAAAACTTATCTAAAGCGAGACTAGTGCAAGGGTCAAGGCCACTTTCAACTGAAAATGGAAGAAATAGTAGAGTGTGTGTGTGTGTGTGTGTGTGTGTGTGATAGACTTTGGATTATGTGAAAACAACTGCTACAGCCTTTAAATAAGATTCACCCACTGTTCTCTGGGCACGGTCCATATCACTATCTATCTAGAAATGTCACCCCCCAAACTGAACATGGTGCTCAGCCAAAGCATGGTGATAATGGTGAACACTATTGACCCTTTTTTCTTTTTTTTTTTTTAACTTAGAGAATTTAGCTTAAGTCTCAGCTTTGCATTTCCTAGATCCTTCGATGTTTGTTATTCATAGTTAGCCCTTGCAAAGGAGCTCATCATTTCAAACCAGCAATCCCAAATTTGGCTGTTCTCTAGGAATCACATGGGAAGTTTCAAAAATAGTGTTTGCTGTGTCCCATTGCCAGAGACTATGATTTAATTGGTCCAGAATGTGGCCTGTTTTTAAAAGGTCCCCAGGTGATCCCAAAGCACAGCTAAGTTGGGAAACCACTGTTCTAATCCTTTCTGCCCAAAGTGTGGTCCATGCCATTGGCATCACTTGAGAGCTTGTTAGAAATACAAGAGTTTGGGGCCCACCTCAACCTACTAGACTCTGCATTTTAACACAGCTGCTCCTGTTGCTTGAATTGACTTTCTCTCCCCACCCCAGCTAGCTAGTCTCTAAAGAGGCTGGAGAATGAAGGTCCCGCTTGTGGAGTGGGGAAGTCATGCCCTGGCGAGCTGACTCTGCCCATGGCAACAGGAGGAGAACGGAGAACAACTTTGGAGGTGGGAGACCTAGCAAGATGGTAGCCAGCTGGGCAAGAGCAGGGACCAGTGGCCCATCTCACTGGCCTGCTGAGTCCCTCCTTCAGTGGGAGGGAGGGCGTGTAACTTCTCCAAAGTGGTTTCCTGGAAGCTACTCCAGTTTGAGGAGCTAGAGGAGGAACATTCAAGGAGAAGGTCTGAGTCATTCTCACCGTCCTTTCACTTGACTGGGACAAGGGAACAGATAGCCAGCAGACCTGCCAGTGGGTGCTGGTAAGCATGCCACAGAGAAGGAACTAGACCTGGAAAGGGAGACACGAGAGGGATGAGCAAGCCACCACGGGGCTTGAGGATAAGAGGCACCCAGAATAAGAGGAAGCAGCCGCGGGTGATGGCCAACAACTTAGACTGTCCCCAGAAGATGTTTGCTCCCCAGGGCTTTCTTTTACTCAGGGACTTGGGATTTGCTTTGGTGTCCTGGCTTTCAGAAAGGTCATCACAGTTATTTAAGAATCTCATCATTGAGTGAAGGTTAGTGGGGATAGTGATTGGCTTGCTTGGATCAGCAACTACAACTTTTTTTTTCCCATTCAGGAATCTTAAAATGATATCTCTTAAAGGAGCAATTTGTCTTTCTGGAACATTAGCAAAATAAAGGTCCAAGTGAGAGGACCATAAGAGCTCTTCCGCTTTCCCTGCCAACTGTTTTAGGACCCGGCCCAGCTCTTGCATCTGTCTTTCATCTTAACTTACAGATATGATACGTTGGTCTCAAACTCAAAAAGACAGAAAAATGTAAAAACTCAAACAGTCACCAACATAAAACCCAAACAGACCAAGTGAAGTGAAGTCGCTCAGTCATGTCCGACTCTTTGTCGCCCCATGAACTATACAATGCATGGAATTCTCCAGGCCAGAATGCTGGAGTGGGTAGCCGTTCCCTTCTCCAGGGGATCTTCCCAACCCAAGGATCGAACCCAGGTCTCCCACATTGCAGGCGGATTCTTTACCAGCTGAGCCACAAAGGAAGCCCAAACCTACCAAACATAAGGAAACTCAGCCTTAGCCCTTCTTTCCTTGCCAAGATCACAGCCTTCTCATTACCCTGTTATCACCTCCAGAGCATTGTCAGCAGTCATGGTCCTGCTTCTTCACCATGTCCTTGCTCTCTGCCTCCTGGAATATGACTCTTCCTCAAGTTGTCATCTGCAACCTATCTTCCAAAGGCCACGTGTGGCCTCCCCATTGCCAAATCCAAAGGCTTTTTCTTAGTCTCAGCTCCTTCTGTTTCTGAGGTCATTTATTTGCCATTGTTGATTATATTTCCTTTTATCCCTTCAAGTCATCAACTATAACCCTGGGTGAACAAACCATACACACACATGTGACATTTACACAGATGTGTATTTTTTATTTTGCTTTGTAGAAATGGGATCATATTTTATAATCTTCTCTGCTTCTTGCCTTACTCACTTAACAGTTCATTGTGGAAATCCCTACAAATGAACTGGCATAGAACTAACTTATTCTTTTAAATATTATGAAAGTACCATAAAAATTTCAGCCATTCCCCTATTGATGGATATTCCAATTTGTTTTCAGACATTTTCCACTCTGGGCTGGTGATTTCATATTATGGGATAAATTCCCAGTTGAAGGATGGCTGGATCAAACGACACGTGTATATTTAATTTGTATTTAATGTGTACATTAATTTTAATAGACGTTGCCAGATGGCCTTCTCAAAAACTACACCATTTCACATTTCCACCAGTAGTATTTGAGTAGCCCTTCCCAGAAGTATTATAGCCCTTAACATTCTTACAAATCTGTTGTATTTCTTCAACTACCACAGAAGTTGAGCATCTTTTCAAATGTTTATTAGCCATTTGGATGTGTTCTGTGAACCTGGTTATTTATATTCTCATTTCAATTTACCTCCCTAAGCTTCAGCCGCTTCACAAAGTTAATATGAGGCTTAAATAAAATATTTACATGAAGGCTTTGCCCAAAGTCTGGCACAGACAACACACTTGATAAACGGAAGCTAGTGTTAATTATTTTTTATTCCTTTTCCCTTATTTAGTTGCTCTTCATCCTCATACCTTTAAAATGCGCCTATTTTTCAAGATTCTGCTATCAAATCCCTTTCTTCTTGACACTCAATACTCTCTTTCTGAACTACCTCCATAACTCCCACAATTTCAACTTTGTTAACCCCTACTCTGCTGAGAGGTCAGAATCTCTAATTCTGATTTGTCTTTCAAATTATAAAGGATCCGTTTTCAAATCCTACTGGACCCTGTGCTCCCAGCCTCTCCTCCCCCACAAACAGGCAAAATCGGCCTCCTAATGTGAGATTCATCATCTTCCCACTTCTGCTTCCTGTATCACCAAGGGCACCATTTCCTCCGAGACCTTTGAACCTGAAATCTGCAAGTCACCATGCAGCTTTGTCCAAGGTGTTCATTTCAGTGGCGAAGCTCCATACACGTCATCCCTATAATGACTCTTGTATCCATCCTGTTTGTTCTGCTCTCACTGTTTCTACTCTAGTTTACTGCTTCGGCAACTAAAATAGCTAACTAACCAGTCCTTCTTCTGTCAACTTCTCATGGTTCTAGGCCATCTGTTACATGACAGACAAGATATTCTAAGACAGTAGCAGAATCGTGTTGCCCCCACAAAAGCATGTACCAGTCCCATCTTTCACAGAATAGGGCTCACACTGGCCTTGGCAAACACTGTCACCATGCCGTCACATACCGTATTTTCCCACAGCACCAGTTCCCTTCCTCTCCTTCAATGAGCCAGGCTTGGGCACTCCCCACTGGCTTTGCTCCGCTGGCGTGAGAGCCTCGATGCTCTCCCTTCTCCTCCTGTTGAATCCCATTTCTTTTCCTTTAGTGATATCCTCCTTCACCCAACTAGATTGAATCAGCTACTGTAGCAGTTTCCTGCAGCACCTCCCAATTTAATTTTTCTGTAATAATTAATTATTATAGTATCATGTACATGATTATTCTTACTTCACTAGGTTATAAGCTTCTTGAAGGCCAGAATCTGCTTCTTGTTTCCAATTATATTTTCCTTCTTTGCTCTGTTTTCTCATCTCAGTTTCTTGTCTGGTACCTTATAGATGCTCCTTCCTTTCTTAAAAAGATTGTAATTTTATAATAAGTATATGGCTGAGATTTGGGATTAGGGACAAATGGAATAAAACTGGAGAAAGCTCTGCCAAGGATCAGTTGTCTTAGCTTCCCATAGAAGGCCATCAGTGGCAGTGAGACTGGTCCATCCCATGGGTACCTTCTGTCTGCTCATGTCCAATAGTGTGTGATCACATGTCCTAGTTGACCAACATTTGCAGTCAAAGTATTTCCTATAAGTATCTGCCTTTTCTTGAAAGAAGAAACACTGGCAGGGGTAGATCTGCATTCTCTGTGGGCAGAATTGATGGAGATGAGCAGCTGAAGCCTCCTTTGGGCTTGCACTGGGTCTCATCCTTGCTTTAGTCCTCTCTGGGCTTCTATACCCATGGATAGTTGCCTGCTTGAGTCCTGCAGGCACCTGAGCCCATGTTTGCAGCATTAACTCAGTATGGGGCCCTGGGCTCATCAACTGACCCTTGGACCACATGTCCTCATCTGTATAACAGGAAAGAAAGTAGATCATTCTGTATCTTTACCGAAGTTCCTTTTTATTCATTTCTTCCCTACAGACCTCAGGTTTTAAATGTTTCTCTGTGAAACAATGCACCTATTGAACCCACCTATATTCTTCCACTTAGGCTGCCTTCTTTTTCCATATCGATTCATATTTTAAACTGTAGTTCATAATTATGAGCTATAATAGTATTCTGAAATACCGTAGTGTTCTATCATACTTGTTTTGCTAGCTAAATAGTGATGTTAAGATAGCATATGAATACTTAAGTAGTTCTCATTGCTGTTGGTTGCTAAGTTTTGTTTAGCTCTCTACCTTCTCTTCCAGACTTACTGTGACAATCTGGCAGGAGCCTCTGGGAACAATGGCTGGATCCACTAGCTAGTGGCTCTGGCAATTCCTGTGAAATCTTTAGGAACCAGTCAGAGCTATTATAATACTGAATTTATAAATATGCACACAAACACATTGTCACTGTTTCGTTGCTCAGTTATGTCTGACTCTTTCGAAATCTCATGAACCATAGCTTGCTGGACTCCTCTGTCCATGGGATTTCCCAGGCACGAATGCTGAAGTGGGTTGCCATTCCCTTCCCCAGAGGATCTTCCCAAACTAGGGATTGAACCCATGCCTCCTGCATGGAGGGTGAATCCTTTACCACTGAGTTGCCAGGGAAGCCCTATATATTAATATATAATAATATATATAATTATATATTATATATATTTATATAAATTTATATAAATATAAATTATATATATATTTATATATATATAATTATACACACACACACACACACACACACGCTATAATTAAGTGCCCACTCCTTTCCCAATCTCATTCCTTAACTGTTTTGAATACAATTGTCTAATTCCTTTTTCCATGTGAACATTTAAAAAACTTGCAAGCATACTATACATTCTATCATTCTATTTGCATTTTTTCCTCTTACTCTCAGTATGAATAAGATGTCCTTCCATTCCATTGCGTCTTCATCTACCTCACTCTTGTTGATTGCTTTTTATCATTCCAATGACTATGAATGTCATAAAGTATTTAGCTAGTTTCCTTCTGAGGGACAGTTATGTTGTTTCAATTCTCTTTCTAATGTAACGATCAGTTTCCTTGCTGGAGAGAAAGGTAAAACAGTCATTGCATGTCTGGGTTTCTGGCCAAAATGTTAACAATTCATAGATATTTGAGAGTTAACTCCATATACATTTACAAAATCCTCTAGCAACTGAGTCATTTTCTAGATCACTTTTTCAGGTGTGAGAATCTGGACTTCATAGTAACTACCCATTTTAATCATAAAATTAGCAAGTCACATGTTCTGAGCACTAACGTTATGTGCCAAAATCCATGCTAAATACTTTACATAAGTTGTCACATTCAATCCTCCCAATAATCCTAAAGGCAGATATTGTTATTACCTACATTTTACCCAAATACAGGCAAAGTAATTTGCCCAAAGTCACCTAGGTCATAAAGGGGTAGAACTTGAATTTGAACACAGACAAGCCCAGGCTGGAGACTACGTTCTTAACTTTGATCGCTGAGGGGTCAGGAGAGCTCTCGTGGGGTCTACTTTTCTCCGGAGCCTCCCAGGTGTGTGGAGCTGTAACTGGGAAATGTGGGGGGAAGGACAGATAATCTCTCCTAGGCCAAGAGAGTCATCAGAACTAGGCTATTCCCCAAAAAAGAGACAGGTGGGAGCAGCAAAGCCAAAGCTCATTTCCTTTACAACTTGGTAGCTCTAGAATGCGTTCACATTACAGCTCTCTGTAGTCTCTTGAGACCTAGTTTATGTTTATGCAGAAATAGACTGCAGAGAGGAAAGCCTCACCTTCTTAAGATTTAGATTTGCCACAAACTAGCAGTGTGATCATGGTTACCTTCATCATGCAGTGAAGCTTGGATCCTTTGAACTCCAAGGGATAATTTATTTTGAAATAATTTCAGACTTACAGAAAAAATCTTGAAAACAGTACAAAGAATTCTTATTCCTACTTACCTTTCACACAGAACTCTCCATGTTAAGATTTTACCATGTTTGCTCTGTTCTTCTCCATTCCCTCGGCACACACACACACACACACACACACACACACGTGGACTAGTTTTTAAAACATATCATGTTTATTACTGAACTGTTAGGAGTATTGTGCCTATTTGCCTTTAAATATTTGTGCATTTCCTAAAAATACAGGCATTCTCTTATCTAACCATAGGGCAATTATTAAAATCTGGATACTAATATTGGTGACAGTACTATATCCTAATCTGCACATCTTATTTGAGTTTTACCAACTCAGCTAATGTGTTTTGTAATAAAATAATTGTATTTTTTCTGTTCTAGTCTCCAATTCAGGATCATATATTACATTTTGTTGTCATTTATTTTTGGTCTCCTAAAATCTGGAATAGTTCCTCAATCTGTTTGTCTTAAGAGAGTTTGACATTTTTGAATAGTACAAGCCAGTTGTTTTGTGGAATATCCCTAATTTTGGTTTGTCTGATGTTTCCTCATGGTTAGATTCATGTTATTTATCTTTGCCAAGATTTTCATGGAAGTAATGGTGTGTCCTTTTGGTGCCCCATATTGGGAGGCAAAGGATGGTTAATTACTACTGGTATTGGTTAATTTCAAGACTTGATAATAGGGATCTGTCAGATTTCTCCCTTATAAAGTTACTATTTTCTCTTTGTAATTAATGGGTGTCTTAATTCAGTAGCCCATTTATCATCACAATTTTCATCCAGTAGTTTTAGTAACCATCCATGATTTTTATCTGAAATATTATTTATAATTTGCTTGCCAGATACATGCTGAGAGTCTTGTTTTGTAACTTTTACTTACAAAGATGTTATTGAACAAAAATAAAAATTCAGTATGGAGTGACTTCAGTACCATGTGGATGAGTTCATCATCCAAATTGGATCATATTTAACTTGCAGTTTGTAATTATTGATCACATTTACTACTGAGGTTAAGGATAAGTATATAAGGAAAACAACAGCTTTTAACATACTGTTAGGTATTTTTCCCATTTTATGGAGATATAATTAACAAATAGCACTGTATGAGTTGAAGGAGTACAGAATAATGGTTTGAGTTTTATATATATTGTAAAATGATTACCATAGTAAGTCTAGTTAACACTCATCATCTCATATAGATTTTTTAAAAAGAAAGAAAAAAAATATTTTTTCTCTTGTAATGAGAACTCTTAGGATATATTCTTTTAACAACTTTCAAATATATCTTCAAATATATCTAAGAGGAACTTTTGCTTTGAGAAAGAAAATACTCAAACTTCCAAATGTTAAAGTTGAAGGTTGTTCATGTGGGAACTTACACTCTTTTTAATGGATCACTTATATTTGAGGTCTACTTACTTGCCAAATATCACACACTTAGGTTCAAGAAGAAGGCCAACAGAATTTCATGATTATTTTTAAGGGGACAAATAAAAGATATAGAGACATTTATCACTTCCTGGCTGCAAGATTGACACTAGTGCTTAGCTTTCCACGGTGCTCATGACCCTTCATTCCTGCAGTCCTGGCTTCATTCCTGGTCTCCACTTTGGGGGCTGCTTTCCCCTGCTGTGGTCCTCAGCGAAATGCCGAGTCTTATCAACTAGCTGGACTTAGATAGACCTCCCTGTGCTTCTCTTCAAAACTTGGGAAGTTATGATCTAAGCCTGTGTTCTTTAACTTATGAGCAACTTCACCTCCCTCTGAGGATTTTGGGCCCATTCTTTCTCTCCCCTAAAAACACAATATTGTAACAGTCATTCTCATAAAGATGGGTCCATTTTCTACACATTTAGCTCTTCCTTATCTTTGCTGCCTTACACCCAGATGGAAAGCTGCAAGAAATACTCCTGTGTGTGAGAACATTTCCTTGCTGAGAGTATGGAGTTATTTTTTTACACAATGTCTGTGTTCAACAATCAGCAGGGGAGTCTTAACCCAGCAAATGTGAGGCCAACGAGAATACAGAGATTGATGAGGAAGATGGAATCTGCATCACTGATCCCTTCACTCAGGCCACACTTCTCCTAGGGAAAGGCTGCAGGCATCTTTCCCTCCAGTTCCTCTCTTTATTCTTTTTTACCCTCTATCAGAGGAAAGGAAGAACTAAATTAGGAGAACTTGGTTATCTGCTGATTCCCAAACTAATCATGGCATCCTCCAAGTAACCAGAAGAGATTGCTCCTCTCATGTGCCTTTTTCTAAGAATCTATAGATCTGGCAAAATACCACACATGTCCTGTCTTCATCTACTGTCCACAAACAGTAATTACTTTATTGACTTTTTAATGAATTAACAATTTAAATTTAAGAAATGTGTATTTTGTATTTACTTTGTGACAAGAACCATGTTATAGGCTGGGAATACAACAACAAATAAGACAGGAGACCTACCATGAGAGGAAAGAGACACAGAACAAATATAATCTTTACTGTGTATATATATAGTGGAACCACAGAGAAGAGAAACAATGGTTATATCTGTAGAATTGAAGCTTGTATCTGAGGCTTTCAGAAGGGAGTGGCAGTTGTGCTAGATATTGAAGAGTGAATAGGAATTCATCAGAAAGAGAAGGAAATAGGGAAAAGCATGTCGGGGAGAAGCTTAGCAGTATGGAAAAGTAGGTGATGAAATGGCAACCCACTCCTGTATTCTTGCCTGGAAAATCCCATGGACAGAGGAGCCTGGTAGGCTATAGTCCATGGATAGCAAAGAGTTGAACATGAATGTGGCTGAGCACAAACACACATGGGAAAATATAATGTATTCAGATAAAGGCTTAGAGTCTGATGTGGCTCAAGCTTGTGCCATTTGGAGACTTTAATCAACATGACTTAGCAGACAACGCACAGGCTTAGAGGCCAGGTTAACCTGGGTTTCAATCTCATTTCTGTGTTTTACTGGGAAAATATGGTTGGTTAAATGATTTACTCTTTCTCAGTCTCCATCATCTCGTCTAGAAAGTGGAGATGTAGTTTCCATCTTCAGTGTTGTGAAGATTCAATGGGCATGCATACAGGGGGCTTGGCATAGAGCTCAGTAAAGGGGGACTTTTCACCATGTTTCTTTCTACTTCCCTTACCAGGTAGGGAGGTAAGAATGGCAATTGGTGAAACTAAAAATAGGGTTTGTGTTCAGTATTGAAGGTCTCAGATATTTTGCACTGAAGTGTAGACTACATGCTATCTGATCAACACTCCCCTTAAGCTCCACATGCACTCATTTGGTCTCATTCCAATCAAAATAAATCCTATTTCCTTGCGGGCTGCCAATCACAGCTAAGCGACATCTGAGATCTGAATAAAGTACTTAGCTTGGAGGCATGACTATGGCAAAAAAGAGAATGATGCAAATGAGAAAACAGCAGTCCTCAACAACAACTTCAGGAAGTGTTAATCAACCTTCAGGAACCGAGAGGTGAGAAAATGGGTATTGCCTCTCATGCATGAATTCAAAGGACAAAACTGTGTGGATAATTGAGTTAGATCTTCAGTGATTATGGCTTCTTGCAGAAACAAAATAGTTTCTCAGATAAGGCAAAGGTGAAACCCAGCCAACCAGAAAGAGCTAGGTGAGTGGCCTTCTTCCTTCATCACCACCTAGACAACACAAAGAAATTCTCAGTCCAGACAGGAAGGTCAACTGTTGGCAGACCATTTTTCAGTGTATCCCAAGAGAACCTACATGTAGTTTATGTGACCAAGGCAATCGGGGGCGGGGGGTGGGGGTGGGGGGAATTAGGATATTTCAGTAAATAATAGCCAGTAAACAGTAGCCAGAACAGTTTCATCCTTTATGTGTTTTGATTGCTCAGAAATAGAAAAAGGTATTTCTAAAGTCTGAAGAAGATGGTAATAAAATAGTGGGCCAATTTTTTGGAAGGAAAATATGAAAAATCCAAATAGGAAATAAAATCTTTATTTTAAATGATTTTCTTAAATATGTTTTAGCATATATGTTGAAAACTGTGTGATAGTGGTTAACCAATAGTATTAATTATGCAAAAGGTACAATTTTAAGGATGTACCAGGTAGTGATGTTTAATAGCAGGAAAAAAAATTGCAAAAGATGACAGGAAAATGGTTGAACAAATCAGTGATCCTCATTTGGTGGAATTATACACTGCTATTAAAACTTATGTTTTAGAAAACATGTTTTGGTGACCAAGCATAATATCATCAAATAATTTAATTAAAATGCAAAAAATAATGGAATAAATAAAGGTAAGGTGACTACATATAAATGAAGACAAAGAAAGTTATAGAAAAAGTGTAACAAGTTAAAGCAAAAAAGACCAACTAGAGGGATTATCTTTGACATACGTAAGAAGAAGACCTGCAGAAATTTATCCTGCAGACGTATGCTCACATGTTGATGGCAACACGTTCACATACATACTTTGAGACAATTGGAAGTTCAAACACTGAATATTTGATGCTATTTAGGAATTGTTAATATGTTTGGGTATGATGGTTGGATTTGATTTTTAAAGTCCTCTTTTAGAGATATAATCAGAAATACACACACACATGTATGTACATATCACTCACCACACCATATACAAAAATAAGCTCCAAAGGGTTTAAAGGCCTAAATATAAGACATGACACCATAAAACTCCTAGAAAAGAACTTAGGCAAAATATTCTGACATAAGTCATAGCGATTTCTTCTTTGGTCACTCTCCCAAGGCAAAATAAATAAAACCAAAAATAAACAAATGGGAACTAATAAAGCTTAAAAGCTTTTTCACAGCAAAGGAAGCAATCAACAAAATGAAAAGACAACTGACCAACTGGGAGGAAATATTTGTAAATGACATGACAGACAAGGGGTTAATATCCAAAATATACAGATGGTTGATACAACCCAATATTGAAAAAAACAACCTGACAAATGAGTGAGGAGATCTAGATAGACATTTCTAAGGAAGGCATACAGAAGGCCTACAGACACACAAAAAGATGCTCAGCATCACTAAATATTAGAAAAATGCAAATCAGAAACATGAGGAGGTATTACCTCACACCTGTCAGAATGGCTATCATCAAAAAGTCTCCTGTCTAGAGAGGGTGTGGAGAAAAGGTAATCCTCCTATACTGTTGGTGGGAATGTAAATTGGCACAGCCATAATGAAAAGCAGTATGGAGATTCCTTAGAAAATGAAAATTAGAACTATCATATGATCTACAATCCCACTCCTGGGTATATAGTATATATGTAGAAAAAATGAAAACTCTAGTGTGTAAAGATCCATACATCCCAATCATATTAACATGTTTTGTAATAGCCAAGACAGGAAACAACCCAATCAGTATTCAATTGATTAGGGAGATGTAGTATGCACACACACGTGCATATACATATATAGGCTTCTGGCTCAGTGGTTAAGAATCTGCCTGTCCATCTCATTAGAACTGATTCAAATGAATTCTTTTTAATGGCTGAGTAATATTCCATGGTGTATATGTACCACAGCTTCCTCATCCATTCGTCTGCTGATGGGCATCTGGGTTGCTTCCATGTCCTGGCTATTATAAACAGTGCTGCGATGATAAAGACCATTACAGTATACTAACACATATATATGGACTTTAGAAAGATGGTAACGATAACCCTATATGCAAAACAGAAAAAGAGACTCAGATGTATGGAACAGACTTGTGGACTCTGGGAGAAGGCGAGGGTGGGATGTTTCAGGAGAACAGCATTGAAACATGTATATTATCTAGGGTGAAACAGATCACCAGCCTAGGTTGGGTGCATGAGACAAGTGCCCGGGCCTGGTGCACTGGGAAGACCCAGAGGGATCGGGTGGAGAGGGAGGTGGGAGGGGGGACTGGGATGGGGAGTACATGTAAATCCATGGCTAATTCATATCAATGTATAACAAAAACTACTGTAATGATGTAAAGTAATTAGCCTCCAACTAATAAGAATCTGCCTGTCAGTACAGGAGACTCTGGAGACACTGGTTCCAGGCCTCAGTTGAGAAGATTCCCTGGAGAAGGAAATGGCAACCCACTCCAAGTATTCTTGCCTGGGAAATCCCATGGACAGAAGAGCCTGGTGGGCTACAGGTTTGCAAAGAATGAGCATGTGTGTGCACAAACATACACACGCATGCACACACACACACAGTGAAATATTTCTCATCCATAAAAAAGGATGAAATAAAGTCATTTGCAGCAACATGGATGGACTTAGAGATTATACTCAGTGAAGTAAGTCAGAGAAAGAGAAATTCTATGAGATATATATATATATATGTGTCTATATATATATACACACCTTCAGAATCTAAAAACACTACAAATGAATCTATGTATAAAACAAAAATAGACTCACAGATATAGAAAACAAAGTTTTGGTTACCAAAGAGGAGAGGGAGGAAGGGATAAATTAGGAGTCTCAGATACAAATCACTATGCATAGCATAGATTAGAGGTAAGGATTCACTATACAGCAAAGGGAATTATATTCAATACCTTATAATAACCTATAATGGAAATAATCTGAAATATATATATATATATATATATATATATAAAACTGAGTGACTTATATGTATACCTAAAACTAACACAATATTGTAAATAAGCTAAACTTCAATTAAAAAAAAAAGTAATGCCAGGGAGTTGTTTCAAAATAACGCATTCACTTCTTTCAATGAAAGAGTCAAGGAATAAAATATGTTCAGCTGCTCACTGTACTCCTGCCAACCAATACCTTGTCCACTGGGTGGGGTGGGCATGGATACTGTGAAAGAGATAATGAAGCTATGCAAGTATATTGGATCAACCACAGTGGATCAAATTCCTGACTATAGTCTTCCCCCCCAAGAATGCATTTTTGACAGACTACAAAACACATTCTTCTTACCTGTTTGCCATGCTGAATTAAGAAAAAGGCAACTTAAAAATGGTAAAAGAGCTTCCATGCATTATACTTGGCCTTGCCTCACAGTCCCCACCCCCTAGGTTGGTAAAATTCTTGAAGGCCCAGTTGGCAGTGAGGAACCCTGCTTCTTGATCCTTCAGGAAGAAGATAAAACCTTATTCCTAAAGAATCATACCTGTCTATCCAAACCTGTCTGGGACTCCCTGCAGGACTGATGCAAGGTGCTTATCTTTGTTTTGCATAACTTAGAACTCACTGGGGATAAGAAAGCAGTAGATATTTCTCAAACCTTTGTAAGGCAAAGGAACAACCGACAGCCACCTGAAGGTCAAGGATTCCAGTTGACACAAACAATGCAACACTGCAAGCCTGGGGGGAAAGCTGGGACAGAGGTTTCAATGGGGAATTAGGGCATTCACAAGTACCTGTGTGTACTGAAGAAACTGTCAAGTCACAAGCTTGCCCAGTGCTGTACACGTGCTCATGAGTCCTGAGAAGACAGTAAGCTTCCCACCCTTGGTTGATCTATAGACTCTATGTAAGCAGGAAGTGGAAGGCAGGCAGAGTTCTAAGCAGCATGGCAAAATGTTGACAGAGTGGTAAGCCAATGTTGCTAGGGGGTTTCAACATCAGATTTAAGTCGGCATAAGTAAGAACTAGTAAACTTTAAGATAAGTCAGTTAAAATTATCCAACCTTATAGAAATTTTTTAAAAAAGGATTATAAAAGAAAATTTGAACAATTGTGCGTGAACAATTTATGTAACTAAATGAAATGGACAAGATTTTAGAAACAGATTAACAAGACTGACTCAAGAACAAATAGAAAATCTGGAACTGACCTATAACAAGTAAATTGTAACAGTACTTAAGCATCTCCCAACAAAGAAAAGTCTAAGACCAAATGGTTTCAGTGGTGGATCTTCCAAATATTTAAGGAAGAATTGACATCAAACCTTCTCAAACTCTTCTAAAAATAGAAAAAGAGGGGACATTTCTGAAACTATTCTATGAGTCTAGCTTACTCTAGCTTATTCTATGAATCAGACAAAGCCAGACAAAGACACCACTAGAAAAGAAAATTACAGACCAGTGTCTGTTACAAATATGGATGCAGAAATTCTTAAACACTAGCAAACAAAATCCAACAGTGTACAAATCATATACACTATGATCAACTGGAATTTATGTGAAGAATGCAAAGGTCATTTAACATAAAAAAATCTATAGCATTTATCACCTTAATAGAACAAAGGGGGGAAAAAAACACAACTTCACCGTTATTGATACAGAAAAAAATACTTGACAAAATCCAATACCTTTCATGATAAAACCACTCAGAAAACTAAGACTTGAAGGGCCTTTCTAACATGATAAAGTACATCTATTAAATAAAAAAGCATAATGTACTCAGTAGTAAAAAACTGAAATCTTTCCCTTTAAGATCAAGGCAAGTATGCCTGTTTTCAACACTGCTATTCAACATTGCACTGGAAGTTCTAGCCAGAGAATGTAGGTGAAAAATTAAATAAGAAAAATAGGAAAGAAAGAAATAAAACTGTATCTATATTTCAGATTATATGTTCTGTGTATTGAAAATTCTAAAAGTTTGCAGAAAAGAAAGATACTAGTATTAATAAACAAATTCAGCAAAATTGAAGGGTGCAACATAAATACCAGAAATGAAAACCTGAAAAGAAAATTAAGGATATATATGGAATTTAGAAAGATGGTAATGATAACCCTATATGCAAGACAGAAAAAGAGACACAGATGTATAGAATAGAGTTTTGGACTCTACGGGAGACGGTGAGGGTGGGATGATCTGAGAGAACAGCATCGAAACTTGTATATTATCAAGTGTGAAACAGATCGCCAGTCCAGGTTGGATGCATGAGCCAAGTGCTCGGGGCTGGTGCACTGGGATGGCCCAGAGGGATGGGATGGGGAGGGAGGTGGGAGGGGGGTTCAGGATGGGGGACACATGTAGATCCATGGCTGATTCGTATCAATGTATGGCAAAAACCACTACAATTATATAAATTAATTAGCCTCCAACTAATAAAAATAAATGAAAAAATAAAGAAAGAAAGAAAATTAAGAAAGCAAAATTTCATATAAAACAGCAGCTAAAATAATAAAAATATCCAGAAATAAATTTAGCCAAGAAGGTAAAATTCTTGTACATTTAAAATATAAATATTGCTGAAAGTAATTAAAGAAGATGTAAGTAAATGGAAAGACATCCTATGTCCATGAATTGGAAGATTTTTGTTAAGATGGTGACTACACAAAGCTATCTAGAGATTTAATGCAATCCATATGAAAATTCAAACTGCCCTTTCTTGCAGAAGTGAAAGCCAATCCTCAAATTCATAAAGAATCGAGAGGGACCCTGAATAGTCAAAACAATGTTGAAAAAGAACAAAGTTGGAGTATTCATACCACTTGGTTTCCAAACTTATTGCAAAGCTATAGGAAAAAAAAGCAATGTGGTACTGGCATAAAAATAGACATATACCAATAGAATAGATTTGAGAGTCTAGAAAATGAACCCAAACATCTAAATCAATTAACTACTTGGCTTTTGACATATGTGCAAAGAGTGTTCAATGGGAAAAGAACAGTCTCTTCAACATGTGGTGCTGGCGCAACTGAATATTCACATGTAAAAGCCTGAAGTTGAACACTTTACATCACACCATGTGCAAAGATTAAATCAAAATGAACCAAAACCTAAATATGAAGAACTAAAAACATAAAGCTCTTGAGAAAACAAGGGATAAATCCTCATGATCTCAGATTTGGCAATGTTTCCTTATGTATGACATCAAAAGCATGAGCAACAACAGAAAATACAGATAAACTGGACTTTGCCAAAATTAAACATGTTTGCATTAAAAGACATCATTAAAAAAATGAAAATACAGTGTGTGGAATGGAAGAAATTATCTGCAAATCATATATCTAATAAAAGCCTATTATCCAGAATATATAAAAACACTTACAACTCAGCAATGAAAAGACAGAAACCCAATTTTATAAAAATGGGTAAAGTATTTAAACTGACATTTCACTAAAGAAGACATATAAATGGGCACTGAGAACATTAAAAATCACAGTGCATCCTTAGTTGTTAGGGAAATATTGGAGAAACATGAAATATAAATCAAAATCACAATGATATCATACCCACTAGTATGACTTTAATTAAAAATAAAGAAACCCTGAAAATAACAAGTGTTGGTAAGAAGGTGGAGAAATTGGAACTTTGTAGTTTGCTGGTAGGAATGGAAGATGATACAGCTGCTGTGGAGAAAAAAAAAAAGAAAACCTTTGATGGTTCCCCAAAAAGCTAAACACAATGTCTTCATATGACTCAACATTTCCAGTTCTGAATAGATGTCCCCCAAATGGGCAATAGGTACTTATATAAATACCTATATATTCATGTTCACCAAAATACTATTAATATTAGCCAAAAGGTGGAAATATGTGTGCATCACTGGATATACGGATAAACAGATTATGGTAAACAATGGAGTATCTTTCAGCCATGAAAAGGAACGAAATACTGACAACATGGTGCCCTGTGGTTGAACCTTAAATAATCGTGCTAAGGGAAAGAAGTCAGACACAACAGATCACACTATTGTATAATTCCATTTATATTAAATATCTAGAATATGTAAATCCACAGAGACAGAAATCAGGCTGCTGGTTGCCAGGGACTGGAAGAGGATAAATGGGGGCATATTGCTTAATAGATATGGAGTTCCCTCCGGGTGATGAAAATGTTTTCAGAACTAGACACATGTGTGGTGATTGCACAGTATATTTAATGTACTACCTCTTGATTGTTCACTTTAAAATGGCTGATTTATGGGAATTCCCTGATAGGCCAGTGGTTATGACTTGGAGCTTTCATTGCCAAGGGCCAGGTTTGATCCCTGATTGGAGAACTAAGTTCCCACATTCTGTACAGGACATGCCCCCCTCCCCCCACCAAAAAAAAAATTTATATTATGTGAATTTAGTTTTAATTAACAAAATAAAACACATTTTTTTTGTTAATTCATATACTGATAACTAGAGTATTTGGTGAGAGGGAATATATTTTAGAGTCTTACTGACTTGAATTCAAATTCATGATTCATTTATTTTATACATCTGATAAGATAAAATTAACAGTACAGCAAATGGTTGTCGTGATTAAATTAGAAAAACAAATATATCAGTGAAGCCAGGTCCAGTAGCAAACAAATCTCCAAATATATGTGATTTATCACAATAAGCATTATCTCTCACAAATACAAGAGTCCACTGTGGGTGTTCATGAGTTGGGGAGCATTATACATGATCATCAGGGACCCCCTTCTCAGGTTTTTGTATTAAAATAGTTTTCTTTTCCATCAGTCAGCAAATGGATAAAGACATTATGGATCTATTGTGGAAATTTTTAATGAAACGTTACCAGATAGTGGAATGCATCACTTTCCCCCCATTCCATCGGCCGTAACTCAATGTTGTTGCCAGGCCTACCTGCAAAAAGGCTAAGAAGTGTAGACTAGCTGTGAATGTCAGAAAGGGAAAAAAAATCAGTGAGGACAAAGCTACTTGGAATAACGTATATCAGTTTTCTACTTCGGTGTCTGATAAAAGTAGTCACTTAATAAATGTGAGCTCTTTTCTTTGTGGGTAAGAGAGAATCCATCATAGCTTCTGGATGTGTGTCTCAAAGTATGCACCTGAGGAAAGACCATTAACCGTGGCACTGTGGCGAAGTCAGTGGATGCGGCTGCCAGCGAAACGTCCAGCAGAATTCTTTCTGGGCTCTATGCCCACCTTCTCTTTTATTTTCCTTTGTGCATTGAAAATTCCCTTGGCTTTGGTCCAGTTTAGTTTCCAATGTCTAATTCGGGGTTTGTCTTTCTGAAACAGCTTGCTCACGCCCAGCTTCTATATAACTCAGACCCTTGATTTGACCCTTTCGATAAACTGGTCCTCGTCCTGGGCCCTGTGTCTTCATTGAGCCAGCCCCTAAACTCCCCTTCACCATTCTTCACCATTCCAGTCATGTCTTGACTTCCAACCTGAACACATGAATGTATTCTCACTATGATTTTCGACATTTCTATCTCTTTCTACATCTTATAATTACTTAGCTCATTCTTTTACAGAAATCCTCTAAGAATTATTTTTATGAAGCCCATCTGGTAAAACAAATTATTCTCCAAGGAATGTTAATCAGACGAATTGCTAATTAAATGTCTCCCTTGATTGTATTAGTTATAGATTGGAAAGTGTTTGTGATGTACATTAACTTTTTATGAAGATACTGAGAAAGCATTTGTTTTTTTCCCCCTCCAAGGGAATAAGTAAATCAATTTGCATGTGTGATGTATATGTGTGGTGATATTAAAATACGCATTTTTCCATTTTTCAAATGGATTAGTTGTTCTTAGATCAGGTCACTACACATGATCCTGGAACTTTTGAAGGCTGAAGTTTATACTGACCCATTGCTAGCATTTCAACTTCACAGTTCTTCAAATACTTTTGTTGTTCACTGAGTTTGGAAACTATGTTTTTTAATAAGCAAAGCAAGTGCCAGTGGGTTCAGATCAGTCAAATATGACAGGGTTTAATTTTATATGCCAAAGGATTGATAATGATTGTCTTGAGTATATCATAAAGTAAAGAGGGACTTCCCCGATGGCTCAGTGGGTAAAGAATCCACCTGCAATACAGGAGACATAGGAGTCATGGGTTTGACACCTGGATCAGGAAGATTCCCTGGAGGAGGGAATGCAACCTACTGCAGTATTCATGCCTGGAAAATCCCACGGACAGAGGAAACTGGCAGGCTAAGGCTCATGGGGTCACAAAAGAGTAGGACACCACTTGTGACTAAACAGCAGCAATATTCATTCCTGAAAATGGGTGAGCATTTTAGTTACAGTAATTTAGGTTTAATCCAATTTTCTGTTGATGGGTGGAGCTCTGTTCCCTTACTGTTGTTTGAACTGAGGCCAAATTATGGTGGAGGTAATGGAGATAATGGCGACCTCCTTCTAAAGGTCCCATGCATGCACTGCTACACTCAGTGCCCCTGACTCTGCAGCTGGTCACTGCTGACCCACGCCTCTGCCGGAGTCTCCTGGACATGCACAGGCAAGTCTGGGTCAGCCTCTTGTGGGGTCACTGCTCCTTCTCCTGGGTCCTGGTGTGCACAAGGTTTTGCTTGTGCCCTCCAAGAGTCTGTTTCCACAGTTCCATTTAAGTTCTGTAATCAAATCCCACTGGCCTCCAAAGTCAAATTATCTGGGAATACTCAGTCTGTTTGCCAGATCTGCAGGCTGGGAAATCTGTTGTGGCTCCTAGAACTTTCTTAACAGTGCGAGGATTTCTTTGGTATAATTGTTCTGCAGTTTGTGGGCTCTCTGCTCTGCGGCTCTATGGTGGGGTTAATGGTGACCTCCTCCAAGGAGTCTATGCCACAGGCTGTATGACCAGGTAGCTCTACCCAGAGCCCCTGTGGCAGGCCACTGCTGACTCATACGTCAGCAGGAGACTCAAACATAGGTCTGGCTCAGTCTCTATGGAGTCTCTGGGTCCTGGTGCACACAAGGTTTTATTTGTGCATCACTGGTGGTTATGGGGTTGGATTCTAAATGCAATTTCACCCCTTCTACCATCTTACTGGGGCTTCTCCTTTGCCCTTGGACGTGGAGTATCTTTTTTTGGTGGGATCCAATATTCTCCTGTCGATGGTTGTTCATCAACAATCAATAGAAAATTGTACTAAAGATTTACTGAGCGTGGTCCCACATATCAGAATAAGATGCAGTTCCCCTCACAGTCAGCCTCTCCCATAAGGAAGCTTCCATAAACCTCTTATCCTTATCCATCAGAGGGAAAACAGAATGAAAACTACAAATACAGAAAACTAATCAAACTGATCACATGGACCACAGTGTTGTCTAACTCAATGAAACTATGAGCCATGCCATGTAGGACCACCCAAGATGGACAGGTCATGGTGGAGAGTTCTGACAAAACATGGTCCACTGGAGAAGGGAATGGCAAATGACTTCAGTATTCTTGCTTTGAGAACCCCATGGAGAGCACGAAAAGGCAAAAAAGATGTGACACCAGAAGATGAACTCCCCGGGTTGGTAGGTGCCCAATATGCTACTGGAGAAGAGGGGAGAAATAACTCCAGAAAGAATGAAGAGATGAAGCCAAAGCAAAAACAACACCCAGTTGTGGATGTGACTGGTGATGGAAGTAAAGTCCAATGCTGTAAAGACATATTGCATAGGAACCTGGAATGTTAGGTCCATGAATCACGGTAAATTAGATGTGGTCAAACAGGAGATGGCAAGAGTGAACATTGACATTTTAGGAATCAGTGAACTAAAATGGACTGGAATGGGCGAATTTAATTCAGATGATCATTATATTCACTACTGTGGGCAAGATTCCCTTAGAAGAAATGGAGTAGTCCTCAAAGTCAACAAAAGGGTCCAAAATGCAGTACTTGGCTGCAGTCTCAAAAATGACAGAATGATCTCTGTTCGTTTCCAAGGCAAGCCATTCAATATCACAGTAATCCAAGTCTATGGCCCAACCAGTAGTGCTGAAGAAGCTAAGCTTGAATGGTTCTATGAAGACCTATGAGACTTTCTAGAACTAACATGGAAAAAAAAAATGTCCTTTTCATCATAGGGGACTGGAATGCAAAAGTAGGAAGTCAAGAGATACCTGGAGTAACAGGCAAATTTGGCCTTGGAATACAAAATGAACAGGGCAAAGGCTAAAAATGTTTTGCCAATGCACTGGTTGTAGCAAACTCCCTCTTCCAACAACACAAGAGAAGACTCTACACAGGGACACCACCAGATGGTCAATACCGAAATCATATTGATTATATTCTTTGTAGCCAAAGATGGAGATGCTCTATACAGTCAGCAAAAATAAGACCAGAAGCTGACTGTGGCTCTGATCATGAACTCCTTATTGCCACAATCAGACTTAAATTCAAGAAAGTAGGGAAAACCACTAGACCATTCAGGTATGACCTAAATCAAATCTCTTACAATTATACAGTGGAAGTTACAAATAGATTCAAGGGATTATATCTGATAGAGTGCCTGAAGAACTATAGATGGAGGTTAGTGACATTGTAGAGGAGGCAGTGATCAAAACCATCCCCAAGAGAAAGAAAGGCAAAAAGGCAAAACGGTTGTCTGGGAGGCCTTACAAAGAGCTGAGAAAAGAAGAGAAGCTAAAGGCAAAGGAGAAAAAGAAAGATATACCCATTTGAATAGAGAGTTCCAAAGAATAGCAAAGAGAGATAAGAAAGCCTTCCTAAGTGATCAATGCAAAGAAATAGAGGAAAACAAGAGAATGGGAAAGACTAGAGATCTCTTTGAAAAAAATTAGAGATACCAAAGGAACATTTCATGCAAAGATGGGCCCAATAAAGGACAGAAGTGGTATGGACCTAACAGAAGCAGAAGATATTAAGAAGAGGTGGCAAGAATACACAGAAGAACTATACAGAAAAGATCTTCATGACCCAGATAACCATGATGGTGTGATCACTCACCTAGAGCCAGACATCCTGGAATGTGAAGTCAAGTGAGCCTTAGGAAGCATCACTAAAACCAAAACTAGTGAAGGTGATGGAATTCCAGTTGAACTATTTCAGTTCCTCAAAGATGAAGCTGTGAAAGTGCTATACTCAGTATGCCAGCAAATGTGGAAGACACAGCAGTGGCCACAAGAATGGAAAAGGTCGGTTTTGATTCCAATCCTAGAGAAAGGAAATGCCAAATAATGTTCAAACTACTGCACAATTGCACTCATCTCACATGTTAGCAAAGTAATGCTCAAAATTCTCCAAGCCAGGCTTCAAAAGAAGTGAACTTCCAGATGTCCGAACTGGATTTAGAAAAGGCAGAGGAATCAGAGATCAAATTGCCATCATCTGCTGGATCACAGAAAAAGCAGGAGAGTTCCAGAAAAACATCTACTTCTGCTTTATTGATTATGCCACTGCCTTTGGCTGTGTAGATCACAACAAACTAGAAAATTCTTCAGAAAATGGTAATACCAGATCACCTTACCAACCTCCTGAGAAGTCTGTATGCTGGTCAGGAAGCAACAGTTCAAACTGGGCATGGAACAGCGGACTGATTCCAAATTGGGAAAGGAGTAACCTAAGCCTGTATAATGTCACCCTGCTTATTTAACTTATATGTAGAGTACATGATGTGAAATGCTGGGCTAGATGAAGCACAAACTGGAATCAAGATTCCTGGGAGAAATATCAATACCCTCAGATATGCAGATGACACTACCCTTATGGTAGGAAGTGAAGAGGAACTAAAGAGCTTCTTGATGAAAGTGAAAGAGAAAAAAATACCTGGCTTAAAGCTCAACATTCAAACACCTAAGATCATGGCATCTGGTCCCATCACTCCATGGCAAATAGATGGAAAAACAGTGGAAACAGTGACAGACTTTATTTTCTCGGACTCCAAAATCACTGCAGATGGTGACTGTAGTCATGAAATTAAAAGACACTTGCTCCTTGGAAGAAAAACTATGACAAACCTAGACAGCATATTAAAAAGCAGAGACATTACTTTGCTGACAAAACTCCGGCTAGTAAAAGCTATGGTTTTTCCAGTAGTCATGTATGGATGTGAGAGTTGGGCCGTAAAGAAAGCTGAACACCAAAGAATTGATGCTTTTGAACTGTGGTGTTGGAGAAGACACTTGAAGAGTCCCTTGGACTGCAAGGAGATCCAAACATTCAATCCTAAAGGAAATCAGTCCTGATTATTCATTGGAGGGACTGGTGCTGTAGTTGAAATTTCAGTATTTTGGCCACTTGATGTGAAGAGTTGACTCATTGGAAAAGACCCTGATGCTGGGAGGGATTGGGGGCAGGAGGAGAAGGGGACGATAAAGGATGAGATGGTTGGATGGCATCACAAACTCTACAGACACATGTTTGGGCAAGTCCCAGGAGTTGATGATGGATAGGGAATCCTGGCATGCTGCAGTCCATGGGGTCAAAAAGAGTTGGACATGACTGAGCCACTGAACTGAACTGAACAGAATTTAGGTTTAAGGAATTACTTTTTCCTGTGTTCTCTAGTTACAGATTTGCATAGAATCTGAATGACCATTTTGAAAGCAATGGCAACCCAATTCTCTAATCTTTTCTTTAGTGGTGGAATGTTTACAATTGTATAAAATCTCAGGGATCTTCCTTTTGTCCTCTCCTTTAATAACTCTAGGTTGAATAAGCTGTCCGTGCTAGGAATGTTACCGCGAATCCATAAAATATATTTGTAAGAAATGTAATTTTGTATTAAAAAGCAAATAAGTTTTCTCCTGAGGAGTTGTCTATGAATTCTAGTCCTGCATCTCTGTCAGTGAACCCTATGGTTGTCATTCTGTGGTAACCGATGTCCTCAACCATCAAATAAGAGTTTAGGGCTCACTTTTCAGCTAGAATAATGCTGCACATTGACACTGACATTTCGCCATGCTGTGGGTAAATCACATGATTCACCTCTGTTACTCATTGAGCACAAGAGAACAGTAATGGCAGATTGCTCCACGTACAATATTTCCTCTTCATGGTCAAATTCTCCATCAGCGCAGAACCTTTACTCTTCACTTTCCTGCCATTCTTCACAGATGGATGTGCCGGGACCATTGTACTGCAATAGCATGTAGCGTTCGACATTAAAAGTAAACTATATAGTTTATGAGACAGGTGGCCCAGCTGGTAAAGAACCTGCGTGCCAGTGGAGGAGACTTAAGGCACACAAGTCCAATCCCTGGGCCAGGAAGACGCCCTGGAGTAGGGAATGGCAACCCACTCCAGTGTTCTTGCCGGGAAAATTCCATGGGCAGAGCAGCCTGGCAGGCTGCAGCCTACAGGGTTGCAGAGAATCAGAACGGAATGAGCGTGACATGAGCAAACCTGTCGGTTCAGTCCCTCAGTCATGGCCAACTCTTTGCAAACCCATGGACTGCATCACACGAGGTTTCCTTGTCCTCCACCTACACCTGGAGCTTGCTCAAACTCATGTCCGTTGAGTTGGTGATGCCACCCATCCATCTCATCCTCTGTCATCCCCTTCTCCTCCTGCCTTCAATCTTTCCCAGCATCAGGGTCTTTTCTAATGAGTCAGTTCTTCACATCAGGTGGCCAAAGAATTGGAGCTTCAATTCAGCATCAGTCCTTCCAATGAATAATCAGGACTGATTTCCTTTAGGATTGAATGTTTGGATTTCCTTGCAGTCCAAGGGACTCTCAAGAGTCTTCTCCAACACCACAGTTCAAAAGCATCAATTCTTTGGTGTTCAGTTTTCTTTACAGTCCAACTCTCACATCCATACATGACTACTGGAAAAACCATAGCTTTTACTAGCCGGAGTTTTGTCAGCAAAGTAATGTCTCTGCTTTTGAATATGCTGTCTAGGTTTGTCATAGTTTTTCTTCCAAGGAGCAAGTGTCTTTTAACTTCATGACTGCAGTCACCATCTGCAGTGATTTTGGAGTCCAAGAAAATAAAGTCTGTCACTGTTTCCATTGTTTCTCTATTAATTTGCCATGAAGTGATGGGACCAGACTGCATGATTTTAGTTTATTGAATGGTGAGTTTAAACCATTTTTTCTTAATCTCCTTTTTTACTTTCATCAAGAGGCTCTTTAGTTCCTCTTCACTTTCTGCCATAAGGGTGGTGTCATCTGCATATCTGAAGTTATTGATATTTCTCCTGGCAATCTTAATTTCAGCTTGTGCTTCATACAGCCCAGCATTTCAAATGGTATACTCTGCATATAAGTTAAATAAGCAGGGTGATAATATGCAGCCTTTATGTATTTCTTTCTCAATTTGGAACCAGTCTGTTGTTCCATGTTCAGTTCTAACTGTTGCTTCTTTACCTGCATACAGATTTCTCAGGAGGCAGGTCAAGTGGTCTGGTATTCCCATTTCTTTAAGAATTTTCCAGTTTGTTGTGATCCACACAGTCAAAGGCTTTAGTGATGAATCATATGTAGACATTCTGGAACTCTCTTGCTTTTTTGATGATCCAACAAATGTTGGCAACTTGATCTATGATTCCCTTGCCTTTTCTAAATCCAGCTTGAACATCTGGACGGTCTCAGTTGACGAACTGTTGAAGCCTGGCTTAGAGAATTTTGAGCCTTACTTTACTAGTGTGTGAGATGAGTGCAATTGTGCTATAGTTTTAACATTCTTTGGCATTGACTTTCTTTGGGATTGGAATGAGAACTTACCTTTTTCAGTCCTGTGGCCACTGCTGAGTTTTCCAAATTTGCTGGCATATTGAGTGCAGCACTTTCACAGCATCATCTTTCAGGATTTGAAATAGCTTAGGTGGAATTCCATCACCTCCACTAGCTTTGCTGGTCGTGATGCTTCCTAAGGCCCACTTGACTTCACACCCCAGGATGTTGGGCTCTGGGTGAGTGATCACACCATCATAATTATCTGTGTCATTAAGAGCCTTTTGTCTTGTTTTTCTGTGTATTCTTCCCACCTCATCTTCTGCTTCTGTTAGGTCCATGCTGTTTCTGTCCTTTATTATCCAATCTTTGCATGGAATGTTCCCTTGGTATCTGATTTTCTTGAAGAGGTCTCTAGTCTTTCCCGTTCTATTGTTGTCCTCAGTTTCTTTGCATTAATCACTTAGGAAGTCTTTCTTATCTCTCCTTGCTCTTCTTTGGAACTCTGCATTCAGATGGATATATCACTCCTTTTCTCCTTTGCCTTTTGCTTCTCTTCTTTTCTCAGCCTTTGTCAGGCCTCCTGGGACAACCATTTTTGCCTTTTTTCATTTCTTTTTCTTGGGGATGATTTTGATTATCACCTCCTGTTTAATGTTATGAAACTCTGTCCGTAGTTCTTCAGGCATTTTTATTGGGTTTGCCAAAAAGTTTGTTCAGGTTTTTCCACACAGTGTTATAGAAGCATAGTAAAAATGCATGTAATTTACTTTATCTATCTGTTTTGAAATGGTGAGAACTTTCAGACTTAATTTATTTTTTCCCTGAAATTTTTATATTTTTACAAGTGTTTTTTTTTTAAACATTATATTACAAAAATCCATAAGTGCTCACAATTCATTGATTCTAAAACTGAACTCATTTTGCCTCCACCAATTGCTCTTCTTTTGCAAATATTTCTTATCTTGGTGGATGATGCCACCATTCAGCCTCTGGCCCAAGCCATAAACCTCTGAGTCATCACCCTTAGCCTTTCTTTTCCCACTTCCCTCCATCATTCTGCCGTCCATCTAATTGATTCCATAAATCTTGTTGATTCTACTTTCTATATATTTTTAGCATCTGTCCCTTCCTCTCCAATGGATGCTTTTATGACAGTAGTTTATACTCTCCCATGAACCGTTGTAGGCATCCCCAGATTGTATCCCCAATTTTGAGTCACATCATACTCCTTCCCTTAACCTCACCCCCAGGCTACAGCTGAACAGATAGAGCTAAGACTGCAAAATAGGTCTTGTACATCTGAGTTCTATGCTATTTCCAGTTCATCCCTTTGCCTTTATTATAAAAGCTACTTAAGGAGGATTTTAGAACACTTCCTGTGTTCCTTATGCTTCTGCTCAATGTGATCTGAAATAAAATCTATACAAGGAATCGTAAGCTTTAGGAAAGAATTACTCCACTGTTTTTATTCATTTTTCTCAGCTTTATTGAGGTATAGTTGATGAATAAAGTTATAATTTATTTAAAATGTACAGCATGATGGTTTGATATGTGTATACACTGTGAAAGGATGCCCATAATTAAGTTAGTTACAACCATCACCTCACATATTTACTTTTTTTTTGATGAGAACAGTTGTCTCCTAGCAAATTTCAGTTACATAATACGGCTGTATTATCAGTTATGGTCATGCTATTGTAAGTTGGATTCTAAGAACATACTCATCTTGTAACTGAAAGTTTGTTCCCTTTTACCAACCTCTCCTCATTTGCCTAACCATCACACCCCTAGCAATCACCATCCTAGTCTGACCTTTTTAGAAAATTAGATTCCACATATGAGTGATACTATGCAGGGCTACTCTTTGACTGGCTTATTTCACTTAACATGATGCCCTCCAGGTGCATCTATACTCCTTTTTACATTCTCACTGACAATGTACAAGGGTTTCTCTTCACCTCCATGCCTGCATTTGTTATTTCTTGTTCTTTTTTTTATAATACATATCCTAACAGATGTGACGTGATATCTCATTTTGTTTTGTTTTGAGTTACAGTTCCCTGGAGATCAATAATGTTGATCACATTTTCACATAACTATTGGCCATTTGAATCTCCTTTGAAAGTTTGAAAGCTGTCCTTAACTAATTATTTCTGCCCATATGTAAAAAGGTAATCATAACACTTTCTTCCACAGGCAGATTGTTTGTCCCTTGGACTTATTGATAAAAATGTTGGCCTTTCTGTGGTAGTAGCTGATGGAAAATAAGTGTATCCTAACAACCTGACAATAGAAGAAGTCAAAAGTTATGAGGTTAGGATAACATAAGGTTATTCATCCTGTTGATTCTTGTTGTCAGTAGCTCTGGTTAGCAAAGAAAGGTATATCCTTCTCCTTTTGCCAAACTTCTATATTTGTATCTTGCAAATATAAACATTTGACCAAAGTCAGTGACCTCTGAGGTATAAGACAACAGGTACTCATTAAAGAATATTTACAAAGTGAAAATTGCAAAGTCTTATTACAGCTATAGCTAGAAACTGGTGTTTGTCCATGGTAGACCCATTTAGATTTCTCCATCTTATTAAACTGTTCTGTTTTTAAAAGAGCTTGCCTTCTCACTTATGCTTCATTCTCATTTTTATTTGTGGTAATGGTGGGTAGAATTTAAGGCAGCTCTGGGAAGGCAGGTGTTAAATTCTACCCTGGTCCTTAGTAACCTCCATGGTAAAATATGCCAGTATTTAACAGATGACTGCCATGCTGTGGACAGACATGCCCCGGGAGAGAGGAGTTGTTTGTTCCAGAATCTAATCAAGCCATGGCCTGTCTGAGTCCTAACTTATGTAGTGTAATCACTTGTATCATTCATAGCATGTCCTTCATTAATCAGAGTTCACGCCAGCAACAAGGGAACAGGGGTTCCATTAGAGTGACACATGGTGGCCTTCCCCAAATCTTGGATGTTTCGGGAGATGGTCTCAGGGTTTGTTCCAATCATACAAGAGCTACTTAATGACTTAGATTTTAGTACACTTCTTTCCCAGGGAGTTAATATCCCCCAATTTCCTCCTTAGTAATTGTGTTTAGGTTCTTGATGTACCCTGTGATGTTTTCATATCCATCACATTCAGGTCCAAACTGTGCGATTTGCTGCTTCATATCGGCTTCCTTATATCTGTGTCTAGAGAACAAATATGAAACAGGAAGAAACTATCTTTTCTTAATTGTAAAAATGATGAATGAGGTAAGCCATCAGGACAATTTTTCATGTTTTCTAGAAAAGCTGAAAACACATTTAGATTTGTTTTCAAAGCAAAATGGAAAGTTGTTTTGAAAAAAAAACTTTTAAAGATTTGGTCACTTTGGAAATTTCTTCATAGATACTTATCTTGATAATAGCATTTATCTTTGCTAGTCTCATATAATAATATTGCTTCCTTTAAAGTTGGACATTTTTAATAAGTCTAAATATTGCAGCACTGTAGACAGCTCCAGCAATGAATGGATAGATTTTAGTTGGTTTTTTTTTTTAACCTTATTGGATAAACTGATACAGAGTACATTTTATTTATTTCACACAACTTTACATTATTTTAAATTTCTTATCCTATTATTCTGTATTATTCTGCTTTCCTTTTTTCCCCCTCTCCATATGTTCTTAAATATGCATTTCCTGTACCCATTTCTAAAAGTGATTAATATGAAATTCTGTGATCTTTCACCTGTCTCTCTTGGAAGAAAATTACTGGATTCCAGAACCCAGAGACATCATTTGCTGACAAAAGTCCATATAGTCAAAGCAATGGTTTTGTGTTGGACCATAAAGAAGGCTGAGTGCTGAAGAATTGATGCTTTTGAACTGTGGTGCTGAAGAAGACTCTTGAGAGTCCCTTGGAAAGCAAGGAGACCAAAACAGTCAATCCTAAAGAAAATCAACCTTGAATATTCATCAGAAGAACTGATGCTGAAGCTGAAGCTCCACCTTGGCCACCTGATGCAGAGAGCTAACTTATTGGAAAAGACCCTGATACTAGGAAAGATTGAGGGCAGGAGGAGAAGGAGGTAACAAAGTTTGAGATGGTTGGATGGCATCAGCGACTCAATGAACATGAGTATGAGCAAACTCTGGAGGTAGTGAAGGATAGGGGAGCTTGGTGTGCTGCAGTCCATGGAGTTGCAAAGAGTTGGACACAACTTAGCAACTGAACAACGATAAGGACCTAAACTTCCAGTCATCCTGGGGTAGGGCAGGAATAGGGCTTTAAGAAGACAAGCAGGGGAAGACTGTATCTTGATGAGGAAGAACTTCTTTCATCTCTGCCCCAATCTGCAAGACCACACATGTATAGAATTAGGCACAGGCAGCCAGAGAATTGAGCCCAGAAGGCCCCCAGAGGCCCATGCGCACTTTTGGGTGAGGTTAACTGGTTCAACAGTGAATCTCCCAAATAACGTGACAACAATACGAAAATGTGACTGTAATGTGGCAGAAGATTAGATTCTATTTTTCACCTAGCCCCTACTCTTGTTTTAGGACAGGCTTAAAGGTCCATCTGGTCAAGGCTATGGTTTTTCCAGTGATCCTGTATGGATGTGAAAGTTGGACTGTAAAGAAAGCTGAGCACTGAAAAATTGATGCTTTTGAACTGTGGTGTTGGAGAAGACTCTTGAGAGTCCTTTGGACTGCAAGGAGATCCAACCAGTTCATCCTAAAGGAGATCAGTCCTGGGTGTTCACTGGAAGGACTGATGTTGAAGCTGAAACTCCAGTACTTTGGCCACCTGATGCGAAGAGTTGACTCATTGGAAAAGACCCTGATGCTGGGAGGGATTGGGGGCAGGAGGAGAAGGGGACGACAGAGGATGAGGTGGTTGGATAGCATCACCGACTTGATGGGCATGAGTTTGAGTAAACTCTGGGAGTTGGTGATGGACAGGGAGGCCTGGCGTGCTGTGATTCATGGGGTTGCAAAGAGTCGGACTGAGCGACTGAACTGAACTGAACTGAACTGAACTGAATGTTCTTTAAAAAATATATATATTTTACATTTGTACTATGCGTCAGGGACTTTTCTTGGTACTTGAGACATACCAGTTAACAAAGTTATCACTGCCCTTGAGTTTACAGATAATAAATAGTAACTGTAATAAATAACTAAGTCACATAGTTTATTAAGATGATAATTACAATATATTTTTTAAAAAGTGAAGATAAGAAGAATCAGAAGTGCCAAATGGTTGGGGCTGGGGTGCAGGGTAGGGTGGTGAATTTACAGTATTTAATTAGGTGGTTAGAACAGTCTTCTTAAAGAAGGCGGTATTTAGATAAATTCTAGAAAGAAGTGAGGTAATTGGCCAAGTAGATATCATGGAGCAGAGCATTTCAGGAAGTAGGAACAGTAGCTATAAAACTGTGTTTGAGCTAGAGCAGGAAGCCGGTGTGGCTGAATGCAGTGAGCCAGAGAGAGAGAATAGGGGATGAGATCCCAGGGGTAACCCAGGATCTGATCCTGTAGGGTCATGCCGGGACCTTGACTTTAACTCTGAATGAAACAAAGCAGTGTCAGGATTTTGAACAGAGGAGATAAACACTGATATATGCTTTGAAAAGGATCCTCCGGGCAGTTGATTGAGAATAGGCAGAAAGAGCAGAGGGGGTGGTTAGGGGTTCTTGCAGTGATCCAGGTGGCAGAGGATGGGATGGTCATCTTCTGCAGAGGAGATGAGAGAATGTAAAGGAGATGCTCAGGTCAGCTGGGACACAGCTGCCATTGTCTGTGGTGTTCTCGAATTAGGGTGGAGAGGCAGGAGACTTTTGGCAGCACTGCAGTTGTTCTGAAACTCCTATTTAGGCCCAGGACCTAGATTCATCCCCAGAGATGTTTAAATCAGAGAAAACAAGCTTGATCTGGTGGTAACATCACAACCCGGACAGGGATGGATTATGTCACACAGCCAAACCTGGGATCCCACGCCGGCTGTCTGACCCTGGTCAACCTTACATCGACATCCACGTTATCTGCAATGGGATTCTTTGGAATCCATGTTATGGCACAGTTTTACTATACATGTGAGTATATATATATATACACACACATATATAATATATGTATATATATATACACACATATATAATATTTCTGACATAATCGTTATACTTCTAGAAGTTTGCTTAAAGGAAATTATTAAAAATGCAGGGAAAAAATATGTCCAAAGATATGTACCAAAACTGTGGATATATGGATATATATGTAAATGTGTGTATACATATTGTGTGTGTGTGTTATCTATATACATATATATATATAATGTAAAGTATAATAGTGATAAATAAGAAACAATCTCAATATTCATGTACATCAATGAAAAAAAACTGTTTAAAATACTATGACATGTGTAAGACAAGGTATTATTCACCATTGAAAGCCATCTTAATTATAAGAGAATTCTTATGAAGTAGTGCAAATAAAAGTAAGATTCAAAAATATAGAAAAACTCTGGAAGGCATATTAATGGAGTCTGTATGATTATGTAAAATAATATTCATGCTTTTTTTTTATATTTACCCTACCTCTACCCCTCCCCCCAAAATTATTTTATAATGTTCTTTCTAGAAGGTACCATTAATGAAAAAGTTTAGGGAAGGTCCCAATGATGCCATGGCCAAGTTCAGGGCCTGCATGGAGTTGTAGAGGGTGGAGATAGTTTGTACTGACTAGTATGTTATTTGAAGTCTGGGTGTCTCTATCTGCCCCTCTGTGCCACTTCTCTGGGATTGGGTAGGATATACTTTCCCAAGTAGTTCAGCCTGAAAGAAAGACTCATATCATTTGAAAAGATTATCATGGAAATGAGTATATGATCATTCAAAACAAAGTCTTTCAGTGAACTCATAGGTACCTGAGAAGTGCACTTTTCCATTTGTCTGAATTCTAGATCCCTTGTCAGTGGTTTTCAGAGTGAGCCTAGAAGCTTGTTAGAGATGCAACCTCTTGAATTCCACTCCCAGAAATCTGTGTTTTAACAAGATTGCCAAGTGATTCTTAGCCCCACTTAATCTTGACAAGTGTTGTTCTACGTCAAGTTCTCAGAAGTGTCTGGGTTTGTTATATTCTTGGCTCAGAGGGCAGCCTCGGTTGCAAATAGCTTTTCCATGGGAGCCGATGGAGAATGCAGAAGAGCTTCAACCTCTTCCCTGAGAGAAGTGTGTCCTGGTCGTTGATTAGTGGCTGAGGATGTGGAGGGCTGCACAGAAGATAATCAGCAGTGTATTTTTATGGAGACGAAAAATGGAGGATGATTTTATATTTCTAATTATATCTCCAGTGAGTCCGAATTGATATTCCATGATAACAGCAAGAAAAAAAAATGTCAACAGGTGTGCTAACTCAGGAACCCACCACCTTCATAGGAGTAGGGAAGTCAACCCAGTTTTCCTTTGGTATCCTCAGGACAATAGTTCCAAGACCCTCAGGGATACCAACATTTGTGAATGCTCAAGTTCCTTTGATAAAATGGTCCGGGGTACTGAGTACCATCAGCCCTCAGTATCCATGGATGCAAAACACGCAGATGTGGAGAGTGACTGTATTCTAGGGGGGATTGGAAGACTTCCTTCACACTTCTGACTAGTGGACGAAAGTGATAAAATTCAAACGGAGCTGTTAAATCTTCCTCTGTGATGTTGTTGAACCATCAGGTTTTATAAGCTCAGGAGGCATCCCAAGTTTAGAACCCAAAGATGAAATTACTCTTCTCAGCAAGCTACCTCCTACCCGGAAATAATTTCATAGATTGGCCCATGCGTCTTCTGCCTCTGGTTATCGCCTACCTGTGGCTTACTTAAGAGCCCCTACATGCACTACTTTCATTTTCCTTTTCTTTGAAAATAGGAGCAAAATACTTCAGCTTTGATGCTTTATAGGAGTAGAAAATTGTGATGTCTCCTTAATATGAAAACTCAGGCAAGGTGGTTAATATTTAAATATCTAAACCAAAAGCAATAGCACATGGAAATGTGCTTACAAGTTTGGGACAGGGATTTTACTTACTCTCCCACAACTTTCCAAATGTATTTTAGTTGTTTTATAGAATTATGTATAACAGATGGAACCTACTTTGTTAAAAATTAAATGGATTTGTAATATCAAGCATTATTTTTACACAAAGTAATATTTGTGCATTGTAGATTTTATCTTTAATTTTTAAATGTCTGTTATCTGATGAAGATAGGCTTTATTATGATTAAGTCTACTTGGTTGAATTATTAACAAACCACATGCTGACTAAAGTTGATGTGATTCTCTCATATATCAGAGTGTGGTACTCATGCATTTATAATGTACATCAATTTTTTTCCTAGAAAAGATTATCTGTGTGAAAATTTATGATTTTATAGGAAATATTTAATTTCAAAGAGATACCTTGGGAATTTTGACTTAGGAAGTTATATGAAAGTAAAAGAAAATAATTTAACTTCAGATGATTCATGCTCAAGACTTCAAAATACAAGCTCTAAGCCATGTAAAACCTCATTTGGTCCATTGCTCTAAATAGTATCAGTTGGAATTTAGGAACTTATTCCTAAGATGGTCTTTTTTCAAAATTTCTCTTGTGCCATTTTCAGGGACTTCTTGTGTGAATACTCTTTTCTAAGTTTTCTGAGAGCATCAGTTTGCAAATACATATATTCATGCATAGATGCATGTATGCAAATAAATACACACAGACACACACCTAACTTTTCTAGGGTCATTCTTTTCCTGTGCTCCGAACTCTATGTGATTTGCATAAATGTATTATTCCAACATTAGTATTTAAATTCAAATAGTGTTTCCAGGCCTGAACAGGGATCTCCCTAGTTCCCAGAGGAATCTTACTTCCTTTTAACAGAAGAAGGCTTGAGGTCATATTTAATAGGTAAAAGCAAGAATCTCAATCAAGATGAGTTTAAAAACTGAAGACATGGGTTATGATTGCACAGCAAATTGGAAAAGTTTGAACTGATTGAGTTGGCTCTCTCCAAAGATGTTGACACAGGAGTCCCATTTTGTCTGGGTAAAGACAGTATTTAAATTTTTCTTCCATATGCAAAATAGGCAAAATTGCATGTGCTGCTGAAATAATGCATTATTTAACATAGCTGAATAAATCCATTTAAATCATCAGGGAAGTGCACATAATAGAATAATGCTTGTGTTCCTTCAGCTTAATCAATCTAAAGCATCTATTTATTCTAGATGTGTAATTCCATGCACTTTATCAGAAGGAAGACTTTATGCTCTAAAGACTCGGCACAAGTAAAATCTGTCCTAGGATACAAAGCCAGGATTTGGAATTTGGGCCTCCCAGGCCAAAACATTAAAAATAAAATATGGGCTGGGAATTCATGTGATTAATTTATAATTCATTTAGGTGAAAATGAGGTTTAAATGTGGAATTCTTAATACAAATATAGAGTATTCATATTTTACAAGGAAAGGGCATGTTCCTACACTGATACCCTTCAGAAGAGGGTATCTGACGACGATGATGATGACGATGATGATGATGATGATGATGATGATTCATTGTGACCCTCTGCTGTCCACTTGTCAATTCTTCCCTGCAGTTGTCTTGGTATATATATATTTTCTGTTGGTTTGTGTAAAGGAGCCGTTCCTCTATTACCCCTGTAATATAGTGAGTGTCCTTTTCTCTTTGGGATGTAAGCGAGGGCCATGGCCTTTTTTTTTTTTTCCCAGAAGAAATGAAGTTACTAGTCCATGAAGTTAAAGGGAGGCCAGGTTACTGACAGGAAGAGGCAGGCCTTCGAAGAGGCAGTGGGAACTCAGAAGGCTGGCTCTAGCCAAGAGAAAGAGGAAGCTTGAATTCTCCCTCTGGGTCTTGCTTCTCTTAGGTTGGGATCAGCAGTGCCTTGTTAGAGGAAGTTAAGCCCGATAAGTAGATTCTCTGTATGCTTGGACAATACGGTGTAACTTTGGAATAATTGGAAGAACCTTTAAAATTGGGTGCTTCTCTCAAGTATGAATAAAAAGCTATTCACCTAGAGCCACAGATCCCAAAATATGGTCATGAGACCAGCATCAGTCTGGAACTTCTTAGAAAGGAAAATGTTCAGGCCCTGTCTCATACAAATGGCAAAGCCCAGTGGGTGGAACCTGGCAGTTGGTTTTAGTAAAGCCTCCATTTAATGATTCTAATGAAAGTTCCAGTTTGAACATCCTTGCCTCTTGTCTGCTTCCCCTTCAGGCTTCTTCACTCATTTCCTCCCCCTCCCTTCTCTTTCAAAGCTGGCCGTTTCCTAGACAGATTGAACTTTTAGTCAGTTTAGACTTTTATGATGCAGACAGGAGAGGAAGGAGGAGATCAGGTCAGAACCATGAGAAGAATTTTCCCGGAGTGTGGAGATGGGCGCTGGAAGGAGAGCTGCACATATCGCTGGGAATAAACGCTGTTGCTGTAGAGTCGGAAGTTGCCTCCAGGTTTGAGTCCCAGCTCTGCTGCTTATAAGATGCATATCATTGGTCCACTTATTTGGCTTCTCCAGGACTCAGTTTCCTTAGCTGTAAAATGGAGCTAAAACAGCAATAAAAACTCAGAGGGATATTATAAGTATCCATTTAGCTGATTTATAGAAAGGGCATGAAACAGTGATCAGTATTCATTTGTTTTTATTGCTAAACGCAATGTATTCTCTTTATGATATTCAGAAAGAAAAAAAAGTAATTAAAAGACTCAGAGTCATGTCAACAATTACATTTTGATTGCTGGGTTCATCACTTTGCTTTAAAAACAGGCTTTTTGAGACTGGATCACATCGATCACAGCTTTAAGAGATTTTTACAAGAATATTCTGTCCAATTAGAGCAATGTTAAAAGGCACTCACAATCCAAGGCAAGGGAATTGTCCTGTTGCTACTAAACTGTTGTGGCTTCTCAGTTAAGTGATTGTTCTCTCAGCTACAAACCTCTGACACTTTCTTCTCAAAACAGGCACACTAGTTCTCTGTCCCCAGTTTCCTCATTAAATCCCAACATCCTGCATCCTAGTGTGTGGGTCTTTTATTTTAAAGCTGACTTCTTAAAGAAAGCAACTAGTTTTACACATGTACAATTTTGGACACATGATTGATTTCACCTTTGATTGAATATCCAGTGGAGATTTCTATAATATCTCTGTTTTTTTTCTTTTTTTTTTTCCATCTTTTAAAGTTCCACTGGCCAAGAAAGAGGCCATATTGATTCACCAAAATAGACTTTTATTTCTGACCTTCCTTCTGTATGATGGCAAAATAATAAAAGGTTATGTGGGGTAATGGGAACAGCAACATATTTGGAGCCAGAGACATGGTTCTGACCCTATCTCTGATTAGCTTTTGACTCAGGAAAGTCACTCATCCTCTTGGATCAATTTTCTCACTTAGACTGATTTTTCAACTGGTATAATAGTGCCTCTTCAAAGGGTAATGAGGAGTTCAAGCTGAGGGAATGTGAATGCTATTTTAAATGCTAACGTGCCATTCTAATGCTATTAAAAACTGACGATAGTTGACATTCACTGAGGGCTTTTGAGGAGCTGGGCACCATTGAAAGCCTTATATACACATATCTATATTTACTTATATGTATATATAAAACAGTTCAAAAGCATGAATTCTTTGGCGCTCAGCCTTCTTTATAGTCCAACTCTCACATCCATACACGACCACTGGAAAAACCATAGCCTTGACTAGATGGACCTTTGTTGGCAAAGTAATGTCTCTGCTTTTTAATATGCTGTCTAGATTGGTCATTGAACTGTGGTGCTTTTGAACTGAGGTGTTGGAGAAGACTCTTGAGAGTCCCTTGGACTGCAAGGAGATCCAACCAGTTCATCATAAAGGAGATCAGTCCTGGGTGTTCACTGGAAGGACTGATGTTGAAGCTGAAACTCCAATATTTTGTCCACCTGATGTGAAGAGCTGACTCATTGGAAAAGACCCTGATGCTGGGAAAGATTGAGGGCAGGAGGAGAAGGGGATGACAGAGGATGTGATGGTTGGATGGCATCACCGACTCAATGGACATGGGTCTGGGAGTTGGTGATGGACAGGGAGGCCTGGTGTGCTGCGGTTCATGGGGTTGCAAAGAGTCAGACATGACTGAGCGACTGAACTGAACTGACTGATATATAAAACATTATTGCAATGTATTTAACATTCAATTTATTCATTCATAAATAAAGCTTGGCAAATTAAGTTTTCGTAATCAGTGTTCAAATCCTAATTAGAAACATTTTCAACTTCTGACTGCAGGTAAGAGAATGTTCTGCCTGAAACAGTAAGGAAATTTGCTGTCTCCTGTACCAAGGGATCCAGAACAGCAGTGGATTCCAGTGTCCTAGGCTGCATTCTGAGAGTCCCCACCTTTCCTGACCAGAGTCACAGAAGGCTACCTGTGTCGTAGATTTCTCAAGGTGGGCAGGCCCTCTGTGGTCACAGACTCCAGAGCAATCATGGTGATGAAAGTCAGGACTGGATTGGTTCCCTGAGCTCGTTTGTTGTGTGTAAGACTGAGGATTCTGGTCTTCTTGTCCAAACCCTGATTGGAAAACAATGCTGGACCCTGGCATGGAAGTGACTAGACAGTCACTGACCACTGAGATGTTGTTCAGGAGTCTGTGAAGCCCATGGATCTTCATAGCTTTGAGGTATTGAGTTGACCGAAAAAGTTAGTTTATGTTTTTCCAAAGATGGGCCGAAAAACCCCAGCGGACTTTTTGACCAACTCATAGGAGTAGCTGTTGCTCCTTCTTCTCTACAAAGAGACTGAGTTCTTCAAAGGCCCTTATTGTTGTTTCTCAACCCAAAGGGGAACATTCTACACACATGCTTTTCTAGGGTAATCCAAGTTTGTTTTCTTATCACCCATTACATATTAGGAGTTTCACACCTCCTTCCTAGAAGCAGTATTGTTTGTCTTTCCATTGTTAAGCTATTGCTAGGCTTTCCATTCTGCTGGTGTGATTTTTTCTTTCTATTCCTGCTCCTTAGGGAAGGGACACACCTTGTTGTTTTGAGTTCTGTGTTTTTAAATCTCTATACCAAAATTGTGGCCCTACTAAGGCATGTGATACACGATAGTGGTAATACAAAGACTGTTCACCAGACAATTCACTGGAAGGGAATATCTGTTTATGGTCATGATAATCCCAGATGCTCTACACCATAGTTCTCTTAAAGAATGTCAGTGGACTCCTTTCTCTCAAATGGTCCTTCTGTACTAAAAGAAACATTTAAAAAACAACATTCATGGGGTTGAAATGAGGTTCTTGAGTCAGTCACCAGCGCAAATGTTTGTTAATGTGAAGCCAGGACAGACTGTGGATAGAACAGATCAGATCTTGGACATTGGTCCCCTCTGCCTAACACTCTTCCTGCCCAGCTAGTTTATCTGCATTTCCTAGAACTTTCCTTGCACTTTCCAGGCTCCAGGTCTTTGATCACTGTGCTCCCATCACATAAGATGCCTTTTTTGAATATCTCCACTTGCCTGAACCCCACCCTCACCCTGACCCAGTTGAAAATGGCCTCTTCTTTACAACTCCTCAGACACATCCAGGCCAAAAAAAAGACCTAAGATCCAATTCTATTTTTGCCCTCATTGAACACTAATTGAGCATCTTTTTTCTGTAAAATTGAATGTGACCTTGTTTATTTAAATGTTAACATCTTGTCTCCATACCTAGATTACAGTTTGAGGGCCTAGGCCCCTGCCTCCCATGTCATTGTAATCCCCGCCCCCCACACCTGTTCTAGTGTGTCTGCTTGAAGCATAGTAAGCATTGGTGTTAGTCGCTCAGTCGTGTCTGACTCTTGTGATCCTATAGACTGTAGCCCTCCAGACTCCTCAGTCCATGGAATTCTCCCGGCAAGAATTCTGGAGTGAGTAGCCATTCCCTTCTCCAGGGGATCTTCTTAACCCACTGATCAAAGCCAGGTCTCCTGCATTGCAGGCAGATTCTTTACCGTCTGAGCCACCAGGAAAGACTTAAGCATAGTAACAAAAAAACAAACAACAAAAAAAATTGACTCTCTGTTTGATCACAATCTAATAGTAAGGATATTTAAGACTAAGAGGACAGTTTTGGTTTACCTAAGAGGAAGTTATACACTAGGACTAACTATGAGCTTTTAACCAGAGTCGATGAATGAGGTGAAGTATATCTTTTGTTTGATGTAAATATGTCTCCTTTTTAAGGCTTTTCACAAAGATTAAGCTTAGTTCAGTCACTCTGTCATGGCCAACTCTTTGAGACCCCGTGGACTGCAGCACGCCAGGCTTCCCTGTCCATCACCAACTCCTCAAACTCATGTCCATTGAGTCAGTGATATCATCCAAACATTTCACCCTCTATCATCCCTTTTTCCTCCTGCTTTCAATCTTTCTCAGCATCAAGGTCTTTTCCAGTGAGTTAGTTCTTCACATCAGGTGGCCAAAGTATTGGAGTTTCAGCTTCAGCATCAGTCCTTCCAATGAATATTCACGACTGATTTCCTTTAGGATGGACTGGTTTAATCTCCTTGCAGATTAGGTGGTTTTATGTTACCTCTTTGACCCATCTTCTGACTCCCTCTCTCATCTCTTTCTGGGTCACCCTTATATGGTGCAGGACTGTTTTGTTTTGTTTTATTAGTCCCCATACAGTGCAGCATCTGACATATGTGTTTTCTGACCAGGGACCAAACCCATGCTTCCTTCAGTAGAAGCACAGAGTTTTAACCACTAGGGAAGTCCCAGATTTTTTTTTTTTTAAACAAGCTTCCTCTAAGCTGTCTTCTATCCCCTCACTGTACTTACATATTTTTCTTCTTAGAAAGCCTGGGAAGAATTCAGCAACGTTTTGATAGTCACACTTTTTAAAGTAAGCCTTTACCTGTGTGCGCTCTCGTCGGATCTGCCCCAGCTCTGAGTCCTGCAGGGTCAGCTTTCAGGCGGGTACCTCCCTTCCAGCTGGGCCCTCTCTCCTTTGCACATTAAATTTTTCCTTTTAGCCTTAGCACTGCTGCCTTTCAAAGGCTGATTTTCAACAGATCTTTTGACTCTGATAACCTCCCAACATATGGTGGTGTGTGTGTGTGTGTGTGTGTGTGTGTGTGTGTGTGTGTGTGTGTATATGGGCTTGTTTTTCTTTTTACCAAAGTATTTATTGAACTACATTGAGGGAACTTAAGAAATTATACCGAGATATTGCCTGGAGTAAGAGGATTATGTTTGAACACAGCTCTGTTTTCTTCCATCCTTGTCTTTAATTTAGTTTCTTCACTTGTTTCTTCTTTCTTAAACATCCATAACATTTTTGACCCAAAATTGTATCCCCTCAACCATCTCTTTCAATGTTGTACGGTTTTGAACTCACCAGGTACTAAAGGCTTTACATAATATTGAAGACCTTTCAGTGGCTTTGAAGTACTTTAGAAAATAGACTAAGAACACTCTTGCTCTCAGATTAGCTAAGAAATCCATCCCGGGACCATTGATTTCTCCCTATCTGCCTCTGTCCTCTTTCTTCTACATGTAGACACAAAACCCAGTTAAGCCATCATACGGCAGTACAGTTTTGATTCTATCCTTCATGACTTATAAGACATTGCTTAAAAATACCTTATATTGTGTTTATTCACCCAAAGTTTCTCATCCAGCTTTTCAACCATATTTTTCCTTTGTATGCCAATGAGTTTCTTTCCCGAAGGGTCCAGTCAAATCTTTTGAGGTCTCCTGCTGCTTATGTATCTGAAGCCGTCACTTCAAAGCACTCGGCCTGCCACAGTTGAATCACCAACAGTCCTTTGCAAAAGGCCCAGGTTTTGTTTGTTTGTTTGTTTGTTTGTTTTTCTCTTTGGATCTGATTATCCATCAAGCTAGAGGGAGCTTATGAGAACCCGCAACCTAAGCTCAAGGTGGTAATAGGAAGAAGACTTATCAAAGACTTAACGGGTGCCAGGTACTTCATTATTGCATTTACTTTTCAGAACCATACCATGAGATGTCATTATCATCCCCATTTTGCAGGCAAGGAAACTGGAGGCACAGAGAGTTTAAGTTACTTGTCTGAAGTCTAAAAGACTTCTAAAAGTTTCTATAAAGTACGTGATAGAGTCTGTATTATGAACACAGAGGGTCAGCTTCCAAAATTTCAGTTCGTAATTACTCTGCCAAATGGTATGTTATACAATTTATGCTGTCTCCCCGGGGCTTCCCTGGTGGCTTAGGTGGTAGAGAAGCTGCCTGCAATGCAGGAGACCTGGGTTCGATCCCTGGATCGGGAAGAACGCCTGGAGGAGGACATGGCAACCCATTCCAGTGTCCTTGCCTGGAGAATCCCCATGGACAGAGGAATGGCGGGCTCCTCCACGGGGCCCGTGGGGTTGCAGAGATTTGGGCTTGAATGACTGACTAAGCAGACATCATGTGCTGTCTCCCCACCCTGTTTCTGTCAAACTCCCATGGTAAACACAAACATTATGGTTCATTTTAGAGCAATGATTCTAATTTTTCAGTTTATAAGCACTATGTTCACTATTTAGATGATACACTTTGGAATGGTACATTCTGTATGTTTGGAACATTCATTTCTCTCTGCAGTCACTGAAGCTTGTTAATATCACTGGCTTTACTGGCTCCTTCAAATAAGCTCATTCAATCTATTATAGCTGGCCTCTAGCAAATGTTGTTAGTAGGGAAGATATTGTAGTAAGGAATATTCACTCTGTTTAGAAACTCATATGAGGTATTCTCAGCATGTGTATGAATATATGTGTATGCATATGCATGTACAGATACCCTTGAAAACCTTTTATGGTTATTGAGTCACTCAGTACACAGTGGTAATAGAGTTCCATCTACCATAGGTGAGGTGTTGGGTTGTATATATCCTGATATCAGGTTATGTTTTTAAAACAGTTTGGCAGAGATTAAAGTATTGGCAGGTGGGTTGAAGCTTTGGCAGTTTTCACTCTAAGAAATCAATCGACAAAGCACCAAACAGCACAATATCTTGCTTGTTGGCTGGTAACTCATAAGCCCCTGAGGCTGTTGCTCATCCTGGATGCTGGCTGCTGGCCGACTGTAGGGCAGATGGAGGAGCTGGCTGCTAAGTCGTTTCCAGCGCTTGAAGCCCAGCATGACTGAGGATCCTGAGCATGGCTCAGGAAAGTGTTTTTCTACTAACTTATCTTGTGCTTATCGGTGAATTTACGTAGTCCAAGAGACAGCTGCTTTGTTGTAATGGTTCCTCAACAAGTGAAATTCATGTTTCCAGGTCAATTTCTAATATTGTGATTATAATTGGATATGACTTGAACTAGTTTCTATTTATGGAACATAGAAAAGTTAATCGAAAATATTTATTTCCTGATCTAAAGATTACTCATTGTAGTTTTGCTGGCAGTGTTGATGGTGGAAGTGCAGCTACATATCATGTGATTATTTGGCCTGATTTAACGACACCCCCTCCCTCGAACCCCTCCCTTCACCCGGGTTTCCCTGGTGGCGCAGATGGTAAAGAATCCACCTGCAGTGCGGGAGACCTGGGTTTGACCCCTGGGTTGGGAAGATCCCCGGAGGAGGGCATGGCAAGCCACTCCAGTATTCTTGCCTGGAGAATCCCATGGACAGAGGAGCCTGGTGAAGAGTCAGACCTGACCGAGTGGCTAAGCACAGCACCTCCCCCAGATTTTCCAACACCGTGTAGTATTAATAATGCAGTGATGAGTGCATTATTGACCGACCCCCATTTCCTAGTCTTGTAGCTACACAGAAAAATAAGCTAGCCTGGTCTCATTGGCTGCCATTGTCTTGATAAAATAACCAGGATAGATATAGGGTCTGCTTTTCTTTTTTCCCCTTAGTCAACCTTTCTTTTTGTCTTGCCTTTGGGTAAACTTGACTTGCGCTGCTACCTTGAATTTTGATGAGTCTACAACCATACTCTGCTTGAATTTCCCAGATTCAGAGCCCTAGGAGAGATGAATTAGCAACAGAAGATTACTTGGTGAACACGAGATCATGGAAGCAGAACCAAGTGACCCAGGGCGCTTTCCTCCAGACCAGAACTCATCCTTGTCTCGCAACAGACACAATTTTCTAGTCTTGGGCTTCACACACCCTTTCAATTCAGTGACTTTCTCCCTGGATCTGTGCTGAATGAAAGCTACAGATTCTGCTTGACTAATCACCCTCCACATACAAACGTTTTTCCTCCATGCTTGCTATTCTATTCTGGTTCACATGGACTTTCTTCAAATTGTAACTTTTTTAGATTTCCTTTTAATGAAGTTACAACCATGTTATAACTTTCAGGAAACATACCAAACTTATTTTAGTATCACTGGAAATTATACAAATTCTTGAGTTATTGACAGCATCAGGCTCCTTATATAGATGTCTAATTACTTACTTTTTGGGGGGAGACCACTTCTTTCATTCTACAATGATACATGAAAGGACCCTGCACCCCACTCATAGCATGAAGCACTTCCTGCAAAATATCCCCACTTCCACACTCAGCTCATTTAGATTTTCTTTGGGACATAAAGTGGTTAGAAAAGTTTTAAAAAATTGTTTGCCTTATTTTGATTATGTGTTTTGCTGTTTGGTGACTTTTAAGTTTTTAAAATTTCTCACTCAATATTCAAGCAAAGTTCTATTCATGTTGGCACCAATGTCAATTCATACTATGAAATGAAGTGAAGTGAAAGTCGCTCAGTCATGTTCAACTCTTTGTGACCCCATGGACTATACAGTCTGTGGAATTCCTCAGGCCAGAATACTGGAGTGGGTAGTCATTCCTTTCTCCAGGGAATCTTCCCAGCCCTGGGATCGAACCCAGGCCTCCAGCATTGCAGGCAGATTCTTTACCAGCTGAGCTACCAAGGAAGCCCAATTCATGCTATATTAAACAGTAATTCAAAAAATCCATTAATGTATACCAAGGTAATACAGTAGTATCTAGTAAATTACCTTAATATGATATAATTCTGCTGAGTCCAAGACTGCCTCATGAGAAAATGTACTTAGGTGCAACCAAAGAAAGAATATAAGAAATCTCCAGAGAGTTTTATATAGCTAGGCTTCACTATTAGTAATGTATTGCCCTGAAGCCATCTTTAAAAAACCTTTCTGTTTAATAATGGCTTCAATATCCATTAAGAAGAATGTTGGCAACAAATCTAGAAGATGAATTCAGGGCTTATTCACTTTACAAAAACATTTCTAAAGTATACAAAACCATCCACCTCTAAAACACTGTATTTCAGCCTTCTCTGATATTGATTGGTAGGTACTTCCTAAGCCGGGTGGGGAGCAAAGGGAAGAAGAAAAAATATATAAATTTAAAATTAAGGCATTAAGAGTGATTGACAGTTTAATATGGTTCTACCCTAAAGGTACAACATCAATTATATTATAATGTAAATCAATAGAAACATGTCATATAATTTATAAAATAATGGTGAACATATAGCCTTTTCAAAATACATTTTTCATGCAGATCAAAGTAAGTTGCACAGATATAGCTAGGCAGATGATCTCCAGAAATCATAACTTAGATTCTTTTTTTTAAAGATTTTTTTTTTATGTGAACCATTTTTAAAATCCTTGTTGAATTTGTTACAATATCACTTTTGTTTTTATGTGTTGGTTTTTTGACTCCTAGGCACACGTGGGATGTTAGCTCCCCAACCAGGGATTGAACCTGTAACCCACACATTGGAAGGCAAAGTCTTAATCACTGGACCACCAGGGAAGTCCCAGAGCTGAGACTCTTAATTTAGGGTTTTAAAGTATCTACGTCATCAGCAGACTGTGTGGTATGGGGATGGAGCCCCTAGGAGAGGAGGCAGCATTTTTGTAGTATGAACTTGAGTCTCAGGGAATCTAGTAATGAAAACCAATGGAGATATAGAATCCTTAAAATAATGGACAGAATTGTATGTGATGGGGACAAGCTAAGGAAATAGTTTATGTTTCTGTTTTTTTCCCCCCTTCACTTAAGGAGGGTCTTTTTATTAACTTAAGTTAAATGAAAGCCAAGGATATTTGATTGTGTTGCAAATAGCTGAGGACTAAATCACATTAACATCATGAAAACATAATGTCAGACATTAAAAGGATGAAGGAGATGACAAGAAAAGAGTGGAGACAGGAAGAAGTTTCTGGAGGACTGATCTTTATTGGTGGTGAGGGAATAGATGTAACCTCATTTTGACCACTTACCCACTTTGATATATCTGTTTGAAGGGTGGGGGCTCTTGCTTTAATACCACCTTTTCTCTTTGCAGTCCCTACCACATCATTTAACATCTTCCTCTTGTTTCTTCGTCTGTTCTTCTGGTGTTTTGCTACTGACCTCCCCTGGAGGGATGTTGTAAGGCTTAAATCATTAATGATTAGCCAGTGCTTCGGAAATTGAAAGGATTGCCTTGGTGCTAACTCAGATGCACCTAGGAACTGCAGCATGTATGATACGATGCAAAGGCATGTTGTCAGAATTCCTCATGTAGCCGTGGATCAGCCAGGCCTCCCACTCACATCAGGCTGAATTAGGGCCACGGTTTTGCAAGCACATCTGATGCTGCTTGACTTGTGTGTGCTTCTGTTACAACATTATTTTGACACTTTGTGTGTTCATTTGTTGGACTACTTTAAACCCTTCTGTAACCAAAGGAAAGCAAAGTGCCTACTGCAAGCAATTTCTGAAGATGGTGTCAACCTGATTGAGGATGAAAAATTGATCTACTGGATAAAAATGTTGGAATAGCATGTTTATTTGACTTGTTTGGCCAGACATAAATAGGGCATTGATTCAGGAGACGTTTTCATTAAAACACATTGTTTACCTAATACTTTGACAATCAGTGGTATTCTCTCTACGTGTCTTTCTCTTTCTCTCAATTTCTTTCTCTTTTTCAACTCTAACTCTGACTCACTTCCAAACTTCAATATCACATAAAAGAAAACAGAGACCAATGGAAGTAAATGATCCATCTAGTTAGTGCTGGGATTAAGACAGAAACCAGGTATCTTGTCTCCTAGTTCAGTACTTTAATATATGTGAGAATTCATTGATCATTTCTAAGAAGAATACCAAGTAACTTTAACAAACATTCATTATTTTCCTAAAAGCTTCAGATTTTCATTCAAAGACCCCAGGGTAACCACTATCTAAAAAGCTGAACAGCCAAGCATTTAGACTATGGGGGAGATCCACTGTAGCATCTGTCATGTCATCAAACTCTAATATTGAATTCTGTGTTCTGTTTGGTTTGATGAGCTATCCCCTCTTCCCATCCAGTCTACTTAACCCCTGAAATATGACTATCAGACAGATCAAGGCAGGTACAGGAGTAGTCACACTTCCATTCATTTTCTCTTTATCAATGTACAAAAAAAAAATGTAGAAATGGGGTTGGAGTCTGCAGTTTAAATTGGCTCCTGAAGTTTCAGTTATCTCAATATGTATACTTTAAATGCTGCTGCTGCTAAGTCGCTTCAGTCGTGTCCGACTCTGTGCGACCCCATAGACGGCAGCCCGCCAGGCTCCCCCATCCCTGGGATTCTCCAGGCAAGAACACTGGAGTGGGTTGCCATTTCCTTCTCCAGTGCATGAAAGTGAAAAGTGAAAGTGAAGTCGCTCAGTCAAGTCTGACTCTTCACGACCCCATGGGCTGCAGCCTACCAGGCTCCTCCATCCATGGGATTTTCCAGGCAAGAGTACTGGAGTGGGGTGCCATTGCCTTCTCCATAGTTTAAATGAGATTCTTCTAAAATGAATTAGGTGATAGCATAAAATTCACATTAGATTCCAAATACAAATCCAGACTCACTGATGAAAACCTAAGTATAATTCCCAATCCTTCCCTTTCTCCTTTTCATCTCCAAGTGCCAGCCTTTTTCCCACTTCAGAGACCCCTTACCTCTAATGTTTCTTATGTTTCTTCTTTATTTTTTTTTTCCTTGTCCTCTTCCTCTTGGTACTCCTCAATCTGGATGCTCTGTAAGAGTTGGAAAGCCCGGCTGAGAAGGTGCGGGTAAGGCAGAGATGAGAAGAGGCAGTGACCAGTTTTGCATGTACAGCTGCAGGTCACTGGAAGGACCAGAGAAGCTCTCATACGCCCCAGGTGTGGGGACGGAGCACGTGCTGGTCCTGTTAGAGACGCTGATGGCGCACTCAGGGGTGGGCCGCTCAGATGGAGCAGCAGCAGGGACCGATCCGCCCTAAGCTCTGAGTCTTGGTTTGTTTTCTGTAGAAACTTTCGGTGCGTGTGCTTCCAGAGAGCATCAGCCTTGGCAGCTAGACTCCCAGAGGGCTGATTTCTCCATCTCTGTGCCTGTTTATTCAACTGCAATGTGACTGATCTAATTTTGTAGCCGCAATGGTCCTATCTGTTTGTTCACCCTTCTTGGCCCAAGATGTGGAATTAGTGACTAGAAAATTAGCAACCATAGAAAAAGGATTGGAATTCTTAGTATGTTATTTAAGTTGACTTATAATGGAGCCTAGAAAGTTATTCCCATCCCTCCATGATGATTCTGTTATTATTATTATTTTTTAATTTATTTTGTTTCTTCATTTGGCTGTGCTGGGTCTTCGGGTTGTCACGCAGGACCTCTGGTCTTCACTGGGGCACGTGGGGTCTTTACTTGCCCCAGGGCTCCTGCATTGGGAGTGTGGAGTCTTAGCCACTGGACCACCGGGGAAGTTCTGATCCTGTTATAATTAACTGTGTGTCTGTTCATTCATTCATGAATGAATGAACTGTGTCTGTTCATTCATTCAGTATGTATTAGTGCACTTCTTCAATGTTTTCAGTCACTGTCCTAGGTTCCTGTATTTATCAATGAGCACAATAGGCAAAGATCCCTTCCTTAGTTATTTATGTCCTTCAGAACATGCTTTAAGTCTTTTAGAATATAGTTGCATTAGCTCTACAATCAGCACAGTTCAGTACACATTGTTCAGTTGCATGAATGAATCAGGACTGACTCCTCTTGGCCAAATCCTTGACCTTTGACATCTCATTCCCAGGCTCTAGATCAATGCCATCCAGCAGATGATGGAAATATGCTCTATGCTGGCCAAGTAGACACTTGTGACATTGAGAACTTGGAATGTCACTGGCAAAACTAAGAAATTGAATTTTTAAATGTAACTTAAAATCACATTTCAGTAACCGCCCACCGTTGATGGCTATCACATTGGACAGTACCGCTCTAGGTGATCCATAGCTCCCTGTAGTCTCTGTAAGGTTAGAACTGCTGCTTCTTTGGCAGGTTGCTATTCAGAAAATGGTACAATGAGCCATTCTGAATGTCCACGGATCCAGACTGTTCACAGGTCAGGTATCAATAGTTGAGACAGTGCATAGCCAGACAGGAGGAGTTTGATTCCTGGAGATGATGTACAGGTAGCCAGCCATGCAGATGTTAGCCACTTAGAAGCTCTTCAAGAGCTCCAAACAGGACAAGGTGCCACTTGTGACCAGAATTCATGAAATATGGGCTAAATAGAGATCTTTAAATGCTGGGTTACATTGCGGGAACAGAATCCCCGTTCCCTCTTACTGGGAGGACTGTTGAGAAGGAGGCGAGACCCTTGTCTTTGAGAAAATGTGATCTGGGACTGGATTTTGAGTTTAGGAAACTGAGGTAGCTACTCAGTGACTAGAATTGGAGTATTAGGAAAGAGGCAGATTTCCAAATAATAAATAAATTTATTCTTAAAATCATACAGAGTACAGCAGCAAAGTTCACATGCTATTGAGCCCAGTGATCTAAACTAGCTCCTTCTATTCTTCTTGCATGGATCTGGCTGGGCTGGGAGTTGAAGACCATCTGTTGTCATGCAAGGAGCTGGAGAGAGAGGCAGAAATATGTTCTCTTTGCTTGCCTAGCGATTTGGTGTATCTCCTTGAGAGTATCTGAAGAGAGAAATCATCTCTTAGAAAGGACTTCAATATAAATGCATAATAAATCCTGTCCAGGGAGCTTATATTAGCGCTGGTTAACTCTCTCCATTTATGTTGATCATCTTAAGCTTTAGTCCCATGACCAACCACAATGGAGCCTGGCAGAGATAGAACACTGTGAAATAGTGAGTCAGGGGAATTGACGAGGCATCCACAGCCTGAAATCTCTGGGACAGGGAACCAAACATTCAAGGCAAAAGGGCAAAGCTGACTCGGGCAGCTGAGCACAGGGCCAGGTGCCAGACAGAAAAGCAAAGGTCTAGGCTAAGAGGACTCAGGAAATTTCATTTCAGCTCTTTGCTCACTGCCGTGACAACTCTCTTTTGGATCAGTGCTGTGCATGTTGACTCTGTCCTGGTCATTTTAAAAGTCTTTCAAGGCTACAAGTAATTTGCAACTTGAATCTCCCTACATACTTAAACTTATTTCTCAAAAATGATTTGGCTTAAATAATCCATTTAAGCCAAGTTTTCCACTTGTTCTGAGACTTTTTATAGTCTCATCAGTCAAGACTAACTTCCCTTAACTTGAGTAACTTTCACACATCAAAAGATTCAGTTAGACTACTTGTTAAAAGTTAACTTGTTTTTTCTGTTAACTTGCTACGTTACTTGTCTTTCTGAATAAAAACTCTTTGCTTTTACTTGATGGAGATGGAAATGTAAGCACTTCATACTTACTTTATTGGCCAGTGGATTATCACCTGGGTTGCTACAGGAGAAGAAGTGTTTTCAAAATCTCAGAGAAGTGCTTATGTTTTTTTTTTAAGTCATATTCAGGGTTGTATAAAATTATATTGGGAAAAATTTAAATCAAATTTAAAAATTTGATTTAAAATTTGATAAAAATTTGAAAATTAAATCAAAAATTTAAATCAAATCACCCATCTAATGAATGTCTGACTACATTTTCTTATGGTACACACCATCAGTCACTTCCTTTTAAGTCTGACCACTATACTCAAAACCGTAAACATGCCATCGTGCACTGGAACACTTTGCCTCTTTTTTCTCTTTTATATTTTTCTCCCGGCTCTGATCACTTCAAATATACTACAAAGTTTACCTGTTTGTTTTGTTTGTTGTCTTATCTCTCGCCATTAAAAAGCAATCTCTATGCAGGAGAGGATTTTATGATTTTTTTTAATCCATATGTCTTCTTACTTAAATTGCTTCTGGCATATTGCAGGTGCTCCCCTGTGGTCCTACTGGTAAAGAAGCTGCCTGGCAATGCAGGAGACATAAGAGACATGGGTTTGATCTCTCGGTCGGGAAGATCCCCTGGAGGAGGGCACAGAAACCCACTCTAGTATTCTTGCCTGGAGAATCCCATGGACAGAGGAGCCTGGTGGGCTACAGTCCATAGGGACTCGGAGTTGGACGTGACTGAAGTGACTTAGCACGCACACACAGTAAATCTATGCTGAATGAATGAATGGATCTTCTTGCCTGGTAGGGATATACAAAGTATATACTCTAAACAATGAGCTTTTTTAAAAAAATCATTTTGACCATTTAAGAAAGTTTTTTCTTTTAATTATGGTTTAAAAAAAAATACACATACATGAAACTTACTGTCTTTACCATTGTTAAATGTTACATTGTTGGGAGGCAAATTTCTAGAACTCTCATATCTTGCAATGGAGAAGGCAATGGCGCCCCACTCCAGTCCTCTTGCCTGGAAAATCCCATGGATGGGGGAGCCTGGTAGGCTGCAGTCCATGGGGTCGCTAAGAGTCGGACACAACTGAGTGACTTCACTTTCCCTTTTCACTTTCATGCACTGGAGAAGGAAATGGCAACCCACTCCAGTGTTCTTGCCTGGAGAATCCCAGGGTCGGGGGAGCCTGGTGGGCTGCCGTCTATGGGGCCGCACAGAGTCGGACACGACTGAAGCGACGTAGCAGCAGCAGCGGCGGCACCGCTTGCAAAACTGAAACTCTGCACTCCCAAAGGGGCGTTAATACATGGGCCCTACAGGGGGGCTTTCTTGGAGAATTTATTAGGATTTTCTTGGGGAGCATGGCAAAGCCTAATCATGTGCTCACCCAGCCCGTTTCCTTTTCTTGGCCTCCAGCTAGACCGTGTTGGATGGCGTATGTTATTTTAAATGACAATGTGTGACTGTCCTGGCCAATGAAACGGGGGTGGAGATGACTCATGCCCCTTTTGGATCTGGCTGTGACAACCTGCCTGCTTGCTCCTCCATGCTCTTTCCCTCTCCTCGCTCGCTGGGATGAAGCCTATCCCGAAGGCATCCTTGGGCCTCTTTGTTGAAGGAGACCAGGTCCACCGGCGAAGCGTGTGTGTCTCTGAGGAGAGCCATACAGCTGGGGAAAACTCCTGCTCCCACACACACAATTGGATTTCAACATTAGCATGCTAACAATATAGGAAGCAAGCAGGTCTGTATGAAGCCATTGAGATTTGATCTGTTACAGGAGCAGCGAGTGCTCCCTTCAGCATGAGCAAGAGATTTTTATGTTTATTAAAAGGACTCAGATTTTAGAAGAAGACTAAACATTGCTATAGGGTGTGATTGTATTACAGGAACAATCTCAGCGTTCCTCATCACAGCCTAATGTGTCACTTTAAGAAAAGAATATCAACTTTAAAATACAAAAGGAAAAAAAATATGCTTCTGCTTTTTCTGATCAGTTGATTGACATGTTTTCGGTTTTAAAAAATGGAGTAATTTCCTTCATGAGAAAGAAACCATGGACTCTGGAGAATTTTGACACAGACCCAGATAATTTTTTTTACTTGGCCTTTCCATTTCTTTTGGAAACCACCCAGTGTGTTTTATTTTAAAAACATTTTAAATTAATTGAATGTTTGTGTCAACCCATTCAATTCAATAGTGCCCCCATGAAAGAACCAAGAAACATAATCTTTTTTCAGTTTATTTGCTCTAAGTTTTTTTTCTTTTCTTTTTTTTTTTTTTACTCTTTCTTGTCTCCTGAAGTTTTTTGTGTCTTTCTTTCATGTCTGGAGTTTAACTTGTGGGCCATATGTTGCTACTAAAGTAAGCTAGCACATTGTTCTTTCTTTCTGTTTTTTTGTAGAGATATTCAGCTTTTTCAATTTTTCTCCGCCTTTTTTTGGGGGGGGGGCATGGGGAATTTGTAGTTCAAGCAATTTCTTTCTTGGATCAAGCATTAAAAAAACATGGTAAAATAGTGAGTCTTAATAAGAGCGAGTGAAATGGTCAAAGAAGAAAAGCTTTGAATTTGAGAAGAATTTGCTTCCTTTGCCTGGGGGTTTCTTTGAAGGATCTCTTCTTGGCTGGAACAAGATGTTTTATGGTAAATGCATTTCCTTTACAGCCTCACTGCCACCCTCCACCATCTTGAGATAGGTTTCCAGTTGCTAATAGCTGAGGTTAAACTAGGACTTCGCTGTGCATTACATATATGATTTTCAGCCCTGAATTTAAAAAGTATAGGCAAGGATAAGTCTAATGAAACTGACTTTGGTTAACTTGGATATTTGATTAGCTAACAGAATAGAGAGAGAATTCCTTTTGGCTGCCAGAAACATGGTACTCCTTGATTTGGCATCTACTTCTGTACCATTATGGCTTTGGGTGCTGGCTTTCAATAAGCCAGTCATGATCATAATGGGAAGGTTCCCCAATGTCACCCTCATTTAGACAGGCTGGTAGGGCTGGAAAGACTCAGGTAAAGATAACAATCAAACGCATTTATATTTGACTTTCAGTTGTGTGGTTTTTTTTCAGTTGCAGATATACTTCCATAAATAGAGTTAACTTTTGGTTCTTACCTGGCTGTAGGTAAATGGGAGGAAGTGATGAGTGGAAGCAGAAAGCCAGCTTGATGTTAAATGTTCCCATAACCTTTAATCATAAATGCAAATTGGTGTTTCCTCAGATAGGAAATGAAAAATTCTTGATCTCATATAGGATCATATATCAGGATTTGAGTACTGTGTAGATTGGTATGAATATGTGTTCATCAAAATATCATGAATTAAATTCATTTAAATGTGTGTTATACCAGAAACCTTCATTTTAAATCGCTATGTAAATGTAGATAGCATTTTGCGTGCATGCATGCCCAGTAGCTAAGTCATGTCTGACTCTTTGAGACCTCCTGGACTGTAGCCACCGGGCTCTTCTGTCCATGAGATTTTCTAGGCAAGATACTGGAGTGGGTTGCCATTTCCTTCTCCAGGGGATCTTCCTAACCAAAGGATCAAACCCAGGCACCTGCTTTTCCTGCACTGGCAGGCAGATTCTTTACCACTGAGCCACCTGGGAAGACCTGGACAACTTGTGAGGATATTCTTAAATTGTGAGTCAAAAACTAATATTATGAGAATAACAACTTACAGTGAACCATGTTGGATTCTTGATCTCTGAAGAAGATTTAGCTTCTGGATGAGGGACCAGGCCTAATCACTCAAGACCTTTTATGTAGTGGAGTTTTATTAAAGTAGGAAAAGACACAGAGAAAGCTTCTGACACAGGCATCAGAAGGGGGACAGAGAGTGTACCCCTTGCTAATGGTAGTAAGGGGGTTACATACATTTTTAATTGGTTATTACATTAATCAAAAGAATGTCTCAAGGTTGTAAAGATCTTACTAGACCCACTCCCACAATATACATTTTAAGATAATAAATTAGTCAGAAGGTTTTCAGGAAGGAGAAACATGTCCTCAAGCAGGATACATTATTGTTATATAATCCTTACTAAGGAATCATCAAAAAAGCAAGAGAGTTCCAGAAAAACATCTATTTCTGCTTTATTGACTATGCCAAAGCCTTTGACTGTATGGATCACAATAAATTGTGGAAAATTCTGGAGGAGATGGGAATACCAGACCACCTGACCTGCCTCTTGAGAAACCTGTATGCAGGTCAGGAAGCAACAGTTAGAACTAGACATGGAACAACAGACTGGTTCCAAATAGGAAAAGGAGTATGTCAAGGCTGTATATTGTCACCCTGCTTATTTAACTTATATGCAGAGTACATCATGAGAAATGCTGGGCTGGAAGAAGCACAAGCTGGAATCAAGATTGTGAGGAGAAATATCGATAACCTCAGATATGCAGATGACACCAACCTTATGGCAGATAGTGAAGAAGGACTAAAAAGCCTCTTGCTGAAAGTGAAAGAGGAGAGTGAAAAAGTTGGCTTAAAGCTCAACATTCAGAAAACTACGATCATGACATCTGGTCCCATTGCTTCATGGGAAATAGATGGGGAGACAGTGGAAACCATGGCAGACTTTATTTTTTGGGGCTCCAAAATCACTGCAGATGGTGACTGCAACCATGAAATTAAAAGATGCTTACTCCTTGGAAGGAAAGTTATGATCAACCTAGATAGCATATTAAAAAGCAGAGACATTATTTTGCCAACAAAGGTCCATCTAGTCAAGGCTATTATTTTTCCAGTGGTCATGTATGGATATGACAGTTGGACTATGAAGAAAGCTGAGCACCAAAGAATTGATGCTTTTGAACTGTGGTGTTGGAGAAGACTCTTGAGAGTTACTTGGACTGCAAGGAGATCCAACCAGTCCATCATAAAGGAGATCAGTCCTGGGTGTTCATTGGAAGGTTTGATGCTGAAGTTAAACTCCAATACTTTGGCCACCTGATGCGAAGAGTTGACTCATTAGAAAAGACCCTGATGCTGGGAGGGATTGGGGGCAGGAGGAGAAGGTGATGACAGAGGATGAGATGGCTGGATGGCATCACTGACTCGATGGACATGAGTTTGAGTAAACTCTGCGAGTTGGTGATGGACAGGGAGGTCTGGCATGCTGTGGTTCATGGGGTTACAAAGAGTCGGACATGACTGAGCAACAGAACTGAACTTAACTGAAGGAATGTAGATAAAAAAACATTTGTCCTTTCCTCCTTGAGAATTCCAGACTCCTATCTCCTCCTTGAGAGCCCCAGACCCCTCTTTCCTCCTTGGGGACCCCAGACTTCTTATTAACCTGACTAGAAATTGACTCTCTCAAGACTTTCTAAATAGTGTTCCTTGAAACAAGTTACCTGATGCATGTTCTACATTTGAAATTGTTTGATAGCTAGTCATTTCCATTTGCAACTCCATGGACTGCAGTATGCCAGGCTTCCCTTAAATTCACCATCACCCAAAGCCTGACCAATCTCATGTCCATTCAGTTGGTGATGCCATCCAACCATCTCATTCTCTGTCATCCCCTTCTCTTCCTGCCTCCAATCTTTCCCAGTGTCAGGGTCTTTTCTAATGAGTCATCACTTCGCATCAGGTGGTCAAAGTATTGGAGCTTCAGCTTCAGCATCAGTCCTCCCAATGAATACTCAGGACTGATTTCCTTTAGGATGGACTGGTTGGATCTCCTTGCTACCCAAGGGACTCTCAAGAGTCTTCTCCAACACCACAGTTCAAAAGCATCAATTCTTTGGTCTCAACTTTCTTTATAGTCCAACTGTCACATCCATACATGACTAGTGGAAAAACCGTAGCTTTGACTAGATGGACCTTTGTTAGCAAAGTAATATCTCTGCTTTTTAATATGCTATCTAGGTTTGTCATTATAAGAGGCCTGCTTCCAAGGAGCAGGCCTCTAATAATTTCATGGCTGCAGTCACCAACTGCTGTGATTTTGGAGCGCAGAATACAGTCCCTCACTGTTTCCATTGTTTACCCATCTAATTGCCATGAAGTGATGGGACCAGAGGCCATGATCTTAGTTTTTTGAATGTGAGTTTTAAGCCAGCTCTTTCACTCTCATCTTTCATTTTCATCAAGAGGCTCTTTAGTTCCTCTACTCATTCTGTAATAAGTGTGTGTCATCTGCATATCTGAGGTTATCGATATTTCTCCCAGCAATCTTAATTTCAGCTTGTGCTTCATCCACCCCAGCATTTCGCATGATATACTCTGCATATAAGTTAAATAAACAGGGTGTTAATATATAGTCTTGATATATTCCTTTCCCAATTTGGAACCAGTCTTTTGTTCCATGTCCAGTTCTAACTGTTGCTTCTTGAGCTGCACACAGGTTTCTCAGGAGGCAGATGAGGTATTCTGGTGTTCACATGTCCTTAAGAATTTTCCACAGTTTGTTATCATCCACACAGTCAAAGGCTTTAGCATAGTCAGTGAAGCAGAAGTAGATGTTTTTTCTGGAATTCTATTGCTTTTTCTATGACCCAACGGATATTGGCAATTTGATCTCTAGTTCCTCTGCCTCTTTGAAATCCAGCTTGAACATCTGGAAGTTCTCATTTCACGTACTATTGAAGCTTAGCTTGGAGAATTTTGCTGGTGTTTGAGATGAGTGCAATCGTGAGGTAGTTTGAACATTCTTTGACATTGCCTTTCTTTGGGATTGGAATGAAAACTGACCTTTTCCAGTCCTGTGGCCACTGCTGAGGTTTCCAAATTTGCTGGCCTACTGAGTAAAGCACTTTTACAGCTTAATCTTTTAGAATTTGAAATAGTATGGGTGGAAATCCATCACCTCCATTAGCTTTGTTTGTAGTGTTTCCTAAGGGCCCTCTTGACTTCACACTCCATGATGTCTGGCTCTAGGTGAGTGATCATATCATCAGGGTTATCTGGGTCATTAAGATCTTTTTTGTATAGTTTTTCATGTATTCTTACCACCTCATCTTTATATCTCTGCCTTTATTATGCCCATCTTTGCATGTAATGTTCCCTTGGTATTTCTAATTTTCTTGAAGAGATCTCTAGTCTTTCCCATTCTATTGTTTCTATTTCTTTGCATTGTTCACCTAGGAAAGCTTTCTTATCTCCCCCTGCTACTCTTTAAAACCCTGTATTAAGATAGGTATATCTTTCCTTTTCTCCTTTCCCTTTCGATTCTCTTCTTTACTAAGCTATTTGTAAGGCCTCACAGAGAACCATTTTGCCTTTTTGCATTTTTTTTTTCTTGGAGATGGCTTTGATTACCACCTCCTGTACAATATGCCAGCAAATTTGGAGAACTCAGCAGTGGCCACAGGACTGGAAAATGTCAGTTTTCATTCCAATCCCAAAAAAAGGCAATGCCAAAGAATGTTCAGACTACCACACAATTGCACTCATCTCACATGTCAGCAAAATAATGCTCAAAATTCTCCAAACCAGGCTTCAACAGCACATGAAATGAGAACATCCAGATGTTCAAGCTGGTTTTAGAAAAGGCAAAGGAACCAGAGATCAAATTGCCAACCTCCACTGGATAATCAAAAAACCAAGAGTGTTCCAGAAAACACCTACTTCTGCTTTATTGGCTATGCCAAATCCTTTGGCTGTGTGGAACACAACAAACTGTGGAAAATTCTTAAAGAGATGGGAATACCAAACCATCTTACCTGCCTCCTGATAAATCTGTATGCAGGTCAAGAAACAATAGTTAGAACTGGACATGGAACAACAGACTGTTTCCAAATCGGGAAAGGAGTATTTCAAAGCTGTGTATGATCACCCTGCTTATTTTTTTTTTCCATTTATTTTTATTAGTTGGAGTCTAATTACTTTACAATATTGTAGTGGTTTTTGCCATACATTGACATGAATCAGCCATGGATTTACATATATTCCCCATCCTGATCCCCCCTCCCACCTCCCTCTCCACCCGATCCCTCTGGGTCTTCCCATTGCACCAGCCCCAAGCACTTGTCTCATGCATCCAACCTGGGCTGCTGATCTGTTTCACCCTAGATAATGTACATGTTTCGATGCTGTTCTCTCGAAACATCCCACCCTCGCCTTCTCCCACAGAGTCCAAAAGTCTGTTCTGTACATCTGTGTCTCTTTTTTTGTTTTGCATATAGGGTTATCATTACCATCTTTCTAAATTCCATATATATGCATTAGTATACTGTATTGGTCTTATCTTTCTGGCTTACTTCACTCTGCATAATGGGCTCCAGTTTCATCCATCTCATTAGAACTGATTCAAATGAATTCTTTTTAATGGCTGAGTAATATTCCATGGTGTATATATACCACAGCTTCCTTATCTATTCGTCTACTGATGGACATCTAGGTTGCTGCCATGTCCTGGCTATTATAAACAGTGCTGCGATGAACACTGGGGTGCACGTGTCTCTTTCAGATCTGGTTTCCTCGGTGTGTATGCCCAGAAGTGGGATTGCTGGATCGTATGGCAGTTCTGTTTCGTTTTTTAAGGAATCTCCACACTATTCTCCATAGTGGCTGTACTAGTTTGCATTCCCACTGACAGTGTAAGAGGGTTCCCGTTTCTCCACACCCTCTCCAGCATTTATTGCTTGTAGACTTTTGGATAGCAGCCATCCTGACTGGAGTGTAATGGTACCTTGTTGTGGTTTTGATTTGCATTTTTCTGATAATGAGTGATGTTGAGCATCTTTTCATGTGTTTGTCAGCCATCTGTATGTCTTCTTTGGAGAAATATCTGTTTAGTTCTTTGGCCCATTTTTTGACTGGATCATTTATTTTTCTGGAATTAAGCTGCAGGAGTTCCTTGTATAATTTTGAGATTAATCCTTTGTCTGTTGCTTCGTTTGCTGTTATTTTCTCCCATTCTGAGGGCTGTCTTTTCACCTTTCTTGTAGTTTCCTTTGTTGTGCAAAAGCTTTTAAGTTTGATTAGGTGCCATTTGTTTATTTTTGCTTTTATTTCCAATATTCTTGGAGGTGGGTCATAGAGGATCCTGCTGTGATTTATGTCAGACAGTGTTTTGCCTATATTCTCCTCTAGGAGTTTTATAGTTTCTGGTCTTACATTTAGATCTTTAATCCATTTTGAGTTTATTTTTGTGTATGGTGTTAGAAGCTGTTCTAGTTTCATTCTTTTACAAGTGGTTGACCAGTTTTCCCAGCACCACTTGTTAAAGAGGTTGTCTTTTTTCCATATATTCTTGCCTCCTTTGTCGAAGATAAGGTGTCCATAGGTTCATGGATTTATCTCTGGGCTTTCTATTCTGTTCCATTGATCTATATTTCTGTCTTTGTGCCAGTACCATACTGTCTTGATGACTGTGGCTTTGTAGTATAGTCTGAAGTCAGGCAGGTTGATTCCTCCAGTTCCATTCTTCTTTCTCAAGGTTACTTTGGCTATTTGAGGTTTTTTGTATTTCCATACAAATTGTGAAATTCTTTGTTCTAGTTCTGTGAAAAATACTGTTGGTAGCTTGATAGGGATTGCATTGAATCTATAGATTGCTTTGGGTAGTATAATCATTTTGACAATATTGATTCTTCCAATCCATGAACACAATATGTTTCTCCATCTGTTTGTGTCCTCTTTGATTTCTTTCATCAATATTTTATAGTTTTCTATGTATAGGTCTTTTGTTTCTTTAGGTAGATATACTCCTAAGTATTTTATTCTTTTTGTTGCGATGGTGAATGGTATTGTTTCCTTAATTTCTCTTTCTGTTTTCTCATTGTTAGTGTATAGGAATGCAAGGTATTTCTGTGTGTTAATTTTATATCCTGCAACTTTACTATATTCATTGATTAGTTCTAGTAATTTTCTGGTAGAGTCTTTAGGGTTTTCTATGTAGAGGATCATGTCATCTAAGCAGGAGTCGCAATACTCAAAGCAGATAAAATAGACTTTAAAATAAAGGCTGTGAAAAGAGACAAAGAAGGACACTACATAATGACCAAAGGATCAATCCAAGAAGAAGACATAACAATTATAAATATATACGCACCCAACATAGGAGCACCACAATATGTAAGGCAAACACTAACGAGTATGAAAGAGGAAATTAATAGTAACACAGTAATAGTGGGAGACTTTAATGCCCCCACTCACAACTATGGATAGATCAACTAAACAGAAAATTAACAAGGAAACACAAACTTTAAATGACACAATGGACCAGCTAGACCTAACTGATATCTTTAGGACATTTCACCCCAAAACAATCAATTTCACATTTTTCTCAAGTGCACACAGAACCTTCTCCAGAATAGATCACATCCTGGGCCATAAATCTAGTCTTGGTAAATTCAAAAAAACTGAGATCATTCCAGTCATCTTTTCTGACCACAGTGCAGTAAGATTAGATCTCAATTACAGGAAAAAAAATATTAAAAATTCAAACATATGGAGGCTAAATAACACACTTCTGAATAACCAACAAATCATAGAAGAAATCAAAAAAGAAATCAAAATATGCATAGAAATGAATGAAAATGAAAACACAACAACCCAAAACCAATGGACACTGTAAAAGCAGTGCTAAGGGGAAGGTTCATAGCATTACAGGCTTACCTCAAGAAATGAGAAAAAAGTCAAATAAATAACCTAACTCTATACCTAAAGCAACTAGAGAAGGAAGAAATGAAGAACCCCAGGGTTAGTAGAAGGAAAGAAATCTTAAAAATTAGGGCAGAAATAAATGCAAAAGAAACTAAAGAGACCATAGCAAAAATCAACAAAGCTAAAAGCTGGTTTTTTGAAAAAATTAACAAAATTGACAAACCATTAGCAAGACTCATTAAGAAACAAAGGGAGAAGAGCCAAAGTAACAAAATTAGAAACGAAAATGGAGAGATCACAACAGACAACACTGAAATACAAAGGATCATAAGAGACTACTACCAGCAGCTCTATGCCAATAAAATGGACAACTTGGAAGAAATGGACAAGTTCTTAGAGAAGTGTAACTTTCCAAAACTGAACCAGAAAGAAATAGAAGATCTTAACAAACCCATCACAAGCAAGGAAATCGAAACTGTAATCAGAAATCTTCCAGCAAACAAAAGCCCAGGACCAGATGGCTTCACAGCTGAATTCTACCAAAAATTTAGAGAAGAGCTAACACCTATCTTACTCAAACTCTTCCAGAAAATTGCAGAAGAAGGTAGACTTCCAAACTCATTCTATGAGGCCACCATCACCCTAATTCCAAAACCAGACAAAGATGCCACAAAAAAACGAAACTACAGGCCAATATCACTGATGAACATAGATGCAAAAATCCTTAACAAAATTCTAGCAAACAGAATCCAACAACATATTAAAAAAAATCATACATCATGACCAATTGGGCTTTTTCCCAGGAATGCAAGGATTCTTTAATATCTGCAAATCAATCAATGTAATACACCACATTAACAAATTGAAAAATAAAATCCATATGATTATCTCAATAGATGCAGAAAAAGCCTTTGACAAAATTCAACATCCATTTATGATTAAAACTCTCCAGAAAGCAGGAATAGAAGAAACATACCTCAACATAATAAAAGCTATATATGACAAACCCACAGCAAGCATTACCCTCAATGGTGAAAAATTGAAAGCATTTCCCCTAAAATCAGGAACAAGACAAGGGTGCCCACTCTCACCACTACTATTCAACATAGTTTTGGAAGTTTTGGCCACAGCAATCAGAGCAGAAAAAGAAGTAAAAGGAATCCAGATAGGAAAAGAAGAAGTGAAACTCTCACTCTACTTATTTAACTTATATGCATCATGTGAAATGCTGGGTTGGGTGAAGCACAAGCTGAAATGAAGATTGCTGGGAGAAATGTCAATAACCTCAGATATGCAGATGACACCATCCATATGGCAGAAAGCAAAGAGGAACTGAAGAGCCTCTTGATGAAAGTGAAAGAGGAGAGTGAAAGAAAAAAAAAAAGCTGACTTTAATTTCAACATTCAAAAAATTAAGATCATGGCATTTGGTCCCATCACTCTGTGGAAAATAGATGGGGAAAAAAAGGAAATAGTGGTGGTCTTTATTTTCTTGGACTCCAAAATCACTACAGATGGTGAGTACAACCTAGACAGCATATTAAAAAGCAGAGACATTACTTTGCCAACAACAGTCCGTCTAGTCAAAGCTATGATTTTTCTAGTAATCGTGTATGAATGGAGAGTTGGACCATAAAGAAATCTGAGCGCCATGATGCTTTTGAACTGTGGTGTTGGAGAAGACTCTTGATAGTCCCTTGGACTGTAAGGATATCCAACCAGTCAATTCTAAAGGAAATCAGTCCAGAATATTCATTGGAAGGACCAATGATGAGCTGAAGCTCCATATTTTGGCCACCTGATGCAAATAACTGATTTATTAGAAAAGACCCTATTGCTGGGAACAATTGAATGCGGGTGGAGAAGGGGACAACAGAGGATGAGATGGATAGTCGGATGCCATCACTAACTGAATGGACATGGGCTTGAGCAAGCTCTGGGAGTTGGTAAAGGACAGGGAAGCCTGGCGTGCTGCAGCCTATGGGGTTACAAAGAGTCAGACATGATTGAACAACTGAACTGAACTGTACAATATTACCAACCTCTGTCAACAGTACCTTAGACATTCTGTCTATGAAATCTAAATCCCTTGAATCTATTTCTCACTTCCACTGTATAATCATAAGTGATTTGATTTAGGTCACACCTGAATAGGTAGTGGTTTTCCCCACTTTCTTCAATTTCAATCTGAATTTGGCAATAAGGCATTCATGATCTGAGCCACAGTCAGCTCCCGGTCTTGTTTCTGCTGACTATATAGAGATTCTCCATCTTTGGCTGGGAACAATATAATCAATCTGATTTTGGTGTTGACCGCCTGGTGATGTCAATGTGTACAGTCTTCTCTTGTGTTGTTGGAAGAGGGTGTTTGCTATGACCTGTGTGTTCTCTTGGCAAAACTTTGTTAGCCTTTGCGCTGCTTCATTCCGTACTCCAAATTCCAAACAGGCCAAATTTGCCTGTTACTCCAGGTGTTTCTTGACTTCCCACTTTTGCATTCCAGTCTCCTATGATGAAAAGAACATACTTCGGTTGTTGATTCTAGAAGGTCTTGTAGGTCATCATAGAACTGTTCAACTTCAGCTTCTTCGGCATTAGTGGTTGGGGCACAGACTTGATTTACTGTGATGGTGAGTGGTTTGCCTTGGAAGCGAATGGAGATCATTCTGTCGTTTTTTGAGATTGCATCCAAGTCCTGCATGTTTGACTCTTTTGTTGACTGTGATGGCTACTCCATTTCTTCTGAGGGATTCTTGCCCTCACTAAAAGATATAATGGTCATCCAAATTAAATTCACCCATTCTGGTCCATTTTAGTTCACTAATTCTAAAATGTCGATATTCACTGTTGCCATCTCCTGTTTCACCACTTCCAATTTATCTTAATTCATGGACCTAACATTCCTTGTTCCTATGAAATATAGTTCTTTACAGCATCAGACTTTACTTTCACCACCAGACACATCTACATCTGGGCATTGTTTCTGCTTGGCTCAGCCTCTTCATTCCTTCTGGAGCTATTTCTCCACTCTTCTCCAGTAGCATATTGGGCACCTACCGACCTGGGGAGTTCATCTTTCAGTGTCATATCTTTTTTGCCTTTTCATACTATTCATGGGGTTCTCAAGGCAAGCATACTGAAGTCATTTGCCATTCCCTTCTCCTGTGGACCGCATTCTGTCAGAACTCTCCACCATGACACATCCATCTTGGGTGGCCCTACATGGCATGGCTCATAGTTTCATTGTGTTAGACAAGGCTGTGGTCCATGGGATCATTTTGATTAGTTTCCTGTGATTGTGGTTTTCATTCTGCCTGGCCTCTGATGGAGAAGGATAAGAGGCTTGTGGAAGCTTCCTTATGGGAGGTACTGTCTGTAGGGCAAACTGAGTCTTGCTCTGATGGGCAGGGCCATGCTCAGTAAATCTTTAATCCAATTCTCCACTGATGGGTGGGGCTGTGTTACCCCCTTTTGGCCTCAGGCCGAGCTGTGGTAGGGGTAGTGGTGACCTCCTTCAATAGGACTTATGCCAGCATGCTGCGGCTCCCAGGCCTTTTATATTCAATTCCTCTGACCCTGCAACAGGCCACTGTCAACACACAGCTCCGCTCGAGACTCCTGGACACTCACAGGCAAGGCTGGCTCAGTCTCTTGTGGGGTCACTCTCCTTTCTCCTGGGTCCTGGTGCACACCATGTGCCTTCCAAGGGCCTATTTCCCCAGTCCTGTGGAAGTTCTGTAGTTAAACCCACTGGCCTTCAAAGTCAAATTCCTTGGGATTCTCATTCCCTTTGCCAGGTCCCCAGGTTGGGGATCAGCAGATGGCTCTGCAGCTTGTGGGTGCTGGCTCTGTGGCTCTGTGATGGGGCTCATGGACCTCCTCCAAGCCCTCCTCCTAAGTCCTAGGAGGACTTAGGCCACATGCCGTGCCTCCCAGGTCTGCTGGAGCCAGAGCCCCTGTCCCCGTGGCAGGCCACTGCTGACTCGTGCCTCTGCAGGAGACACTCAGACACTCACAGGCAGGTCTGGCTCAGTGTCTTGTGGGGTCCCTCGGTCCTGGTGTGCCCAGGGTTCTGTTTGCCCCCTCTGAGCATCTCTGGCAGGTATGAGGTTTGATTCTAAATGTGGTTTCACCCCTCCTGCCATCTTGTTGGGGCTTTTCCTTTCCTTGGATGCAGGGTATCTTATTTTGGTGGAATCCAACATTCTCCTGTCAATAGTTGTTCAGCAGCTAGTTGCAATCAAAAGAAGATGAGCACACGTCCTTCTACTCCATCATCTTTACACTTGATAAGGTTCTTCATATCATGGGGTAATCAAAGTGAGTAATAGTTGAGATTGTTAATGTTTACATTTCTCCTTTGAACAAATCAACTGGTAACAATTATTCTTTGTCCACCCACTCTATGGATTGGCTTCCATGGATTTATGACAATAACAACAGAAATTTAATCTTTTTATTAATGTATTACCTGGAATAATAAATGAGATTTCACCTGTAAGTTTTGTATATCTGCATTTTTGTAAACATTATTTTAGAAGAGTGTTAACAGGAGAGATTTTCACTGTTTGGGTAAAGAAAATTGAAAAAAAAAATTCCTGATTAACTCTTAAGCTTTCACTGACAGGTTCTCTGGCTGATCTCTTCCAAAGAAATGTGAAGCTGGAATTACAGGGAGAGAGGGGGGAGTGATACTAATATAAATGTGGAGTTAAGTGGCTCTTTCACATCTACAAAATGAAACAAGAAGCCACATTAGCACCCCTGAACCCCTAAAACTATTTGTTGCCATAGGTTAGGTAATAAAGAACGGACCAAACTAGTTTTGGAGACTGATAGAATGGACTTTAAACACCATTTTAGCATTTGCTTACTACAGGACAGTTTTCCCTGGTAGCTCAGTAGTGATGAATCCACCTGCCAATGCAAAAGATGCAGGTTCGATCCCTGAATCAGGAAGATCCCCTGGAGAAGGAAATGGTAACCCATTCCAGTATGCTTGCCTGGAAAATCCCATGGACAGAGGAGCCTGGCGGGCTGAAGTCCACAGGATCACAGAGTCAGACACGACTTAGCAACTAAACAATGACAAACTACAGGACTGTGGACAAATTATTTAACCCAGGTCAGTTTCATCCCAGTCCCAAAGAGAGGCAATGCCAAAGAATGTTCAAACTACCGCACAATTGCACTCATCTCACACGCCAGCAAAGTAGTGCTCAAAATTCTCCAAGTTAGGCTTCAACAGTACATAAACCATGAACTTCCAGATGTTCAAGCTGGATTTAGAAAAAGGAGAAGAACAAGAGATCAAATTGCCAACATCCACTGGATCACCAAAAAAGCAAAAGTGTTCCAGAAAAAAACATCTACTTCTGCTTTCTTGATTACTCCAAAGACTCTGACTGTGTGCATTGCAACAAACTGTGGAAAATTCTTAAAGAGATGGGAACACCAGACCACATTACCTGCCTCCTGAGAAACCTGTATGCAGGTCAAGAATCAACAGTTAGAACTGAACATGGAACAGCAAACTGGTTCCACATTGGGAAAGGAGCACATTACAACTGTATATTGTCACCCTGCTTATTTAACTTATATGTAGAGTGCATCATGCAAAATGCCAGGCTGGATGAAACACAAGCAGGAACCAAGATTGCCGGGAGAAGTATCAATAACCTCAGATATGCAGATGTTACCACCCTTATGGCAGAAAACGAAGAACTAAAGAGCTTCTTGATGAAAGTGAAAGAGGAGAGTGAGAAAAGTGGCTTAAAGCTCAGCATTCAAAAAACTAAGATCATGGTATCCAGTCCCATCACTCCATGGCAAATAGATGGGGAGACAATGGAAACAGTGAGACTTAATTTTCTTGGGCTCCAAAATCACTACAATGGTGACTGCAGCCATGACATTAAAAGATGCTTGCTCCTTGGTAGAAAAGCTATAACCAACCTAGACAGCATGTTAAAAAGCAGAGATATTCCTTTGCCAACAAAAGTCAATCTAGTCAAGCTATGATTTTTCCAGTAGTCATGTATGGATATGGGAGTTGGACTATAAAGAAAGCTGAGCACTGAAGAATTGATGCTTTTGAACCATGGTGTTGGAGAAGAATCTTGAGAGTCTCTTGGACTACAAGGAGATCCAACCAGTCAATCCTAAAGGACATCAGTCCTGAGTATTTATTGGAAGGACTGATGCTGAAGCTGAAGCTCCAATACTTTGACCACCTAATGAGAAGAACTGACTCACTGGAAAAGACCCTGATGCTGGGAAACATTGAAGGCAGGAGGAGAAGGGGATGACAGAGGATGAGATGGTTGGATGGCATCACCGACTCGATGGACATGAGTTTGAGCAAGCTCCAGGAGTTGGTGATGAACCAGGAAGCCTAGTGTGCTGCAGTCTATGGGGTCACAAAAAGTCGGACTTGACTGAGCAACTGAACAGACCTTTATTTAATTTGTATGATAGAAAAATTATTTATTTTATTGGATTAATGTGAGAATTGAATGAGCTAATATGAAGAAAAAGATTGATACAAATATTAGCTTAATTTTATCATTAATTTCTATTTTAAAAATATGTCATGCAGTGTAGTAATGAACTAACTGCGTCTCAGGAGAAGACCTAGCTTTTGCTTTTGGATACTGGGAGGTAATTGTTGTTGCTTGAGAGACTTGAGTGGGCCAGATAGTAGCAATGTGATTTTGGGTTCAGAGTGGCCACATCTATATAGTCTTGAGATGGAACTGACCACACCTCACAGTTGTAGGATAAAACTGTCTGTGCCAAATAGAACACTGTGCAGTTTAGTCAGTCAGTCTCCTAGGAGAGTAAATCCCATGAGTTCTCATCTCAGAACTTTAATTTTTTTTCTTATTTATTTTCTTTCTTTAAATTTTTATTGTATGTATAAGAGAAGGTGAATGTTAGCTGAATCTACTTTAGTAATCATTTCACGTGCATATGTGCATTGCTAAGTCACTTCAGTTGTCAACTGTTTGTGACCCCATGGACTTCAGCCTGCCAGGTTCCTCTGTCCATGGGATTCTCCAGGCAAGAATACTGGAGTGGGTTGCCATGCCTTCCTCCAGGGACTTTCTTGACTTAGGAATCGAACCCGAGTCCCTTACATCTCTTTCATTGGCAGGTGATTTCTTTATCACTTGTGCCATCTGGGAAGCCCAATCATTTCACAGTGCATATAAATTAAACTATCATACTGTATGCCCTAAACTTATGTAGTAACATATTTCTCAATTATTTATTTCTCAATAAAAATGAGGGGAAAAAGAGTCATTTGGCTAATGTTTGATAGTTTAGAGTTTTGTTCCATTTCGACCCAACTAGTTTGACACCAGTTGGGGTTCTGCCTCATAATTCTCACATGAACCACCTAGAATTGGTGTTAAGTTCAGGCCTCCACAAGACTTGCCTTCCTTTTCATCCATGCTTTGGATCCCTAGGTGACCTTCATTTGTGACCAGTTAGCTATAGATTCTGAGGTTCTCATGATCGCCTCTAGCTGGATAATTTGCTCTAACAACTCAGAGGACTCAGGTGAATGCCGCATTAAGTTTTACTCTAAGGCTATAGATTAGGAGCTGCTAGATGAAGAAACACTTAGGGCAAAGTCTGGGAGGTGAGGGATCACAGAGCTTCTATGCCCTCACCTCATGGAAGTCAGGTTCATGACCCTCCCAACACACTGCTGTGCACATCAACCAGGAAGCTCCGCTGAGCCTCAGTGCCAGAGTTTTTATTGGAGTTACATTCTGCAGGCATTTTTGATCGTATCATTGACTGTGTGATTGAATTCCAGGTTCCCTTCCCTCCCTAGACCCTCCTTCTTTCCCCAGAGATCAGGCTGGCCAAAAATTTCAACCGTCTTGGTCATGTGGTTCGTCTCTCTGGTGACCAGTCTCCATCCTAAAGCTATCTTTGGGGCCCATAGAGAATGACTTTATTAACATAACAAAGACAGTTCCATCACTTCAGAAATTCTAAGGATTTAGAAGTTTCATACCAAGAATAGGGGCAAAGACCAAATATATTCTTTAATACATATCAAGTGTCTTTCATGAGTTTGGATAATTCATCTTTTATTCTTGAGAAGTCATTAGCCATCCCTTCCCCATAATGATGAACCATGAACCAATGGAAAGAACACTGGATTCTACCTTCATTCCAGTCTCTTAATATCTCCTGTTTAAGTAACTTACAAGCACTATAATTCTCCCGAAGCTACTTTACTCTCCCGGCCCAAGTTTCTTCTCCTCTAATGGCCCTTTAAATGACATTATTGGTTTCTTCTACTCCTAACCGTCCATCACTCTCTGATTGATTGATTTAGCATGACTTATATAAATAAATATAAATATATATATATATGAAATTGAAGGCTATTTCTGAAGGATATTTTAGCTCAAAACTTTCTGGATCCAGCCCATCTCTGCCATTTTTCAGGTGTGTGATCTCTGGCCATTTACTTAACCTGTCTGTGCCTGAATTTTCTCACTTGTAAAGTGGTAAGAATAGTAGTGTCTCCATTACAGTGTTGCTAAAAGAATAAGATGTGATAAGGCAGGTAAAGAATTTAACACTGATTCTGCAGAAATATAGTAAAGACTCAGTAAATGTTCTCACAGGTAATTTATATTTTATTAAATTTTTATATGATTTTAAGTCAGTCCTTTCTGGAATAAAAGTGAATGCATCAAGGATCAATAGAACTTCAGTTTATTCATGATAAGAGTATCAGGCATGTTACCATTGACATTCAATTTAAAAAATACATATATCCAGAATTTGAGGGCAAAAAAGGGTATTATAATTTATCCTGTAACAAAGTACTGCTATCACAGGTTATCTGAGTGTTTTGAAGGAGAATGTTTTATGGATGTTTTTACTGTTGTGGGAGAATGACACATGGCATTCAGAGGATAACAAACTTACTGTATGTGGGTCAGGACAGGATGACAGAGGTCCTGGAAAATCCTTACCATTAGTGGAATAACTGAGGTAGCAATTATTATGATGAATACAAGATGAATGTTTATGCATGTTCTTGAATATAAGATCAACCTGTATAACTTAGTTAATAGAACCATCTCAGTAAGAGTTAACAAGAGTAGATTTGCCTGAAAGCAATTCTGGTGTTACCATATTCTAGCCCTGGGGCTTTGACTTCTGCAACAAGTTCTAAAAACAGCCATTGTGAAATACTTGACTGAATGAGAAGGATTAAATTATATGATGCCATCCTGCAGATATGAGTCAGTTCTGTCATTTTCTATGTGTTGTCCTACTAATTATGAATATAATTAAAAATTTATCTTAAAATTTAATTTACTTTTTAATAAACCTAGAGGACAAGAATATGTCATACTTAATAGAAATTTCCATTTTTAGCATTATTTTTGCTTTTTGTGATCTTGGCCTAAAATAATTAGTCTTGCCATCATGGCATGTATACTAATTTTAATTTTCTTCCCTTCTGTCCATGAGACACAAATAGCACTTATAGAAATAATCAATCATGAGTATTAATATTACCAACATTCAGATAATTAATAATAATTACTACATTGCATGTTTATTAGATGTACATGTTTATAAAGTTCATTATCTCTGTATTTTAATTTCTTCTCATCTACATTTTTTAGTACATAATACATGAAACTCTTGGACAAATATGTAAGTAATTTTTAAAAGTCTAAATGACGTTTTTCTGAAGTTGAGATGAGTTGATTTATTAAGGTAGAAGTGGTATCCACATTCTTACTCTTCACACATTCATTCAGGCATTCATTCAGCTAATATAAGCATGAAGTGATGATGATGAGAAGTTGGCAAATGTATAGCATTTAGCAAGAGAGAGAGGTCCTGTATCTGCATGGCTGTTATCAAACACATTACATCTTGAAAAGTCTTAAGATAGTATGAAGTGCTATAGGAGTTTGAAGAGAAAAAATATTTGGGGGGAGGTTAAGTGATCAGAAAAGACACCTAGTCTATTGGATGACTATTACATAAATGAGTTTTCCAGTAGGACTGTCCAACTAATATACAAATATAGATACAGAAATAGTCTTCTGAAAGAGACATTAATAGCTTAGTGGTCAATGACTATTTATTTCTCTTCCAAATATTATCCTTTTGCTAGAGATTTGAAATAATTCCATATTAGCAGCCTATTGAGATGAAAGTTTTATTGGCTCTTCTTGAAGAAGACCAGTGACCTGATTTTGCACTTAGAAAGGCTACAAAGTTGCTCTTAGAATTTAATGGATTCAATCTCAGAGGGTAGAAAACCAAGAAACTGTACTCATCTCCTGTATCAGTTTCTTTATGATTTTCGTAGCATTCATTCCACAGTATTTATATCTGATTTGATCTTATGAATCAGTCTTGAACTGAGGAATCTCTTCACTCAGAATGGCAGATACTTGGGAAATATTTTTCATTTTCTTGGTCATCTAGGAGAATCAATTGTACCAAATAATATTCTGGCAGTCACAAGCTATCTGTACCATCCAAAGTGGTCAATTTAAGGAACCTTTAAAAGAAATGCTATCTAAATATTTCTCAGTCATATGTAGATATCCTTTTTTCTTTCATGTTAATTTCCTTACTTTATCACACAGGCAGGAGTGTTAAGAGTGAACTTCATTGTTTTATTTTCAGTCTTTGGGGGAAAAGTGAGTCTTTAAACATGAAGTATGATGTTGCTGTTGTTGTCTAGTCGCTCAGTTGTGCCCGAGTCTTTGCAACCCATGGACTGCAGCACGCCGGGCTTCGCTGTCCTTAACTCTTTCCCAGAACTTGCTCAAACTCATGTCCATTAAGCTGGTGATTCCATCCAACCACCTCATCCTCTGCCATTCCCTTCTCCTCTCCTGCCTTCAATCTTTCCCAGCATCAGGGTCTTTTCTAATGAGTCAGCTCTTCGCATCAGGTGGCCGAAGTATTGGAGTTTCAGCTTCAGCTTCAGTCCTTCCAATGAATATTCAGGACTGATTTCCTTTAGGATTGACTGGTTTGATCTCCTTGCAGTCCATGGGACTCTCAAGAGTCTTCTCTAACACCATTGTTCAAAAGCATCAAAAAGTATGATGTTAACTCTAAGTTTTTTTGTAGATGTATCTTACTAAAGATTAAAGAAGTTCTCTTCAGTTTTCTGGGAATATTTATTGTAGAGATGTTGAGTTCTGTCCAATGCTTTTTATGCATCAATTGGTATGATTTTGTGTTTCTAAAAAAAATCTGTTAATATGGTGAATACCTTGGTTCAGAACATTTTTTTTTAATTTTTTTTCATTTATTTTTATTAGTTGGAGGCTAATTACTTTACATCATTACAGTAGTTTTTGTCATACATTGAAATGAATTAGCCATGGATTTACATGTATTCCCCATCCCAGTCCCCCCTCCCACCTCCCTCTCCACCCGATCCCTCTGGGTCTTCCCAGTGCACCAGGCCCGAGCACTTGTCTCATGCACCCAACCTGGGCTGGTGATCTGTTTCACCCTAGATAATATACATGTTTCAGTGCTGTTCTCTTGAAACATCCCACCCATAATACTCAGTTCATTATTAGAAGTTAATAATTCTTGCTCAATAAACAAACATCTTTTTTAAACAAACATTTCATCTGTCATCAACTAAACTGTCAAATGTGCATGAAAGGGAAAAAAAAAAAAGGTAAAGCCATGAAATCTAACATAGTGTTGATATTAAAAATAAAGAAAGAACAGACATATAGGAATCCATGGTAGTATACAGGTTAACTTAGCTTCTATTCAACTTTATTACTATCTCCATGGTATTTCTTTCTTTATTTTCTGCTACCACTTTTTTTTCTTTGTGAAGCTGGGTGCTCCCTGACTTGAGAACCCATATGGAGTCCAGATTCCAGGAGACAAATGACCATCTGCTTATTTAGTGGGGACACATTTAATTGTATGCTGTAGATTCATTCTGTTAATAGAAGATCTAGGAGCCTCCAGTTTCAGCATTCTGTCTCTGACAGAGAGACAAAGGTAGAATGAAGACAGTGTTAACCTGAGGATGAAATAATATCACAGTGTAAAGCTATGCTTGGTGGAATAGGAACATTTGTTATAAGAAAAAGTTTCAGAAGACACAGGATAATATGTTGCTTTTATAGAACAGTGCCATAAATTGAGGGCAGAAATGACTGATTAGAAGAGAGAGCTTTCTCATGTCATTAGCTTTGACCAAGTTAAGGAAATAAGATGGTGTCCATTGTGAATGACAAAGAAAGCCCCCAGGGTGTGGGTCATTCCGCCCAAACTGCATAAAATCTACTGCAGGAAAACACTGCCGCCCATCCAGCCCTGACCTGCCCGACATGTTTACCAAGTATTACTGCAAGAGGAAAAGAAAGAAATATGGATCCACAGATTCACTAGGGAGCAATAAAAGCTCAAATTTAGTGTAATATAAATAAATGCTATAGAGATGGAAGGCAAGATGGATTATCATTATTATCCAGTATTTTTATAGCACTTTATATTTTGCAAATGGCTTCACAATCCGGCATAATGAATCATCACTGGGTAGGGGGGTGGGAGTCCAGGGAAATGGTCAGGATACAAGGAGTAGCAGTTAGCACATCTATTAACAGAGCTCCAGGTACATTATTACTGTCTGGATGGTTTGCATGAACTCACCTCTTTTATTTTCTTTACAACACTTTTTGGTAACTTTGGTAATTACTAATATAATTTTAATGGGTATGTTTAAATTTCACTGGTTTTAAATTTCCTGGCACAATCCTGACTTTCTGTGAATATATTCCTGCCTAATGTACAAGCATGTGAACTAGGTTAAACTAATAACCTTTTATTCTTGATAAAACCATCACCGACAAGGCCTTCATGATTGTGCTTATTATTCTTCTTTTAAAATGTCTAGGCTTTTTGACTTTTGCCGTCTCCTCCAACCCACCTGTCTATTTAAACAATCATGAATGCCACTGTACCAGTGTATGTTAGAGGCCTCCTGTTTGTTAGAAAGCTATCCAGTTATTCCAAGGGAACCCCACTTTGAAACTTCCTGCCCTGCTGTTCCGGTAAATTCTCCTGTACTGTCAGCACAAAGGCCTTGTTTTGTTGTGTTTAATATGTAAAGAACATACATACCCAGGCACGTCCCACTGCCCTTCCCTCTGTAAACATCATTTAATTCATTATACATTCAGTATTGGGGAATGGATGCTAGTGGTTCTCTTTCTCTTGTTTTTATTGACCATACCTCTATCAGCCTAGATCAAAGTCTTAGTTCTCATAAGAGTGGAATTTAATAATTTCCAGAGATTTACTGAATTAATGACTGAGTTATGAGTCATGTCAGTAGTTCATCAGATCTTTTCACCAGATCTTTGCAGGCATGAACACCTTCATGCCTTCCCTCTCTCTCTCATAGCTTAGAATGCAAACAAGGACAGTGTCGGGCACATAGTAGGTCCTCAACGGATGTGTGCTCACCAATGAACTAAGCTCCTACAGGGACCCTTGCATGAAGGTTGCAAAAGGGTTACTTTTAGGTGTGAAATCTACTGTGAACAGTGTGAAAGAAAAAGTGTACGAACTGGGAAATGTGTTTGATCCAATTTGTTTCCTCTAAAACTCTAGTAGCTGTAGAAAAGGAAAAAAGGAAAGTCACAAGTCGTAAGAGAAAAAGTTAAAAACTAACAAAGTTTGATCTATTCACAGCTGTTTTACTGACAAAGACAGAAGGAAATTCAACAGTGCATTTGCTGGAAACAACCACATTTTAGTCTGATTAAGAATATGCTGAGACTTGCTTTTTAGGGCAACTTTATAATTTTACCACACATCACTTTTTAAATAACTGGGAAAATGTTCTGTATTCTAAATTATTCTTTGAGGAGCATAAATGTAAGGCAGATGTTTTAAATCAAAAGTGGTGTTTTGTAGAGAATATACTTGTATTTGTGAATATTGAAAAAAAATCTATGTGAAGATGGTATAATGAGAAGAGAAAAGTAACCTGTACCTTGTTCAGTAAGTAACAAACTCAGAGACTCTCTATCCAAACTTCTGAGGCTTTTTAGCAAATTTATGGGAAGGAAAATACTGTTTGGAATCAGCAAGATCTCTGATTTTATGCTTACTGTTAATTGCGATGAAGAGAGTTTTTATTTGACAAGAAAAATTGCATTTTTTTGAAAAGAGCAAATTAATCACACACACAATTAAAATTTTAACCTGGATGCTTGAACATAAAACTCATCTTCTCCTGAACATTTTCCAGCTTGGACTAACTTTTTGTGTCCAGGGAGCCCTCATTTAAAATATGAAGAAAATTAACTTATGGAAGATTTCAATCTCCTTTTATTCAGTATTTCTTCCTAAGTATTCTTACCTAAGTATTCCAGAAACTTCTACCATGTTCTGATCCTAGAGCTGTTAATACCAACTGTCAGAAAATTAAAGAGATATTTTGGGGGGAGAATAAGTATACTGATACGAATATTTAAAATGTTCATGTATTGTTAAAATAACATTAACACATTTTTTGTAAAGAAAAAAATAAAGTCATCCACACTCTCAGTGCTGTCATTCAACCCTTTTCCCTTTCCCCCTCACTCTTCGTATGTGAGCAGAGAAATAATGAGATCTGTTTTGCACATAGAATTCTTGTGCTTTCACACCCATTATAACTTTGGTGTTTAATCTTGAAATACTGTTTCATCAATTTTATATCCATAAACTATTATTTCTCTGCTTGAAGACATGTAATTGGTTTAACGTTTTAAAAATGTTGTAGATAATATTGGAAATATAGTTTCTGGACATAAACTTTTTCTCCTTTTGAGTTATTTCCTTGAAATACACTTCCTTGGGGAGTCAAGCCATAAGCATTTATTTTCATTTTCACAGTATTATTTTCTGTAGTAGTATCTATTTACATTACTACTAGGTCTTCATTAACATGACTTTCTCTTTAGAAAAATAGCTATCATAATATAAAAAAGCATCATAATATTAAGGCCAAAGAACCAGTGAACACTTCCAAGACGACTACCAAAAAAAAGAAGAAAAGAAACTCAGGAACATTTAGGATAGTAAGGCTTTTAAAACTTATTTTACCTAAGAGAGTCCCTGATTATAAAAGTTTGTTAGTGGAAAGATGATTTAATATATGTTTTGGATCTAAGGAATTTGACATTTCCTGATATTATCTATTTCTCACTTTATCTTAATTCTTATGCATTAAAAAACTAAAATGTATATATTAGAAATAGCTTTAGTATTATCTCTTGGTATAAGTTGGAATAAGAAGATGACATCTTCATGAACTGTATTCTATAATTTTTTTTTTCCATTTTCAGTGGTCTATCATTTTTTTTTCTTTTTCTAAAATGTCATACTGGAGAGAAAGGGATCCCTTTTGCCCTTGTTTGTTTCTGAAATATTTTTCCCTACCTAAGGTTTTCTTCTAGCTAGGGGATCATAAAACCTATTTCTAAAACTACATTATAGGGAACACAAGTACCTTAGGATGAAATTTCCATAAAGAAAATTTAAAATTCAGTAAAAGTATGAGATGTGTTCTTAACCTCAGATCTTCTCAAAATGTGATCTCTGGACTACCAAGATCCACGTCATTTGGAGACTTGTTAGAAATGTGAAATCTCAGGTCTGCCCCACACCTACTGAATCAGGAAACTCTGTAGGCAGAAGCAACAATCCATATTTTAACAAGTCCTTCGGTTATTATGTTAATCACTAAAGTCTAAGAACCACAGCTTTAACTTCTTCTTGGCAGCTTCTCATGTCATTACCTTATTAAAGTTTCTGACAAGGCCTGGAGAGGAAAGAAAAAGTATATATCTTTCTCTAAACTTTGTATGCCCAAAATGTTGACCATGCTATATTTATGTTATGTTTAATCAAATACAGCACGCCTATGGCAATAGACGTGTCTCAGTTCAAACTGCAGTTGCCAGCTTCAGCCTGAGTGGTCAATACATTTACACATGTGCGTTAGCGTTTAGGGCTTCCCAGGTAGTGCTAGTGGAAAAGAACCTGCCTGTCAATGCAGGAGACATACGAGACTCAGGTTTGGTACCTGGGTGGAGAGGATCTCCTGGAGGAGCGCATGGCAACCCACTCCCAGTATTCTTGCCTAGAAAAAACCATGGACAGAGAAACCTGATCTGCTGCAGTCTATAGGGTTGCAAAGAGTTGGACACAGCTGAAGTGGCTTAGTGTTTTATGTTTTTCTTATGAGTAGATCATGAGAAATCCAGCAGCCCTTTCTTAATTATATCCTTAATCAAAGGATGCTTCATTGCCTGCTGAGTTGATTCATGTCTGGTACCCCCACCGCTTGCCTATAGTGTATATCTTAATGTATCTGAGCATACGTGTCTTGTATAAAATGTATTATAATGGCTTCTGTGTTACCAAACCCTGATAGGAAATACTCTATTTATAGTTTCTGACTATTAGAGATGATGGCATATCTGAGTAAAATAAATTCAGAGACTTTGGACCAAATACTTATCTGATGAAGAAAAAAATGTCATGATGCAAAGTCAGAATATAAAATTAGTAAATAAAACAAAATATTATCTTATTTAAATTAAAAATAAAAATAAAATGAAAAGTTGGGAATAACTATTATTACATCTACTGAAAAATTGCAACATGAATCTGTGGCCTATTGCTTGTTGCCAGGTCAAACATTAGTGGGGAAACTGCTCTTAAATTTTGTTAGTGGACTTCTAATGATTTAATAATAGGGATCAAACATTACACATTTTATTTAAACATCTATAGGCAACACTCTCTGTTAGTAGCTCTATACCTTTTGCAAAAAAGGGAAAATGTTATGTTTTATCTCAACAAGAAAGTCTTGATTTGTATATGCTTTATCTTTGCATGTCTCTTATCCTGTGAGTTTAAATTACAAAGACATTCCATAGTTCAAATGAGCATGAAGCTGTTTGGCAAACTGAGATTATAGAGCTACAAAACCCTTGGTAGATGGTATCTATAAATAGAGGTATCTAACATGGAAAATCTTCTGAACAATATAAACGGTCCTTATTCAAAAAGCAGGGGAGAGGAGGAAAGCCTCCAGCGTTGATTTAAAAGACTGTAATTAGAATTAGGTTTTGATAATTAGATCCCAGTAGACTGAGTTCAGACTTTCTTTTCCCTCAAACAAACAAAGCATAAATGAGTGTAGGATGTCATTTCTGCAGGAATGAAAATAGAAATGGAATTTTAAATAAAGATTGTGAAGCAAAATGAGGCACTTTAATTCTTGCACCTGGAATCATTTCATAATGAAATGCAAATTAATTCTAAAAAACTCTGACCTCTGTTTTGCTGATTACAACCTAAAATCATTCATTTAGTTTTTAGAAAAAGAGAAAATATATGTCAGGATGAAACTATTTAGTACATCTACCTTGGATTTCTTAATAAAATTATATGATTGACTCCAGGGTTGAATGATTTCACGTTTGTATTATGAACAAAGATCAAAGACCAAGGATGGGACATTTGATATAAATTGGGAGTGAATCCACCGTGATTATTTGAAATTGTTCATTGGCTAAAAATTGTATTCATCCTTCACCGGTGAGCTCTTAGGGGTATTTACTTATTGTAGTTTCTTTATTTCTAACTGTACTAAAGAAGTAAAATTTGAACCTCCTTTCAACTTTCTGGATCACAGCAAACTGTGGAAAATTCTTAAAGAGATGGGAATACCAGACCACCTGACCTGCCTCCTGAGAAATCTGTATTCAGGTCCAGAAGCAACAGTTAGAACTGGACATGGAACAACAGACTGGTTCCAAATCAGGAAAGCAGTACATCAAGGCTGTATACTGTCACCCTGCTTATTTAACTTATATGCAGAGTACATCATGAGAAATGCTGGGCTGGAAGGAGCACAAGCTGGAATCAAGATTGCCGGGAGAACTATCAATAACCTCAGATATGCATGTGACACCACCCTTATGGCAGAAAGCAAAGAAGAACTAAAGAACCTCTTGATGAAAGTGAAAGAGGAGAGTGAAAAATTGGCTTAAAACTCAACATTCAGAAAACTAAGATCATGGCATCCAGTCCCATCACTTCATGGCAAATAGATGAGACAATGAAAACAGTGAGAGACTTTATACTTTTGGGCTCCAAAATCACTGCAGATGATGACTGCAGCCATGAAATTAAAAGACGCTTACTCCTTAGAAGAAAAGTCATGACCAACCTAGATAGCATATCAAAAAGTAGAGACGTGCCTTCGCCGACAAAGGTCCATCTAGTCAAAGCTATAGTTTTTCCAGTAGTCATGTATGGCTGTGAGAGTCGAACTATAAAGAAAGCTGAATACTGAAGAATTGATGCTTTTCAACTGTGGTGTTGGAGAAGACGCTTGAGAGTCCCTTGGACTGCAAGGAGATCCAACCAGTCCATCCTAAAGGAAATCAGTCCTGAATATTCATTGGAAGGACTGATGCTGAAGCTGAAACTCCAATATTTTGGCCACCTGATGTGCAGAATTGTCCCACTAGAAAAGACCTTGATGCTGGGAAAGATTGAAGGCGGGAGGAGAAGGGGCCAACAGAGGATGAGATGGTTGGGTGGCATCACCGACTCAATGGACACGAGTTTGGGTAAACTCTGGGAGTTGGTGATGGACAGGGAGGCCTGGTGTGCTGCTGTCCGTGGGGTTGCAAGGAGTCAGACACGACTGAGCAACTGAACTTCAGCTTTGACATATATAAATCTCAGTTTCATTAAGTAACATTTAAGGAATACCGATTTAGCTGACAGTCTCACATAGATCCTTAAGTAGGAGTTTATATTTCAGCAATGTAGAATTCATATGAGTTGATGGAGGAATGGAGGACTCTCCATTCTCCTACAGTCTAGCTCAATTGCATTTTGCTTTCTATTTTTTTATCATACTGATGACTGATATTGTCATCAGTTTACCTAACAGAGAAAGAAAACTGGGATGTCATTAAAAATATGCACTACCAGAAAATTACTGTATATTTAGATGAACAGATAAATAGAATAGAATAGTAAATGGAATGATATTCATAGATATTCATAAAACATTTGTATAAGATTGGAGACTAAAGTATAAATTTTTTATCTAATGACACTGTCTTCTTAATTATTTATACTTACACCTTTTCAAAAAAATTTGAAGCTATTTACATTAAGGAATTGTGACTTTATTTTTTTAAACTTGAATAGAGATGGAAAATTGAAACACATGCAAAATTTTTAAAAAAAAAAAAAAGCTTTAGAGAGGGTGGTAACCCATTAGAGAGGGCGGTAACCCATAGACTTAACATAAGATTTCTTCCACTGCAGGGGGCATGGGTTCTATCCCTGGTTGGGGAACTAAGATTCTGCATGCGTCACAGTGCAGCAATATATACATGTATATATAAGTTATGTAAATTTAGGTTCTGAACTCCTTGTGAGCAAAGGCAAATAAAATTGCTTGTTGATATGGTCTTGAGTTTTGACTAGTAAATACAGTGGAAGCTTTTTTTAGATCTAAGAGTATACAGTATGAACACATTCAATAAATGTTTGCTGATGGCTTTCATCTGTAGGTCACCTGGTTCAGTAATCAATATCTGAATCATCTTGTAAAATCTCTCAGTGTTTTCATTTTATTCTTAAATCGTTCAAAACCAACCAACCAACCAACCAAAAACAACCAATGCTTTATTCTCTTCATTTTATTTCATTGCTTAGTTTGTTAATGTTGGACACTTGAGCAATAGGGTGATTTGCTGGTTGACTGGGCTCCCCATCACAGCTTGCATTTCAGTATAAGAAATGAGAATAATCTTGTCGCCTAGACTCTTCTTAGAGGGTTCAGTAGCCACTTCCTAGGTAAGAGGGAGGACATTTCACACAAATTACTTTGCCCAGAACAACTTAACTTTTTTTTCTTTTTGACCATGTTTGATTCTACTAAGCATTGCTTTGAATCCAAGTTGCACTGGAAACAGTTGGATAACCGCAGGTAAAAATCATCAGCTGTGCTTCTGAAGAAGGGATTTGTAGCTGACCCTAAGGTATAGGTGTGTGCAGCCTCTAACCAGTGTATCCTAACTCAGATTGATGCTTCTCAGAATGTTTGCTATGTTTAGGATGACTTTTAGAATGTTAGCAATCCCCTGAAATCATAAGAAGATTTTATGGTTTACTTGTAATATATAAAAAGAAATTAGTTTTTGCTTTGGTTCTTTTTGTATCATTATTACATTTCAGAAATGCACAAGTGATACAAAAAAAGCACCTAAAATTAATATTAATGAATATCTTAATCAAAGAAATAAAATATAAGAGGAAAAGTTGAAATCCCTCCTTTAAATCTACCCTTTCTCTCCAAACACAAGTGCTCCCTTCAATTTGGTGTCCTTGATTCCCATATGTATTCTTACTTCTACTGCATATGTAAGGATATTCTTTAGTATATGTTGTATTCATTGTGTACTTCTGAAATGTTTCATAAATATTATACTGTAAATATCATTGGTCATCTTTTTCCTCACATCATATTTTATGTTTGATTTTCATGTTGATATATATATATATGATTCTCATTCATTCATTTTAACTGCTTGCTGAAATTGCATATAATGAATATGTCATGTTAATCAATTAATTTAATTTCTATGAAAAATATTAAAGTGCCTTGTACTCGCTCATTCTGACAGACAGCATGGCAGTTTACGTCCTTACACACATGTTTAAGGGTGAAACTAGGCAGGGTGTATAACCAGGAGTGTTCTTGAGACTCAGAGTACTCATTACTTAAAAAAAGCCAATGTATCAATATTACCCAAAGTGGCTGTTCTTATTTACATGCTCCCTAGCATTGTATTACGGCCCATGCTTTTCTGCATTCAATAGCCAAGCGAATATGGAATAGCATCTCATTGCTGATTTAATAGGCAGTTCTCTTATTATTAGCAATATTAAGTAACTTCCTAATTTACCATCTATTGGGTTTCTATTCCAGGAATTACCCCTAATGACCATTGCCCAGTTTTTTTTTTCTTTTCTTGTAATATAGAAATTATTTATATATTTGTTATTATAAGTTTTTTATAAGTTTTTTACAAGACTCACAAGTTTTATAAGCTTATTATAAGTTTTTATTATAAGTTTTGCCAACTATGTGTGTTGCTTTTTTTTTTTTTTTCTCAGACTGGAGCTCTTCTTTTAATTTTTTCCATGGAGATTTTTATCATGTTTTAAATTTCATTGTCAAAAAAATATACTAATCTTTTTCTTTATAGTTTCTGCCATTCAGACCTTATTTTAAAAATCCTTCCCTATCATAATTTTATAAAGCAATCCTATCAATTCTATAAATTCTTGTAAAAAGGTTAACATTTTGACACTCATATTTAGATCATTAATCCATCTTTCATAGGCCATATTTCTAAAATGTACAACTTTATTTCTATGACCTCTTTTTGATACATTGGTCTCTCTGCTCCAGAATTAAACTGTCTCAATGACTTTTGCTTTATACCTTGATAACTGGAAGGTTATCAAACTCTCCCTTTGAGGGTTCCAGAAAAACATCTACTTCTGCTTTACTGAGTACGCCAAAGCCTTTGACTGTGTGGATCACAACAAACTATGGAAAATTCTTAAGGAGATGAGAATACCAGACCACCTGACCTGCCTCCTGAGAAATCTGTATTCAGGTCAAGAAGCAACAGTTATCACTGGACATGGAACAACAGACTGGTTCCAAATTGGGAAAGTGCTACATCAAGGCTGTATATTGTCACCCTGCTTATTTAACTTATATGCAGAGTACATCATGCATAATGCCAGGCTGGAAGAAGCACAAGCTGGAATCAAGATTGCTGGGAGAAATATCAATTACCTCAGATATGCAGATGACACCACCCTTATGGCAGAAAGTGAAGAAGAATTAAAGAGCCTGTTGATAAAAGTAAAGAGAAGAGTGAAAAGTTGGCTTAAAACTCAACATTCAGAAAACTAAGGTCATGGCATCCAGTCCCATCACTTCATGGCAAATAGATGGGGAAATAATGGAAACAGTGACAGACTTAATTTATTTTTTGGCTCCAAAATCACTGCAGATGGTGACTGTAGCCATGAAATTAAAAGATGATTGCTCCTTGGAAGGAAAGCTATAACCAACTTAGACAGCATATTAAAAGCAGACACTTTACTTTGCCAACAAAGGCCCATCTACTCAAAGCTATGGTTTTTCCAATAGTCATGCATGGATATGAGAGTTGGACTATAAAGAAAGCTGAGTACAAAAGAATTGATGCTTTTGAACTGTGGTGTTGGAGAAGCTCTTGAGAGTCACTTGGTCTGCAAGGAGATCCAACCAGTACATCCTAAAGGACATCAGTCATGAATATTCATTGGAAGGACTGATGCTGAAGCTGAAACTCCAATATTTTGGCCACTTGATGTGCAGAACTGACTCACTAGAAAAGACCTTGATGCTGGGAAAGATTGAAGGCGGGAGGAGAAGGGGCCAACAGAGGATGAGATGGTTGGATGGCATCATCAACTCAGTGACATGAGTTTGAGTGAACTCCTGGAATTGGTGATGGACAGGGACGCCTGGCATGCTGCAATCCATGGGGTCGCAAATAGTTGGACACGACTGAGCGAATGAACTGACCTGAACTGAACTGGAAGGACAAAGTCCCATATTTCTTATTATGCTCCAAACTGATTTAACTATTCTTGACTTTTCTTCTTCCAGTTAAATTGTAGGATAATTTGTTATTTTTATATGAGTTTCTCTGGAGACTTTTATTGAAGTATCATTAAACTTATAGATTTAGTTTGGGGTGAGAATTGATAAATTTCTTGAGTCCTGTAATCCATGAATATTGTATACTTATGCATAGTTTTGTATTATCCTTGGTAAATATTTGCATTGTTTTTTGATAGCATTTAATATCTTTAATTTTTATATGTTGTTGTAAATTCATTTTGCTGTGAATTTGCTTTTATTTATCCTATTATGGTGTATATGTTTCTGTTTTTCCCCAAGATGGGTACTCATGTCTTTCTTCAATTCTGGAAAATGCACAGTCTTACTACCTTTCTCCCATTTTCTCTTTTCTTTTACTCTTACTGGGATGCTTACAAGAATATATCTGTATCTTGGTTTTACAATATAATTAAATGTACATAAAATCTTGAAAAATTTTCAGAAAGAACATATATTAATGTATATAGTCAGATATATGTGTGTGTATATCTGTGCACTGTTTCATAAACTGCAAAGTTTTTCATATTTTCTAACTATAGGAAACCCATTTTCAATCATGTGTGCTATTGATAGCTTTATATAATTGACTTCCACTTAAGATTAATTTGAAGAAAGGATCACAGTTGTCCCTGGACCAAACTTTCCCTGAGACTATGCATTTTTCCTTTAAAAAATTTCAAGATTGTAGACATTTGATTTGTCTCTGGAAATTCTACTCCCAAAGGAGGGGGAAAAAAAACCAAAATACTATTACTTTAAGAAAGAGAGAGACTTCTCCAGTTTCATCCTGAATCTATCCAGTCTCTCACCATACATATAAACACATATACATATTGTACTGCATTCCTAATCATCGGAGAACCGAGTTAGAGAACGGCCAGGATGTATATAAATGACTTTTGCTGCTAATGCTACAGAGCAATTTTTTAAGGGCATGCAGTTTTGCCTTGAGGAGATTAGTTGCCATGTAAAACATATGGTTTTGCCCCAGACGAGCGCACATCAGAGGCCAAACAATTGTGCAAGGATGATGACAAATTGGTTTGATAAATTCTTCACAACTTAAAAGAAGGGACTTTCTTTTTTTTTTTTTTTTTTTTTCAGGAAATGGGGTGACATTAGATCAACTTCCATTAGCTCCTGCCTTCACTTAGGTACTCTTACATTTTGCAAAATATGCCAGTCTTCTGTTATTCAAGTAAATTCTTCTACTGTCCATGTAAACTGTTCATCTTGGAGTGACTAAATTATCCAACTCAGAAAGTTCATCTATTAAGGGCTTCTCAATATATTGTTAATTTGAATCCATAGGCCTTCCCAGCAGCAGAACCTTTTACAGACATAATAAAGTCATATGGATGATAGATAAACTCATGAGATACCCAGGACTTGAAAAAAATCATCCTTATATGGCGTCAAGTAATACACTGCTGATTTGGACCATCAAGGTGGAGAAAATTAAGCCCTGCCAATCCCAGCTAGTGTTTTAATTGTAAGTGATCCAAGAAAGAATCAGGTGCTATAATTCTGTGGCAATCTGGTAAGACAGATGCTAATTATGAATTGAGAATGATAACAACCTTGGGAAAAATCTGAGATGCCAAGATTCACCAGTTGCAGAACTACAGTCTCAGCCAAATAGTAATTGGGAGGTTATTACAGAGATTGACTACTAAAGTAGAGGTGCCTGGACCAGATGACTCTCAGCTTCTTCAAAACTTTGAATTAGCCAGAAATTATTTACAGTTATGTTTCTGGAGATTTTGTATTATCTCTTCATTCCTTAAAAGGAAAAGAAAAATCAGTATTTTAAAGAGAAGTTGACAAAACAAGAAAGAAATGGGGCAAGCTCTTATAGTACGCCTATTGCATATTGAATACTATGTTAGGCATTTTCATATTTTAGCCCACTTAATTTAATTCTCACAATCCTGAAAAGTGAGGGTTATCCTCACTTAACAGAAGATAAAATTGTGTTTCAGACAAGTTAGAAAATTTCTCTAGGTCACACAGCTAATACAGGTGGTCCCCAACTTAGGATTGTTCTACTTAGTGATTTTTCAGCATTATGACCATGTGAAAGCTATACATCTGTATTTACTATTAATAAAAGTGGTACTGTGCTTTCTTGTGGTGCCAGGCAGTGGTGGCAAGCCATAGCTCCCAGTGAGCTACACAATCACGAGGACGCACAGCTGATACATTTACAACATTCAGTACCTGATGATCATTTTATTTTTCACTTTCAGTACAATATTCAATTATTAATAGTTGCATGAGATTCAACTTTATTATCAAACAGCAATTTGATATCAGCACTTTATTATCAAATAGACTGTGTGTCAGATGATTTTGCCCAACTGTAGGCTAATGAAAGTATTTTGAGCACATTTAAGGCAGGCAAGGCTAAGCTATGATGTTAGGTGTATTAAACGCATTTTCAGTTTGTTATTTTAAACTTGGGTTGGGTTTGTTAGTACACAGTCCCATCATAAGTCGAGTAATTTTTATAGCCATTCAAACACAGTCTGTCTTTTTCCGAAGTCTGCTTAATTTCTTCTACATCAATGGTAATAATGAATATTTGTATCAAGATATATTCTTCTTAATTCTGTCTTAATGCTCTTATAAGTATTATCTAGTATATCTGGGAACATTTTTGAGACCGTGTATTTCATGTTTACAAGGTGATTCTGGTATGTTTGCCTGTCCTTGGGAACTTGTGGGTGGGTGTAAAAGACAGGAAATGTTGTTAAACAGTAATTGTTATGTTATTGATACTTATTTAAGGATTCCCCGCTCTGGCTACTTTGAAGGCAATGGGATTACATAAGGATAGGAATACCAAGAAGTGGGAAACCGCAGGGTGCATCTACAAATCTGTCCAGTCCATCCAGATGGGGAAATCTATGCTCAGCACAATGACCACAGCACATGCGTGCATCATTTCTGGATAATATAGTAAAATTCCAGATCATCAAAGAGAAAGCTGAGATAGGTTTTAGGACAAATAGGGCTATGAATTTTCACTCTTTTTAATAGATAAGAAAATGCAGAATCAGAGTGGCCTGTCACTGTATTTATTGCTGGAAGATAAAAGTGCAGTACAGATTTTTTCTGTACTATGTTGTTCAATATCAAAAATTATAGAGGCTCCCCTTGGATTTGGATAAAGGTGCTCCATCCCAAATTAGATTTCTCGACCACTAGGGGTATGAGAAAATACTTGTTACACCACTAGAGTTGTCTAACATACTACTACAGAATTACTTTCAGCCAGGAAATTAGAGATAGAGAATTATAAATTTTGAAAGCTAGATAAGGCCTTTAAGATTGCTTCTATTTTATGGAGGAAGAAACTGTGAAGTAGAAAAATGAACTAGTCCAAAACTAAATAGTTACCAATAAGACTAAGACTAAAGTTCAAATGATCTGAATCCTAGCTCAGTGATGTACCCACCATGTCATGGCAGGTCCTAGTCTCTGTAGTTTTGTATTATTCTGAATGTTCATTTGCTTACATATATTACATTTGAAAAATATTGTTTAAATCATCTTTATTAGAAAAGTTTTTTCTCTAGAGTATTTTACTATTCATTGGTCTCCACAGAGATAATGAAAACCAGAGGCGAAAACAAAACACAATATTAAAACACACACACACACAACTTTTACTTTACTATTGCCTGCTTACCTTGAGATAAAATTTAACAGTGAAATCTGAAAGCCTTTAAACTCGTGCCTTGCTTTCATTTAAGGAACTAGGGCTTCTCAATTATCTTCCAGCTCCCAAGTGCTTCCTGTGTGAATTCAAATATTTAATCCATTTAAGAAATATCACAAGAAATGCCCACAGTCTAACATGTTTCCAGAATGGGAATACTTTCCCTAATACATTGGCCCCCTGGGTAAAGAAGTAAGCACTTATCTTGCTGGTCTGAAACTTTGAGAATAAACCAATGATCTACTTTGAATTGCTTCTTAGACATTGGGATAGATACCTTTGCAGAGTGGTTATAATTCTATGCCTAGCCCCTACAGGGAGATCTGTAGTGGGCCACACATACGGTATCAGTGTGGTTGTGTGTTAGTTGCTCAGTCATGTCTGACTCTTTGTGACCCTGTGGATGGTAGCCCACCAGGCTCCTTTATCCATAGAATTCTCCAGGCAAGAATACTGGAGTGGGTTGCTACTTCCTTCTTCAAGGGATCTTCCTAACCCGGGGATCAAACCCTGGTCTCCTGCATTGCAGGCAGTGTCTTTACCATCTGAGCTATAACTGGAAGTGTCAGTAGTCACTGAATATGCCAGTGAGGACAGGAAGGTTGGAGTGGAGGATAGATAGGTGGAAAGCATTAAAGTTTCCCTGGTGGCTCAGACGATAGAGAGTCTGCCCGCAATGCGGGAGACCAGGGTTCGATCCTTGAGTCAAAAAAGCCCCATGGAGAAGGAAATGGCAACCCACTCCAATATTCTTGCCTAGAAAATCCCATGGACAGGGGAGCCTAGCAGGCTACAGTCCATGGGGTTGCAAAGAATCAGACACAAGTGAGCAACTAACACATTCTTTCTTTTTTGATAACCCAGGCAGAGGAAAATAATGCCATGCCAGACAGATGGTGGGGAAGGGAAAAGTCGAGAGGTACATGCTAAAGACACGTTAAAGGAAAAATTGAGAAAATATATGACTGATGGAATACATTAAAGCAAAGATACTGATAATTACAATGATGTGTCTTGCATTTATAGGTTATATTATACATTTATTTGTGTTCCAAGTAAGTTTATTATTATATCACTTATTAAATTATAATGTGGTCTTCTTTAATTTGAGAGGATAGTTTATTTCTTAAAAGATGAAATCAACTATCACTGTGCTAGTCCTTCTAATAAGAGTTTATATGCCATCAAAGTTCATGTCATGTGACTACCTCAACAGAGTATATGTGACAATTGATTTTTATACATTTGAGATTTTAAACAAATAAAATCCAAACAGAAGAGAAAAAACATACAGAAAAGAAAAGAAATTGCAAAGGATGCATGAGATTATCTCTGCTTTAAACTGGCCAACTACCATTGTTCTGAGAGGGGAATTCAGCACAAACTGTACTAGTTATCAAACTGCAAAGATTACCAGAGTGAGTCTCATTTCATGGTGTTCAGCTGCCACTGAGGGGTGGGATTTCTAAAGTGGGCCTCATAATTGTGAAGAATACCTTTAAGCCAAAGTACTGAAAACCAAATCTTAAAGAAATTGATGTAGATGTTGAATCCTCAAAATCTGATTGGTTACATAAGTAGCTATGGCTTTCTGTGAATGTGTTATAAATCATACCATGATACACTATACGCCCATGTATATTTTTGTTTATAAATTACATCCAGCCTAATAGTTAGACAGACTTTATTATATGGATAGCATCTTCACATATCTTTCCACTGAGTGTCAAATGCATATTAAATTAAACCATATGACATTTCCAGGTTTTGATCATTTTGAGTCTGCAAAAGTGATAATTTCTCATAGTTTGATCTAAAATATGCCACTCTCAAATTGACATTTCCTCTTGGCACTGGCATTGCATCAGCCAGGCTGCTCAAAATAAAGTCTTATTTTCTCCACTGAAACCTCTTCCAACTATAGGGATCCCCCTTTGAACACATGATTCATTCTACTGCTCAAGCTTAAAAAACGTGGGCTTTGTTCTCATTTTTCCCCTTTCCCTCACACTTTACACCAAATTCATCTGTAATTTCTTTCAACTTTACCTGGAAGATATATGACTAATTCATTCCCTCTACTCTGATTTGGTTGTCAGCACCTTAGTTTGTATTTATTATCATTTGATTGAATTCATGCAAGAGAATGCAACTAGTCATTCAGCTTTCCACTCTTGCCTTCTAGTTCATTAAAAGAAAGGCAACGCCACGGAATGCTCAAACTACCACACAGTTGCACTCATCTCACACTAGCAAAGTAATGCTCAAAATTCTCCAAGCCAGACTTCAAAAGTCCATGAACCATGAACTTCCAAATGTTCAAGATGGATTCAGAAAAGGCAGAGGAACAAGAGATCAAATTGCCAAAATCTGCTGGATCATCGAAAAAGCAAGAGAGCTCCAGAAAAACACCCATTTCTGCTTTATTGCCTACGCCAAAGCCTTTGACTGTGTGGATCACTACAGACTGTGGAAAATTTTTCAAGAGATGGGAATATCAGACCACCTGACCTACCTCCTGAGAAATGAGTGTGTAGGTCAAGAAGCAACATTTAGAACCAGACATGGAACAATGGACTAGTTCCAAATTGGGAAAGGAGTATGTCAAGGCTATATTTTCACCCTGCTTATTTAACTTCTATGCAGAGTACATCATGTGAAATGCCAGGACAGATGAAGCAGAAACTGGAATCAAGATTGCTGGGAGAAATATCAATAACCTCAGGTACACAGATGACACCACCGTTATGGCAGAAAGTGAAGAAGAACTAAAGAGCCTCTTGATGAAAGTGAAAGAGGAGATTTAAAAAGCTGGCTTAAAACATAACATTCAAAAAACTAAAATCATGGCATCTGGTCCCATCACTTCATGGCAAATAGATGGGGAAACAGTGGAAACAGTGAGAGACTTTATTTTTGGGGGCTCCAAAATCACTGCAGATGGTGACTGTAGCCATGAAATTAAAAGACACTTGCTCCTTGGAAGAAAAGTTATGATCAACCTAGACAGCATATTAAAAAGCAGACACTTTACTTTGCCAAGAAAGATCCATCTAGTCAAAGCTACCGTTTTTCCTGTAGCCATGTATGGATGTGAGAGTTGGACTATAAAGAAAGCTGAGCACCAAAGAATTGATGTTTTTGAACTGTGGTGTTGGAGAAGACTCTTGAGAGTCCCTTGGACTGCAAGGAGATCTAACCAGTCCATCCTAAAGGAAATCAGTCCTGAGTATTCATTGGAAGGACTGTTGCTGAAGCTGAAGATCCAACACTTTGCTACCTGATGCGAAGAAGTGACTCATTGGAAAAGACCCTGATGCTGGGAAAGACTGAAGGCAGGAGGAGAAGGGGACGACAGAGGATGAAATGGTTGGATGGCATCACCATCTTGATGGACATCAATTTGAGCAAGCTCCTGGAGTTGGTGATAGGCAGGGAAGTCTGGCTTGCTGCAGTCCATGGGGTCTCAAACAGTCAAACACACCTGAGCAACTGAACTCAACTGAGTTCATTTAAAAAATTTAAAAATATAAATCAGGTATGTCATCCCCTTCTTTAAAATTCTTAAAGGACTTCCTATTACATATAGCATAAAATCCAAATGTTTGTCATGTCTGTAGCTATTTGGCTTAGTCCTTCGAAGCTGCTATAACAAAATTCCACAGACTGGGTAGATTTTGAGCAGCAGACATTTATTGCTCACAGTTCTGGAGGCTCAGAGTGTGAGAACAGGGTTCCATCATGGTCAGGTGAGGGCCCTTTTTTGGATGGCAGGCATCTCCTTGTATCCTCAGTTATCAGAAGGAGTTCTGGAGTTTTGTGGAATCTCTTTTATAGGAGCACTAATCTCATTCAGGAGGACTTGCCTTTCATGACCTTATCACTTCCCAAAGCCTCCACCTGCTAATACTGTCACTTTAGGGGTGTAGGATTTCAGCATATAAATTTGGAGGCCCACAAACATTCAAGCCACAGGATTGTTACATGATGAACTGTCACTTTCATCTTACTCATTAATATAAATGGAAATATCAACTGATAGTCATGTTGGAGTTATACATATTTATCAGTGTAACTCTAGGTTGGTTACAGAATTTTAAAAGTTTGGCCTAAGTTGATTAAATCATTCAGTGAGAATCAGTTGGCATGTAGAATTTATAATAAACACTATTGTGTTTTTGTTCTATGACTCCTTGATTTCAGTAAAATGTGTAGTAAACTTATGTATAGGTATATATGCATGCATACTTTTGTATTTTAGAGAGCTCTTTGTTAAGCTTTTCTAGCACAGAACCGTCCCAGAGGAAGACAAATTATTTCTCATTTTACCCCAAGTCAAGAGAAGGGGCATCTCCTAAGACCACCAACAGAGTGTTGACTATGTTTCTCAGGGCCGGGACAAGGAAGCTGTGAATTGGAGTCTTACTTCTCTTGGAAAATCTAAAAGCAGAGAGAAATTTGGCTGGCTGCTCTAAGAGGAGGGGTAAGGAAAGGCTGCTATTAGAGCAACTCTCCAGCACATACCTGGGGATATGGGGCAAAGGTTGAGTGAGAGTTCCCCCCGGGACCAGAGACAGCCCTCAGGTGAATCAACTACGGCACAGGATCAACTCAGATCCAGATGAGTCAAGTGGATTTGTATGAAGAAGCTCAAAATGACTCCTGGTTTTCTATAACCAAAGGAAGAGATGTATGTCTTACAAGAGGAGAATTCCCAGTTGAAAAATTTTCAACTGGGAATTGGGAACCTCTGAGGAGCCCCCTTCACACACCTAAAGGAGAAGGCAGTTCTGCAGCCCTAGAGAGGGAGAATGAATACCTTGCCAGTTTGCGATGGTGCCAGTTCATCCCTCGAAGCCATTCCTGTTGAATGAACCAGATACATTTCTTTAATGTATTCATTGTTTTCCCTCTAAATCTAAAGCTTTAAGAGAGCAGGGACTGGCCACGTAGTGAGCACTCGGTAAATAGATGTTGCACAGATTAAAGTGTGAAGGGATAAATGAGAGCTCACTGGTTCTTTTTTTGGCACATGGTAAGGCAGACTCAGAGAAAGTGTGTATGTAAATTACTTGTAATATACGCATTCTTGGTAGAAGGAAGAGAAAGCATGAGAGAATTCAGTCCTGAATAATTAGAAGGAAGACAGAAACAGGTGGGTCTAGAGAAGGAGCCGCTGCACGTGGGGAATTGATCCATACGGATTTTGATCAGTGACGAGGAGGAACGTGTGTTGATCTATCCACACACACAGGCAAGATGCGTAGTCAGTAGTTTCAATAAGAAACTATGTTCTGGGAGGGGGAGAGAAAAATTGGCCAAGAGCAGAGACATTGTCAAGGCATTTGAAAAGTTCTCTTAATCTCAAGGAGAGAAAAGGAGGAACATCAATTCAGAGAGTTGGAAGAGCAGAGAAGCCCTTGGATAAGATAGAACTTTACAAGTGGCCTCCAGATTTTTATCTTCACACACTGGCCTCCCCCCGACCCTAAAAGAAAGCTAAAGCTGCGTGGAATCTTCAGTCGAAAATGAAGAATGAGAAAGATCATCCAGAAGGTAGGGACTTTGTTTCAATGGGATGGAGAGAAAATAAATTTTAATAAACTGAGGTTTGCACACAAGTTTTAGGAAAAGAACTAGAATTTGACTCTACATACCCTGGAGAAGGCAATGGCACCCCACTCCAGTATTCTTGCCTGGAAAATCCCATGGATGGAAGAGTCTGATAGGCTGCAGTCCACGGGGTTGCAAAGAGTCGGACACGACTGAGTGACTTAATTTGTCACTTTAATTAGCTATACCTCCAACTACTTTCTAAGAAATTTCCAAACATGAGTAATGAGGATAGGGAATTGGTTAGAAATGTTCCTGTGAGAGTGAGCCAGTGTTGGCCAACATTACCTGCAGTAAACCGGATGCTGCATTTTTAATCCATTCATCAGCCCTGAGAAGAACAACTGGCTTTCCAGTTAAAAAGATTCAGAGAGATGAAAGCTTGCCCAAGTTGCCTCAGTTAGTAAGTAGAATTTCAAACACAGGTTGTATTAACTTAGAGCCCAGGCTCTTTTCACAGCAGCATTTGTTTCCCAGTAAGGGTTTCAAGTTTATTCTGACATGGTGTTCCTTTTGGAGTGAATGTTTTTAAGGGGCAAAATGGATGAGGCTGAGCACATCCCGCTGGCTTTCATGAGCATCAAACAATTGGATTTCCATGTCCCTATTATTTTTAGTCCTCTGTGTGCAGACTTGTGACACTGATCTACAGGAAACCTTGCATTTTCTGTTGTCACAGTGCACTTCCAAGAAGTGAAATATGATGTGTGCTCACTTTTGAAAACAATTGATAAGTTTCACATTGAGAAAAAGCATTTTATTTTCCAAGTCACTTCCCTATTCGTCATAAAAGGAGTTATAATAGTGTATTGGTTTCAGTAATCCAGTTCCATTCCCTTTAGTGAGTTTTCTTTTGTTAATACTTCTCTATTTAAATTCTGATCTCCGGAAGTGGTCATTAATTAGCTCCGGGAGACAGTCTTTTTTTTCTGGGAAATGGAAGATCTGGTAAATGCTTTGTACTTATGCTTTGTCAAAAACATTTATGTTTCAAAACTGCATGGGGACATTTAATGGAACATCATAAATTTCATGCATTCAGTCACATTGGAATAGAGGCTTTGGGGACTGCATGCCTTTCTTAATGACATGTTAGCTTGGCCTCAGCAATGTGGCTTCAACTCAGTTCTTAATGGACATTAATCCATCGTGTATAACCTTCAGGTAGCATGAATGGTTTTTTGTATCTTGTTGTTGTTGTTGTTGTTTTTCTGGAAAGGCCCAAGACAGATCCAAGAAGGGAGAAAATAATAACTATGTTACAGTAACTATGGCTTTCAGTTAGAAATATTTTCAATCAACTCTTTGAAACCTCCTAACATGGAGATCAAAGGATGTGTCTTGCAAACCTTTGCATATCTGAAGGCACTAGTTCTTTAGTTTATCCATTCACTCCTCCAAAAATCATTTATTTTGCTCCTACTATGTGCCAGGCACGGTGACAAATGCTGAGGCAGGACCCATACTTGTCAAAATTGCATATTTATATAGTATCTTCCAAATCATTACTAATCAACACATTATTTACAATTAACATATGAAATGGAATTCTCAGGACCTTTTTTTTTTTTAATCCATGTGTTTGACTTTATTTTTAAACTTAGTGTTATTTCCATGATTCATTTATGTTCTAATATATGAATAAAATCATATAGTGACCTAAAATGGAAAAATTATTTTAATTTGTTCTCAGAGAAATCTTACTTTCATTCTAATTCCCCCCACCATAGGTATACAGTTTTTTATTTCTTGTTTCTTTTCTAGTGTTCATTTTTATGTTAATAAGCAAGTACATGCATATATGTATTCTTATTTCCACTTTTTCAAAATTTCATTTATTATAACCTGGAGATCATTTACTACCTGTACATAAATACTGGTCATTGCTCTTTTTTTTTACTGCTGCATAATACAATCTTTTGGTAGAAATACAATAATTCACTGAACCAGTCCTCTAATGCTAAATATTTGAATTGTTTCCAACCTTTTACTGTTTTATTATTTTTTTTCCATTTATTTTTATTAGTTGGAGGCTAATTATCTTACAACATTGCAGTGGTTTTTGTCATACATTGAAATGAATTAGCCATGGATTTACATATATTCCCCATCCCTGTCCCCCCTCCCACTCCCCCCTCCACCCGATCACTCTGGGTCTTCCCAGTGCACCAGGCCCGAACACTTGTCTCATGCATCCAACCTGGGCTGGTGATGTGTTTCACCCCAGATAATATACATGTTTCGATGCTGTTCTCTTGAAACATCCCACCCTCACCTTCTCCCACAGAGTCCACAAGTCTGTTCTATACATCTGAGTCTCTTTTTCTGTTTTGCATATAGGGTTATCGTTACCATCTTTCTAAATTCCATATATATGTGTTAGCATACTGTAATGGTCTTTATCTTTCTGGCTTACTTCGCTCTGTATAATGGGCTCCAGTTTCATCCATCTCATTAGAACTGATTCAAGTGAATTCTTTTTAATGGCTGAGTAATATTCCATGGTGTATATGTACCACAGCTTCCTCATCCATTCGTCTGCTGATGGGCATCTAGGTTGCTTCCATGTCCTGGCTATTATAAACAGTGCTGCGATGAACATTGGGGTGCACGTGTCTCTTTCAGATCTGGTTTCCTCGGTGTGTATGCCCAGAAGTGGGATTGCTGGGTCATATGGCAGTTCTATTTCCAGCTTTTTAAGAAATCTCCACACTGTTTTCCATAGTGGCTGTACTAATTTGCATTCCCACCAACAGTGTAAGAGGGTTCCCTTTTCTCCACACCCTCTCCAGCATTTATTGCTTGTAGACTTTTGGATAGCAGCCATCCTAACTGGCGTGTAATGGTACCTCATTGTGGTTTTGATTTGCATTTCTCTGATAATGAGTGATGTTGAACATCTTTTCATGTGTTTTGTGCCATCTGTATGTCTTCCTTGGAGAAATGTCTGTTTAGTTCTTTGGCCCATTTTTTGATTGGATCATTTATTTTTCTGGAGTTGAGCTGAAGGAGTTGCTTGTATATTTTTGAGATTAATCTTTTGTCTGTTACTTCGTTTGCTATTATTTTCTCCCAATCTGAGGGCTGTCTTTTCACCTTGCTTATAGTTTCCTTTGTTGTGCAAAAGCTTTTAAGTTTGATTAGGTGCCATTTGTTTATTTTTGCTTTTGTTTCTAAAATTCTGGGATGTGGGTCATAGAGGATCCTGCTGTGATTTATGTCAGAGAGTGTTTTGCCTATGTTCTCCTCTAGGAGTTTTATAGTTTCTGGTCTTACATTTAGATCTTTAATCCATTTTGAGTTTATTTTTGTGTATGGTGTTAGAAAGTGTTCTAGTTTCATTCTTTTACAGGTGGTTGACCAGTTTTCCCAGCACCACTTGTTAAAGAGGTTGTCTTTTTTCCATTGTATATCCTTGCCTCCTTTGTCGAAGATAAGGTGACCATAGGTTCGTGGATTTATCTCTGGGCTTTCTATTCTGTTCCATTGATCTATATTTCTGTCTTTGTGCCAGTACCATACTGTCTTGATGACTGTGGCTTTGTAGTATAGTCTGAAGTCAGGCAGGTTGATTCCTCCAGTTCCATTCTTCTTTCTCAAGGTTACTTTGGCTATTCGAGGTTTTTTTGTATTTCCATACAAATTGTGAAATTATTTGTTCTAGTTCTGTAAAAAATACCGTTGGTAGTTTGATAGGGATTGCATTGAATCTATAGATTGCTTTGGGTAGTATAGCCATTTTGACAATATTGATTCTTCCAATCCATGAACACGGTATATTTCTCCATCTGTTTCTGTCCTCTTTGATTTCTTTCATCAGTGTTTTATAGTTTTCTATGTATAGGTCTTTTGTTTCTTTAGGTAGATATACTCCTAAGTATTTTATTCTTTCTGTTGCAATGGTGAATGGTATTGTTTCCTTAATTTCTCTGTTTTCTCATTGTTAGTGTATAGGAATGCAAGAGATTTCTGTGTGTTAATTTTATATCCTGCAACTTTACTGTATTCGTTGATTAGCTCTAGTAATTTTCTGGTAGAGTCTTTAGGGTTTTCTATGTAGAGGATCATGTCATCTGCAAACAGAGAGAGTTTCACTTCTTTTCCAATCTGGATTCCTTTTCCTTCTTTTTCTGCCCTGATTGCTGTGGCCAACACTTCCAAAACTATGTTGAATAGTAGTGGTGAGAGTGGGCACCCTTGTCTTGTTCCTGATTTCAGGGGAAATGCTTTCAATTTTTCACCATTGAGGGTGATGCTTGCTGTGGGTCTGTCATATATAGCTTTTATTATGTTGAGGAATGTTCCTTCTATTCCTGCTTTCTGGAGAGTTTTAATTATAAATGGATGTTGAATTTTGTCAAAGGCTTTTTCTGCATCTATTGAGATAATCATATGGTTTTTATCTTTCAATTTGTTAATGTGGTATATTACATTGATTGATTTGCGGATATTAAAGAATCCTTGCATTCCTGGGAAAATGCCCACTTGGTCTTGGTGTATGATTTTTTTAATATGTTGTTGGATTCTGTTTGCTAGAATTTTGTTAAGGATTTTTGCATCTATGTTCATCAGTGATATTGGCCTGTAGTTTTCTTTTTTTGTGGCATCTTTGTCTGGTTTGGGAATTAGGGTGATGGTGGCCTCATAGAATGAGTTTGGAAGTTTACCTTCTTCTGCAATTTTCTGGAAGAGTTTGAGTAAGATAGGTGTTAGCTCTTCTCTAAATTTTTGGTAGAATTCAGCTGTGAAGCCATCTGGTCCTGGGCTTTTGTTTGCTGGAAGATTTCTGATTACAGTTTCGATTTCTTTGCTTGTGATGGGTTTGTTAAGATCTTCTATTTCTTCCTGGTTCAGTTTTGGAAAGTTATACTTCTCTAAGAACTTGTCCATTTCTTCCAAGTTGTCCATTTTATTGGCATAGAGCTGCTGGTAGTAGTCTCTTATGATCCTTTGTATTTCAGTGTTGTCTGTTGTGATCTCTCCATTTTCGTTTCTAATTTTGTTAATTTGGTTCTTCGCCCTTTGTTTCTTAATGTGTCTTACTAATGGTTTGTCAATTTTGTTTATTTTTCCAAAAAACCAGCCTTTAGCTTTGTTGATTTTTGCTATGGTCTCTTTAGTTTCTTTTGCATTTATTTCTGCCCTAATTTTTAAGATTTCTTTCCTTCTACTAACCCTGGGGTTCTTCATTTCTTCCTTCTCTAGTTGCTTTAGGTGTAGAGTTAGGTTATTTATTTGACTTTTTTCTTGTTTCTTGAGGTAGGCCTGTAATGCTATGAATCTTCCCCTTAGCACTGCTTTTACAGTGTCCCATAGGTTTTGGGTTGTTGTGTTTTCATTTTCATTCATTTCTATGCATATTTTGATTTCTTTTATGATTTGTTGGTTATTCAGAAGCATGTTGTTTAGCCTCCATATGTTTGAATTTTTAATAATTTTTTTCCTAATTGAGATGTAATCTTACTGCAGTGTGGTCAGAAAAGATGACTGGAATGATTTCAATCTTTTTGAATTTACCAAGACTAGATTTATGGCCCAGGATGTGATCTATTCTGGAGAAGGTTCCGTGTGCACTTGAGAAAAAGGTGAAGTTGATTGTTTTGGGGTGAAACATCCTATAGATATCAGTTAGGTCTAGCTGGTCCATTGTGTCCTTTAAAGTTTGTGTTTCCTTGTTCATTTTCTGTTTAGTTGATCTATCCATAGTTGTGAGTGGGGTATTAAAGTCTCCTACTATTATTGTGTTACTATTAATTTCCTCTTTCATACTCGTTAGCGTTTGCCTTACATATTGCGGTGCTCCTATGTTGGGTGCATATATATTTATAATTGTTATATCTTCTTCTTGGATTGATCCTTGATCATTATGTAATGTCCATCTTTGTCTCTTTTCACAGCCTTTATTTGAAAGTCTATTTTATCTTATATGAGTATTGCTACTCCTGCTTTCTTTTGGTCTCCATTTGCGTGGAATATTTTTTTCCAGCCCTTCACTTTTAGCCTGTATGTGTCCCTTGTTTTGAGGTGGGTCTCTTGTAGACAGCATATATAGGGGTCTTGCTTTTGTATCCATTCAGCCAGCCTTTGTCTTTTGGTTGGGGCATTCAACCCATTTACATTTAAGGTAATTATTGATAGGTATTTTGTTGTTTGGGGTTCACGTTTATACTACCTTTCTGTGTTTCCTGTCTAGAGAAGATCCTTTAGTATTTGTGGAAGAGCTGGTTTGGTGGTGCTGAATTCTCTCAGCTTTTGCTTGTCTGTAAAGCTTTTGAGTTCTCCTTCATATCTGAATGAGACCCTTGCTGGGTAGAGTAATCTAGGTTGTAGGTTATTCTCTTTCATTACTTTAAGTATGTCTCTCAGGACCTTTGAAGAGGTTGTATGTGTGTACTCAGTCGCTCAGTAATGTCTGACTCTTTGAGATTGCATGTATTATAGCCTGCCAGGCTCCTCTGTCCATGGAATTTTCCAGGCAAGAATACTGGAGTGGGTAGCCACTCTGTTCTCCAGGGGATTTTCTCAGCCCAGGGATTGAACCCTGGTCTCCTGCATTGCAGGCAGACTCTTTAAGATCTGAGCCGTCAGGGAAACCCTGAAGAGGCTGTCTCCACGTGTAATGTGATTAGTTGCGTCAGTCATGTCTGACTCTTTGCAACGCTATGGCCTGTAGCCTGGTAGGATAGCCTCTGTCCATGGGATTCTCCAATAAAAATATTGGAGTGGGTTGTTATTCCTTCCTCTGGCAGATCTTCCCATCCCAGGGTTGAACCCCTGTCTCTTATTCCTCCTGCCTTGGCCTTGGCTGGCAGGTTCTTTACTAGTAGCACAACCTGGGAGGCCTGAAGAGCTTCTTCTAGCAGTAAACTAGGTAAGACATCCATTACCTAATTCTCACTGTTACTGGAATCTTGGCAAATAGACAAGGGGTCCTTCCAAAATTGAGCTGGTGTATTCCTTGGTTTTAACTAAGCAAAGGAAGACATCTCCCCTTAATAGGCCCTCTTACTTGGCAAGTCCATGTGACCCTGTGATATTTCACAGGAAATAAACTGCTAAGTCAGAGGAGAGAGGAGAGAAAGAAATTATTGGTACAACAGCTACAGAGACTGTTCTGAAACTTCATGTAATCAATAGAGCCTTGAGAACACATTCAAGATAGATTATTTCCATCTATACACAGGAGCAGAGAAGGGGAGATTTAGAGCTGATGAGAAGGACAGGGCAGATGGTATCTACACATGACAGATTCAAGTTCATGTAAACACTCTGAAGACAGACAGAGACTCTGTCTTGAATAATTTTTGGTTTAACAAGGTAGAAGTTTGACCTCATGAAGGATGGAGGCCAGTGAGCTTTGGAATAAAATGACTACTGTTTGGACTCTTGGAAGGAATTTTCCTGCTTTTTATAAAGTATCCATTTGTCTTTTGCAGGAAATAAATGAAATTATTTCAAAATTGTGCCCCCAAGAAGACATGAGGCAGTCATATTTTAAATCTGTGGCTACTGAGTGACATGATTGCATAATTCAGTGTGGTCTGGATTATTTGAGCAAACCATGAGGACATACTTGTCTGTTTATTTTCCTACGTGTTCTAAGGAGTACCCTGAGACCTGCCTTCTTATCCACTTGAGAATGTATACATTGCCTGACATAAATTATTACTTCTCCATGGACAGGTCCATTAATATTCTGTGAATTATTATGGCTTTATTTGTTTCCCGTCAGTTATTCTTGGTCTCTTTTCATTAAAGAGAAATCTACCCTTACTCAAATTTATGTCTGACAGTGAAGGTAAGTTTAGCCAACTGCTCTGTGGATCTGTTTAATCCTAAAATTATTTCTTTAGGTAAACTTTAATGTGTCCTCAAGAGTCTCTTTTCCTGAAAATGCAAAAAAAAGAAAGAAAGAAAAGAAACTTCCTTTAATTGAGCATAAAATAACAGTCCTTAGACTTGAGTTGTTCCATAAATGACAGTCTGTTCTGTAAGGTGACGAGGTCAAAGTAGTCAGAACCTGTGGTGGTTTTTACAAACTGATACTTGAGGGCCTGAAAGACTGCTTTGTTTCAGTCCCACACTGACAGATATTAAGATGTTGAGATTCCAGAAGTGACTACCTAAAATGCAAGGAGATGAAGCTATTGGCATATGATTCAGAAGTGGCCATAAAGAGATAAATCATGTGTATTTTTACTATGCTATCCCAGTAGAGGTATTTTTTTCTGCACTGTCCCAGTAGAGGTATGCTTAAGCAAAATAGATTTCATGTCACAGTTACTGGCAAAAAAGGAGCAGACATCAGCACGTTTGCCCTGACCTTTAAGATCCTAAGTGATAGTTCTGTGTACACCAATAATAAATTAGCCTGTTTGCCCCTGTATTCTTATGTTCTGCTTCATATGGTTTCCAGAATCTTAAAGTTGGGAGGGATCTTAAAAATAATTTTGTACAAATGCCTCACTTTAAAGATGAAGAAAGAAGCAGAGAGGGTAAGTGACCTGCAAGGTCAAACCACTTAGAGCAGTAAAAACTTTTAAGAGTCCATTTGGGAAATCCCATTATGATTTCAATAGATGCCACTGAAAATGCTACTGAGATATTCAAAACCCCAGTGTCAAGAAGTGATCCTGAATTGCTAGGTCCAGGGCTGATAGAAATTCCACTGAAGCTGTAATAGCTTACCCAGTAATTATATTATAACTTCAGATCTCTTGAAATGTATTGTAGTCAATGACTGGAAAGGTGAAAATATTAATACCAGAACACATTCCTTCCAGAGTTGGGCCTAATGCCCTCTTCATTTTTCACTCCCTGCTCCTTGGACAATAAAAGTGGCACTTGAGGCCATGTTGACCAAACCACTGGAGAATCAATTGTTATTGAGTTAGAACTGAACACAGAATTTGAAAATTATTTAATTTCTTCATATCATCTTTTCTGTTAATGTTCTTATAATCTGTGATCCCTGGCTAACTTGTCTGTGAATCCTGATGGAAAACTTCATTCTCAAATACTTTTTTTTTTTCCTCCTTTTCCCCTGCTATCCTTCCAAATAAGAAAATCATATAAAGGTAAAGAAAACCAAAAGCATTCAGCGCAGGCGATGGGAGCAATGCAGCCCATGACTGTTAAGAGTAGAGCCTGTTCCCCTCGTTCATCAAAATTCACAGTCAGTGTGAGGACAGCAGTCAAACGGGCACAAGTAATGCAGGGCGACTTAGGAGAGACATGGAGTGCAGTCACCGCTCAGAAAGAGGTTGTTCAGAAAGAAACCTGATGGCTGCGAGGTGAGACGGGAATGTGCCGGCCAAGCAGAAGCTTAGGTCTCTGGGTGCTTTGCTGTTTCTGCAAAGGTTGCCTGAAGGCAGACTCTGATTCTTCCCTTTTCCCTCCTTTCTCTGGCCTCTCTCCCTCCGTGTATCCTCCCTTCTCCTTCTCTCTGGTTTCTACTGTCTCTTCTTTCTTCCAGAAACGCTCCCTCGCTCTCCTCCCCCCTCCTCCACCCCGCCCTCGCCCCGTCTTCCCTTCCTCTTTCTCCTTGCTTCCCTCTCTTGTCCTTCTCTGTCTCACTTCCTCCACTTCTGTCCCCCTCTCTCTCCATTCCACTTTCCTCCTTCCCTTACCTCCATTCAAACCTCCGTTCTCTCTTAAGTCATCTTCCCTCGCCCCTCCTCTTAGCCCCACTTCCTTCCACAGCTTCTCCTTTGTTTTACCTTCTGTTAATACATCAGGTCCTGGGACCACGTATGTGGTCCTCACACTTCAGTTCTGCAGGCAAGGGTGACAGACAGGCTCTCAGTACTCACATAATGTGCCAAGTACAGAAACTCAGGGATGGTTTAAAGGGTTGCTAGAGAAGAGGTTTCTCTAAATGAACCCAACCTGGATGATAATCTGCAAAGACCTCCTGGAGGAGGGGAAACAGGACAGGCTGGGGAGGGTGAGAGGAAGTCCCTGCCCTGGAAAATAATGTGTGCAGAGAGAGGGATGGGGAGAGACACGGAGAAGCAAAAGCAAAGACAAAAAGGAGAAAGGGGGCCCTAAAAAGGTGCATTCTTACCATTATTTAACCCCCAAGGACTGTGTCATGGTCAGGAATATCATATTAACTCTTCCCCAGGGATCTATGAAGATAATGACTTTATTTTTTTAAAAATTAGTCAGTTTATACAATTGATGTATAATTGACATATAGCATTATGTTCATTTCAAGTATATAACATGACAGTACAGTATTTGTATATATTGCAAAATGATCAACACAGTAAGTCTAGTTAGCATCATTATCATACCTAATTACACATTATTTTCCTTATGATGAGGACTTTTAAGATCTACTCTCTCGGCACCTTTCAAATATGCAATACAGTATTTCTATATTCACCATGCTGTCCATTGCTTGCCTATGACTTAGGTAACAGCTGTCTCTCGGTTAAGCCTATGAGTCTTCCCTATATTGAAAATATTTGATATTCAAAGTATATAACAGCAAGCATGGACTCATCAGAAAGACAATAGGCCTGAAGTGCTGAATCAGACCCTGGTCTGATTCAAACCCTTTGTTGTTTGATTAAGGGTGGTCATGAGCATTCCGGTGAAGGGTCTTGGATTGGCCAGGACTCTTTGATTGGAATTTGAGGAACTTGAGGAAGCAGCTACACCACAAAGGTCTTTTAATATTTGAACTACCAATATGTACACAAGCAGACAAAGATCAGGCCAGCGTGCCCCTGAGGTCCAGGTCAAGTCTCTAGGGGTCCCTGTAGGGCCTTAAGTCAGACCCGTGAATCCTCCTCCCTGCTGGAAAGAGCATGATGGAGAAGCTAACCGCATCTCCCCCTCACTCACTGTAGTAAGAGTGAGTGTTCTTCCGGAGACCTTCCCTCCTTCTCAGACATGATTCTCAGTGCAGTCAACCAGGAGGCTGAAGTCTCACAATCTTAGTTCCTGCACCGGTCCACTGTGCACCGCCAGCCCCCAGATCCAAGGGAGGAGAGGAAGGAGGTGCCTGGGAATAGGTGGCTCTGGGCTCCAGAGTTTGCCAGGAGCGTAACACTGGCGGGAAGCTGTGCTTCCCCTCCTGCTCCTCTGGGTCTCGCCTACTCTAACTGGTCTCTAACCCTGCCACAATAAACCCTTCCAAGCTTCGTGAGGACAAATGCTACTGGTGTTGTTTATTTCAGACTCCCATTCATTCATTCAACAATTCTTTTGAGCACTGAATGAACTGATGAGGAAGTGAACTTTCCTCTGCCTGTACTCTAGCTATGGAAACAAAACGAATCCATATTGAAAAGGGAAAGATACGGTCCTGAATACGAAGCGACAACTCTGAAGTAATTTCCTGGTGGCTATCATAGCTGAGCCCTGAAGAGATGTGGAGGTGGTTTAGAGTCTTTGTAGAAGTGCTAGGACTAGTAAGCCCTGTGTGGTTGGGACAAAATCCAGCTTCATTACCCAGGCTGACCTCCATCATCTGGCTCTCTAAACTTGGCTTCTCCCACCCTCGGCCTTCATTCTTCTAGTCACACTGGTCATATATCTGGTCTTTGTATCACAAAGAGGCAAAATCTGTCACCCCAATCTGTGTCTCTTTGGCCAGAGGATTGATTCAGTCTGATTATTTTTAAGAGACAGAAGATTCAGGGAGCCTTTATTTTTGGCTCCTTTTTAACTGCCTAAATAACTCAGATAAAGGACCTACTCTTGGGATAAAGCTCTCACCAGAGCTATTTACCAAGAATACTGGCTTGTGTAGTGGGAGAAACTCAGCAGGACATAGGAATCAGAGTCCTTTCTGAGCCCCATTGTCTCTGACTGGCCCAGCAAACATTTGCTTTTCCATCTCCATGAGAATTGTCTTCCTCCTCTTGGAAGCCCCAAACCTACCCCTAACATCCTCTTTTGTCATTAGCTGAAGACGGTACTCAGGGTGAGGGTTTAGGCCATCTTGGAGTATTAGCTCTCCTGTGTCTCTTCCATGCACACCCTATTAAATTTTTTTTAAATTTTTTGCTCTTAATCTGTCTCATGTCAAGCTAATTCTTAGGCCAACCAGAAGAACCTAGAGGGATAGAGGGAAATGTCTTCCTCCTCAACAGTGACAGTCACAGGCAACATTCCTGCCATTGGGCTGTTCTTGCTATTACCATTCTGTTTGCTTAAAATACTCTTCTCTGGGACTGCCATATGCTCAGATGTTCACAGCATTCAAGTCCAGCTCAAGCGTAAGCTTCTCAGTGGGGTCTCTGAACTGCCCACTCTCTGCACCTGCCCAAGTTCACCTGTAACATTCCTCAGCTGCCTTGTTTTTTCTTGGCACTGATTATTGTCTGAGATAATGTTGCTGATTTATTGTTCCTCTGATTCTCTCTGGATGTCTCTCACCACTGGGATCTAATTCCCTTGAGAGTTGACACCTTGTAGGCTGTGTCCTCAGCATCTGGAATACAGTTTGGCGCGTAGTAGGATTTGTTTAGTGAGTAAATGCATTTGTGGGTGTAGACAGCACCAAACTGTCAGTGAATTAAATGTGTATCTGTGGTCTGCCTTAATTTCCTATCATTTACCAATCAGTTTCTTTGGAAAAATATGTCCCAAGTTTTGCCAAGCAGCATTATTATTAAAAAAAAACAAAAAACCCCAAAAACTCTTGAATATAACCCACTTATAAATTTCAAAAATTTTACTCTTAATAAAACAACCAGAAAAGAATTATTGGGATAAAGAAATATTTTGATATATAACTACGCTTAATTGATTGATTGGTCATATAAATTCAACCCTTTGTAAAACAGATTTATTTAAATCAGGAAACTGAAAAAAAGTAGGAGCTCAGTAGCTGGAGCTGTGTTTCACCACACTTCTGCTTCATGCTGTTTTGCTGATGTATCATTCACCTGGAAGACGCAGAGGGAACCAACGTCTGTGGGTCCAAATATCCGAAGGCAGGGCGAGTGTTCTCCACCGCTTCACTTCACCATGCGGGTGTCACATGCACAGGGAAATCGCGTGAAACTGGCCGAGGCGCCTAAGAAAGGACAAGAGGTAACTGGAGAGTTTGACGACACGTGAACTCTGCTGCTAGTCAGTAAAAGGGAGCTAACAGAAGCACTGAACTGGGCCAGCCGAGAGACCCCTACCTGCGTACGGGGTTGGGTTGATCACTATCACCTTTCACAAGTGGGACTGCGAAATCCTCCTAGTTTAGCACAAACATTTGGTCAATTTTGTTCAGTCAGTGTATATGGTTTTATATGTGTTGCCTTTAAAGGGTAAAACTTTTTTTTTAATTTAATTTTTATTGAAGCATAGTTGATTTACAATGCTTTGTTAGTTTCCTGTACATAGTATGTATGTTACAGAATATTTATATATATATATACATATATACATATATATATATATATACACACACACACATATATGTTGTTTTCCATTATGGTTTATTATAGGATATCATATACAGTTCCTTATACTATACAGTACAACCTCATTGTTTATCCATCCTATATACTAATATAATGGTTCTAATCTACTAATCCCAAACTCCAAGTCCTTCCTTCCCCTTCCTCCCTTCCCCTTGGCAACCATGAGTCTGTTCTCTATGTCTTTGAATCTCTTTCTGCCTTGTAAATAAGTTTACTTGCATCATATTTTAGATTCCACATATAAGTGAAAGTATATGGTATTTGTCTTTCTCTTTCTGACTTACTTAGTATGGCAATCAGTAGGTTCATTCATGTTGCTGCTGATCACATTATTTCATTCTGTTTATGGCCAAGTAGTAGTCCATTGTGTGTGTATTTACCACATCTTCTTTATCCGTCTATCTGTTGATAGATATTTAGGTTGATTCCATGTCTTGGCTATTGTAAATAGTGCTTCAGTGAGCACTGAGGGCTGTATATCTTTTTGAGGTATCATTTCCCCCAGATATATGCCAAAGAGTGGGATTGCTGGGCCATATGACAACCCTGTTTTCGGTTTTCTGGTAAACCTCCATATTGTTCTCCATGGTGGCTATGCCAGTTTACATCCCCACCAGCAGTGTAGGAGGGTTCCTAAAAAGTAAAAACATTTAATGGCAGTACAACCTGGGAGAGGGATTATCCTGGAGATCTCAGGCAGTATGCTGGGATTTGATGCTTCTGTTGTGCCGCAGCTGGTCTAGGACTTGTAGTTAGCATGTATAAGCCCTAGCACAGAGGCTTGGAGCTGTGCAGAACATGGGGAAGCTCGGCAGTGGTGGGGCCGGCATTCCCAAAGAGGGCAGGTGTCCCAGTCATAGTCAGGAAGGAGACCAGGTCTTGAGGAAATTTGTGAGGATTCATTCCCCCATCCATGTGGTTGGATGGTAAATATTAGAAGCGATTTTAGTGAGGATTCTGGGGAGTCACCTATGTCTTCCATTAACCCCAAAATGCTCACTTCTTCTCTTCAGTTTCTTTCTTTTTTTTTCCTTTTCTATTTTAACCTTTGTGAGTGAGATCTTCTTGGAAACTATGTAGAAATGTGTGGATATATGTCCATTAAAAGTGATATGACCTTTTAACCATCCCAGAGATTTTAATTTAGGTCGCCATTGAAGGGCTCCACTTTTATTTAGAAAACATGAAGTAAGCAAAACAGAATTAAGGTAGCATGTTAATCTCAATGATAAACAAAACAAACAAAACTTAGGATCATCAAGCTATTATCTAATATAAATCAATCTCCAAAATTTGCTTTTGCATCATTTTCTCAGTATTTTGGTTCAGGAATTTTGTTTTTAATTTTATTCTTAAAAAAGTTCAACTTTCTAATATAATTTTTAAAGGTTACACTCCTTTTACAGTTATTACAAAATATTGGCTATATTTTTATAAATATGTATAATTTATATATATATTATATTATAGGTATATAATAAATTATATATAAATACATATATAATAAATACAAATATAATATATAAGAAATGATATTGTTATAAATATATATTATATATAAATATCTCATGCAGCTTTATCCATTCATCTGTTGATGGATGCTTAGCTTGCCTCAGAATCTTGGCTATTATAAATAATACTGCTATGAACTTTGGGGTGCATATATTTTTTAAAATTAGAGCTTTCATTTTTTCCAGGTATATATCCAGGAGTGGGATTTCTGGATCATGTGGTCACTCAAGTTTTAGTATTTTTTTTAAGGAGCCTCCATACTGTTTTCCACAGTGGCTGTACCAATTTACATTCCTACCAATAGTATACACGGTCCCCTTTTCTCTACACCCTCACCAAAGTTTGTTATTTGTGTTCTTTCTGATGATAGTGAGTATGACAAGTGTGAGGTGACACCTCACTGTAGTTTTGATTTGCATTTCCCTGATGATTAGTGATATTGAGCATCTTTTCATGTGCCTGTTATCCATCTGCATTTCCTCTTTGGAAAAATATCTAGTCATTTCTGCCCATTTTTTAATCAGTCTTTTTGATTTTTTGATGTTGAATTGTATGAGCTGTTTATATACATTGGGTATTAATCCCTTATTGGTCATGTGTGTGTTAGTTGCTTAGTTGTATCCAACTGTTTGCAACCCGATGGACTATAGCCGGCCAGGATCTTCTGTCCATGGGGAGTATCCAGGCAAGAATACTGGAGTGGGTTGCCATTTCCTTCTCCAATTAATCCCTCATTGGTCATATCATTTGAAAACATTTTCTCCCATTCAGTAGGTTGTCTTTTCATTTTGTTGATGTTTCCTTTGGTGTGCAAAAGCTTTTAAGTTTAATTAGGCCCCATTTATTTACTTCTGCTATTATTTCTTTTACTTTTGAGAGACGAGTCCAAAAACTGTTGCTGCATTAGTGTCAAAGAGTGTTCTGCCTGTGTTTTCCTCTGGGAGTTTTATAATATCTGGTCTTACATTGATGCCTTTAATACATTTTGAGTCTATTTTGTTTTACTGTGGTGTTAGAGAATGTTCTAATTTCATTCTTCTACATGTTGCTGTCCAAGGATTTTTGTTTGTCCTTTTAAGTGGGAAAAATATGGGGAGATGGGAAGAGAGAGGAACTCTAATAGGTTATGTAATTAACCACCCCCGCCCCCCACTCCCGTGCGTTCTCAGTCATGTCCAGCTCTTTGCGACCCCCTGGATGTAGCCTCTGGGCTCTTCTGTCCGTGGGATTTTCCAGGCAAGAATACTGGAGCTAACTTCAGTGATTCCTGCTCCAGGGGCTCTTCCCAACTCAGGGATCAGACCTGCATCTCCTGAGTCTCCTGCAATGGCAGGTGGGTTATTTTACCACTGAGCCACCTGGGAAGTCCTTAATTAACTTTGCTATATAGTAAATGTAGTTAATGTGCAAGACACCAGTGATTATAAGCTTTAAAACAAGTATAAAATATACTTATCATTCAAAGAAAATTTTGATAGTTGAAGGAACTACAGAAAAAAAATTTTTATATTATAAAAAAATTCCTTGTTCTTGCCAGTGTGGCTTGGGTTCACTAATACCTCATTATCTACCATCACTGATTTTTATTATGATTGGTTTTCTAATGGGTGATATTAATATTCAGTGTTTTAATATGTTGGTCACTAGTGTGAGGAAAAGCCAATAATGTGACACTAATATCATATTTAATGTGATTTATTATTTTCATTTTATAAGATGGCTCTTGATCATTCCCTTTCTTTAATATTCACACTTCAAGACTGTTAGAGTTTATTTTCAATTACCTCTGTTTTTGCCTAATTGGTATCATTTTACCTCATATTGTCTCCCTTAGGTGAATAATAATGCATCATTATGCCTCTCTACTGGAGAAGGCAATGGCACCCCGCTCCAGTACTCTTGCCTGGAAAATCCCATGGACAGAGGAGCCTGGTAGGCTGCAGTCCGTGGGGTCGCCAAGAGTCGGGCATGACTGAGCGACTTCACTTTCACTTTTCACTTTCATGCACTGGAGAAGGAAATGGCAGCCCACTCCAGTGTTCTTGCCTGGAGAATCCCAGGGACGGGGGAGCCTGGTGGGCTGCCGTCTATGGGGTCGCACAGAGTCGGACACGACTGAAGTGACTCAGCAGCAGCAGAGGCAGCATGCCTCTCTACCAGTGGGAAAAGGGAAGACTCAGAGATGTTGCAGTGATTTACCGAATTTTTTGCAAGGTCTTCACGTCTGTTTGGAGTGTCGGCGCTTTCCTTCCCCCTCCTATTTCCTCCTTCTTTTTGTCCTCTCTCTCTTTCCCTTGCCCCCACCTTTCTTTTTGCTTCACTTTTCCTTTGCTTCCTCTTTTCCCTCTCCCTCTCTCTCCCTCTCCTTTCCTTCTTTCTTTCCCTTCTTCCTTTCTTCTTTTGTTTTTTCTCTTTTAAAGAATAATGTAAAAAAAATTGTTTCCGCTGTTTTATAATAGGAAATTGTGTAGTATAAAGTTACGCTTTCTATCCAAGGAAAACTCTAGGGCACATCCTACCTGCCTCTCAGCTCAGGGCACTGGCTGGGGAGGCGTGACGGAGGCCGTGCAGAGCGCCTGGGAAAGCCCCGGTGAGCGAGCCAGGGCCTCAGGGGCCAGAGTCTCCTTGTCCGGAAGCCAGATTTCAGTCCAGGGTTTCCCATGACATCCCCCTGCGAGTCTGTGGCAAAGGGTGACTGCCCCGATTCCTAACACGGACGTGAAGTAAAGAGTGCGTGGTCTTCTGCCAGGAGATTAACAGCAGCGCCATCCCGGGTGTTACAGTGCTGTGATGAGCCGAATCAGCTTAGGCTATTTCCTGACACCGATTGGAATAAGTGTGTGTGGTGGGAAGACAGATGGTGACAAAGGATTAACTCTACCCATTTAACTCAGCATCTCTTTTTCCAACCCACTGTCTCTCTAGACTTTTCCATTTCTCTTTAACAGCTTCATTATTCTTCCTTTCTGTCGTCTGGGCTCAAAATATCAAAGCTATCTTTGGCTCTTTCATCTTTCTTTCCCAGGTCAGTCCCATAAATTTTTCCTTTATATTTGAGAACTCTGTCTTTTCCACTCAAAATCTGGACCTTTATCTGTTTTCCCCCAACCCAAACTAGTGTGTGTGTGTGTGTGTGTGTGTGTGTGTGTGTGTGCGCGCGCGCGCGCACGCGTGCGCATGAATGTGTTTTCCCTTTCCCATTGCCCCATATCTGGATTTTTCTTTTCAATTCCTTTTCCAAGTCCACTTCTAGTTTAATTGACTACCCTGACCAAATCATTGTTTGCCCCAAATCCTTCAGGATTTTTCTATTAGATACAGAGTAAAGTATAAACCTCTGGCCCAGAATGAAAGGACTTCCATTAATCACTCTTCTGATGTAAGTCCCTTCACACAGTCTTTCTTTTAACCAGTCGAGCCTGCCAGTATCTTTCTTCTCAACTACTCCCTCTCTGAGCATTGGCTAAGAGAATTCTCTAAGAAGTGTTTTCCTATCTCCCCTTCCCAACCCCTCCCAAGACACACACATACACTTGTGCGCACACACCTACCTATGACTTTCTCTTCATTGTACTGTCCGAATCATAAGTTCCTGGTAAATGTTTCAGTGGTGATGAAGATGAAGAGAAAGAATAGAATAAGTTCAAAGGGGAAACTTCTGGGGTGAGTTTCTAACCAAAAGCTTCATGCTTGGAAATGACATGCCTGCCCTGTTGCCAGTTCACAAGAGATTCCCTGAGTGATGCAAGAGGGAAGAACTTCAGGCATTTCTTCTAACAGTGAAGCAACTGTAACATATATACTTGGCACAAAGAAAATTATGGAACCAATTCCTTTAAGCCAGGAGCACACAGAGGAACAAGAACAGAGGCCACTTTGAGTCTCTTTTCACATTAGCCAGGAGGCAAGGGCCATGGCTTGGTCCTTGGGTAAACCAACACATTTCTTCCACTGCTGATTTTTTAGGCCCTTGTGGACCTCCAAGGTTTCTATGGCCTGCCTGCTTCCATCTGTTTCCCAGGAGTTGTGATATTTAGAGTGCTGGTCAACAGAAAGGCAGAATTGATCCTGTTTTACATCTTAAATTCTTCCTATAGCACAGCCCGATTAAAGTTTGACAATACTGAAAGCAGATGGAGGATCCAAATAAAACCAGCCGTCACTCCAGGTCTCCACATTTTTTAGTCTAAGTTATTCTGAAGGACTGCCTACACCCACTTTGGGGTGGTTTTAGGAGAACAAGAGCTCAGGACAGAGCATCTTACATGTGTGTTCCACTCTACTACGTTGTTAGTTTCTGTCAAATCCTTAACATCATCCTGAATACAGACTCAGCATGGTCCCTGACGGCAACATGGATATTTTTTTTTTTTTAATCCCTTATCGTTTTCTCTGGATTGGAGCTAGAGAAACCTAAAAGTCCACTGTAGATAAAACTCAATGAGTATTTTGGAGCAAAGAAGCCAGACCCAAATCTCTTCAGGGTCATAGGAGCTAAGGAGAATAGATTTTAGTAATACCCAACTGGACATAGAAAAACAGACTGGTTCCAAATAGGAAAAGGAGTATGTCAAGGCTGCATATTGTCACCCTGCTTATTTAACTTATATGCAGAGTATATAATGAGAAACGCTGGGCTGGAGGAAGTACAAGCTGGAATCAAGATTGCTGGGAGAAATATCAATAACCTCAGATATGCAGATGACACCACCCTTATGGCAGAAAGTGAAGAAAAGCTAAAGAGCCCCTTGATGAAAGTGTAAAAGGAGAGTGAAAACGTTGGCTTAAAGCTCAACATTCAGGAAACTAAGATCATGGCATCTGGTCCTATCACTGCATGGCAAATAGATGGGGAAACAGTGGAAACAGTGCCTGACTTTATTTTTCTGAGCTCCAAAATCACTGCAGATGGTGATTGCAGCCATGAAATTAAAAGATGCTTACTCCTTGGAAGGAAAGTTATAACCAACCTAGACAGCATATTAAAAAGCAAAGGTATTACTTTGCCAACAAAGGTCCATCTAGTCAAGGCTATGGTTTTTCCAGTGGTCATGTATGAATGTGAGAGTTGGACTATAAAGAAAGCTGAGTGCCAAAAAATTGATGTTTTTAAACTGTGATGTGGAGAAGACTCTTGAGAGTCCCTTGGACTGCAAGGAGATCCATCCAGTCCATCCTAAGGAGATCAGTCCTGGGTGTTCATTGGAAGGACTGATGCTGAAGCTGAAACTCCAATACTTTGGCCACGTCATGCAAAGGGTTGACTCATTGGAAAAGACCCTGATGCTGGGAGGGATTGGGGACAGGAGGAGAAGGGGACGGCAGAGGATGAGATGACTGGATGCCTTCACCGACTCAATGGACATGAGTTTGGGTGGACTCCAGGAGTTGGTGATGGACAGGGAGGCCTGGTTTGCTGCGGTTCATGGGGTCGCAAAGAGTCGGACGTGACTGAGCGACTGAACTGAACAAAGGAGCGCTTACTCTGCAAAATGGTGCCTGTCCTCCGAGTGTATCAAGGACACCAATGACTTTCTCCTTCACCCCACCCCCCACCCCATTGGATGGGCAATGCAGAATTGACACAAGGTAACTAAAAGGTATTCTTTCTCCTGTGTGATTTGGTTCCACAAGAAAATTCTAGAGAAGACCCCATTTTATTTGTTCTTAACTATTATCTTTGCCATGATCTGCCCCTTACCATATCCACCAAACAGAATGCTTTCAAGTAGGCTTGAGGCATAAACAGAATACAATGCAAATGAAAGTGTTAAGTCGCTCAGTTGTGTCCAACTCTGCGACCCCATGGACTGTAGCCTGCCAGGCTCTTCTGTTCATGTAATTCTCCAGGCAAGAATACTAGAGTGGGTAGCCATTTCCTTCTCCCGGGGATCTTCCTGACCCAGGGGTCAAACCCGGGTCTCCTGCATTGCAGGTGGAATTTTTATCATCTGAGCCACCAGGGACACCCAGACAAAACACAAGTATATGCTAAAGAGAATACATTTGAATGTGGTCCGATATTTAGCAATCATGAACTTCCAATTCTTTTTACCTGTTAGCTGTTTTTATCATTGTTTTGGTCCTAAAGCAAACATTAGCTATTTTTCTTATCTCTTTGTTTTGTTTTTATAAATTTGCCTTCTATAATTACATTTATTCATTTGCTGATGTATTCATCATTCATTTAACACAAGAGTTGGCAGACTATCTATGTGAAGGGCTAGTTAGCAAAAAATAGCAAATATTTTAAGCACTGTAGGCCTACAGCCTATCACAATTACTCAGACCTGCTGTTGATCATGAAAGCATCATAGGTAGTACATAAACAAATGAGCCTGTCTGAGAGTCAGTAAAAGTTTATAGCAAACAGGAAGTGAGTGGGTTGTTGGTAGCTGACCCCCAATACAACACACTGATTACCTCCATTTGTTCTCATTCCTATACTGGGTTCTGGGGAACAGAGATGAAGAGAACTTGGTTCCTTCAGAGTACTAAGAGATTAATATTTCTAGAAACAAGGCTGGCATTCACCTTGTAATTCAACCCAGTTACTTTTGTTGTTTGTCCACCCCTCTCTGCCCTCTTCCCTGCCAATGTCTCCAACCTTGTGCTGCCCACCCCAAAATGCCATCCAGAGTGTCTCAGTTTAACATATATTCGCTCTGTTTCTCCCCATCACCACACACTGACTCTTAGCACGTTGACCTCAACTAGCCGGAGGACAGAATCAAATAATATACATTTAGGGATGAACCAGTGGCCGTAGCTTAATGCATTCATCCTTTAAGAGTACTTATATATTAAAAGAGGACTTTTAAATTCAGAGATGTCTATGTCAACTTGTGAAATACCTGGCCGAGGGCTGGGGAAGAATTTTCTGATCAGAGGAGTCCATAAGGTGAATGCGTAAAGCTGTCTAAACCCCACAGCACCAGTCACCAAAAGTTCTCTGGTGATGAAGATAAACAGTGTACATTGAGCCAGCATGGAAACTGAAATGAAGAGAGACTAGGTGACTTTACGGAGAAGGCAATGGCACCCCACTCCAGTGCTCTTGCCTGGAAAATCCCATGGACGGAGGAGCCTGGTGGGCTGCAGTCCATGGGGTCGCGAAGAGTCGGACACGACTGAGTGACTTCACTTTCACTTTTCACTCTCACGCTTTGGAGAAGGAAATGGCAACCCACTCCAGTGTTCTTGCTTGGAGAATCCCAGGGACGGGGGAGCCTGGTGGGCTGCCGTCAATGGGGTCGCACAGAGTCGGACACGACTGACGTGACTTAGCAGCAGCAGCAACAGGAGGTAACTTTAGAAGTTACACCACTCCGGTGTAGCCCAGATTGTTTTTGAACACAAGGATGTGCAGCCTTAATTCTGTAGACATAAAGAAGCAAGCCTTCTCTGGATCAGAGATAGTTGAGATTCATAATAGAATCTTATATGCAGAAGGAAAATTGGAGGTTACTTATTAGAATCTTATACTTAAGGACAAGGAAACTGAGACTCAGATAAGTTTTGGGTTTGATAAAGTAGTTGCGGACTGCTAGAATTAAAACACTGATGTTCTTAGTGTTTAAACAAAATCATTTCTTTTTGTTTGTTTTGTATTTTAGTACTACATGGCCTTGACAAAATAGCAAAAAGAGAACATAAATTAATCAGAAGATATTTTTATTTTCCTGCCAAGGACATTGGTCTGTGTAAGAGAATAACGTGCAACTTTGCTCTTTAAAGCATCCACACATTGTCAGTCATGGGCCTGTTGGAGTCACCTACTTGCCCCCCATCCACTGGGTGAGGGAGTCTTTGTGAAGCAAACCCATCCATTGTATTCTATTGAGTGGGATGGCAGGACAGTGAATTCCTTTATTAAAAATCTCACTTATTGAGACCAGGTTTGACTTCCCATCTCTTAGCTTCTCACAGAGTAGTTGAAAGCTCTGTCAAAACGCAATTAAAGCAAAAGCTAGCTGACTATTTTCTAAGAATGTAAAGAATCTCACACTCTACTTTCTGCTGTGAATTCTTGTGCATTAGAGCTACAACTGCTCAATGGAAGCAGCCATCATTATAGTAAACGTATAATGTAAACTTATAGTAAACTTGCAAAATTATAGTTAGGTCATATGGCACATCCTCACATCTTATGTTTATTGTGGGTATAATTTCAGCCTCTTGTGTTTTCTCTGGGCACATTATCATAATTTTAAAATCAACATGGATCTTAGAAGTAAAAGATGATCTAAGTATCATATATTCTTGGGGTATGGGAATCTGATTGTGTAAATTGTCATAAAGTTAATGGAAACTCACAGCCTCAATCTGCAATCATGCTGAGAATTTATCCTCCCAATGTCTTCTCATGAGGATTGGTTTACATAAAATCAGGATTAAACAGCAGAGGTATTCTCACCAACTCCATTGCTGGCTTAATTTTCATTTGCAAAAAAAGAAATGTTGTACAGAGTAAAATTATCTCTATGATATATAAATTGCACATCAAATCCCTTCGATATATGCCAATTTAGTAAATTAAGAGCAAAGAAAACCCACAAGTTTTTGCTACTAGAAGCATAGATATCTTTGGTTATCCACCTATATAGAGAGTTCAGTAATTCTGAGTGGTACTAAATTGACAAAGCAGCAGGGGAATAGAATATTTTGGATATGCCAAATGTGGTGGTAAAACTGGGGGACTTTGAAGCTGACTCAAGAAGGACAATAAACAAGTTATTCTTTATTACTTACCCCAACCTGATTTGTTACTTATTGAGATCCTAAAGCAACCATACTCTGTGTATGTGTGTTGTTTAGCAAATGTATTGTCAACTCACGTCATTTTCTTGATTTTTATAAAAGAAGAAATTGGACTCAGAAAAGTTCAGTTCTCAGGTCTATATTCTTATTTAGTAACAGTGTTGCTGGAACATGGACCTGGGTGTTATCATTCTAACCCAGATATTCTGTCTACTGGATCAGGCTGGTCTCCATGTTAGGGGTTGGGGCACAAGTAGGGGTGAGAGGATGGTGGTGATGGAGGAGGAGGAAGAGGATACTGTTCATCTCTCCTCACATCTGTGTCTAAGGCCATGAATAAAATGATTATGGTGTCGGGAACAGGCTTATCTATAAATCCCAGTTTTCTCACAATTCCAGAGTTAGGCTGTCCAGGGCAGGCATAGCTGCTCAGCATCATCAAGAGAGATCTACATCCCTTCTCTCTTCCTGTTCTGCCAGTTTCAGGGTATTGGCCGTAACCTCGTAAAAGTAGAATGACTGCTATAGCTCCACTTATCACAACTGTATTCGAGCATCAATATCTTTGTTTCAATAGGAAACACCTATGTTTACCCAAGAGCTCCCAGCAGTCTTCTGCTTTGATCTTGTTAGTTATAGTTGCATCACGTGGTCACCCCAGTGTTATAGGAGTGGTTATCCCTCCTGGAGCTGTACATACTGCCATTCCCAAACAAGCAATGTTCTGTTAGGCACAAAAAGAAGAAAATGGATACTGGATAGGAAATACCCATTGTCTATAATAGTTACTGATAGGGTACAGCCGGCCCCCTTCCGTATTTCCCAGTGCAGAAGTTTCATTGTCAACACTCACCCTGGGTTCCCTGGGAATTTTGTTCAGCTTCAGGAAATAGAATGTAGCTGTTCTTCACAAGAAGGTGTTAGACCCTGATTTACTGCCCAATGCATCACTTGCACTCCTGTAGGGTTTTTCCCAAAAAGGAAAACAAGCCTGTCCTCTGACACCAAACATTGTGAAGAGTATACCTAGCATGGAATACTGTTGTTTTATCTACTGTGTTTTCTTGAGCATTTCCTGAACATCCTTCTTTAATTATTTTATCATTTCTCTAGGACTTTATATAATTTTAGAAGTAATCTCCTCCTATTCTTGTGTGTTATCTAGTCTTTATCATAGGTAGATATCAGCCATCCAAATGATGAAATTCTTCTTTTCTCTCTGGGAAGAATGAGTGTTTTAAATGAAAAAATTGTGTATTTAGAACTTTACTTGTTGTTTCCTCAAATTAAGGATAACTGTGTAAAGTCATTCCCCATTCAGATCCTTCTCTGACTGTCTTTTCTTGCACTGAGAAATGAATATTTAAGGGTTATCCTAAAATTGTATAACTGCACTAAATCGAAGACATTTTAGGAACCTCTTCCTGAGGAAGAAAGAAAATCTGAATTGAGGCCTGACAACATCCTAGCTCTCTTGCAAGTGGGTCTTGCTCTGCTGTGAGAGGGGTCGTTGTTTCGTGTCTCCTTTGCCCTGGTGAGCCAGCAATTGTCGAAGCCACCCCCACTGAGTGACCAGCGGAAATGACCGTAGACCACTCTGGAAGACCCATGGTCACTGTCCTCCCAAGAGAATCCACCTTGAAAAAACTTGGGAAGTTGAAAAGAAAATGAGTTTTCCTTCACTTACTTTTTCTGCTAAAGGTTCAGAATAGTCCTGTATTTCTCCGTTGCATTTAAGCAAGGATTCTATTTAAATAACCTATACAATAGAAACCTCTAACTTGGTCTATGTGTTTCCCTAGGCTGAGTTGGCCTATAGGATGCCTCAGTTTATCTCCTGCTTAAGTAACTAGGCACCCTTGGAAGCCCTGAGGCTCAGGACACTCTTCTCAATTTTTTGGCCTCAGCTTAGATATCTTTTATCTCTGACCTTATGGTTTAGTTGCTTCATCTTCCTGTGTGTCTCATCACACACTTTAATTTTTCTGAGAACTCATATCACTCTTTTGTGGTCAAGCTCTTTATTGTGAGGCTAGGTCTGGTTCACTGTTCTTTCCTCAGGGTCTAGTTCTGCATCTTCCAGCTGATGAGAAGTCATTACATATCTTTGGTTTGAAATTGATCTTGTGAGGAAAGCTGGGTATGCCAGATTAGCTTCAGGACAAAACTAAGGAATGAGGATGCTTCTGAGGGCAGTTAGCGGCCCAAGTGGGAAAAAGGATGCAAGTTCCTTGGTTCTGGGTTTTCTCTCCATTATTTTGAGATGCCATCATACAGGTTGGTTTTGGTTATTTATTTTGTTTCATTCCAAGTAATATAAAATGTTTGTGTTTGGAATTTTTCAGCATATTCTGCCAAATCACAGAAGTGACTTGGTTTGTAAGAGTTGAAACTCTACTGATTTGTCTCCAGATTTTAGCAGATAGCACTGGCTAACAGAATACAGAGGCATAATGGAAGATCTCTAATTTCTGCCCCATGAGCAAGGGATGAGAAATAGCAGCAGTGTGGTAACTAAAGACCTTGGCATCCACTTGTCCTTGTTTAGCATGAATCCAATGAGATTAGATTTACCACCAGTGACTTGGATAACAGATCTGGAGAGCTTCTTACCCCCAGGGAAGAAAGAATCCAAGTCAAAGTTGACCAACCATCTTTCGTAGGAACTTTGGTAGGAATTTCTTCATAGGTAAAATCTGACATGACCTCCAAGGTCAAGGCCCTTACTCCAGTGTCATGGGGTATGATTATTTGGTGGTTGAAGCCTAGAGACGTAAAGCATGGGTATAATCCCAACTCATGATTTATTAGCTGGATGATATTGGGTAAAGCACATGACTGCTCTGTTTTCTTCATCAGAAAAATGGGGAAGATAATTGTACCTGTTCCATAAGATTGTTTTGAGGATTAAATTAGTTAACACTTGTAAAGCTTTTGGAATAGAACTAGGAATATAGAGTACATGTCTGTAAATAAATTAACAACAAGAATAACCAAGGACTTTGAAGCTGATTGCAGGTAACAAGAGAAACTGTAGGCACAGGATCCACCAGTAGAGAGCCGGAAAGAGGTGACCCAACTGACAGATGGAAACCTTGAGGGAATGTTCTTAGTGACAGATGGTCGAGACACAGACCGACAACTGAGCTGGGCCTCCTGCAAGCCTGGGAATAGCAAGGGCTTTGTGAAGTCTCTAGATGCCAAGTGCTTTACATTTCCTAAATATAATTTATTCTTTTTGAGAGAGTAAGATCTGCTTGTGTTCTGCTGGACATTTTCCAAGCTGTGCTTCCCTCCTACACCTTTCATCACCTCACACTCCTTTGGGACCTTTTCCAGATTTAAGTCACCTCCCTTGACAAGAATAATGTTGCTCAAGCTCCCAGCAGTGGTCCAAACCACACAGATGTTATAGGTCAAGGAGGATCAGTTACATTTCCTAAGGTTCTTCTCTTTGGGCCGAGGGATCGTGTGGATGGTACCGTAGATATCCATCCTGGGAACCTGGCTGGTTGAAGGTTCAGTAAAAACAAGTGGAATTTAAAAGGTAAACTTGACTGTGTATAGCCTTTCCATTTTATAGACTGTCTACATAATAAGCACACTGACTGGCAAAAATCAGACCTATAATAAATGCAATGAAATTGCCTATTACTTGCATAATTGAGAACTATAAATATTTTAAATAATAAAATTGTAAAAACTTTTCTATTAATGCCTTGGGAATGTCTTAAATCTGTAAGACTAGAGGACTCATAGGGATGGTTGAATATGAAATCCTTGCTTTCATATCTTTGAGATCAAATATTTTTTCTGGGATGTTTCAAAAGGCTTCAAAATTGAAAAGCATGAATATGTAAACAGTCGCGAGGAATGAAGCCCAGAAGAGTGAGTGCAGGGTAGTCCTTCTGGGATGATATATTTAGGAAATAGGGGAAGAACAAAGAAAAAAGAAATGCAAAGATAGAACTAATTTGACACTGCATATGTGTCCTTCCCTATTACTGCACATCTTTACTCCTCAAAGGGTTTAATTTGATGTGATTGAGTAATGCCTTTTGCTTTAATTAGGTATCTTGGTCCTTGAAAATTGAGAATAATCCCCAATGTGTACGAAAGGCATGAGATATTTAAATATTATGAGAGAAATACAAGAGCAATATAAACTAATGTCCCAAGGCAGGTCCTCTTAATAGATTTGTAATGCTCATACATAGAGACAAAAAGGAAAAGAGCATTTGTTCTAATATTTTTATAGTTCAGTCTTTAATATTTTGAATAAGTAAGCATGTGTGCATGTGTGTGTGTGTGTTGTATAACTATGGCAGACTCTGTTAGTTTTAGATGTAATATTCACTTTTAGCCTTCTTCATTTATAATAAACCCAATTTTATTTGGAATGGCAATTCACCCAGCTATTAAAAAAGGAAGCCACACATGTTTACCGGGACTCCAATTCAACTACGTGTGATTGTGTGTCTGGGACATGCACTCTAAATGCAAGTTTGTTGGAGATTACTAGCAAATTTTTGTTTCTTGAAGTGTGGAATGCTCCTGATTCTTTTTCCCTTTCTTCTTATCATTTGGAACTTAGCACTTGGGGCCACAGTTGGGGGCCCATTGGGATGGAGGACACACTGTATGCGTGATAGACAGGAACATTAAAAGTCCCAAGAAATTAATGAGTTTGTAGAACTATCTTCACCTGTTGAAGGAGACAAATAAACACATTTGTTTAAGTCAATCATATTAACTATAATAATACCTACAAAGGAACATATGGGACAGTAAAGCAAGAAGGGGGATAAGAACAATTCTTATTCATTCATTATCCACACTTAGGACTAAGATGGGTGTGTTATAGATTTGATATTATTGGGTGGCCTTAGCTATTTGGAAATTTACAAGGAGCTCCAGCTCTCACTACAGGTGAGTATTTCCATCTTCATAGTGCTTGACAGTATAGTAGATTCTCTGACATATTCATTTTGAGAAATAGTCTATTTTTCTTCTGGGTGGGAACATCTTGCTAGAAATTTATTTAACAAGATTTTGATTTATTTAAGATACATTTAACGTTAATTAGCTTTGATCCTTCCTCACCATCATGCTTATTCAGTATTCTATGTTATAATTAAAGGAAATAGAACCGGCAATTTTATTTTTGATGCTGTATGGCACAGTGGTAAAGAATCTGCCTGCAAAGCAGGAGATGCTGCAGAAGCCATGGGTTCAATCCCTGGGTTAGGAAGATCCCTTGGAGAAAGAAATGGCAACCCACTGCAACATTCCTGCCTGAGAAATCCCATAGTCAGAGGATCTTGGCGGGCTACAGTCCATGGGGTTGCAAAGAGTCAGACACGACTGAGTGACTAAACAACAGCAACAAATGTGATAAGAGGACACAATTGTAAAGCAAACTGTAATGAATATACCGATAGATGTTAAGTGGTTCAGAAACTATCAGGGAGAAGGATGTGTGTGACAATTACAGCGGGATCAGGCGTGCAGATGTTATTTATTTTCTTACTTGTTCCAACCTCTGGGCCAAAAGGGGAAGTTGATAACTTCTGGATATTTCAGACAGTTGCTACACTACCCATTTGTAAAAATTCTGTTCCTGTGATACGTCTGTCACTGAGCTACCTCACCTGATATCTACCACTATTCTACATGCTCACCTCACTGACCAAAGAGACATGGCTTGAGATGGACTGTCTTCTCTCACCAGGCCTTTGCTCTGCTTGGGTAATTGGAATCTTTGTACATAATCCTCCTCAGCACTGTGGCTCCTTTAGGTAGAAGGCAGAGGGCAGAGCTGGCTGGAAAGGATAGCAAGGAAGGTGTTTAAAGTGCTTCACAAACACTGCTACTCAGGGAGGGGGTGGCTGGGATCAGCACCAAATTGCTCTCGTCTCTGCCTTACTCTGTACAACAATGGCAAGCAGTTCCTTGGGTATCACTTCAGTTCAGTTCAAAAACTCAGTTGCATCTGACTCTTTGCAACCCCATGAACCACAGTACACCAGGCCTCCCTGTCTATCACCAACTCCCGGAGTCTACCCAAACCCATGTCCATCGAGTCGGTGATGCCATCCAACCATCTCCTCCTCTGTCATCCCCTTCTCCTCCTGCCCCCAATCCCTCCCAGCATCAAGGTCTTTTCCAATGAGTCAACTCTTCGCATGAGGTGGCCAAAGTATTGGAGTTTCAGCTTCAGCATCAGTCCTTCCAATGAACACCCAGGACTGATCTCCTTTATGATGGACTGGTTGGATCTCCTTGCAGTCCAAGGGACTCTCAGGAGTCTTCTCCAACACCACAGTTCAAAAGCATCAATCCTTCGGCACTCAGCTTTCTTTATAGTCCAACTCTCACATCCACACATGACCACTGGAAAAACTATAGCCTTGACTAGATGGACCTTTATTGGCAAAGTAATACCTCTGCTTTTTAATATGCTGTCTAGTTTGGTCATAACTTTCCTTCCAAGGAGTAAGCGTCTTTTAATTTCATGGCTTCAATCACCATCTGCAGTGATTTTGGAGCCCAGAAAAATAAAGTCAGGCACTGTTTCCACTGTTTACCCATCTATTTGCCATGAGGTGATGGGACCAGATGCCATGATCTTAGTTTTCTGAATGTTGAGCTTTCAGCCAACTTTTTCACTCTCCTCTTTCACTTTCATCAAGAGACTCTTTAGTTCTTTGCTTTCTTCCATAAGGGTGGTGTCATCTGCATATCTGAGGTTATTGATATTTCTCCTGGCAATCTTGATTCCAGCTTGTGCTTCCTCCAGCCCAGCGTGTCTCATGATGTACTCTGCATATAAGTTAAATAAGCAGGGTGACAATATACAGCCTTGACATACTCCTTTTTCCTATTTGGAACCAGTCTGTTTGTTCCATCTCCAGTTCTAACTGTTGCTTCCTGACCTGCATACAGATTTCTCAAGAGGAAGTTCAGGTGGTCTGGTATTCCCATCTCTTTCAGAATTTTCCACAGTTTGTTGTAATCCACACAGTCAAAGGCTTTGGTATAGTCAATAAAGCAGAAATAGATGTTTTTCTGGAACTCTCTTGCTTTTTCGACTATCCAGCAGATGTTGGCAATTTGATCTCTGGTTCCTCTGCTTTTTCTAAAACCAGCTTGAACATGTGGAAGTTCACTTTCACTTATTGCTGAAGCCTGACTTGGAGAATTATAAGCATCACTTTACTAGCGTGTGAGATGAATGCAATTGTGTGGTAGTTTGAGCATTCTTTGGCATTGCCTTTCTTTGGGATTGGAATGAAAACTGACCTTTTCCAGTTCTGTGGCCACTGCTGAGTATTCCAAATTTGCTGGCATATTGAGTGAAGTACTTTCACAGGATTCAAATCTTTCAGGATTTGAAACAGCTCAACTGGAATTCCATAACCTCCACTATCTTTGTTCATAGTGATGCTTCCTAAGGCCCATTTGACTTCACATTCCAGGATGTCTGGCTCTAGGTGAGTGATCACACCATTGTAATTATCTGGGTCATGAAGATCTGTTTTGTATAGTTCTTCTGTGTATTCTTGCCACCTCTTCTTAATATCTTCTGCTTCTGTTAGGTCCCTACCATTTCTGTCCTTTATTGAGCCCATCTTTGCATAAAATGTTCCCTTGGTATCTCTAATTTTCTTGAAGAGATCTCTACTCTTTCCCATTCTGTTGTTTTCCTCTGATTCTTTTCATTGATCACTGAGGAAGGCTTTCTTATCTCTCCTTGCTATTCTTTGGATCTCTGCATTCCAATGGGTATATCTTTCCTTTTCTCCTTTGCTTTTTGCTTCCCTTCTTTTCACAGCTATTTGTAAGGCCTCTTCAGACAGCCATTTTGCTTTCTTGCATTTCTTTTTCTTGGGGATGGTCTTGATTCCTGTCTCCTATACACTGTCATGAACCTCTATCCATAGTACCTCAGGCACTCTGTCTATCAGATCTAGCCCCTTAAATCTATTTCTCACTTCCACTGTATAGTCATAAGGGATTTGATTTAGGTCATACCTGAATGGTCTAGTGGTTTTCTCCACTTTCTTCAATTAAAGTCTGAATTCGGAAATAAGGAGTTCATGATCTGAGCCACAGTCAGCTCCCATTCTTGTTTTTGCTGACTGTATAGAGCTTCTCCATCTTTGGCTGAAAGAATATAATCAATCTGATTTCGGTGTTGACCATCTGGTGATGTCCATGTGTTGAGTCTTCTCTTGTGCTGTTGGAAGAGGGTGTTTGCTATGACCAGTGCATTCTCTTGGCAGAACTCTGTTAGCCTTTGCCCTGCTTCATTCTGTACTCCAAGGCCAAATTTGCCTGTTACTCCAGGTGTTTCTTGACTTCCTACTTTTGCATTCCAGTCCCCTGTAATGAAAATGGCATCTTTTGGGGGTGTTAGTTCTAGAAGGTCTTATAGGTCTTCATAGAACTGTTCCACTTCAGCTTCTTCCATGTTACTGGTCGGGGAATAGACTTGGATTACTGTGATGTTGAATGGTTTGCCTTGGAAATGAACAGAGATCATTCTATCATTTTTGAGATTGCATCCAAGTACTGCATTTCAGAGTCTTTTGTTGACTATGATGGCTACTCCATTTCTTCTAAGGGATTCCTGCCCACAGTAGTAGATATAACGGTCATCTGAGTTAAATTCACCCTTTCCAGTCCATCTTAGTTCACTGATTCCTAGAATGTCTATGTTCACTCTTGTCATCTCCTGTTTGACCTCTTCCAATTTGCCTTGATTCACGGATCTAACATTCCAGTTTCCTATGCAATATTGCTCTTTACAGCATTGAACCTTGCTTCTGTCACCAGTCCCATCCACAGCTGGGTATTATTATTTTTGCTTTGGCTCCATCCCTTCTTTCTTTCTGGATTTATTTCTCCACTGATCTCCAGTAGAATACTGGGCACCTACTGACCTAGGGAGTTCATCTTTCAGTGTCCTATCTTTTTGCCTTTTCATTCTGTTTATGGGTTTCTCAAGACAAGAATATTGAAGTGTTTTGCCATTCCCTTCTCCAGTAGACCACATTCTGTCAGACCTCTCCACCATGACCCTTCCGTCTTGGGTGGCCCCACACAGCATGGCTTAGTTTCATTGAGTTAGACAAGACTGTGGTCCGTGTGGTCAGATTGGCTAGTTGCCTGTGACTAGTTTCAGTCTGTCTGCCCCCTGATCCCCTCTCTCAGTGCCTACCGTCTTACTTGGTTTTCTCTTACCTTGGACGTGGGGTATCTCTTCATGGCTGCTCCAGCAAAGCGCAGCCTCTGCTCCTTACCTCTGACGTGGGGTAGCTCCTCCCGGCTGCTGCCCCTGACCTCAGGCATGAGGTAGCTCCTCTCCAAGACGCTTGTGTATAGTGGGTATAATTATGCTGCTGTTTGCCCACAGCTTACAGTCATGTCTCTTTTCATAATCAGTAAGTGTCAGAGATAGATTTTTTAAAAATTACTTTTAATTGAAGTATTGGAAGTATAGTAGATTTATAATATTGTTAGTTTCAAGTGTACAGAAAAAGTGATTCAGTTTTATGTGTGTGTGTGTGTGTGTGTGTGTGTGTGTTTTCCGGATTGTTTTATTTTCCAGATCGTTTTCCCTTATGTTACTACAAATTATTGAGTATAGTTTTGTGTGCTATACAGTAGGTCCTGGTTGGTTATCTATTTTGTATATAGTAACATGTATATGTTAATCCCAAACTCCTAATTTATCCCTCCAGTTCAGTTCAGTTCAGTCGCTCATTCATGTGTCTGACTCTTTGCGATCCCATGGACCGCAGCATGCCAGACTTCTTGGCCCATCACCAATTCCCAGAACTTGCTCAAACTCATGTCCATTGAGTCACTGATGCAATCCAACATCTCCTCCTTTGTCACCCCTTCTCCTCCTGCCTTCGATCTTTCCCAGTATCAGGGTCATCTACAGTGAGTCAGCAATTCATACCAGGTGACCAAAGTATGGACCTTCAGCATCAGTCCTTCCAATGAATATTCAGGACTAAATTCCTTTAGCAGTGGCTGGTTTGATCTCCTTGTAATCCAAGGGAGTCTCAAGAGTCTTCTCTCAATGTGGTTCAAGAGTCTTGAACCACAGTTCAGAAGCATCAATTCTTTGACGTTCAGCTTTCTTTATGGTCCAACTCTCACATCCATACATGACTACTGGGAAAAAAAACACATAGCTTAGACTAGAGGGACCTTTGTCCATAAAGTAATCCTCTGCTTTTTAATATGCTGTCTAGGTTGGTCATAACTTTTCTTCCAAGGAGCAAGCGTCTTTTAATTTCATGGCTGCATTCACCATCTGCAGTGATTTCAGAGCCCAAGAAAATAAAGTCTGTCACTGTTTCCATTGTTTCCCTATCTGTTTGCCATGAAGTGATGGGACTGGATGCCTTGACCTTAGGTTTTTGAATGTTGATTTTTAAGCCAGATTTTTCACTCTCCTCTTTCATTTTAATCAAGAGGACCTTCAGTTCCTCTTCACTTTCTGATATAAGGGTGGTGTCATCTGCATATCCCTCCACACCCTCCTTTTCCTTTTGGTAACCAAAAGTTTGTTTTTTTTTTTAATGTCTGCGGGTCTATTTCTGTTTGGTATGTAAGTTCATTTGTATCATTTTTTTAGATTCCACATAAAAATCATATATGACATTGTCTCTGTCTGGCTTACTTAGTAGGATAATCTCTGAGTCCATTTATGTTGCTGTAAATGGCATTATTTATTCCATTCTGTGTGTGTGTGTGTGTGTATGTATAAATAATTGTTGTTGGTGTTCAGTTGTTCAGTCGTGTCTGATTCTTTGCAAACCCATGGACTGCAGCATGCCAGGCTTCCCTGTCCTTCACCATCTTCCGGAGCTTCATCAAACTGATCAAACTCATGTCCATTGAGTTGGTGATGCCATCCAACCATCCTGTCCTCTGTTGTCCACTTCTCCTCCCGCCGTCAACCTTTCCCAGCATCAGGGTCTTTTCTAATGAGTCAGTTCTTCACATTAGGTGGCCAAAGTGTTGGAGCTTCAGCTTTAGCATCTGTCCTTCCAGTGAATATTCAGGATTGATTTCCTTTAGGATGGACAAGTTTGATCTCCTTGCAATCCAAAGACTCTCAAGAGTCTTCTCTAACACCACAGTTCAAAAGCATCGATTCTTCAGTGCTCAGCCTTCTTTATGGTCCAACTCTTAAATCCATACATGACTACTGGAAAAATGATAGCTTTGACTATATTGACCTTTGTCGGCAAAGTAATATCTCTGTTTTTTAACACACTGTCTAGGATTGTCATAGCTTTTCTTCCAAGGAACAAGTGTCTTTTAATTCCATGGTTGTAGTCACCATCTGCAGTAATCTGGGAGCCCAAGAAAATAAAGTCTGCTACTGTTTTCATTTTTTCCCCTATCTATTTGCCATGAAGTGATGGGACCAGATGCCACAATCTTAGTTTCCTGAATGTTGAGTTTTAAGCCAGCTTTTTCACTCCCCTCTTTCACCTTCATCAGGAGGATCTTTAGTTTCTTTTCACTTTCTGCCATAAGGGTGGTGTCATCTGCATATCTGAAGTCATTAATATTTCTCCCTGTAATCTTGATTCCAGCTTGTGCTTCATCCACTCCACCATTTTGCATGATGTACTCTGCATATAAGTTAAATAAGCAAGGTGACAGTATGCAGCCTTGACGTACTCCTTTCCCAATTTTGAACCAGTCCATTGTTCTATATCCAGTTCTAACTGTTGCTTCTTGATCTGCATGCAGGTTTCTCAGGAGGCAGGTAAGGGAGTCTTGTATTCCCATCCCTATAAGAATTTTCCACATTTTGTTGTTACACACCCCATCTTCTTTCTTCAGTCATCTGTATAGATGGCCAAAAGATACATGAAAAGATGCTAAACATCCCTAATTATTAAAGAAATGCAAATCAAAACTGTAATACAATGAAGTTTCACCTTACATCTGTCAGAATGACCATCATTAAAAAGTCTACAAATAATAAGTGCTGGAAAGTGGAAAGTGGACTCGCTAAGTCGTGTCCGACTCTTTGAGACCCCATGGACTTCACACATGAATTTCATAGAGCCATTGTTCATAATAGCCAAATAGTGGAAACAGCCTAAGTGTCTACCACCTGATGAACAGATAGGCAAAATGTGGTGTAATCCTACAATGGGATGTTGTTCTATTCTGATGGAATATCATTATCATAAAAATGAATGAAGTACTGATGCATGGTACACTGTGATTGAACCATGAAAATATTACACTAAGCTTAGGAATCCAAACACAAAAGGTCACATATTGTATGAGAGCATTTACATGAAGTGTCCATAATTGGCACATCCAAAGTTAGAATGTAGATTAGTAGTTGTCAGACACAAGGGGAGAGTAGAATGGGGGGAGACTGCTAACAAATAGGAGGGCTTTTAAAAAACATTATTTATTTATTTGTTTGTTTGGCTGTGCTGGATCTTAGTTGTGGCCCAAAGATCTTTGATCTTTGTTGTGGCCTGCAGGTTCTTTTGGAGAAGGAAATGACAACCCACTCCAGTATTCTTGCCTAGAAAATCCCATGGGTGGAGGAGCCTGGTAGGCTACAGTCCATGGGGTCACAAAGAGTTGGGTTGCAGCATGCAAACTCTTCATTGCAGCATGTGGGATCTAGTTCCCTAACTGGGCATCAGAATCCGGCCACCTGTGTTGGGAGCATGGTCCAGTCTTGGTCATTGGACCATCAGGGAAGTCCCATGGGAGGACTTTTTTGCATGGTGGAAGTGTTATGGAATTAAGTAGTGGTGAGGCTGATACAAGTTTGTGAATATACTAACAGCCACACTTTTAAATGGTCAATTTTATCTCAACAAAATTTAAGAAGAGACTGATTGAGCCAGTTACGATGGTAAGTTCAGAAAAAGCAAAAACAAATAGTCTTGTCTCAGCCCTCAAAGGGCTTCCTAGGTGGCTAAGTGGTAAAGAACCCACCTGCCAATGCAGGAAATGCAGGTTTGATCCCTGAGTCAGGAAGATCCCCTGGAGTAGCAAATGGCAACCCACTCCAGTACTCTTGCCTGGTGAATCCCATGGACAGAGGAGCCTGGTGGGCTACAGTCCCTGGGGTCACTGAGAGTCAGACACCATTGAGTGACTAAGCATGCACACATTTCGCTCTCAAACACCTCGGACTACAGAAAGGAACTTTACAGTAAAACCAGCCCACCAGTGTGGGACAGCCTCCAGGAGTCAGAAGAAGATACTTTTAAATGAGATGCTGCTTGGATAAGAGCAAAAGCCCCTGATTCAGTCCCTCTGCCCTCTTTGTGTCACGCGTCTCTCGGAGTCTGAGCTCCAGCCCATTCTAATTCCTGTTGCCTTCCCCAGTGCAGGGCCTTTGCACATACATTCCTTTCCTAGGAAAGCTGTTCCTTCACACTTCTTGTTTAGTTAATTCCTCCTCATCTTACAGATCTTAGCTCTCATGTCATTGCCTCAGTGAAACCTCTCTACCCTGACCTTCATAATCAGCTCAAATTGCCAACCGCACACTCTCTTGTCTTACATTTCCCCTTTCCCTAAACTCTTAAAGTTGTGCTTTCACACTGGTGTGCTTCCTTCATCTAATTATCCTTTCCTGGCAGATTTTGCAGTTGTTGAGAGTAGGGGCCTGCCTGCTCTTGCCCACTCAGATGAGGTCAGCACTTCTCAGCGTCTGGCACACGGTGAGGTTCGAGGAGTCCATGATGATGAGCTCAATGAAAGAACATAAAGAGTGATCTACTGTCTATCTGGCTATCCAAGAGAATGTGGGTTCCGAAAGAAGAGGTTTGTCCCTTCGGCCTTGAGAGGTCTATTCACTGCTGCATCCGTCTTCCCTTAAGTTGCCAGAATTTGGTCATTTTATCCTCCTAGGACCCGGTGAGGTGGCCTGATGTTACAGTTGTCATTTATATTTGAATCACCTGCAATGTAATGGGAGGATAAAATGACTAAATGATCGTGGTGCTCAGTGCAAGTGGCCAGCGTTGTTTTATTGGGCTGTTAGGTCATGTCCAGTTTGCTCACTCAAATACTTCATCATCTGCTGCTGCCAGGTCTATAAATGTCAAATAGTAACAACCCTTGACCTCCTGGCTCCAAGCTAAGAATCCTTCCAAACGAGTCTCACTGACCTTCTTTCATAAGAGAATCTTTAATGTGGATTAATCATATTATAAGAATATATTTGTTCTTTTTATTAGAGTCCTTGGGGAATGTCTCTTACTGGTAAAATGTTATCTTACAGAGTAATGAGCTCAAACTGGGTTTTATTCTTTAATTAAAAGAGGAAAAGTTTTGCTTAAAATATTTTTTAAATGCCTTCAACTTGGGCAGAAAGGGCAAACATGTATCATTTTGCACCTATCCAAACTTCACTAGTCTTGGCAACTGAACTCAAAAAAATGAGCCTGATAGCTAAGGGGACCTTCCTAGAGAAGACAAACAAATTGTCCAGAATAAACAAAGCCAGCATTTATTTTTAATCGATAGCAGCTGAGCACCAGGAGATGCCCTTAGCTCAAGGCACAGATCAAGCTCATTAAGTATCCTGGGCCTCCTATAAATCATGGGAAGTGTTCTATCTCGAATTAAACCAAAGAAGAGACTGGGTCAGGATTCTTCCCTCCCACCAGGCAGGAGCCTGGTTGGCAGAGACCCTTGGAGAGGATTGAGCAAGGCTGTTTTCCCCCTTACTATCTCCTGAGCCGCCCTCCCATAGGTGTCAGCATAGGTGATTAGCCTGTTCACAGGCCAAGGTCTAGAGCCAAATGACCCGCCCAGGCGTGCTGGCTGCTGAGCTTCCCAGCCGCGTTCGGCACATGCTGTCAGCGCCTCGCCCCTGCCTCTCAGCCCGCCCAGGATGTGACAGCCCGGTCCCTGTGCTTGCTCAAGGCATCCTACAGCTCAGACCTGGTCGTTCTGTGGCTGAAAGGTCGTTCTTGGCTCGAGTGCAGGCCGGCCAGATGTTCAGAGAGTTAGCTCATCAGGATGGGGCCTGGGGGAGCAAATACCCTCTCCCAGTCACCCTCGGTGGCGAAGGCCAAGGTGTGGTCCACGCACTTGCTCAGATCGCCCCCTGCAGGAACGAGTGCGGTTGCCCAGTTAGTAGCCTCTTGGAATAACAGACTGGTTCCAAATAGGAAAAGGAGTAGGTCAGGGCTGTCTATTGTCACCCTGCTTATTTAACTTATATGCAGAGTACATCATGAGAAACGCTGGGCTGAAAGAAGCAGAAGCTGGAATCAAGATTGCTGGGAGAAATATCAGTAACTTCAGATATGCAGATGACACCACCCTTATGGCAGAAAGTGAAGAGGAACTGAAAAGCCTCTTGAAAGTGAAAGAGGAGAGTGAAAAAGTTGGCTTAAAGCTTAACATTCAGAAAACTAAGATCATGGCATCTGGTCCCATCACCTCATAGGAAATAGATGGGGAGACAGTGGAAACAGTGTCAGACTTTATTTTTTTGGGCTCCAAAATCACTGCAGATGGCGACTGTAGCCATGAAATTAAAAGACACTCACTCCTTGGAAGGAAAGTTATGACCAAACTAGACAGCATATTAAAAAGCAGAGGCATTACTTTGCCAACAAAGGTCCGTCTGGTGAAGGCTATGGTTTTTCCAGTGGTCATGTATGAATGTGAGAGTTGGACTATAAAGAAAGCTGAGTGCCGAAGGATTGATGCTTTTGAACTGTGGTGTTGGAGAAGACTCCTGAGAGTCCCTTGGACTGCAAGGAGATCCAACCAGTCCATCCTAAAGGAGACCAGTCCTGGGTGTTCATTGGAAGGACTGATGCTGAAGCTGAAACTCCAATACTTTGGCCACCTGATGCAAAGAGCTGACTCATTGGAAAAGACCTTGATGCTGGGAGGGATTGGGGGCAGAAGGAGAAGGGGAAGACAGAGGATGAGATGGCTGAATGGCATCACTGACTCGATGGACATGAGTTTGAGTAAACTCCGGGAGTTGGTGATGGACAGGAAGGCCTGGCATGCTGTGATTCATGGGGTCGCAAAGAGTTGGACACGACTGAGCGACTGAACTGAACTGAACTGAACTGACTTCCCTATAGCTCAGAAGATAAAGAATCTGCCTGCAATGCAGGAGAACTGGGTTCGATCCCTGGGTCGGGAAGATCCCCTGGAGAAGGAAATGGCAATCCACTCCAGTATTCTTGCCTGGAGAATCCCATGGACAGAGGAGCCTGGTGGGCTGCAGTCCATGGAGTCAACAAAGAGTCAGACACGACTAAGTAACTAACACAAGAACAACAACAGTACTGATTCCCGTAGTGTCAGTACATGCGCGGCTTTCCTCTGTTCTGGGCTTGCTCATTGCCACCTCAGGGCTCTTCTGAAATCATCTCCCAAAGGAAACACTGCTTCAAGCATCCTAGTTTCAGTGTTTGCTTTAGCAGGAACCTGCTGAGACAGGATGCAGCTCTGGGCCTTTCACTCCTGGGGTAGCATAAAGGTCAGAGGACGCTTGAGAGGCAGGCCGGCCTGGCGGGGAGCGCATCCTCTGCTAACGCGTCAACAATAAGGTCCTACTGCAGAGCGTGGGAGCTACAGTCAATATTCTGTGACAAAGCGTAGTGGGAAGGACTGAAAAAGAAGGCGTGTGTGTGTGTGCGTGTGTGTGTGTGTCTGTGTCTGTGTCTGTGTCTGTGTGTGTGTGAGTGAGTCACTTTGCTGCACAGAAGAAGTTAACAGCATTGTAAACCAACTGTACTTAAATAAAATTTTTAAAAATTAAAATAATATATAGATACCTTAAAAAGAAAAGAAATAAATAGAAAATGAGGGCGTCTTCTACGGGCAGAACACCTTGTCAGTCCCGGTTTGTCTACTCACTGTGTGATCTCACATAAGATATTGAACCTCTCTGGCCCTCAGTTTCCTCATTCAGGAAATGGGGTCAATAATAAAAATAGTACCCACCTTACAGGCTGGTGGTGAGAATTAAGTGAGTGGTCCACACATTTCTTCTGGAATATTGCACAGCACATGGTAAATGCTCAAGGCTGGTTAGCTGTGACTCCTGGAGTCACAGAACATCAGGCCAGGAAAGAAGTTTATGGACTAGCGAGTATAGCTTCCTCATTTTCCACAAGACCCAGAAAAACATGAGGTGGTTTCCTCAGGGTCTCACAGCTAATTAGCAACAGCAAGACCCAAAGATCTCTCAGCCCAGTGTATGACACCCCAAATCCAGATTCACAACAGTCATACCTCCAAATATTCCATTAAGACATCGGACCCAATGTGGCCATTTAAATGGCCACTGAATTAAAAAAATTTTTAACTGAATTAAAAAATTTTTTAACTGAATTAAAAAACAACAAAAATCAAAAGAAACAACAAAACCCCAAACTCCTAGGCAGTGTAAGGCAGGAACGATGAAGGAATTGTGGAAGATTTCAGGGATCTCATGAATGGGAAAGTAGAAATTTATTTTAAGGAAATTAAAAAAAAAAATCACCCCTGCAATGCCAGAGGCAGAGTGTCCCCGTGGAGAATGTAGGATTTAGATGGGAATGCACTGTGCTGCCGAGTTTATGACAAACCTCAGCTTAACCTCCTGGTCCCGGGTCCAGGCGCATAACAGGTCTGGCTGTGCAACTGAAGTCCTCGGAGTATTTGATGGCATTTATCTGATTGTAGCTTACAGCCTTGGTAGTATTCACTAGCTTTTGGAACCAGACCCAACAAACTAAAAATACATGTTTCTGTAACAGTTCTTGGCTTTTTAAGTCTCTGCTTGTTATCTACTTCATGCAAGCCACATCTTCTCTTAGTTTTGACCTTAAAACCATGAAGGGGCAAATCACGAGGACTCACTGCCAGAAGTGAATCAGAGCACTAAACGAAAGCGCTCTCTCCTGTCCAGCCACTGAGATCAGTGGAATAAAACCACATTAAAGATGACCTCTGGCCCTTCCTCTCCAGAGACGACATCTTTCAGCCACTGCAAGCGTGCCTCCATATAAATACACAAAACGTTACAGGGAGGAGAGAGCCCTGTGGTGCCGCGACTTGTAAATATTTGTCTGAGACTCATGTTTCTGTTTATCTTTGAGTATGTCTGGCAAAGGAAATCTAGAGAGAATCTCTCAAAAGGTAAAGCAAGCCGGTTTGTGAAAATGGTGTCATTTTCTGCTTTAGGGAAGTCTCTTTTGTCTCACAGTGAATACTTGCCATCAGATCAGCCAGTCAGCTAATCTTTATTTCTTCAGTTTGAACAACATATCTTGAATACCACTCATTTTTGCCAATAATGAATTATTTCTAACATCTTTGCTTGTTGACTATCCCAATATTAATACACTTAGCCTCATTTCTTATCTAAATTTTCTTATTTACAACTGATAAATTTACAACAAAATCAATTTATTATTATTATTTTAAAGCTTCCATGGAAGCCAATTCTGCTTGGGGACATAGATCGACTCTGTACAGATGGGCGGTCTTTGAGCCTTTGTGAAATAATATAACCTCTCTGTGTGCGAAGTTGCTTCAGTTTTGCCCTTCTCTTTGTGACTCCATGGACTGTAGCCCGCCAGACTCCTCTGACCATGGGATTCTCCAGGCAAGAATACTGGAGTGGGTTGCCTGCCCTCCCCCAGGGGGTCTTCCCAAGCCAGGGGTAGAACCCACATCTCTTACATCCCTCCTGCATTGGCAGGTGAGTTCTTTGCCACTAGCGCCACTTGAGAAGCATAAAATAACCTCTATTCAGGATCAAATGATGCATGATATGCCTAAGTCATTTTCCAGATGATTACAATAAGTCCCCTATACAAACCTTCAAGTTGCAAACTTTCAAAGATGTGAACATCTGTTTGCATGTACAGTCATGTAAGTCACTTCATGTGTGTGTCTGGCAGGAAATACTGTACTTTTCAAGGTACTGTACTATAACATTTAATATGTTTACTTTTTGTGTTTTTTTCTTACGTTGTGTGTGTGTGTCTGTGTGTGTGTGTGTCTGTGTGTATGTGTGTGGAAAATATTGTAAACCTATTACAGTATAGTATTCTATAGCCAATTGTATTAGCTGGTTGCCTAGGCTGTCTTTGTTGAACTTACAAACAAATGAGACTTCCAAATGCTCTCTTGAAATGGAACTCATTCGTATTTAGGGAGCTTACTGTATTATAGGCACCAGGCTTCCCTAAGTTTCCACTTGTGTCCTTCCTTGCCCTTGTTTTCTGTATATCCAATTGTGGGGAAGGCTCTAATTTTGCAATTCATTTTTCCCCCCTTTGAATAGTGATTATATGCCGTTCCAGGAGTCACAAGGCTGCAGTCTGTAATTCTTCCAAGCAGCAAAACTAGGGTGTGGCAATAGAATGCAGAAATAGCAATAAAGGGAAAGGGCTATTCGTTCACGTCTCTGGGAGAAGAAAGAAGACTTGTTGAAATCGGGTGCTTAATGTGGGCCCTGAGAAGGGCGCACATGTCTATTAGCACATGTTTGAGTCTGGGTTTCCCCAGAAGCATGTGGTGAGACATTGAGGACGTGCAGTTAATTCTGCAGGTAATGCTAGGACCCACTGATATGGAGACTGCGGAGTAATAATGCAAGTGGCAGGAAGCCAGTGCAGGTGCATTACTGAACAGGTAACTGTTCTGGACAGTGAGGACTCAAGCCCACGAGACCCCCTGACAGATTGCATGGAGTACGTAGTACGTCTCAGAATCGCCCCACTTGATTCCTGTCACCTTCCTTTCTTCATCCATCCTGGCCAGAGAGTCTCAGTGGCCTGTGATGACAGGGCAATGGTGTGCAAGGAACAGGGACCTTTAAGGGGCCATGGGTGCAGCGTCAGTGTAATTTTCTACCAGCCAAATTATATGTAGTGATAACTAGTTGAGCTTAGGAAATAAACTAGAGTGCAACCTCAGAACTTGGGATATTAAGTTGGCTGTTAATATCTGGCCCCCATGATTTTTTGTCTCTGCCTGGGTCTGTTGCCCTCTTTTGCTGACACTCTTTTCTTTTAAAAAAATTCATTCTTCTTTCCTTTTAAATTCTCTGAAAGATTGAAAATAGGTTAATAAAAAATAATTGGGAAGTAGTAAAAATACTTGTAAGCAAAAGAAAATTCTTAGCCAAAAGATGTAAATAAATGTAATGAAACAAAAAACTGTCATCCAAACTAGAAATAGGACTGTTGAGTATCTCTAGATTGCTAGTTCTTACTGCTATTAAATGGATCTTGACAAGGAGAAGTATACTGTATGGTAGCATTAATTTTTGAGCTGAGAGTATATTTTGTAACTTGATTGAAAAGGAAAAAACCGTGTGTCCCCTGCATTAAGTTTCCTCCCTTGGATGTATCTGGGGAACCCTAGCCACCTCTTGCCTCTTCCTGAGTCGGCACCTCCAGCATCTGCTTCACCTTTGTTTCCACGTTTCTGCCCGCAACCTTTAGCTCCACCTTTAAATCCATTTGTCAAATATCACTGGCCTCTAGTGTACATGCATGCTAGGTCGCTTCAGTTGTGTCCTACTCTTTGCAACCCTATGGACAGTAGCCCGCCAGGCTCCTCTGTCCATGGGAATCTCTAGGCAACGATACTGGAGTGGGTTGCCATTCCCTTCTCCAGAGAATCTTCCTGACCCAGGGATCCAACCTGCGTCTCCTGCATCTCCTGCACTGGCAGGCAGGTTCTTTACCACCAGTTCCACCTGGGGAACCCACTGGCCTCTGGTGGGGTGAAAAAGAGAAAGGAAGGAACGTTTTCTACTGATAACTCATATCTATATCAAACCCTGTGCTATAGTGCAAGTACTTTCAGGGTGAATTCTGTTACACATACAAACATCCATTGACATGCAGTCACAAAAGTGGTCATCTCGTCTTACCCTGTAAGCTGAGTAACACCCCTCCATCTGCAGGCATCCAGCAAATCCCTTACAGATAAATATCATTTGAGCAACCAGTGCTGAAGGCAGATCAGGCCATGGACTCATCCACTCAGTGTGACTCCAACAGTGGACAGAGCTGTGGATATTGGCTTGGCTCCCAAGCTTTTAGGTGATTGAACTTGCACAATTCTCATGCATCTCTCATGCAAAGCTGATGGTACCTTTACAACTTCTCTAGCCAACTATATAAGTTGAACACCTCTTATTTTACCAATAAAGAATTATTTCTAATATCTCCTTTGTTTGTTAACTAACCCTTTTTGCTTCAATACTGATAGTTGAAATGGTTGATGGAGCCATCTGTGGAGGTTGAATATCTGACTAGGGTACCTCATATGAACTAACTGCCTCCAGGCTGTATACTTACATATGTATGTGTGTATGTGCCCATGCGCACGCACACACACACACACACAGAAAGGTATTTAAAACCTGGACAATACTCCAAAACAGAAACTCTCTGGAAATCAGCATTCACCTTTCTTAGAAAAAAATTTCAGCAATTTGAAATTTCCCATGGTTGTTAGTCCGAATTTTTGATAAAAAGAATCTTAATAATCTTCACATTTAGTATTGCTGCTTTTACTTTGTTAACTGGCTCACTTTAAAAATTTGCCAGAGCTGATTTTGTCTGTTAATGAAAAAAAAAAATTAAAATTTTGATAATCCTGTTTCACATCCCCGTATATCGTCCCTCTTCTCAGGCAAATTTTTAGAAACTACATCCTGCTACAGATGCTTTATTAAATTTTCTTAAAAGTATAGGATAACATGATGACCACATGGGTTTGAATAGATAATACAGAAAAACAACTTCCTCTAACTTCACAATGACATTTAGCCTAATAGGTTGGTATTAGAACTGTCCCCAAATTACTTAGCTAGTGTTTCACATTCTGTCTAAAACTTGTTATGAGTTTATGCTTCAACTACAGTTGAGTTTTTGACTCCATACGGAGCTGTGAGAAAAATATGGCCTAATGGGAAACATCAGTGTTTATCCATACAAGCCCATCTTTCATTTTCCAACCAATAAAGCCCATCTCCTCCTCGATGAAATGGGATCCCAGGGTGCAGGAAGATGGGTCCAGAGGGGCTGATCCTGGGAGCTACACCGCGTAATGGGAGTGCGCTCAGAAGGGTCTCCGCGGGCCGCCACCGGGGGTATTCCTGCGCCTCTTGGAGCACCTGTGGCTGCGAGGAGGTTCTCAGCCCCTCCTGACGCTCTCCTCCCTGCCTCCTCCATTGTTCCCAATGCTGGCTGTCAAGTGGGTAAGGAAGAAAGTCTGAACAATTCAGATGCTGAATCAACGGTAATTAGTTTCTCATTGTGTTCCCAAGGGCGTGACTGCCGTTGGAAAAAGAGCTGTAAATAATATTAGTGGTTGCTACCAGTTGAAGCTTCAAAACAACCTATAATTTTATTTGTGTTAATGAGACAGCTGATGACCTGTGAAGAAGAGGTTAAACAAGTTTGAGGGGATTTAATAGTTTTGCGCTTGCACTATTAAAACAACTGAAATAAGGAGAGAAAAGATCAAGAAGGAAAGAAAATTCAACTGACTTTATTAATTTATACCCTTTATATATGGCCTCTTGACTATGCCATGTTTTGACACTAAGTTATAATGTAGGAACTAAAACATCAAAGTGAACAAAGCATCAGCACAGTGCAGGTTTAAAAAAAGAAAACTTTGTCTAAGATGATTTCCATTCGATTGATTTATCCAGATACCTGCATCAATTTTCAAGAAATTGTGGGGCCTCTGTAGACCCAGACTCTGTTTTCCTCCTGAAAACTGACAGCTCTTTGAGATCTTAGCAGACACGACACTATTTAAATTATTGAGAAACCTGAGAGTAGAATTTCAGGCCTCTTAAAACCAGAAAATGGCCTCAGTGAGATCACCCCAATCAGTCCATTCTTCGAATAAGCTTAGGAATTATTATGTCTAATGACTTTGCGAGTGGTTCTGGCCTGTGTAATTAAGATCCAAATATAACTCTATGTTCATTCTATAACTAAATTTCTTATCTGGACAAATGACCCATTTATGAAAGCTCATAAAATATCATAGGCTAGTCATTACAGACTTAAAAATCTCCCTAATAAAATATACCAAAAGATGTTCACATCTGCATTCCTAATAATTTTCCAAAAATATCCCTTACCATAAGTAACTAGAAAAGACTGTATATTATCATTCAAGAGGAGAAAATAGAATTAAGATCCATAATTATAAACAAGTGCCTTTCCTTGACTCCATTTCATGAGCATATTTGCATTTTTCTTCTATATTTCAGTTCCTGAAAGTGATAGCAGAGTCACCATCACATCAGCATAATCTTTTGAGCTTGTGCATTCACTGCAGAATGTAAAATGTCATGACATTTCTTCAGGAGTATAAAACTTTTTTTTTTTTGGAAGTGTTGCTCCACATTAAAAAAAAAAAAGAATGAAAATGAGGGTCAAGATTCCAGACAACTTTAGAATTCTGAATGGAAAGACTAGAGTGGCCAACTAAGGGAAATTCACCATAGCTAAGGAAAACATTGTCTTGTCTTTCCTTCTCCTTCCTAACTTTTCTGAAGCTATTGATTAGGAGCTTCAGTCCTATGTGAGTGGTCCAGTGTGCCTCATTAAGAACAGCTTCACTTTACCAAATCAAAACCAGGAAAGAATGGAGATAGAGATATAGAAGAGGATGAAATGGTGCAAGGGGAACCTTTACCTGTGATTGGGGAGGAGAAGTAAATATTGGGTTCAGAGTTCAGGGAATGAGTTCAGGTGGAACTTCTTTTAATTATAAAAAAATATAATTTTATATCCAGTCTAAAGGCAAAAGAATTCATATGTTCATGCATTTTTTTTTAGTCCTTAATAATCTATGCTTTCTAATTTTGACAAAGTTCTTAGAACTTTTTCGCATCACTAAATCATGTCTTTAGAGCAGAAACAGTCTCAGATGTCTTTCCACGAGGCGTTCTTCTCAACCCAAGAAAATGTCCACTTGCAATTTTGACAAGAAGGGACACCTTAACTTCTGTCTTAGCAGAAAAAAAAAAAAGCATCCCATGTACTAGGTGACTTCCTCTTCATCAGGTAGCTGATATTCACAACTACTATATGTGTACACACATGTGATTCACACCAGCAAATTAGCCTAAATCAAGCAGTCACTTACTATAGTAATTAGAGATATCATTGAGAGGCTGGATCAAGACTTACCTGTGAAGCTACACATATCACTGAAAATTTTAAATTATGAAAGATTGCATTTTTTTTTTATTTTAAGTGCTACTTGGAGTTAAGTTGCCTGTTGTTTGCACCATAATGAGTTTTACTGGTTTAGGTGTCAAAATGAGCAGAGGGGTCAGAGTATGAAAGTCTGTGAGTAATGGTGTCAATGCTTGCCCCTCAGAGTCGAGTCCCAAAATCAGCAGCATAGGTATCATCTGGGAGCTGGTAAAATGCAGAAGCTGAGATCTCAACCCAGACCTACTGAATCAGAATCTGCATTTTAAGAAAGGTCCTCCTAAGGGGCGTGTCTACACACTGATGTGTGAGGACTATCCTAGTCCAAACTGTAATGCTTTGACTGTGGGTCTAAAATATAGTAGTGACATGGACAGATGGAAGTAAAAAACCACCACCAACAACAACAAGATAGTCCCACCCGGAAATAATGGAAGCGCTGATGTTGACATTCTATTCACGTGAGCAGAAAGACAAGTGTGTTTATCAGGATGAAAGGAGTTGGCTGTTTGAAGAGAGCAGTTTTGCTGGAAAATACTAGGGGCTGGGGAAGAGCAGGGGCTTCATCATCTGGCCTCTCCCTGGTTTATTGCTGCCTTCTGTGTAGTTTTGGAAGATCTGCCATTTCAGGTACGCCCATATTAAGTGGAACCAGTAATTTCCTTCTGGTTTTCCTCAGGTTTCAACTCAGGCAATGTTACCTTGAAAAGCAGGACTTGAAGGGGTACTATGGTGTAGTGACTTGTGACCAGACCAGCCATATTAGCATCGCCTGGGAGGCTGTTAGAAATGCATAATCTCAGCCTGCCCCAGGTCGACTGCATCTAAATTTTCATTTCAGCAAGATGCTCTTGTGAGTGGATATACATATACTGACGTTTGAGAATCACTGGTCCATGTACTTTCTGAACGGGTGAACTCTTCATCCCGGGAGAGTTTCATGTGGAGCCTGGGCAAGCCTATCAACAATGGTGGAGCAGGAGGCACTGTATGGGCTACTGGGAACAGATCACTGCCAGGAACATACACCTTTGAGATATCTGTGCTTCTAACAGGAACACTGAATGCCAGGAGTATGAAGTGTGCCCAAAAGGTATCATTTATAGTTTCTGCAATGTGCTAGAGATCACATGATGAACTGTTGGTTGTGAAACTACTGCTTTTCATGGAGAAGGGAACCTTGGACAGCTCTTTGTAACTTGGGAGAAATAAATCCCTGCTACAGAATCTATGGCTTCTTGCTATGTCCTCAAAAAGATTCCTCAATTACATCAGGTGACATCTGTTACTGATGAAACTATCATTTTCCATGTTGAGGATGCATTCCACTTTCAACAACCCCCCCCCTTAAAAAAAAAAGAAACTAACACGGTGGGAGAGGAAAAGTGGCGGGAAGAAATTCTTTCACACTCTTGAAAGCAATATAACTCTTGGTGGCAATACGTTTTATCTGAGACAGGGTTACAACCTGTTATGGATGGCTTTTATTTTGTTTATCCTTAGGAAAGATGTGTTTATAACATTGTGGTTAAAAATTAAGTCATTCACTTTGTTAGATTAAACTTTCACTGAAGTCAACGTCTACTAGAGCTAGTAGCAGCTTGAAAGTATCTGCCTCTACATCCAAAATGATCTCCTCTGTCCTTTTATCTGTCTGTCCTTCTGTCTGCCACCCTCTGCCCTTCCATCCATCCATGCATCTATCCAACCATCACGTATGACCTCCTCATTGCCTCTGTAGCAGTAAGGGTGACCCAATGCCTATGCTATTTAACTCCCTGAGAGTAAAACAGAATTTAGTCTTGACTATTTTTTAGTGAATTACGGGTATGTCACATTCTGCAAAACATGGTTTGCTCATCTCCTAGCACAGGAGCCAACACTGATCCCTCATGTGTACAATGAGAGGCTAGGTGCCTGCTTCCTTCCTTGTTGTTCTCAGATAATTCTGGTTGGATTCTTGTGGTGATCACCAGGAAAGGTGTACAAATAACTTACCTCCTGGAGCCTAAGTTGTTAGGCATCTCCCTGCAGACCGGCTGCTCCTTGTCATGTTATTCTTGCTCATTTCCATAATAGACTCTAGCTGATAAAAGTCTTCACTGTTATTGACGGTCCAAAAAGCACAGCCATTTTTAGGCCATGAGTATCAATTCCTAAACTTGGGAAATATGACTACAGTCAATTTCCTTTTTTCTTTTCCTTTCTTGCTTTCTTTTTCTTTAGTCATTCCCATAGCGTGTGTTCTGTAGACACCTCTTTCTTAGTCATTATCCCCTAATTAATTCCCTTGTTAAATATAAAGTGTGCATTAGGCTTGATTAATGTCTTCCTTTGTGACTAAGGAAAGAAGAATGTATTACCTTTACATATTGACTCAAGCTGCGTAATCATAACTCATTTTATTGAAAGTCCTTATTCTTTACAAACCACACTGTAGGTTAGGCCACAAGCAACTGTCAAGAGAATCTCACCTAACTCTCATATATATGAAAGGGAGTCAGGTATTTGCACGTAGAATTTACTTTAAAGGTAACTGTGGAAACCCATCTCCTTTTCTATGTAGTGTTTTCAAGTTCATACCATGACATTGTAGAGGGGCTGAAGTGGAACTGCCCAATCTGTGACAAGAACGTGCTGACATTTTAAGAGATGAAAAAAAGGTTTCAAAAAATTAATTCTGCAGGCAGAAAACCCGCGTATGTGTTGGCAATCTAGCAACCTGCTCCCTCTCTAACGATACGGTCTGTGACAGACGCACACAGAAGGACCTCAGTGCGTCCCAAGGAAGAAGTCTGCTGGACACAAGAAGGGTCCAGCCTGGGCTCCGCTCATCTGGTGCAATGGTGGGAATAGAATAAAATAACACAGTGGTTCTCAAAGTGTCCTAATCTTCAGGGACACCGTGACACTAACCTTCAGTGTGATGGCAGATTTAATACTGCTGAGATCTGGTAGCTAGTGCCTGGGAGGGTTTTCATCCTCTGTTGATGTGGAAAAAGAATTCTTGTCTCTAACCAGTCCTTCCTCAAGGACCAGGGATGCTTAAGGTGGATCCTTCTGTCTTCGCCTCCTCCTTCTCCACTGACCTCATGGACTCTGTTCTGCAGTGGAAAGTGCTTAGAATTTTCAGCCAGAAGATCAGAGCTGTCTGAGCTTTTCCTCTTAGCCATGGTATAACTTTGGGGAGCGTCCTCACTCTCTCTGGGGATAATAATAATGATGCCTCCTCTCAGGCTTCTTTTGAGAGGCAGCAAAGGCTATGTAAAAACATCCAGGAAGATTTAGCATTTATTAGATGGTGTCTTTATTTCTGTTTCTTTGCTTAAGTCACAGAGGAGAACCCGATAGCTGAAGCTTCTGGACACCCTGGTATCCCTTTCTTTCCATGGTGTTTCAGGAAACACTGTTGACTGTGTATGATCTCCCTCCCTTCTCATGGCTGTTTGATTTGCTAGCAGATCATTAGGGAGTCTTGGAAGAAGAGTGGAGACACGGGTTTGGCTGAGAAGTGGTTGAGTTACTATATCCATTGTGCCTAATCCATGCACAGACTGTTAGAAAACATCGCCTCACCACCCCATTGTGTCAAGGCTTTGGGGTTGCTCCTCGATGAGATCATCTGTGTTTCTTGTTTTGCAGTTGATTGCTGTTAATGGATTTTCTTAAATGTTTCCTTTGGAAGTCAAATCTTCAACTTTATTCCTGAGAAAGATGTGGAGATGCAACTTATTGTAATGGAAGTCAAGGATTGACTCCAAGCCCTGAGTAGCTGGGCTCCTCTGGAGGCTCAGATGGTGAAGAGTCTGCCTGCAATGCAAGAGACCCAGGTTTGATCCCTGGGTTGGGAAGATCTCCTGAAGGAGGGCACGGCAACCCACTCCAGTAATCTCGCCTGGAGAGTCCCATGGACTGAGGAGCCTGGCAGGCTACAGTCCATGGAGTCATAAAGAGTCAGACATGACTAATACTTTCCCCTTCACATGAGTAGATGATAACTTCTATTTGGGTTTATTTACTATTTATGTGGTGCACATTCTTTTTTTTTTCAATTAATAGCCTTACTTTATCTTTTAAAATTAATTAATTTATTTTAATTGGAGGGTAATTACTTTACAATATTGTAGTGGTTTTTGCCATACCTTGACATGAATCAGCCATGGCTGTACATGTGTTCTCCATCCTGAACCCCCCTCCCACCTCCCTCCCCATCCCCTTGGTGCACATTCCTTATGGAGCCTTGCCCTCAGCGTGGAAGACAGAAAATCCCAGGACCACTGCCTCATCCCTGCACGGTCAGTCTCTGAACCCCTTCCTTTTTACACCCCTGGCAGCTCCTCCTTGGCTTGGAGCCAGGTCTCTGTTGTTCTTGTTACTTGTCTTGTTCTTGTCTTAAGAATGTTCTTTCTTCCTTCTTGCTTCTGTAAAGAATTCAATCACCTGCCTTTTCTTCTTCCTCTCACTCCAACTGAGCAGAAGTAACCACGGGCTCTGTTCCCTCTGAGCTTCTCCCCAAAATCACCCCACAGGTTTATTTCACTGTTAAAGTTCTTCTGCAGCCACATCAAGCTTAATGACAATAATAAATGTCTGCAGTGCTTCCCAAAAGCAGACTCTGGGGTGAGGATCTGGGGGAAGGGAATCTGTTAGGAAAATCCCAGGGGAAAATAAAACAGGCGCGATGTGAAGACTGAGATCAGAAGAGGACGGCGGAGGTCAGGCTTAGTCCTAGGTGACGGCAAAGCCCCACCGGTGATGCTTGCCGGATAACCAGGTCACAGCTCTGCTTTGTCCCCTCAGGGCAAGGATGCAGGAGTGGGACACCCCCACGCCCCACTGATCGGACATCAGTGAGGGGCTGCCCCGGAGGTGCCTGGTTCTGAACTCCTTGTGCTCTGAATGCACCGGCCCGGCTGCCCAAGGGCATCCCCGTGACAGTCCTGGCTGTGTCGGGGTGACTGCCTCTGGCGGGGTGCAGATGGTGAAGGATGGTGGTGTGCCTTCCAGCATGCAGAGGGAAGCTCCGGGGACCCTAAGCGCTCCAAAGCTCTGCCTACAGCCCTGGGCTCTTTCCCAGAGCACGCTGGCCCCTCAGTACTATGTGCACAGGGCCCGTCCTTGTCATTCTGGCCCCTTCCTCAGCTAGGAGGGCCCCTCTGTGCAGAAAGAGTCTGGCTTCACAATGGCTGTGGGCCTTTCAGTCTCAAGTGGGTAATTTACTTCTCAGGGGATCTGAGGTGATGGTCAGTAATCTCAGCTTCCCCAGCTCCACCCAGGAAAAGGTCCCCTAAGGCCATCCCCTCACACCCTCTCCTCTCGGCGCCAGGGGTGTAGAATGAGCCCAGTACATATAATTAATTATGAGAAAGACATGGGGGCAGATACTTTCAAAATTAGAGGCAGTCAAGTTTATGGAAAAAAGCACCGTTTTAGCAATATTTTGTTTCCATAGGAGCTTCCATATCGCACCACTGGTTTGCTATAACATGAAAAGGATTTTTGTTTTTGTTTTTTCCTTTTTTTTGTTTTAACCTTTGTTTTTTCCCTTTGCCTCTGGGTAAAAGGAGTTTACAGATGTAGACATTTGGGAACAGAATGCACATTCTTTTGGGTTCAGTGGGTTTATGGGGACTAGTTCTCATTTTCACATACATATAGTTTCTAGTAAAACATTCCTACCAGTCACTTGAGCAAGCTCAGGCAAAAGACAGGTTTTTTTTCCCTTTGCTGGTTCTGACATTTTGCATCCATATAAATTCATGTGGAAGTAACCCATCTGTCTTCTTGGAAAATATAAAGTTTAGAAGAGGACTGCTCCTATTCATGGCTGTGTAATAGTTTGTTTTATATTGCGTGGAGTTGTAGTTATAAACACGAAAGCAGCTGGCAATAAATGACTTTATGACAGCGATTCCCAAGGTATAATGAAGAAAACAAAAAGTTATTGCTTATAATTACGGTGCCTAGTGAGCCTGCGCCATGCGCTCCAGCCCCGGCCATTTCCACCTGATCTCATTCACAGGCTCCTTTAAATGACCTTGGCCTTCAGGTTATTCAGCTTTAGGGAAGGGAATGCCCTGATGATGCTTGCATTTTCCAGTAATTTGTTAAAGAGATAGCATTCTGTTGCTCTATTCACCCATGTAATGGGGATGGGGAGTGTGAAATTATTGTCTTTACTGTTGAAGAGATTTTACACTGAAAAAATATTTTAGGGGGAGCAGTTTGTCAGTACAATCAGCCCTCTGTAGCTATCTACTTTCCTATTTGCAGATTCAACCTACTACAGTTCAAAAATATATTTTTGAAACTTCCAGAAATTTCCAAAAAGTGAAACTTCAATTTGTAATGGCAACTATTTGCATATCATTTACATTGTATTTACAACTATTTACATCACATTTACATTGTATTAGATATTATAAGTAATCTAGAGATGATTTAAAGTATATGGGAAGGTATGCATAGGATATATGCAAATACTACATATTTTATGCAAGTGACTTGCGCATTTGTGGATTTAGGTATGTGAGGAGGGTTGTGGAAGGACTGCATTTTCAAAATTTTAAACTTTTTCATTTAGGTCAATTTGCCCATTTAAACAAATTAATGTTATTTCTAGGAATATATCTTGCCAGAATATGTTAACTACATAAAGGCATAGTCAAGAATGTTTATGGAAGTGTTATTACAGCAATATTTACAAACAACCTACACGTTTACCATGTTAAGTAAATGTAGTGTAATCATGCCTAGAATACTATGTAGACATTATATCACTGTACACTGACAATGAAAGATCTCCAACATCTAGGACATGAAAAAAAATAGTTTCAGAAGATAAAACACAACATATACTCCAATTTCTGTAGGAAAAAAAAAATCTGTGTTTGTGTGGCATATAACTCAATTATTCATTCATTCATCCATTCACAAGGTATTTATTGAATGCCAGGCCTCATTCTAGCTGCAACTGATGCGATCATAAGGAAGACAAAGATCTACCTAGATTCTGCCTGCCAGTGGGGAGACCAAGGTTGAGGAAGCAATGAACAAGCAAACACCTGTCTGTCAGGTGGCAGGAGAGTCGTGCAGACCCTGCAGCCTGAGGGAAGAGAGAGGAGTTTAGCTTGAGGCCTGAAGGAGCCTCCCTGAGGAGGTGGTATCTGATCAGTAACTTACAAAGAAGCGCGCCAGACAGGAGGCGGCTAGTCCAAAGTCCTGATGTTGGATGGCTTTCCCAGTTTGAGGAACAAAAGGAGACCTGTGCGGCTGGAACTCTGAGCCCAAGGACAAGTGGGCGGGAAGGAGGATGGAGAGGGAGCCGGGAGCCAGGTCTTGGGGAAGTTGAAGGCCACATAAAACGTGACTTCACATTTTATTAAAACGTGACTTCACATTTTATTAAAACATGACTTCACATTTTATTAAAATGTGATTTGCAGGGACTAAGGGTTTGAGATCAGGAAAAAGACACAATCTCAGGCTTCAAAATCTAAATAAATGGAGCCATGTGATAGTCACCCTGCTATTGTCTGTGATGGCCCGAGGGGAGGGTTTTCTAGCTGAATCTGCGGAAGAAAGAGCTGTGGCTGAAGAAGAAGATTCCCACTGTGTCTCCCCGAGCCTGTCTTCTTTCAGCCTTTTGAGAATTATTTATAAATTCTTTGTGTAGTTAAGAAGTATGAAGGATAAACCATCAGTTATGCCTTACGAAAAATAAATATCTTACACAAAATCAGTTTCTGTGACCTTGAGGAAGTTCACTTTCTTAGCTTTCTCTCCTCCATGTTTATGAAGAGAGAGTGATAGGTTCTTCATCACAGGATTGTTCATGAGAATGAATCAGATTCTCTGCATAGAGGTTTCAGCCCATGCTTAGCACCCTGGAGCACAGTGATCTCCTTTATCTGTGGGGTATACATTCTGAGACCCCCAGTGGATGCCAAGAATATGGATAGTACTCAACCCTATATATACTGTGTTTTTTCCCTGACATGCATACCTGTGATTGAGTTTAGTTGATAAATTAGGTGCAGTAAGAGGTTAACAGGGCTTCCCAGATGGCTTAGTGGCAAAGAATCCGCCTCCCCTTGCAGGAGACACAGGAGCTGCGGGTTGGGTCCCTGGGTCTGGAAAATCCCCTGGAGTAGGAAATGGCAGTTGACTCCAGTATCCTGGCAGGTTGCAATCCATAGGGTCCCAAAGAGTCGGGCAGGACTGAGCGACTGAGACGCAGCCCCCGCCCCCGCCGCCCCCCCCCACCCCCCACACAAAAGATTAGCAACCATAATAATAAAATAGAACTGTAACAATATGCTGTAACAAAAGTTGTTTGAATACAGTCTCCTTCTCAAAATGTCTTATTGTACAAATTGGATGCCTTTTCCGTGTTCTCTAAGCACTTATCACACACCATGGCTGTAACTTTCGCAGTTTGAGGTGTGATAACAAGAGTAGCACGGATTTACTTTCTTCACAATTTTTTGAAAGAAGATTTGTTCTTATGCTAATCTCAGCAACCTCAGCACACAATAGTTTGGTGTTTTGTTTTGTTTTTCTTTCTTTTTTGAGCCGAGAGTTTTCACTTTTCACCTAAGGAAAGCACTGCCTCTCTTTGGCATATCCAAATTGCCAACACCACTGCTCTGGGGCTTTGAGACCATCATTAAGAGAAGGAAGGGTTACTTGAACAAAAGCACCACACTGCGATACAGCAATACTGGGATAATAACTGAGGTGGTAACCGAGGTGGTTACTAAGCGACCACAGGTAGGATGCATGAAGGATGCATGCCCCAGGCAGGATGGCGTGAGGTGGCGCCAGATTTCACCGTGCTACTCAGAATGGAACACAGCTGAAAATTCATGCATTGTTTACTTCATGAATTTTCAGTTTAATGATTTCAGACTGCAGGTGACCAGGGGTCACTGATACTGAGAAAAGCAAGACCACAGATAAGGAGCAGGCTACTGTAATTCAAGAATGGCCACTGTTGTTACTATGTTACCACCTCCCATGTTTAAACACTATGAGGAATTCAGGATGCTGTAAAATTGCCTGGCTCTTCAGCACTTTTATCCTGAGCTTTAGAGAGGTATAACAGGCTGTTTCATAGCTTTACAGAATGTAATCACTGAACTGATCCATCTAGTCCAACTCGGTTCCTTTCATAGAGAAACTGAGGCCCTGAGGGGCATACTCTTGCCTCTCTAATGCAGCACATAAAAATAATATATTGACACTACACTGGAATGGATAGTGACTGTTTGTTGTATACCAAAATATCTTGCATACTCCTAGAGTTAGGCATATCACAGTTTGAGAAATACCCAAGTATGCTTCATCCTGGGGATAAGAGAATTTTGGTACAACCTACTAGGCTGATAACCAGACATCTGAAGACGAAGAGTGGTACCCTATGCTTCACAGATGCACATTTTCTCATATTCTAACTTCTTTGAAAGTAGGATGCCTCTTATAGCCCGGGCTGTTTACAGTCAAGCCTAGTTACAGTTAGGTCTCATTGCTGTACATGCGTACATTTGTCGTCTTCCCCGAGTCATTGACTGGACAGCCTTGACCTTCGGCTGCCCAACCAGTTAGGGGCCATTTAAGGAGGTATGTGCCTTTGATGCTGTCTGAAAACCTTTGTTAGCATCAAAGAAGGAGCCAACTTCCAAACTTTCAGAGAGGGTGTCGTGGGCCAGGAAGGAATGTTCTGAGTCAACAGGGAAGCACTTGTGGTGGCCTGAGTCAACATCACTTTGAGAGCACAAGGATAAAACTATGGAAAGCTCATGTCTAGAATTCTGTTTTGAAAAGTCATTCAGAAGTACCGGACTCTTCACATGAAGGAATTTGAGGAAATTGTAACCAGTTTTTTCTCCTTTTTATCTATGCTGTGGAGCAAGTTATGACTTAAGAAACAGTTGAGATAAATCCAAAACAGTAATTTCAATAGGTATAGAATAAAAGTCCTAAGTGGTAGGAAAGTGTATTTTCACTGTTACAGAGCTTCTTCTTGTTCAGTGGCATACCACGGACAACAACATATCGGTGTTTCTTACAGTTGACAGCTTCCTCAAGTCAGGGAACAGTGATATATAATCACAAACATTTAAATGAAAGGTGTATTAGGTAGCAAGCTTCTGCTTGCAAATAATGAAGTACCTAACTAAAACGGACTAAGCGATGAGGAAAGTGTTGACTGAGCAACTGAAAGATTCCAGCGGTTGAGACCACTTTACAGTTTAGAGTTAATTTACACCATCAGCTCAGTGATGCCGCAACTCCCCATCTCCCCGTCCTCGTGACTAAAGGAGGCGTGTGCTACTTACCTTCGGTAGTCATCACCTTCCTGGGGACCTGAGGGTGGGGTCAGACCTACTTAGATCCCAAAGCTGCTGTATAAGCAGTGGGTAGATGGTAGTGACCTTGGACAAGGAGGAGAGGAAGAAATTCCCACTTTGTATGAATCAAGGACCAAGGGAGGGCACGTGATGGTTATAATGCTGGCACAGTGCTCACCGTATTGGGTTTGAGGCACCGTTAGGGTCAAAACAAAGGTTGAGGGGTATTGCTTCCTTTGTCCTCAAGTTATTGAGACAGAAATGAGAGAAGTGGAGACAGACGTTCAAGAGGATGGGAAGCATAGTCTACAGCCCTGAGGATTTCAGTGTTTCTACAAATGTACTTGAAACCAACATGCTGGGCTAAGGAAGTATTTTCCAAGTGGAAATCTATAATTTTACAAAAGAAAAATCCTCTCTCACTCTCCAAGTCAAATGAATATTTTTCCCACAAGAGGGAAGTACATGCTGATTTGGGAAAAAGAAAAAAAAAAAAAAATACTGGCTGGCAGTCAAGTGCTCTGAAGTTGCTGGTGGCTATAGGTTCGGCCGTGATTAGCATGGAGACGTCCTTGCTCCTGGGGCTTGCCTGCCGGAAGGGGAGTCTGGAGCCTTACAAAGTGGGCTGATGATGTCAATTCCCCAAGTTCTACAGGTGACTGCAGAATTACATGCATTTTAAAATAAACCAGGCTAAACTGCCTGGGTTTTGGTATAATGCAATCTATCATTCTTCCACAGGAGAGGATTTTTGTGGGAGGTGCTTATATTAAATATAACTTTGAAATAAAGAAATCCCATGTTGTTCACTTCTGGTGGCCCCATCAGAAATTTAGTATGGCAAAGAACAAATGTGCTGTGAAACCCTTTAGTTGAGCTCACTTTGCTCACTCTTTTTTTCTTTCTCTGTTCCTCTCTTTTTCTCATGATAAAAAGTGATCAATTAAGAAATTTATATGGATGAATTATATGCAAAGTTGCTTTACATACAATGAGTTTTTCCATGATATTGCAATCCTATCTCTGCTTTATCATTGCCTTTGTGTTTGAATTAATACAATAATATTGTCAAAGCCAGCCTCCATTACACAACTGTGCGCCTTCACTTTGAACGAACAATGTCATTTTCGGATGAAGCTATTTGTCTTTGTTAAAACAGACAAGACAGTTGGTACATTCAGACTCAATTATTAAGTTGCGTGATTGATTCTGAGATAGAGCTGGGAGCTGAGGCAAATGAAAGTTGCCTTTAGTTGTCTGATGTTCTATTTCTTCTGAATCTGATGGGAGAATGACTGGTAATACTGGATGTGAGAGGGAAGCAGGGAGTGGACTCAGATCAGTTCCCCCGGAGGCTGACTCTGAGACAGTTCGGGGTGTAGGACGTTTAGTGAGCTGTGCCTGGGGATCCGCCCCTGGAGAAGACGGGGAGGGGGTGATGAGAGGGGCAGGGGGAAAGGCGGGAGCTGCCGTGCGGCTCGGCGATGGCGGTGGTGCTTCGGGGTCTGCAGTGCTGCGCTGAGCCGAGGCCTTTATACTCTGCCCTGACCATGGGGCCAGGGCGCGGCCCCAGTGAGGAGGCTCTCTGCGCCTGAGACCATCCCTGAAAAGGTTGACAGTTGAAGGCTGTCTGCAGGCAGCCCGGCTGGGGTCTAGGTGCTAGATTCTAGGGCAGTAGTCCTCAGCCAGGGGTGATTTCAACCCCTGCAGAAATGTGACAATGCCTGGAAATGTTTTTGATTGTCGAGACTGGGAGCCTGCTCCTAGCAAGTGGCTCGAGAGCGCAGGGAAGCTACTAGGCTTCTTGCCATGCTCGAGGCAGCCCCGGGCAACAAAGCGCCGTCTGGTCCCAGATATGAACAGTGCCAAGGTCAGGAAGCCCTGCTAGGACAGCAGTGCGTGTGCATGCTCAGTCATTTCAGTCGTGGCCAACTCTGCGACCCTATGGACTGTGGCCCTCCAGGCTCCTCTGTCCATGGGTTTCTCCAGGCAAGAGTACTGGAGTGGGTAGCCATTCTCTTCTCCAGGGATCTTTCTGATCGAGGGATTGAGCCTGGGTCTCCTGTATTGCAGGCGGATTCTTTACCATCTGAGCCATGAGGGGCAATAGACTCCCTGCTTAAAGCAGAGCCTGGCGGTCATTCCAGTGGCCAACCGGAGAATCAGCATTAGCTGGGATAGTGCCCCGTGTCAGGCACAATGCTTTACGTTCCTCATTCCTCCTCATCCTCCCACAAACCCCTCAGGAGAACTTTGAGTTTTCATCTACTGATGAGGAAACAGATGCTCCAAGCAGTTAACTAAACTCTCTGAAATCTTGAATGGAAAGGGTGTCCAGGCGGGATTTCTAGCAGACCGGCTTGTGGAAACCATTCTAGTAGCTAGCAGTTTCTGCTTGATGGCTTGATGCAACCATTCTCAAACTTCTCCCTTTGTCTACCTGGAGCACAAGATGGATAATGTTTATGTGTTTAGTTTGTTTCCGTGGAATTACTGGGGCATCAGCTGTAAATTCACCTCTCCCCACCGCATTAAAAAGCAAATGAAACATGAGTAGGCATGGCTCAAGTGATAAGAATGATTCTGAATCTTCTCTAATGTGTACTTCTAAGCAGGCCATTCCTGAATGTCAAGTCCTTACTATTAGCAACAAATTACTTATAGTGAGCGTGCAGTTAATTTACATGTCTATGGAGAATCTTGGTGAATGCCTGTAAAAAAAACTACAATATTTTCAGGAGAATTTACTCCATACTATCTTTTCATGGTTGTGGGTCACTGGATGGATTGAGTGGTTCAAGAAAATCCTTCAGATTTACTGGCACCTCAAGAATGTGAGGAATCAAATAATTAATTCATTTTAAAAATAGCTTCTACTCCATCCCAGAAACTGCCCTTTTTTCATTAGCAACTAGTAGCACTTACTAGTGAAGTGACTGGAAAAAAGTGTCTCACAGATTTATAACTAAGCTCAACAGAGTCTATTATTAATATTACTGTGTCCAAAACAAATCATGTAAATTGTGACTTTAAATAGAAGATCCAAGCGAAGGGAATAAATATACATTCTTTTAAAATGTTAAGGAAAATAAAATGCAATGCATGTTTAACCCAAAGACATAAATAAAAAAGGCTTAAACATTTCATTATGATTGAGCTCAGCCATCATATTAGTTATTACAATCAACAGCAGCTGCAGTTTTTTGAATTTCTAGTGCAACATCAGTCCTTTTTTAAACTATCCTGTCATGAAAACCTGCAGCATACTTCTATATGGTAAATGTTATCATCTGCATTTTTCCTGGGAAAAGACAAAGATGATAGCAACTTGATCAGATTTACATATAGGTACATTGGCAGGAGGACATCACCATTCTGAGATCCCCTCCTGTTGTTAGAAAGCTCGATTTTGACTTCACTCTATTTACATTTATTCATTAACTCTTTCAATCAAACTCTAAATATCGCTAAGTAAAGTGCAGTGTCTTTTCCTGGGCTGCTATAACAAACTGCTAGATGGCTTAAACTGCAGGCGTTCGTTTCTCACGGCCGAGAAGTCGAAGACCACGGTGCCAGCAGATCTGGCGTTTGGTGCGGGTGCAGGTCCTCGTTTGCAGACAGCCGCCTTCTCCCTGGCTCTTCAGTCGGTGGAGAGCAGAGCATGCTGTTCTCTTCCTCTTCTTTTAAGAATTCTGATCCCATCGTGGAGGCTCAACTGTCACGATCTCATTAACTCCCAAAGGTTCCACCTCCAAATACCATCACGTTAGAGTTTCAGCTTCTACATTTGGGTGGACACAAGCATTCAGTCCACAGTGTCTGATATAAGCAGTGGTTTGCCAGCAAGTGTTTAAAAAATGACTCAAAAAATTAGTGTGTATGCTAAGTCGCTTTTGTTGCATTGGACTCTGTGCGATCTTACTGACTGCAGCCTGCCAGGCTCTCTGTCCATGGGGATTCTCCAGGCAAGGATACTGGAGTGGGTTGCCATGGCCTCCTCCAAGGGATCTTCCTCCTCCCTGGGTTCTAACGTCTCCTGCATTGGCAGGCAGGTTCCTTACCACTAGTGCCACCTGGGAAGTCCAAAAATTTAACATGTTACTTCTGTAAGTCTATTTTTAAGTTTTACTGATACAAAGAATGTGTAGCACGCAACTTAAATATAAGAATAGAATATGTTGTCCGGTTGCTAAGCTGTGCCCCACTCTTTGCAACTGCATGAACTGCAGCACACCAGGCTTCTCCGTCCTTCACAATCTGCCAGAGTTCACTCAAGGTCATGTCCGTTGAATCAGTGACGCTATTTAACAATCTCATCCTCTGCTGCCCTCTTCTCCTTTTGCCCTCAATCTTTCCCATCATCAGGGTCTTTTCCAATGAGTTAGCTCTTTACATCAGGTGGCCAAAGTATTGGAACTTCAGCTGCAGCATCAGTCCTTCCAATGAATATTCAGGGTTGATTTCCTTTAGGATGGACTGGTTGGATCTCCTTGCAGTCCAAGGAGCTCTCAAGAGTCTTCTCCAACACCACAGTTCAAAAGCTTCAATTCTTAGGAACTCAGCCTTCCTACGGTCCCACTCTCACATCCATACATAACTACTGGAAAAACCATAGCTATAGGAAGCTTTGTTGGCAAAGTTATGTCTCTGCTTATCTGAGGTTGTTTGTATTTCTCCTGGCAATCTTGATTCCAGCCGTGATTCATCCAGCCCTGCATTTCACATGATGTACTCTGCATATAAATTAAATGAACAGGGTGACAATATATAGCCTTGCCATATTCCTTTCCCAATTTTGAACCAGTCAGTTGTTCATATAAAGTTCTAAATGTTCTTTCTTGAATAGAATTGAATATAAAATACCCTTTATTAGAAATTCTGTATATCCAATTGATTCTTACAGAATCCTTTTGTTAAATTTTATCAAAATTTTATTTCCATAGCCAACTTATGGTTTCAGTTGACACAGATAAATGTTGACTGGTGTTTTCGGATTTTATGCCACCAACATGATGTCACTTAATACAGAGCTGGGACAGAATGCCCAGTAGCATACCACACTGGTATACTGTATTTCCACCAGACACATATAATAGACATGGTCATCTCAATAGCAAGGGTCATAGTAAAATGGGGCAAATAATTAGGACTTGTTGAGAAATGGTTATTTCTTTTAGATACAACTTAGTTCATTGTAGGCTTAGATGATATGATTTCTTGTAACTATGTTTAACAGTTGGTTCCCATGATTCCTGGTAATTTGATCCTTGGCTCTTATGAGCTGCAATAATTGCTGGTAAAGAAAATTTAATCAAATATACCATTTCCACAATGTTCCCTACTTCACCTGAGTGGAGTTCAGAGCTCAGAGTACGTCAGTAGAGGTCATCCCATTATCAAGCAAAACAGATGTTGAAATAGATGTTTTTGGGTTTGAGGCGAGCTGGGCCTTTAAAATTTATTCTGTTTTTTGTGGTTTGTTTGCAGGCATTTCCCTGTATCTCAACCGGCATTTATGGTAAGTGATCTGTCTTTTGGTAATGTTTATATTTCTTTATTTTGTTGTTAATGTCAAGTTTAACAGCAAAAATTAGAGGTTCTCTGATGGATGTAGTTTGCTGTCATTTAAAAAGATTCAAATACAGGTCAGATTTCTTTGAGGAATCTCAAGAGGCTATTTGGGTATTTTGGGTGTTACTGAATTTAGTTGTATTGCATACCAAGTGCAATAATTAGGTGCACTGTGGCTTAATATCTTTTGTTATGTAAAAATGTTTGCTCTCATATAATCTGACCTCTACTAGTGTTTTCTTTAATAAAGTCATATTTTTCTGTCAGACAAGTCATAACGCTTATAAAATCTAACATTACCATTATTTTGTTGTGAATTACAAAATTATAGAAGCATTAAAATGCACACACATGCATATATCTATATATTTAATTTAAAAGATGTGATTGTTAATATAAACACATATTTTTGATTCAAAGTAGATTTTTTTTTTCTGGTATCAATAGATTGTTTTAAGTAGCAGCTGCTTTACTTAGAGATGGAAGCAAAATATTTTTTAAAACTTCTTATTTGCACCAGCCTAAAATTCTCTAAATATTCTTTCACCTACAATGGCTTTTCCATATACTTTTTTCCTCATGTTGTTACTAAATCTGTTTCACAATATTCAGGTAAAACAGAGTTTATCATTTTAGAGTTTTCTAGTCAAACAAATAAGATTATGACTTTTCTGAGCTCAAACTTCTCACATGCAGACTTTTAAGTGAAAAATAAAATGCATGCAGATGTAAAGAACTAGTTTAAATTTGTTACTACAGGGAAAGGATAGTTAAAGTGATGTCAGAGGCAGGAGACTTCTTTCCTCCTAAGGCAGTATTTTTTAACATTCACTTGGCTGCCTCCAGCCTTAGTTGCATCGTATGGGATCTTTGATGCACGTGGTCTCTCTAGTTGTAGCACTTGGGCTCAGGCGCCCTGCAGCGTGTGCAATCTTAGTTCCTCAGCTGGGGACTGAACTCACATTCTCTGCATTGCAAGGCAGATACTTAACCACTGGACTGCTAGGGAAGTCTCAAAGTTGTTTTTTTTTTTTTTTTTTTAAGGTTTCAATGAAAATAAAGTGGAAAATGTAGGCCTGAATTAAATGGGAAAAGATTTGGTGACATTATTTAAAAATCAAAGGCATGCTTTCCCCCTCCCCGCCGCCTCTGGATTCCACAGCAGCCTGTCTTTGGGGAAATGCAGAGGACACTGGGCGGGTGAGCTAAGGCTGGCCCATCTGCACCATCACCCCATCACTGCCACTCTTTCTGCCTCACAGGTGCCCAGTTATAACTCTCACTGGTATATTTGCTTAGAAGAAGCATTACATGCAACATTTTACCCGGATCTTCATGTCACCTTGTCTAAAGGCAAATCAGACTCCACCACAGAAATGGTTCTGATTTTGAGAATATTCTCACACGACGATCTTGATTTTCCTTAAACAAACAAACAAACATACACACAAAAACCCAAAAGCCCCAGACAATAGTATGTCACATTGCCTATGTCTATTTTATTTCTGAGAATCTGATGCTAGTGTTCAAAGACTTTCAGAAACTGAATTTAACAGCTAATACACTAAAAAGGGGGGAGGTGGTGGGGAAAAGAAACAGAAAAGCAAAGGAAGATGAGCATGAACCCTAAAAGGAAAGGCTCGAGAGAGGATAGTAAAAATGGAATCAAAATTAAAGTGGCTCTGGATTAATTGTGATCCCTGAAGGAGAGGGGTTTCTCTCCTTAGAGTAACATGGCTCAGTGTATATAACTCAGTCAGTACTGCCCTGTGTTGGTGGGAGGGAATACTGAAGACTTGAGAAGGGCATTGATAGGGGGCTATAGTCGCTGGCTTAGAGGCTACTACCACATGAGCTCAGTCTATTTTCAACACGCCAGGTCAAAGAATGTGATTTTCAAGTCCTGGCTGCTCATCTCTTTTCCTATCTAGGTTTTGAGTAAATTTCAAAGTGAAGCTGAAACCTGCAAGTCAGGTGCCATGTTGTCTTTCATTAGTTGCACTTGAGCTTTAGACCCAGACTTACTTTCAGCTTCATGAGACCTTTAGAACATTTAGATTACTCTCTGAACCATTTAGCATTTTGTAACTTGGAATTATGTCACATGTCCTTGTGAAACTGTAGCTTTCTAATCAGTCCTTGATTCTCTCCTAAGTACTCACATTTTATGGCTCAGTGGTTTTCTTGCTGTTTTTCAGAACTTAGTTCTAGCTCCTCTATTATCTAGATCAATTTTACTTTTATCTTTACTTATTGGCATTTGAAAGAATACTTTATTTGAAGAAAGTGATCCACAGCTAAAAAGAAAAAGAAAATTAAAAGCAAAACAAAAACACACCACACACACTTGTATAGGTTGAAGCTTGATCTATGAGATGTCTTCCTTGAGTATTCCAACTCTTGATGGTCATTACATCTTTGAAACTTTTCAACATGTGTAATCTGGACAGTTAATAATTGCCGGTTCATATTGTTCCATAGATTTTTAAAAATATATCCTGTGTTTGTAGCCTATCTGGAGCTTTTTTGTGAGTAGGGATTCACTTGTGCATATTCTACACACACCCAGTATCTGGCATAGTGTCTCCTGGAGAAGCTCAGGAATGCTGCTGCTCGATTATGATAGTGATGTTTATAACCCGAACTGATGACTAACTGATGATACAAGAAGCAGAATTGTTGATTGGCAAAATAACAAGTAGAGAAACTACCTAGTTGGTATTTTCTTAAGTGGACAAACATCTCTATTTTAAGAGAAACAAATTTGCTTTTAAAAAGCGCTCTCAAACTGGAAATGATAACTTTACGCATAGCAGTGTCCATCTTCACAAGGAAAAATGAAAACTCAAGAACTTGTTTAGTTAGAAACCAAGCAATCTGTGTATGTGTGCGTGTGTATGTGTGTGTGTATTTTTTTTTTTTTGAGGGGGTTGTATTTGTATAACTGATTCACTTTACTGGTACACCTGAAACTAACACAATACTGTAAATCAACTCTACTCCAATAATTGTATTTTTAAAGGAAAGAAAACCAAGATATATACAGCCCTCTATTTCACCTAAAAACAACAACAGCAAAGTCTTCACTGTTTATCATGGCCCATCGAATGATGATCTCTCAGGGAGGCACTCATTGCTCTTAGACCCCATCCTGACTTTTCCCGACATGCGCTAGTCCCAGCCCACCGCCCCATCTACTGTAATTTCTCAGACACCCGTTTGCTTTGGATTAACCTTCACTTTTAGGTTTATAGCCCCCAAACTCAGTGTAACTCTAATTCTTCTATTAAAACAAAATTACTGACTATGGTAGAGCCTTCTTTGGAAGGGTTTGAGTTATTTAATTGCCAAGGTGATCTCATACATGGCCATTTCAGCAGTAAGCATCCCCAATTTGTGGAAACCTAGACATAATCTTCACATTCAAAGCATGTCTGGAGGATCCAGGCTTTGAGACGCTGGAGACCCTGGCAGAGACCAGTTCCTCTCTCACCCTCTCCTCAGCCCTCAACCTCTTGGAGACAAAACCAGCTGCATCTTTTTGCAAGACACAGGCTGACAACTATCTACCATGCGATTCAACCCGATTTCAGAGAAAAACATGATGGGAGCAGGCCCTGCTTGCTTTGAAGTTTCCCTGGATGAGGAGCTAGACTTTTCCACTTTGATTTTCAGCCCCTGCCATTGCTGCTCCCAGTGTAATCTTTCCAGGCTGGTTCCACAGGGCACCAGACCGCCTGCTTACACTCAGGATGAAAAGCCACATTTGGTAAAATGCTGAAGCAAGACTTGTGTTAGTTTTGGAAAAACAGATCCAGATGAGGCTTGCAGGGGCTCTAAACTCCCAGATCCTAGTTAAAGGTTTGAATTGGCCGCTAAACCTGTCTCAGAGGGAGAGATTTGAGCTTCCCTGATGGACACTTCAGATCCTGTGCGTGCCTTCTGCCCTCTGAGCCCAACTTGGATACTCGGGTGCTAATAAGTTTAACACAAGAGGCTAGACATGATCCATAGCAATGGAATTTTTACTGAGAAGTGAGCAGCAAAAATAATTTTTATCCATTTTATGAGAGTCAATATAGTTAACAGAAATGAAGTCCAGGTGGAAAAGTATATCCTTTGAGTAATTGAGAAAATATTCTCTGTGGAGGAAAACACACACACACACACACACACACACACACACACACAACAAGACTTGAATCTTCCTTTCCAGGTGCAAGATGGTGTTTTTAGAAAGGAAGGAATTTCAGACATTGAGTTATTGGCTGGAAATCTGGTGAAAAAATTTAAGCGCAGCATAATTTAGTGAAAGCGGCTCCCATATTTATTCATACGATTTCTGTTATCAACGTGGAAGGCCTGTTTCTATCAAATCACCTGGTCTCCCTCTGCTTTCCATGACATGCTGCCAGAACACAACTTTCTAATTGAATCCCTCATTTGCATTCAAGTTTGCTCTTCTGCTTTTAAGTGGTAAAAAAGGAGATCCACACGATGTTTCGCTAACCTTATATCTACTTGGCAAATATTTTTATCACTACATCTGTCTACATTCACAGACATGACTTGGAAAGAAACCAGGGCATTCTCCAAAGGCAATGCTAAAGGGCATGCCCTCCGTCAGCTCTAAATGCTGACAGATTTCAGAGGGTGTGACAACCACGGCTGGGCAATTTGGGGCTTGCGGGAAGACTTATCTGATGTAATACATTTGGAAACTAGAGCAAAATTGACAAAAATGTGTGTCCCTCCCTTTCATCCCCCTAACAGCTCCTCTCCTTCCTCTGGCTTTCTTCTTTTCCCTTTGATATTTCCTTCTGCTTTGAAAACTTCCTTTTAGGTGGGCTAGTGGTGACTGTTACTCTCTCTCATAACTTCCCTTCTATGACATCCTGTGTTTTTTGTCCTGGACACATAATTCCCACTCTTGGAAGTGTTACTGTTCTTAATAATCCTTGAGTTAATTGCTGGACCTCAAAGCGAAGTAACATTCGAGTCAGTGTAACTTGCTTCCCTTTGGGAAAATGCAGTGCTGGGGCCGTATTCATCTTAATTCTATCACATTTGAATAATATTTTATGAACTTATCCTTAGGAAGCCCTGGAGGAAGAGTTTAACAGACAACTAAATTATACCTATTAAATTGTTTCTAATCCTCTGAGTGCTTATCATCTGAATAGACAGTTCTAGGAAATTCACTCACACATGTACACATTTATACATTCATCCCACAAAATGTGGTACAAACTCCCCCTTTACTCTCTCAAACTGTGGTCTCTAATAATAAAACAGACATAAACTAAGAAACCAAAGCTTCTACTTTTGCTCTGGAAAATAGTTTCAATCATCCAGCAACAAAATATGCCAGTTCAGTTTATCTAAAAATGACACTGAGGCCCACGGGCAGGACTCCCTCAGGCGATCTACCAAAAGAAATGAAAATCCTGGAAGCCTAGCTTTGTGGTACTGTGGAAACCAGTGTCATTCTCCCTGGTGTTCTGTTCAAATTGAACAGTTTTAGGACTTAATTAAAAGATTAAGTGTTTCAAAAAGTAATAAAAATTACAACTTTATTACTGTTCCTGAGGTCTGACTATCTACCTCCTTGCAACTATGTCAAGGTAACATTTTGTCTCAGGACTAGAAAGCAGAAATAATTTCCAAGCCACCTCATCCTTAGAAGCTGCCATTTATTATTATGTTACATGTTAAAAATGGCTTTTCTTATAGAAGTAATAAAACAGTAAGCCTTTTAAGGAAATAGGGAAACCACTTCAGTAAATTACAAAGTCTATCCATTTAGTAGGAACCTGGGGATACCTTTCAGCCATGTTAAAAATGGGAGCACTAATAAGATGCTCTCCTTCTAGAATTTCCTAAGAATGGGTCACATTTTCCATTTGATCAGTAGAAGAATTTCCGTGTGCTTGCTCATTTTTCTCATCCAGTCTTGAATGACACTCCTTTTTATTTGCTCCTTATACATACTTGTATCTAAAGAGTGACTTTAAATAAACATAGCTCAGCTCTCTTTAGAAAGGAATTCAAAAATAATTCTGACAGCTCTTAGAGAAGTCAAGTATATTTAGCTCTTTAGGACAATGATTTTCATGTCAAATCCTTTTAAGTCAATGATTCTATTTTTAAAAAATCATCCTGAGATGCATCTGAATGAGACCATATTAGTTAGGGTAAAGCTAAGCTTCTGTAACAATGAGAATCCAAAATAGAGTGTCTTAGTATATATAGATGCTAATTTATTTCTTTCTTTTTTTTTAAAATTTATTTCTATGCTAATAGTTCCTAAGAGAGCATTCTGGTTGGGAGGATTTGTTCCATGCTATCATTCAAGGCGCCATTAATCCATTATGATATTAAGTAGTTGTTCTGCCTTTCACTAGGCATTGTTCTTGGGTAGTTATCTTTCTTGGTTCTAGCAAAATAAACAAGTAGGATGGGCATGCACACTATTCTACAGTCCTTGGATTCACAGTAGCAGTTTTCACTTCCATCTTTTGTTCATTGGAGAGAAATTGGTCTCATGACCAACCTAACTGCAAAAGAGACTGGAAATTAGTATAAATTGAATTCCATGTGTCCGACTACAGTTCTTTCATGTAGCAAGAAGCAAGCATTAAATCACCATGGCCTTCTGGATATCATCACTCAAGGGGGAAAGAAGACCAAATTAAATCAGACAGCTCACTCACAGGTAAACTAGTTCTGGAGTGGTTTGATTCTACTCAGAATCAATAAATATTTGAATATTTATAGTCTCTATTTGGTAAGAATAGTTAATGATTTTGATAGTATCTACTTTATTAAGATGCCTTTATAATCCCGAATCCTGAAAAATTTGAAAGTATGGAATTCCTAAGGCATCAGTACAGTGACTTATTATTAGCTGTCAGCCAGTATATTTAGACCTTTAGATCTTACATCAATTGTGTTAACTTTTTTTGTATTGTACTTCTTCCAAAATTTGCAGACATATCAGTAGAAACTAAAATCAATTTATTGAGAATGAATAAATAATTGTATTATCTTTACATTCCTAATTCTTGCCCATTTCCATGGAAACCCTTGGAGGAATCAATTATAGTTTGTTTCTGTAACACCTTAAGCTCCTGAGGCTATATCTGTCTGTAAACATATCAGAGATCCTGAGCAGATATACATCAACACCTTGTGTACCAAAAACCCTAGAGAAATGTGACTTTAGAGAAGAGTCTGATCATAGTAGGGTGAAAATATAACCAACATGCAGATGTTGAGAGGGGAAGAAGGACAGACAGAAAGAAAGAGAGAGAGAATGATAATATGAATATGAATCTAAACCTCCTTAGTGATCAAAGTAAGTTTCCTTAGACTCTTAAGAACTGAAAAAAAAAGAATAGATTTTTTTAAGCCTCATCTCTCTTTTTGGCTATGGTCAATAGGGAGAGTTTCCTGCAAGTGATTGAAAATTAAATTGAAATTAATAAAATCAACAAGAAATTACCTTACATGTTGTCTATTTGTTGCCCAGAATTTATTTCAAAATGTTTTAAATGAATGTAGATTCACCTAAACATTCCCAGATCTCTCTAAGCAACTAAATTGTTGATAAAACTAATTTTCTATTTACTCAAGACTTTTATTCTGTTGAGACTTAGCTTATGCAACTGGGCTCTAAGTTCTGTGCTTCCAGAGCTGGATGTAGAGTGGTTCTTAATAAATATTTGCTTAATTAACAACTACAAAGTAATTAGATCCTCAAAAATATTAGCAAATCAAATCCAAAAAACAAAAGAATTAGATTCCACGATAAGTGGGACTTATCTCAGGTATGCAAGCCTGGTTAAATGAAAATCTATCACATCACCAGACTATGAAAGAAACAGCATGTAATTATCAAAGAATTCAGAAATAGCTTTGACAAGATCCAACACACATTTATGATAAAAACCCTTAGTAAACTACTAGGGCTAGTAGCTAACTTCCACAACTTGACAAGACTATCTACAAAAAACTATAGCTAACGCCATACTTAATGGTGAGAAACTCAAAGCTTTCTCACTAATATTAAGTGCAAGTCAAGGATATTCCCTCTCACCACTTCTTTTCAGCATCATAGTGTATGCCCTTGCTATGAAGAGGAAATAAAAGGCATATAGTTTGGGATGGAAGACATAAAGCTGTCTTTATTTGGAAACAACATGATCATCTTTGTAGAAAATCAAAAAGAACTGACAAAAAAAAAAACCATCCTGGAACTAATAAGCAATTATAGCAAGAATTGTAGGGTAACGGTTGGTATAAAAGCTTCAATTTATACAAATAAATGCATAAAGAAATATCCCACACTCATGGATAGGAAGATTCAATATTCCAAAGACATCAGTTCTTCCCAACTTGATGTATAGGTTCAATGTGATTCCAATTTAAATCCCAGAAAGTTATTTTATAAATATTGGCAAGTGGATTCTAAAGTTTATTTGGAGAGGCAAAAGACCTAGACTAGTCAACACAGTATTGAAGGAAATGAGCAAAGTTGAAGGACTAACAGTACCTAACTTCAAGAATCATTTAAAGCTATAATAATCAAGACAGTGCGAATTGGTGAAAAATTCGATCTATAGAGTAGAGATCCGAGAGACAGACCCATGTAAATGTAGACAACTGATCACTGTTAAAGAGGTAGGAGTAATACAATGACATAAAAATAGTCTCTTCAATAAATGTTGCTTAAACAACTGGATATGCACATGCCAAAAAATAATAATAATAATAATTTAGACACAGATCTTACACCCTTCTCCCAAATTAACCCAAAATAGATCATAGACCCAAATGTAAATTGCAAAACTACAGAAGTCCTAGAAGACAATATAGACAAAAACCTAGATAACTTTGAGTATGGTGATGCCTTTATAGATACTACACCAAAGATATGATCCAGAAGGAAAATTTTCATAATTTGGACTTCATTAAAATTGAAAACATGTGCTCTATGAATGACAAAGTCAAGAGAATTAAAAGACAAGCCACAGACTGGGAGAAAATATTTCTAAAAGATGGACTTTCTAATGGATTGTTATTCAAAATATGCAAAGAGTTTTTAATACTCAACAATAAAAATGAACAACTCAATGAAAAAGTAGGTCAAAAACTTTAATAGATGTTTCATAAAAGAAGATACACAGATGGCAAATAAGCATATGGAAATATATTCTGAATCATATGTCATCAAGGAATTGCAAATTAAAATAACACTGAAATACTACCACACTCCTATTAGAATGGCCCAAATCTGGAACACTGATGACATCAAATGCTGGTGAGGGTGTGGAGCAGTAGAAACTCTCATTACTGATGGGCATGCAAAATGGTACAGCCACTTTGGAAGATAATTCTATAGTTTCTTACAAGGTTTCTTACTATAGTTTCTTTTTTAAATATAGTCTTACCATGTGATCCAGCAGTTGTGCTCCTTGGTATTTACCCAAAGGTGATGAAAATTTCTATCCACATTAAAACATGCACACCTGTTTAGAGCAGCTTTGTTCATAATTGCCAAAATTTAGAAGCAATCAAGATGCCGTTCAGTCAGTGAATAGGTAAATAAACTGTAGCAGATTAAGACAGTGAATTATTATTCACTAAAAAGTGTAATATTATTTGCTAAAAAGAAATGAGCAATCAGACCATGAAAAAACACAGGGAAATTTCAAATTCGTATTACCAAGTGAAGAAGCTGGTCTTCTGGCTTCATATTGAAATCATACTATATGATTCCAACTATATGACTATCTAGAAAAGTAGAAACTACAGATACAATAAAAAAAGATCAATGTTTGCCAGGGTTTGAGTTGCAAGAGAGATAAATATGTCTAGCACAGAGGATTTTTAGAGCAGTGAAAACACTTGTTGATACTACAGTGATTCATGTATGTCATTGCACTCTAGTCCAAACCTGCAGAATGTAAAATGTGAAGAGGGGGCCCTAAGGTAAACCATGGACTTTGAGTAATTATGATATGTCACTGTAAGTTCATCTTTTGTAGCAAATGCTTCACTCTAGTGTCTGATGTTGATGGGGAAGGCCCAGCATGTCTGGGGATAGGTAGAAGTATATGACAAATCTCTGTACTTTCCTCTCAGTTTTGTTGTAAACCTAGTAAGGTGGATGAACCTAGAGCCTATTGTACAGAGTGAAGTAAGTCAGAAAGAGAAAGATAAATATTGTATACTAATGCATATATACGGAATCTAGAAAAATGGTACTGAAGAATTTATTTGCAGGACAGCAATGGAGAAACAGACATAGAGAATAGACTTATGGGCATGGGCAGAGGGGAGGAGAGGGTAAGATGAATGGAGATAATAACATGGAAACTTATATTACCATATGTAAAATAGATAGCCAACGGAAATTTGCTGTGTGGCTCAGGAAACTCACACAGGGGCTCTGTGTCAATCTGGAGGGGCGGGAGCTGGGAGGGAGGTTCAAAAGGGAGGGGATATATGTACACCTATGGCTGATTCATGTTGAGGTTTCACAGAAAAGAACAAAATTCTGTAAAGCAATTATCCTTCAATTTAAAAATAAATAAATTTAAAAAAAAGAATGGCATTATACGTGAATGAATGAATGGTAGGGAAATCCAGTGTTAGGAAACCAGACTCTGGATTCAATAGTCATTGAGATCAATCACACCCTCATTTCTATTTTCTTACTTATTGAAAGGAATGATTTCATTTAGATTTCTGAGAGGCTAACAGCAGAGTCAGTTAATAATAACAGAGCCCAATCTTTTGTTTGTAGTTCATTTTAAGCATTTCTATTAAAATATAGTTTACATGATAGAAGATCCTTCCTTTCAAGATGATTTTAGTAGATTCACAAAGCTTTGTAACTATCATCATCTGATTTTAATAAATGTTCACCATCCCCTGAAGAGACTCCAAATAAGATATTACTCCATAATCCCTCTTACCCAACTTTAGGCAAATAATAATCTACTCTTGGTATATATAGATTTGCCTGTTCTGGAAATATTTCATATAAATGGAATCATGAAATATGTGATCTTTTGTGACTACCTTTAACACAATACTTTCAAACTCCATCCATGTTGTAGCATGCATCAGTAATTTATTCCTCTTTATTAATATTCTGTTATATGAATGTACCCCATTTTTTTATCCACTTGTCAGTTCATGGATATATGTATTTGGTATTACTTTTTGATTATTATGAGTAATGCTTATAGGCAATTAATTTAGCATAATTATATATCTAAATGTATAAATTATAACTTATCCAGTGGTGTTATCTAGTTTTTTTTTTAATTTCTAATTGAATAAGAGATTCTTTAAATTCTATAGTGCTTTACAATTTTCAAGGTTTCACACACATGGTATCATATCCTAATAACCCCTTCCCCACCCCCTTTCCTCTGCCCACTGGTAACCACTAGTTTTCTCTAAATACGTGAGGCTGCTTCTTTCCTGTCCTGTTCACTATTTTTTATTTATCTAGATTCCATACATAAGTGATATCACACAGTATCTGCCTTTCTCTGCCGGACTTATTTCGCTTAGCAAATGCCCTCCAGGTCAATTTAGGTTGCTGCAAATGCCAACATGTCCATTGTGTGTGTGTGTGTGTGTGTGTATCACATGTTCTTTATCTATTTATCTGTGATGGAGACTTAGATTGCTTCCATATATTGCAATCGTAAATAATGCTATGGGCACTGAGGTGCCTGTATCTTTTCAAATTAATGCTTTTAGTTTTTTTCAGATACATACCCAGGAGTAGAATTGCTACGTCACATGGTAGTTCTGCTTTTAGTGTTTGATAGCCATTCTGACAGGTGTGAAGTGTTATATTACTGTGGTTTTGGTTTACATTTCTCTGATCACTACTTGTGTTGTGCATCTTTTCATGTGCCTCTTGGCTATCTGCATTTCCTCTTTGGGAAAATGGCTGTTTATTTATTTTTTTTTTTTTTTTTTTTTTCTTTTATTTATTTTTTTTTTATTTTTTTTTTTTAATTTTTATTAGTTGGAGGCTAATTACTTTACATCATTACAGTAGTTTTTGTTATACATTGATATGAATTAGCCATGGATTTACATGTACTCCCCATCCCAGTCCCCCCTCCCACCTCCCTCTCCACCCGATCCCTCTGGGTCTTCCCAGTGCACCAGGCCCGAGCACTTGTCTCATGCACCCAACCAAGGCTGGTGATCTGTTTCACCCTAGATAATATACATGTTTCAATGCTGTTCTCCTGAAACATCCCACCCTCGCCTTCTCCCAGAGTCCACAAGTCTGTTCCATACATCTGAGTCTCTTTTTCTGTTTTGCATATAGGGTTATCGTTACCATCTTTCTAAAGTCCATATATATGTGTTAGTATACTGTAATGGTCTTTATCTTTCTGGCTTACTTCGCTCTGTATAATGGGCTCCAGTTTCATCCATCTCATTAGAACTGATTCAAATGAATTCTTTTTAATGGCTGAGTAATATTCCATGGTGTATATGTACCACAGCTTCCTCATCCATTCGTCTGCTGATGGGCATCTGGGTTGCTTCCATGTCCTGGCTATTATAAACAGTGCTGCGATGAACATTGGGGTGCACGTGTCTCTTTCAGATCTGGTTTCCTTGGTGTGTATGCCCAGAAGTGGGATTGCTGGGTCATACGGCAGTTCTATTTCCAGCTTTTTAAGAAATCTCCACACTGTTTTCCATAGTGGCTGTACTAATTTGCATTCCCACCAGCAGTGTAAGAGGGTTCCCTTTTCTCCACACCCTCTCCAGCATTTGTTGCTTGTAGACTTTTGGATAGCAGCCATCCTGACTGGCGTATAATGGTACCTCATTGTGGTTTTGATTTGCATTTCTCTGATAATGAGTGATGTTGAGCATCTTTTCATGTGTTTGTTAGCCATCTGTATGTCTTCCTTGGAGAAATGTCTGTTGAGTTCTTTGGCCCATTTTTTGATTGGGTCATTTATTTTTCTGGAGTTGAGCTGGAGGAGTTGCTTGTATATTTTTGAGATTAATCCTTTGTCTGTTCTCTTGCATTCCTATACACTAACAATGAGAAAACAGAAAGAGAAATTAAGGAAACAATTCCATTCACCATTGCAACAAAAAGAATAAAATACTTAGGAGTATATCTACCTAAAGAAACAAAAGACCTATACATAGAAAACTATAAAACACTGATGAAAGAAATCAAAGAGGACACAAGCAGATGGAGAAATATACCGTGTTCATGGATTGGAAGAATCAATATTGTCAAAATGGCTATACTACCCAAAGTAATCTATAGATTCAATGCAATCCCTATCAAACTACCAACAGTATTTTTCACAGAACTAGAACAAATAATTTCACAATTTGTATGGAAATACAAAAAACCTCGAATAGCCAAAGTAATCCTGAGAAAGAAGAATGGAACTGGAGGAATCAATCTGCCTGACTTCAGACTCTACTACAAAGCCACAGTCATCAAGACAGTATGGTACTGGCACAAAGACAGAAATATAGATCAATGGAACAGAATAGAAAGCCCAGAGATAAATCCACGAACCTATGGTCACCTTATCTTCGACAAAGGAGGCAAGGATATACAATGGAAAAAAGATAACCTCTTTAACAAGTGGTGCTGGGAAAACTGGTCAACCACCTGTAAAAGAATGAAACTAGAACACTTTCTAACACCATACACAAAAATAAACTCAAAATGGATTAAAGATCTAAATGTAAGACCAGAAACTATCAAACTCCTAGAGGAGAACATAGGCAAAACACTCTCCGACATAAATCACAGCAGGATCCTCTATGACCCACATCCCAGAATTTCAGAAATAAAAGCAAAAATAAACAAATGGGACCTAATGAAACTTAAAAGCTTTTGCACAACAAAGGAAACTATAAGCAAGGTGAAAAGACAGCCCTCAGATTGGGCTGTTTATATACATTGGATATTCACTCCATATCAGGAATGTCATTTGCAAAGATTTTCTTCAATTCAGTAGGTTGTCTTTTTGTTTTGTCAATGATTTCCTTTTCTGTGCAGAGGTTTTTTATATTTATTTAAGTCACATTTGTTTATTTTTGCTTGTTTCCTTTGCTTTAGGGGACAGATCCAAAATAATATTTCTATTATTTACATCAAAGGGTATTCTGCTTATGTTTTCCTCTAGTTTTATAATATTTGATATTATACATTTAGGTCTTTTATGTATCGTGAGTTTATTTTTAATCATCTAGATGATTTTTAATCATCCTGAAACATTTTCATTCTTTGCCTGCCCACTTTTTCTCAAGTCCCTTCAGTGGCTACCTTTTTTCATGACTATGGTGTCCTGCTGCCTGGAGGATGATCAGCATTTCTTGTAGCATGGTCTGCATCACTGTGTGTGATCATTCTTTGATGATCGCTGCCTCAGCGCTCCCTTAGAGTACCAATGGATCTGGAGTAGGATGGCATATATCAAAGTGGCTGTGGATCCGGGTTTCAGGATCACATAGGCCTAGGTTAAAATTCTGAATCTGTCATAACCATGTGTCCAGGCAAATTACTCTCTCTGGGTCTCAGGAACTTCAGCTGTCAAATGGGAATAACAATGCCAGTAACATGGGGTTGTTCTAAGATTAAATTGTTGTTGTGCTCAGTTGCTCAGTCATGCCCTGCTTTTTGCAACCCCATGGACTGTAGCCTGCCAGCTCCTCTGTCCATGGAATTCTTCAGGCAAGAATACTGGAGCAGGTTGCCATTTCCTACTCCAGAGGATCCTCTCAACCCAGGGATTGACCCCATGTCTCCTGCACTGGCAGGTGGATTCTTCACCACTGTGGCTCCTGGGAAGCATTAAATTAGATGTATGGATGTGAGAGTTTGACCATAAAAAAGCAGAGTACCGAAGAATTGATGCTTTTAAACTGTGGTGTTGGAGAAGACTCTGAGAGTCCCTTGAACTGCAAGGAGATCAAACCAGTCCATAAAGGAAATCAGTCCTGAAGATTCATTGAAAGGACTGATGCTGAAGCTGAAACTCCAGTACTTTGGCCACCTGATACGAAGAACTGACTCATTGGAAAAGACCCTGATGCTGGGAAAGATTGAAGGCAGGAGGAGAAGGGGAGGACAGAGGATAAGATGGTTCAATGGCATCATCAACTCGATGGACATGAGTTTGAGCAAGCTCCAGGAGTTGGTGATGAACAGGGAAGCAGCCTGGTGTGCTGCAGGCCATGGGGTCGTAAAGAGTTGGACACAACTGAGCAACTGAACTGACTGAGATAACACATTAAAATGGTACCAGATACATAAAGATAATGGGTTTCCCAGATGGCTCATTGGTAAAGAATCCACCTGTCAGTGCCAAGAGATACAGGAGACCTGAGCTCAACTCATGGATCAGGAAGATCCCCTGGAGGAGGTAATGGCAGTCCACTCCAGTATTCTTCCTGCCATAATTCCATGGACAGAGGAGTCTGGCAGGCCACAGTCCATGGGGTCCACAAAGATTGAATTGACTGAGCATGCACATAAAGATAAACATTTTTTCGATTAGTATTATTTTTATTGTTTAATAGTAATTTTATTGTTGTTATAAGTATTATTCTCCCACTAGAGGCTGAGTCCCTCAAGGATAGGAGCTTTGAGTGTTATTCACTTCTACCACCTAGACTCTAGAAGAGTATCTATACTATTGAGCAAGTAATTTACTTTTTTTACTAATGAAATTTTAAGTAATTCATTGTATTAAGGCTTTGCTTAGACTGAATGATACCAGGAAGCACCACCTCACTGCCTATTGAATTCTTTTTTTTTTTTTTTTTTTTTATTGAGTTCTTTATGCTGCTTTTCTGAAAACCAGTTGTCTCTGCCCACTCTGAGGTAGTCCTATGGTTAAGCCTTGTGAGTTCAGCCACATGGAAATTAAACTTGCTGGTAATGTCATAGCAGACTTTCTATATCACACCTACCCATAACCACTGTAGCCTAATGATTAAAAAATAAGTCAACTTGCTTCATCACTTTCAAGTTCACAACAGTTTATCTAAACCCTAAGGATAACAACATTTTGTTTTTTCTGTATGTATATAAAAATTTTATATACAGGCAAATAAGAGAGGCAAAATAATGACAGTTATTTGTGGCCTCAAAAGTGAAATTTTACATTGTAAGACAGCATATTCTGATGGTCAAAACCAAATCAAGTTCTGTAAAGCAACATTCAAATGCTTTCCCCCTGGGTAGCCCTGGGGAGTAGACACCCATTACCCTGCCAGTTGGCTTAAAGAGTGAAAAGGCCCAATTGATGCTTGCTTTGTCTTGCCAGAAGTACCTAAAAATTTTGCACATTAAAAAAAAAAAATTTCTAAGACCATAGGCTCTTGAAGTTAAAAGTCATTTTGCATATCAAACTTGTCTAGCTCCTTATTTTTCTGAGTGGGAAAAATGAGACCCAGGGTTATTAAGTGATTTGCCTTGCCATATGGAAATAGTCCATATGAGACTAAGATCAGATTTCCATCCCACTAACAAGGCAGAGAAGCTAAGGTAGGGTTGAGGAATCAGGAGGATATGAGATTACAATCCAGGATGATTCATTTAGTTAATCTCTTCTTTGATGTTCAGTAAAAAAGAAAAGTTTTCTTTCACTTTCACTTTTCTTTCAAATCTTCCTCATATATTGTTATTGTTGTTGAGTCACAAAATCATGTCAGACTCTTTGCAACCCCAAGGACTGCAGAATACTAGGCTCCCCTGTCCTTCACTATCTCCCAGAGTTGGCTCAGATTAATGTCCATTGAGTTGGTGATGCTCTCTAACCATCTCATCTTCTGCCACCCCCTTCTCCTTTGGCCTTCAATCTTTCCCAGCATCAGGATCTTTTCCAATGAGCTGGCTCTTCACATCAGGTGGCCAAAGGATTGGAGCTTCAGCTTCAGCATCAGTCCTTCCAAAAAAAAGTGTGAAAGTCGCTCAGTCGTGTCTGACTCTGCGACACCATGGACTGGAACTTTCCAGGCTCCTCTATCTGTGGAATTTTCCAGACAAAAATACTGGAGTGTGTAGCCATTCCCTTCTCCAGGGGATCTTCCAAACCTAGGGAACTAACCTGGGTCTCCCATATTACAGGCAGATTCTTTACCATCTGACCCACCAAGATTAATATTCAGGGTTAATTTCCTTTAGGACTGACTGGTTTGATCGCCTTTCTGTCCAAGGGACTCTTCATAGTCTTCTCCAGCACCACTCTTTGAAAGCATCAATTCTTTGGTGCTCAGCCTTCTTTATAGTCCAGCTCTCACATCCACACATGACCACTGGAAAAACCATAGTTTTGCCTATACAGACACTTGTCAGCAAAGTGATGTTTCTGCTTTTTAATAAAAACTCTATCTAGGTTCGTCATTGCTTTCCTTCCAAGGAGTGAGTGTCTTCTAATTTCATGGCTGTAGTCACCATATGCAGTGATTTTGGAACCCAAGAAAATAAAATGTGTCACTGCTTCCATTTTTCCCCTTCTATTTGCCTTGAAGTATTGGGACCAGATGCCATAATCTTAGTTTTCTTGAATGTTGAGTTTTAAGCCAGGTTTTTCACTCTCCTCTTTAACCCTCATCAAGAGGCTCTTTAGTTCCACTTCACTTTTTGGCATTAGAGTGGTATCATTTGCATGTCTGAGGTTGTTGACGTTTATCCTGGCAGTCTTGATTTTAGCTTGTGATTCATCCAGCCCTGCATTTTGCATGATGCACTCTGCATAGAAGTTAAATAAATAGGGTGACAATATACAGCCTTGTTGTACTTTTTTTCCAATTTTGAACTAGTCCATTGTTCCATATAAAGTTCTGTTTATTTTTGACCCACATACAGGTTTCTCAAAAGATAGGTAAGGTGGTCTGGTATTCCCATCTCTTTAAGAAATTCCCACAGTTTGTTGTGATCCACATAGTCAAAGGCTTTAGCAAAATCAATGAAACAGAAGTAGGTGTTTTTCTGGACTTCCTTTGCTTTCTCTATGATCCAGTGGATGTTGGCAATTTGATCTCTGGTTCCTCTGCATTTTCTAAACCCAGCTGGAAGTTCTAGGTTCATGTACAGCTAGAGCCTAGCTGGAAGGATGTTGGGCATAACCTTGCTAGCATGTGAAATAGGCACAATTGTACAATAGTTTGAACATTCTTTGGCATTGCCCTTCTTTGGGATTGGAATGAAAACTGACCTTTTCCAATCCTGTGTCCACTGCTGAGTTTTTCAAATTTGTTGATATACTGAGTGCAGCATTTTAACAGCAGCATATTTTAGAATGTTAAATCTCTCCACTGGAATTCTATCACCTCTACTAGCTTTGTTCACAGCCTCATTATTAGGTGGGAATTAAATAGTTGCATACCTTCTGCTATTAGAAGAAAAGGAGAATGTTGAATCGTGACTCTTTTAGAACTAATTCCCAAGGACACCCCAGTAAGGGTCATGACTCCTATACTTCCTCTATGACCCTGTTCCAACCCCTTCCTTTTCTTCTATCTAAGCTTTTTCCCAGTCAAATCCTTTTAATAAGAGTCACGCTACCCCAGGCCATTGGATTCACTATCAGTAACTTGTAAAGACTGAGATAATATAGAAAGTAACTGCACATTCAACTCTCTTTGTATCATATCAGTTCTTCTTCCATTATATTATCAAAGCCCCTTTAAAGATAAAGTTTGATGCATCTGTATCCTTGAGGTCCCAGGGCTTCGCCTATGCAAGTGAGGATTTTTCTTTTTTTAGCTGAAATCTCACATTGTACTCTAAAGCATAAATATAATCTATTTCCATAAATAAAAACTCTAAATTAGTTACCTGTTAAGTAATTGTATAAACCTCTTCCAATAAATCTTCGTGTAAAATTAACCCTCAGGAAGGTGCCCATTCTGTGGTTTATTGTTCCTATGGCATACCACCAATGCTCCAGTTTAAAAGCCAGGCATTCAACCAAACTTACAAATGCCAGCTCTTGCATATAATTACAGGAACCTATGAACGTGATCACCAGCAGCTCATGAGTTTCCACAAATTTTGAATCCTGTAGCAAGCTGAAAACATCTGCTGGCACTGCCATGGGGAATGGTTACCATTCTAAATTATTGCCTCTCAATATTTTTTTTCAGTTTTGCAAATGTTTTAATCCATTCATCTATAGATCCATAGTGAAAAAGAAAGACAAGTGCACAGAGTATTGTTTTCTCATGTTGTATATAGAAGGAATTGAGGACTCATCAGCTTTTTTTCATCCTTCATAAAACAATGAAAATAGACCTCATTGTTAGGATAAAATAAGTGTATGCATCATGGATCTGAGAAATGTAAAAATACTTGACTTCAAATGCTTTTTTAAGGTATCTGCACATGTTAAAGGCATATTGTCACCTAAGAGTAGTGTGTTGTGTGTATGACTGTGTGTGTGTATGCATGAAGACATATGGGTATTTAAGAGGTATCCTAGTCTAGCCTTTCTCCTAAGAGATCTCACTCCACACTACCTGTCCAGCTGTGGGATAAGGTAAGAAGTAGAAAATACGGTGAACATGAGGAGTTGGTGAAGGAGAGGAGTAACAAGATGGTGTAGAAATGCCAAGAAGCTAGAGCGAGTGGATTGATAATTTCATGGCAGGACAGCTGTTGTCAGGTGGAAGAAGGATGGCTACAGGATTGGCTAGCATGTGCAGCCCAATTTGTGTTCAAGAACATCCTTTGCTTTCCTGTTCTTTACAGCCAGTGTTTGTTCCCATCCCTTTCACTACCAGCTACTTCTGCTTCTTACTTGAGACAATGCATTGCTTATCTTAAATGGGGAAATAGTCTCAGAATTATTTCTAGTGGGAAGTAAAGTGGAAATATGGGGATTTTCCTAATAATTTTCCTACCAAGCTCCCTCCAACCTCCTGTCAGACCAAGGGCAACCTTGATTACTTTCCCAGCCTCCATAGCATTTCCTACCATCAAAATCTTTATGCAGCTTCCCTTCCAAGGCAGAAGTGCAGTGCCCAGTGAAACTTCCGTGTGGAAAAACTGATCTTGATCTTTTATATCTCAGTGTATTTTCTTGTCTGCAAATGGCACTGATTCTCAGGAAACCCAGAAAACTGTGTGCTTACCTCAAGCATTAGAACAAAAAGGATAAGACAATTGAAACTGTTGTGCATTCTACAGTGGAGTGAGGTAGGAATGAGACTACTGGGGAAATGATTTGTGATAAGAGATGATGGCTCTGTCCTTCATGACCTTTAAAGAAAATAAAGTAGTTGAGTGGAGGTTGGCCTAGGACCATGTGAAACCCCAGGATATTTTCAGGTCACTATAGACCAAAGGGACCTAAAAGACACATAGAGAACTTTCCATCCAACAGCAACATAACACACATTCATGTCAAATGCACAGAGAACACATTCTAGAATAGGACATATGTAACTCCAGTACTCTTGCCTGGAAAATCCCAGGACGTCCTCCCGGACGGAGGAGCCTGGTAGGCTGCAGTCCATGGGGTCGCTCAGAGTCAGACACGACTGAGCGACTTCACTTTCACTTTTCACTTTCATGCATTGCAAACTGATAACAGGAGGAAACTAGAAATTGATATAATGTAATGAATATAATGAAACTAGAAATTGATAACAGGAGGAAAGCTGGATATTTTACAAATACATGAAAATTAAACTACACTTTTGTGAACAACAAAGAAGAAATCCAAAGGGAAAAAAAATCTGGATACAAATGAAAATGGAAAGACATATCAAAGCTTGAAGGATGCAGCAAAAGCACATTGAAGTGGGAAGTTTTTTTTAAGCAATAACTGCAGCATAAAGGATAAAGAAACACCTTAGATAAACAGCCTAACTGTACATCTTGTGTGTGCGTGTGTGCATGCACTCTCAACAGTGTCTGACTCTTTGCAATGCCGCGGACTGTAGCCTGCCAGACTCCTCTGTCCATGAGATTTTCCAGGCAAGAATACTGGGGTGGATTACCATTTCCTTCTCCAGGGGATATCCCCAACCCAAGGATCAAATCAGCGCCCAGGTGAAACAGTGGTAAAGAATCTACTTGCCAATGCAGGAGATGCAGTTTCTATCCTTGGGTTGGGAAAATCCTCTGGAGAAGGAAATGGCAACACACTCCAGTATTTTTGCCTGGGAAATCCCATGGACCAAGGAGCCTGGTGGGCTATAGTCCATAGGGTCGCAAAAGAGTTGGACACAACTTAGTGACTAAACAACAATAACAATGAAAGTAGATCACTTAGCAATGTCTCTGACAAAAAGTAACTGTGAAAATTACTCTGTATATGTATCACACACATCATCCACTTAGAAACTTTACACTTCAAGGACCTAAAAAGAAAAAGAAAAAAAAAAAAAACCAGCACAAAGTTAGTAGAAGAATGGAAATAATAAAGATTAGACCAACAGCAGAGAAAATTAGCAAAACCAAGAGTCAGTTCTTTGAAGAGGTAAAACAAGATTGGCAATCTTTGAGCAGGACTAACCAGGAAGAAAAAAAGGACCCCAAATAAATAAAATTACAAACAAAAGAGGAGACATTATAACTGATACCTCAGAAATACAAAAGATCATGAGACTAGTATGAAAAACTGTACATCAACAATTGCAAACAGAATAAATGGATAAACTCTCAGAAACATACATTCTACCAAAATTATATTATGAAGAAATTTTTTTAAAAAACCTGTGGAGTGTGAATCAGCAATCAGAACCTCTCAACAAAGAAACACTCTCAGACAGATGGTTTCACTAGTGAATTCTGCCAAATATTTAAAGAATGAACTCCAATATTTCTCAAACTCTTCCAGAAAATTGAAAAGGAGAAACACTCCTAAACTCATTTTACAAGACCTGCATTACCCTGGTACCAAAGTCAGCTAAGGATGCTATACGAAAAGAAAAATACAGGCCAATTTCCCTGACAAATATAAGTGTAAAAATTCTCAACAGAATGCTAGCAGACTAAATTAAAATCTCATTAAAAAGAGCATGTAACATAATCAAGTGAGATTCATCCTTGGGATGCAGGGGTAGTTCAACATTTGCAAATCAGTAAATGTGATACATCACATTAATAGAAGGAAAGATAAAATATCACATAGTCATGTCAACTGGTGCAGAAAAAGCATTTGACAAAATTCAGCATTCATTCATTATAAGAACTCAACAGAGTACAGAAGGAACATGCTTCAACATAATAAAATCTGTATGTGAAAAGCCCTACATATGTGAAAGCCTATGCTATATGCTATACATGAACATATGCTATATGTGGAAGCCTACCATCATACTCAGCTGTGAAAGTTTGAAAGATTTTCCTCTGAGATCAGAAACAAAACAAGGTGTCCATTCTCACTACTCATATACAGCATCATACCGGAAGTCCTAGCCAGAACAATCAGACAAGAAAAAGGACTAACAGATATCCAAATTGAAAAGAGAGGAGTAAAATAGTCCATTCATAGATGACATAGAAAATCCTAAACACTACACCAAACAAACAAACAAAAACAAACAAAAACCCAAAACAAAATTGTTATCGCTAGTAGATGAATCTAGTAAAGTTGCAGGATACCACACAATTTCACTATAGCTCAGTTTGGTTCAGTCATTCAGTCGTGTCTGACTCTTTGTGACCCCATGGACTGCAGCACACCCTATCCATCACCAACTCCCAGAGTTTACTCATGCTCATGTCCATCCAGTGGATGATACAATCCAACCATGTCATCCTCTGTCGTCCCCTTCTCCTCCTGCCTTCTTCAATCTTTCCCAGCATCACGGTCTTTTTCCAAGGAGTCAGTTCTTTGCATCAGGTGTCCAAAGTATTGGAGTTTCAGCTTCTGCATCAGTCTTCCCACTGAATATTCAGGACTGATTTCCTTTAGGATGGACTGGTTGGATCTCCTTGCAGTCCAAGGGACTCTCAAGAGTCTTCTCCAACACCACAGTTCAAAAGCATCAATTCTTTGGCACTCAGCTTTGTTTATAGTTCAACTCTCACATCCATACATGACTACTGGAAAAACCATAGCTTTGACTAGACAGACTTTTGTTGGCAAAGTGATGTCTCTGCTCTTTATTATGCTGTCCAAGTTGGTCATAACTTTTCTTCCAAGGAACGAGTGTCTTTTAATTTCATGGCTGCAGTCACCATCTGCAGTGATTTTGGAGCCCAAAAAAATAAAGTCAGCCACTTTTTCCATTGTTTCCCCATCTATTTGCCATGACATGATGGGACTGGATGCTATGATCTTAGTTTTCTGAATGTGGAGTTTTAAGCCAACTTTTTCACTCTCCTCTTTCACCTCATTAAGAGGATCTTTAGTGCTTCTTCATTTTCTGCCATAAGGAACATGTCATCTGCATATCTGAGTTTATTGATATTTCTCCTGGCAATCTTGATACCAGTGTGTGCTTCATCCAGTCCAGCATTTCTCACGATGTGCTCTGCATATAAGTTAAATAAGCAGGGTGCCAATTTACAGCCATAACAAACTCCTTTCCTGATTTGGAACCAGTCTGTTTTTCCATGTCCAGTTCTAACTCTTGCTTCTTGACCTGCATACAAATTTCTCAGGAGGCAGGTAAGGTTGTGTAGTATTCCCATGTCTTTAAGAATTTTCCACAGTTTGTTATGATCCACACAGTCAAAGGCTTTCGTGTAGTCAATAAAGCATAAATAGATGTTTTCCTGGAACTCTGTTGCTTTTTCAATGATTCAGTGGATGTTGGTTTGGAATGGGTGAATTTAACTCAGATGACCATTTTATCTACGACTATGGACAAGAATCCCTTAGAAGAAATGGGGTAGTCAACATCATAGTCAACAAAAGAGCCTGAAATGCAATATTTGGATGCAATCTCCAAAACAGCAGAATGATCTCAGCAAACCATTCAATATCACAGTAATCCAAGTCTATGCCCCAACCAGTAATGCTGAAGAAGGTGAAGTTGAATGGTTCTATGAAGACCTACAAGACCTTCTAGAAATAACACCCCAAAAAGATGTCCTTTTCATTATAGGGGACTGGAATGCAAAAGTAGGAAGTCTAGAGACACCTAGAGTAACAGGGAAATTTGGCCTTGGAGTTAAAACAAAGCAGATCAAAGGCTAACATAGTTTTGCCAAGAGAATGCACTGGTCATAGCAAACACCCTCTTCCAACAACACAAGAGAAGACTCTACACATGGACATCACCAGATGGTCAATATCGAAATCAGACTGATCATATTCTTTGTAGCCAAAGATGGAGAAGCTCAATACAGTCAGGAAAAACAAGATTGGGAGCTGACTGTGGCTCAGTCACAAATTCACTACACCTAGTTAATGGATTTAGTAAAGTTGCAGGATGCAGTATCACTACACAAAAATATGTTGTGTTTCTATATACTAACAGCAAATTATCTGAAAAAGAAATAAATAAAACAATCCCACTTACAGAAACATCACAATGATAAACTTTATACTTATTTAATAGGAATAAATTAGGTGAAATGACTGAACACTGAATACTATAAGATTCTTCAAAGAATTGAAGAAGACACAAATAAACTGAAAGGCATCTCATGTTCACTGATTGGAAAAATTAATATTACTAAAATGTTCATACTGCCCCAAATAATCTGTAAGTTCAGTGTAATCCCTATTCAGGATGCCAAAAGCATTTTACAGAAATATAAAAAATAATAAAATTTGTGTGGAACCACAAAAAATTCTGAATAGCTGAAGAAATCTTGAAAAAGAAAGACTCACATTTCCTGATTTCAGACTATATTGCAAAGCTATAATAATCAAAACAGTATGGCACTGGCATAAAAATACATACATAGAAATGGCCAACAGTTATATTAAGAGGTGCTCAATATCATTAATCATCAGCGAAACACAAATCAAAGCCACAGTGAAGTTAACCTCACAGTTGTTATAATGGCTATTATCAAAAAGACAAAAGATAACAGGTGTTGTTAAGAAAGCAAAGAGAGCAATTATGCATTGTTGCTGGGAATTTAAATTGGTGCACCCACTAAGGAAAACAGTATGGAGACTCCTCAAAACATTAAGAACTACAATATGATCCAGTAATTCCACTTCTGGGTATATACTTGAAGGAAATAAAATTACTATTTCGAAGAAATATAAGCACCTCTGTGTTCATTAATGCATTATTTACAATAGCCAAACATGGAAATAATATGTGTCCATAAATGCATGATCAGATAAATAAAGTTTAAATTTTTTTTCATTTATTTTTATTAAGAAAGTTTACATTTATAATGGTATGTTATTCAGTCATAAAAAGAAGAAAATACTGTCATTTCTTTCAGCATGAGTAGACCTTGAGACTACTATGCTAAGTAAAATAAGTCAGACAGAGGAAGACTATCTGATCTCACTTATTGGTGGAATCTAATAAAACAAACTAAATGAAATCTAACAGATTATTTTTTTGCCAGGGGAAGAGGTTGGTGGGTTAGGGAAATGAGTTTAAGTGGTCAAAGAGTACAACCTTCCAGTTATAAAGTGAATAAATTCTGGGGCTATGTTAACAATAACAGTCTTGCAATTATGTTAACAGCACCTTACCTTATTGGATATTTAAAAGTCCTCACCACACACATGCACAGTCCTAACTCTGTGAGGTGATGGGTATGTTAATTAGTCTGAATGTGGTAATCATTTTGCAATAAATACATATATAAAGTCACTTGATTTTATACCTTAAACTTAGAAAATGTTACATGCCAGTTATATATCGTTAAAGCTGAAAGTGAAAAAACAGCCCAAGCATTTTCCTTAATAAGAAGCCATGACCTCATCCATCCTCCAGTTCCCATCCCTAGAACCCTTAGGTTTCTATTCTGCCACCTCCAACTCCGTTTCCTTGGATACCCTGCTATAGGATTGTAACTCACTACTAATAACGGAGAGGTACAGAATTACCATACTGACTGCTTGGGAGGTGGAAGACAGGAGAGATCCCTGTAGTAGAGAAGTATTTCTGGGAACCCAGTTCAGAAGTCTAAGCAAATTCTCTTGGGATGAAGATGAAAATATCAACGTGGTCTTGGATTCTTCTCCTGGCCTCATCTGGTGCCTGGCTTTGCCTGGATCTCTGCTCCCACGCCAGTGGCCACCTTTCAGTCCATTCCCCCAGGCCTCTGCTCTGCTGTTTGTGCCCAGGGTCTGGAGAACCCCTACCTCTCTGCCTTCAGCTGGCTAACCAGCTCCAGCAGGCATGCTTTCCCTGACCTCCTTGATCAGACCAGACCTTCCTGTCACCCGCACTCATGGCACTCTGTGAGTCTCTTTCCCAGTCCTCGTTACAGCTGCAGCGTGTTTATTGGGCTTTTATTTTATCAGTGTTAGCATCTGGTTTTGCTCATCCCTAAGTCCCTAGCTCCCAGCACAGTGCCTGACAAATGTTTGAGAGTAAATTCTTGTTAAATGAATGCATGCATTTTCCTGTTTAAAAAAAAAAAAAGAAGCTCTATGCCCTACATTTGTTATAAATCAAATCTCCTTGAGGTTTCTCCACACAACAGAATTAAAATGTATAATATTTTCTCATTGAGAATATGAATTATAAGTACCCAAAAAATCAAACAGGAAATAACAGATCTTGAACATGGACAGCATAATAAGTTAGAGTCCGTATGTCTCATTCTAAGGTTTTTTTTTCTTTTCTTATAGTACACGTAACCGACTAAGTGTTTTTCTATTAATATTTTTATAAAGAGCCAGGGTTTGTTGTTTGTGTAGATCCTTCTTGTGGTTATCCTAGGGTAACATTTATGCAAATGGTCACCTTTCCTCTTAGAGGATCATCCCTAAGATTGTGGGATTACTCAGAGCAGATAAGTCAACTGTTTAATGACAGGTTGTGGACCCTCAGAATTTGTCTAAAAGGTCAGTCATTAGATGCACTAATTCATATTTTCATCCCTACTTCCAAACATAGCAATTCACTAGTGTCTAAATTCTCAGTTACCAGTGAGCATACAATGTCTGCTATCAGTTCAGTTCAGTCGCTCAGTCGTGTCCGATTTTGCAACCCCATGGACTGCAGCACGCCAGGCCTCCCTGTCCATCGCCAACTCCCAGAGTTTACTCAAACACATGTCCATTGAGTCAGTGATGCCATCCAACCATCTCATCCTCTGTCAGCCCCTTCTCCTCCCACCTTCCATCTTTCCCAGCATCAAGGTCTTTTCCTGTGAGTCAGTTCTTCACATCAGGTAGCCAAAGTATTGGAGTTTTGGTTTCAGCATCAGCCCTTCTGATGAATATTCAGGACTGATATTTCTTTTAGGATGGACTGGTTGGATCTCCTTGCAGTCCAAGGGACTCTCAAGAGTCTTCTCCAACACCACAGTTCAAAAGCATCAATTATTTGGCGCTCAGCTTTCTTTATAGTTCAACTCTCACATCCATACTTGACTACTGGAAAAACCATAGCCTTGACTAGATGGACCTTTGTTGGCAAAGTAATGTCTCTGCTTTTTAATATGCTGTCTAGGTTGGTCATAACTTTTCTTCTGAGGAGCAAGCACCTTTTAATTTCATGGCTGCAATCACCATCTGCAGTGATTTTGAAGCCCCCCAAAATAAAGTCTATCACTGTTTCCACTGTTTACCCATCTATTTTCCATGAAGTGATGGGACTGGATGCCATGATCTTAGTTTTCTGAGTGTTTTAAGCCCTTTTTCACAGTCCTCTTTCACCCTCATCAAGAGGCTCTTAAGTTCTTCTTTACTTTCTGCCATAAGGGTGGTATCATCTGCATATCTGAGGTAATTGATATTTCTCCTGGCACTCTTAATTCCAGCTCGTGCTTCATCCAGCCCAGCGTTTCTCATGATGTACTCTTCATATAAGTTAAATAAGCAAGGTGCCAATATACAACCTAGATGTATTCCTTTCCCTATTTGGAACCAGTCTGTTGTTCCATGTCCAGTTCTAATTGTTGCTTCCTGATCTGCATATAGATTTCTCAAGAGGCAGGTCAGGTGGTCTGGTATTCCCATTGCTTTAAGAATTTTCCAGAGTTTGTTGTGATCCACACAGTCAAACGCTTTGGCATAGTCAGTAAAACATAAGTAAATTTTTTCTGGAGCTCTCTTGCTTTTTCAGTGATCTGACAGATGTTGGCAATTTGATCTCTGGTTCCTCTGCCTTTTCTAAATCCAGCCTGAACATCTGGAAGTTCACAGTTGAAGCCTGGCTTGGAGAATTTTGAGCATTACTTTGCTAGCGTGTGAGATGAGTGCAATTGTGTGGTAGTTTGAGCTTTCTTTGGCATTACCTTTCTTTGGGATTGGAATGAAAACTGACCTTTTCCAGTCCTGTGGCCACTGCTGAGTTTTCCAAATTGCTGGCATATGGAGTGCAGCACTTTCACAGCATCATCTCTTAGGATTTTAAACGCTCAGCTGAAATTCCATCACCTCCACTAGCTTTGTTCGTAGTAATGCTTCCTAAGGTCCACTTGACTTCACATTCCAGGATGTCTGGCTCTAGGTGAGTGATCACACCATCGTGATTATCTGGGTCGTGAACATCTTTTTTGTATCATTCTTCTGTGTATTCTTGCCACCTCTTCTTAATATCTTACGCTTCTGTTAGGTCCATACCATTTCTATCCTTTATTGATCCCATCTTTGCATGAAATGTTCCCTTGGTATCTCTAATTTTCTTGAAGAGATCTCTAGTCTTTCCCATTCTATTGTTTTCCTCTATTTCTTTTCACTGATCACTGAGGAAGGCTTTCTTATCTCTCCTGGCTATTCTTTGGAACTCTGCATTCCAGTGGGCATATCTTTCCTTTTCTCCTTTGCCTTTCACTAGTCTAGTATGTCTAGTATGAAACATGGAACATGTTCCATGTCTAGTATGTCTAGTATGGAACATGGCAAATGAATACCCATGACAATGAAGTGAATCACACAGGTCCCCACTTTGCTTTGGCTAATACCTTATTGGAAGACTTATGATCACCACCCCAGGCTTTAGAAGACTAGTGAAAAAATATGGCTAGAGTATCTGAACACTTATATTGCACTAATGTTACCAAAGAGAATGGGAGATTGAGGGATATTTTTAAATGTTGTGCTGTTACTATTAACGTAATGCATGCACAAACCAAAAAAAAAAAAATTAAGCCATATAAAATGTCAGCAAGTTTAAAAAAAAAACTCTTCCTGTGTAAAACTGCTAATATCTCTCTTGAGTGGCAACCATTATTGAATTCCTTGAGCATTTTCAAAAAAGAAAAATTCACTGACTATAAAGCCTATAAATGTAAACAAATTTATCAGTCTTTTTCTTCATATTGATAGCTTCCAACTTAGGAAGGCCTTCCCATTTCAAGACAGTTTTAAAAATTCTCCCCGACTTACTTTCAGTGAGCTAGCTACATTTCAAACACAGAAACCTATGTATGTTAAACCATCTCTTTCTGTATATGTTTGTGTACATACATAAATATCACACAAACACATACATACACCACATGCATATATAGGTATATATACATACATATATGTGTACTATATAGCACATGCACTTCATAGCATATGTGTATGCATACAGATATGCATGTGTGTATAAATGTGTATATATGCATATTCATATACATACAATAAAATCCTTATATGCTTAAGGTATTGAAGGAGAAGTAGTATATATTTCAATATAAAAAATATAATTACATATTTGTACCTATGTGTCTCTACTGATTTAAAGAAAAGTATGAATTACTGAAAGGTTTTGGGGATATACATGACTTTAAACAACCATCTCTTTAAATATTTCCCATTTCTTTCATAATTAATTCCTAGCTTTTTAAATTTCTCTAGAGTTGATAATTTCAAGGTAATACTTTCTAATATTATTGTTTATAAGTATATATCATAATACTTATATATTTCTCCATGTGTGTCTCTCTATATATAGACACATATATATTATAATAGATAATATAAAATATATCACCTATTATGTGTGTCTGTACTCTTTTGTATGGATGTGAGAAAATGTAGTAAGTGTGCATCTGTATCTCAAGCAGTTTTAATATAGCTACTAGGAAATTTTAGGGTAAGCTTTTCTTTTTTTAATCTTCTTGTCATTGAATAATTGTGTTTATTTTTTCATCTGTTCTTTACAAGACAGTGACACTGAGATTTTTCCACAAAAACAAGATCCATTTTGCCTGCCCCTGCCCCTCCAAATGAGCAAATCATGTAATGTGAGAATAAATTAATTGTGCAACCCTTAACAAATTATAGTTCAAGTATTTCTGAGGTATAATGAGATTCCTTAGAATTATAAGTATTGATGTGAGTTTGGTGGCAGTTTTCTGCAAGTGTGATTGAGTCCATTTCATTCACCATCTGAAAGCATATCTGATTATGACGTCCATTGGGCTTGACAACTAAAGACATTTCCTCATTTATTGACTTCACTAGTGGCTCAGAATCCGCACACAATGCAGGAGGCCCAATTTTGATCACTGAGTTGGGAAGATCCCCTGGAGAAGGAAATGGCAACCAACTCCAGTACTCTTAGCTGGAGAATCCCATGGACAGAGGAGCCGGGCAGGCTACAGTCCATGGGATCTCAAAGAGTTGGACATACTATGTGACTTTTTCTCCCCCTTGGGACAATTTTTAAGTTACAGAAGTTCATCTCTTCCATGAGGAGGTAAGTCACAAATTATTTTGTGATAGTTATCAACATGCAGTTACATATTGTCTTTTGGAACTAAAAGGGGAAAAAATGATGGCACGCCTGCCATGTGCCCACCATTATTAGCATGTTGGAAGCATTTCAGAGGACATCAGAGATACTGCTTCCCTTGGGGCATTTTCGGTGTGAAATATGGAATGGACTCTTTCACACCTTTCATTTGTGCTGTTAAGACTGAAATCAAAAGTATAAAGCATTTTAAATCAACAGAATAAAAAGCAAATCTCAGAGTAGCTTTCCTTCCTATGGTGCTTGCCAAAAATGCCAGGCCAGGCATCAGCAAGTATATATAAAAAAAAAAATGAGTCACCTTGACCCCTTCCTCATCTTTAAAACTCACTTGAAAATGGGTTCCTTCCCTCCCAGCCTACATCTGCTGTGCTCTAGGGCTGTCAGCCCCGCAGCAAGGCCCTGGTCTGCCAAGCAGTCAGAAAAGACCAGCTGTAATTGGCAATCCATTTCTCCATTTCCATTGTACAGCCATCCCTGACAAATTAATCACAATCAAATGTTGGCTGCAGCGAGGGGCACCCTACGCAGCAGGGAAGAAAAATGAGGCCTCACGCTGGTCTGACAGCCGAATCTTTCAACTCACCCCGTTAGACTGAAGGAAGGGACACTGTGGTTTGCCTGTCACCACCACCCATAAACAAACCGCTCCCTGCAGCTCAAAATTCTGCTGATCTGAACAGGGCTTCCTTGGGTCTTCCAGGGACCTGACCAATCTGTGCTGCAGAGATGAGGGAAGAGTTTCATCCTGCTGAGGAAGAGGCTCTGGGCAGTGGCATATGAGACTGCCCATGGGAACCCTGGAGAGGGATGCTGTGTCTGACCTTCTGGAAATTGGCTGAGGTCCATTGTAAGCTCCAAATGAGGGTGTCTGTCTGTCTATGCTTGCTGCTTGTCTGTGGTCTGTCATTCATCTGTTAGGTAGGGAGGTATCTAGCCCTTTCCACTCATTATAGTTCACTTACCAGGCAATTTTCTCTTCAACATTCAACCATGAAACTGAAAATACCTTTAAAAGTGTTCTTCATCTATCTCCCCAGTCCCTCTAATAAATTTCATAAGCTTTACCCATAGGAAATCTTCTCAGCCCATCACTCAGGCCTAATTAGTCTTATTTTAGATGTAATTCTAACAAATACTTTCTTGGACTAGAGTAATTTTAAAAAGGTGGGAAGATCCTAAGAGGAAGATGCTGACAGTAAGAAGTGGTATAATAGTGAAAGATAAATGAAAAGTCAACTCTCTTTCCCTGCCCTGCAGTATAGCCAAGAGAAAAATCATATTTTGGAGTGCTCATTCTTTGTAAAAGACAGCCAGGCTATGTGATGGAATGTTTCTGATGCTATCCATCCTAAGTTTAAGAGTGTATTCTTTTATGTCTCCTGTGAAATGCTCAAGATGCTCAAATTGAATCAAGCAAGAGTAATGATGTTCTTGTAACTGTGGACAGTGGCATTCACGGCTATGACATGTAGCTTTCACAAAAGAGAGGTCAGGGTCTTATAGGTTGGTAGTGAAATGTATTAATTCCTAGGAAAAGTGATCACTGTTCAGACCATATGCTTGTCTTGGATCATTTTCTCTAAATTTTCCATTTCACCTCTCACAGATAACTGAGTAGAAATAAGATATAATTAAAATGTGGGGTTTTATAACTTTTTAAAGCCAGGTTTAAAACATTTCATCTCTAGTACTAACTAAAAAAGAAAAGCCACATTTTCTCATATGTATTTAGGACTAGAGATTCTATTTCTTAACTCAAGTTAATAGAAAAAAATGGAGATTTTTCTGAGGTTCAAATTATAGCAAAGAATTTCCCAGCACCAACCTGAAAGTGTCAGTGACTTGTCTATAGTTACATAGAATTCAGACCATGAACACAGCATCCAGGCACTGCTGTGTGATTTTTCCTCGGGGTACACGATTTGAAATTGTCCTGATGATTAGCTTCTTTCTGCAGGAAAAAAAAAATTACTTGTGAAAAGATGTAAATCAATTGCTATTTCTCCCTTTCTCTCTCCGAGAAAGACATATTATAATTTCCTAAACCTACTCCAGTGATCTGAAAATCCCAGTGCTTATTGAATCATGGCTCACTAGTTGAACCTCTCCCCCTTCCCCACACCCAGGCCTCTCATCTCTTATTCAAATAAAGTTTTGCCAGGAAGTACAGAGGCTTCCCCGGTGGCTCAGATGGTGAAGAACCTGCCTGCTGAGTGGGAGACACGGGTTTGATCCTGGTTCTGGAAGATCCCCTGCAGAAGAGAAAGGCAACCCACTCCAGTATTCTTGCCTGGGAAGTTCCGTGGACAGAGGAGCCTGGTGGGCTACCGTCCACAGGGTCACAAAGTCAGACACGATTGAGCGACTGACACTTTCACAACTAATTTAGCCATTCCAAACATTGAGTTATTTGCTTTGTCCCTAAAAATGTTTATATCGTGTTGAATATTACAGTTTAGATTAAAATGGTTATATACCAACTGAACTGACATTTACCTGAAAGTTAATAATGTTGCCTACTATCTCTCGGTTACCTACAATTTTTCCTGATATACTATATGTCTTTTCTAATCCTCACTACAGTCTTGATAGATCAGTACCATTATCCCCAGTATACAGATGAGGGATCTGAGATTCTGAGAGTTTAGTAACTGACTTAGGAAAGAACAGAGTTGAGATAAAACCTCAGCCTTATTCTTCGAGCTGCACCTGAAAGCAGCCCTTGCTTCTCTGTGTTAAAGGGCAGTGCACAGAGAAACATCCTTCTGTTCTACTAAAAAAGGGGCCATGATTTGGGAGGCAGTGTCTACAATTATATAATGTATAATGAACATTCATCAAAGCCCTCAAGTCTGCCCAGTAAGCCTTTGGTCTGAAGAATCCAAATTTTGCTTTGCTGGTTATATCAGTCTCTCTAGTTACCTCATTGGCTGAGGGGCATGGAGACCCAGTATTGGAAAATCCAGAAGCAACTCTAATGCTTGTGCTAGAACCTGGATGCTAGACCTGCAGTCACTGGCCTTCTAACATTGACCTGTGTGTGCCGCAGAATCTCAGCTTGATGCGCCAGGCCATTACTCTGCTTTAACAATTAATTGTGGGTTTCCGGGGTTTGTTGAGCAGTTGGGAGGGCATGTCCCTAGCCAATTGCCAATACAGGCTATGGGTGTTAGGTGAGGTTTTCAGTTGACAAACAGTTATGGCCAAAGCCTTTTAATCATTTCTGTGTGCTTTGATTATCATATGTTTGTTCAGCTGTATCTTTAGTAAGAACAGTATTATTAGTTTAATCATTTTTAAAGCATTCTTAGCTGCAGGTTGTAAGCATCTTTGTCAGTTTTCAATGGTAGGATATCTAAATCACTCTCCCTTCCTTACGACCTTCCCTAACACTGCTCTTTCCATCCTCTCTCCCTAACAAATGTTATCAATATTTTCTTTTCCTCAACACACATACATGTGTGTGCACGCATGTGCACGCACACACACACACACACAGTATGCCACTGTTAGTTGAATGTCTACAACATTTTTCTAAGTGTTTCTGACTTAGGAAAATTGATGAGTTATTATGAATATCTCTCTCTTTTAAGTCTTATCTGTCCATCAGACATGATTGTGTGTGTAGGTATTTATGCATGTATTAGTCATATTTGTGTGTATATGTATACGTACACAAGGGACTTCCCTGGTAACTCAGACAGTAAAGAATCTTCCAGCAATGCAAGAGACCCAGGAGACCTGGGTTCAGTCCCTGGGTTGGGAAGATCCCCTGGAGAAGGAAAGGGCAGCCCACTCCAGTATTCTTGCCTGGAGGATTCCATGGACAGAGGAGCCTGGAGCTGACCTACAGTCCATGGGGTCACAAAGAGCCAGACATGACTGAGCAATTAACAGTGTACTCTACACACACAAACACACATATATGCATATATTTAGTTATATATACATACACCTATATATTTATCATATATATTTTAAAGATTTACCTTTCCCGTTTCATGGGAAGCAGTCTAACATTTCAAACCAAGGCCCCAGCCCTACACAGAAATACTTTGAGCTGAGGAGGTGACCTTTCATGGATAAAAAAAGATTATTAACAGTGATGGTGGTTACTCACCAAGGATTTACCTCATGCCTTCTGCCTGGTAATGGGTCAGTTGCTCTGTGTATCTTAATCTATCTCGTGCCTGGAACAATCTGTGGGATAAGTGCTGTTACTGTTACAGATGAAGAAATTCAGATCACCTGAACCGCTGGCCCAAGTTCATACAGAGACCACCACAGTCAAAACAGTAACTAAACCCAGGAATTCTGACTTCAGATGGTCCTCACTTAACAAACAGCAAGAATGACATCCTTATGGTATTTAGAGGCTTTCTTCTTGTGCATTTTCTTAGATGTTTAGCTTCCTGGTAGTAGAGGAATATTTCACCATTTAATAGAAAATTAGTGGAGTACTCAGCACTGCTTTCAAACCAGTGATTATGTGGATAATGAGTGTACATATTGGTCCCCCTTCTGTCATCTGATTTAATGGAAATTCTAGTCAGTGTCAGCTTATACAGTGATTTTAGAGACTGATTAATGAGTTGTCACTGTTTTAAATTGGACATAGGTAATTAGGGGCAGGAATAAAAGTATCTCAGCATCTGAGCAACCCAGAGCATTCAACAAGTGATGAATGAAACCATGCGAGCCTGTCAGATGTGTGATTTATGTACACACCCTTGGGTAACTGCACTTCCTATAAACCATACAAAGCTATCTTTACCCCAAATGCTGATGGGTTTATATTTAAGAATTCTTCTTGGGAAATATCATAAGACTTTGAGCAAACAACTGTCAGGCCTGTCAAAATCTTTTTATAAAGGGCAGCCCATGAAATTATAGTTGTGAAATGTGATGCATATTTTGAAGAATAAATTAATTACTAAGCTTTTACTGCAGATTCACTTCCATTATCAGGTTTTCGTGCCCTGGCAGCCTCTGCTCAGTTTCCCAAGGTGGGTTACAACCTTGTAGATGCTGACTGCCCTCCCATTTCAGCTTACTTCTGAAGACGGGAGTTGATTGACATTTTCACCAGCCAGACAGGCTCCCTTCATAAATCTGTAAACTAAAAATGAGCTTTCTGCTTTGTGAAATCTCTCTTTTATGAGCTTAATAAAGACCGAGACAGGCCTGAGGGATCACTCTGTTGACCTCCTCAGGTTTTGTGCAGCGGGGTGTCTCTGCAAAAATGTGCTTTCAACGATTCCGTTTTGGGGAATGATGTGTGTTAAGTGATCACTGTAGTGTCTGACAGTAATTGCCAGGCAACGGGAATCCTCGAGGCAAATACTGGGAATCACAGAACTGCTTGGGCATCTGAGACACAAAATAATCTTCTTGAAGCACCCGATCTAATTCTCCTGACATCACTCAGGCCCCACCTCTTCCTAAAATGTGTCTTCTACTCCTGCACTTCTGGCCTTTGCTTACACAGTTCCTACCCTGGGAACACCTTTCTCTAGACACTGTCTCATCGAGGAATGTGGTTGAATAGTCTTGTTGATCATCTACCCCAAGAATGTGTCTTTCTTTTGTATCCCCGCCGTGGTTTGCTGCTTGGAGACACAAATGTGACTTCCCTTTTCACCTGTGGTCGTAATCAGTTATTTGTGGTTACGAATCACATTCTATAACAGAGTACAAGCTCCGCGAGGTCACGTGTACAGTTTTTGCGTCTGGTAGGTAAACTCAGTGTTTCCCTGGTGGCTTAGTGGTTTAAAAAAAAAAAAACCACCTGCCAATGCAGGAGACGCGAGTTCAACCCTTGCCTCGAGAAGATCCCCCAGAGAAGAAAATGGCAATCCATTTCCAGCGACAGAAGTGCAGCCCCAGAGGAAGATCTGACATTGGCCTTTTCTCTGCCCATTGTCCCTAACGCAGCAGTTTTCAATCTTGGCTGCCTTTTGCAATCACCTGGGAAGCTAACTAAATAAACTATAAGAGATAATCTAGTGCCTGTACTCTACCCCTGGAAATTCTGATGTGATTGGTCTTGGCTGTGACCTGGGCTTCAGGATTTATTTAGTCTCCTAGGAGAATCTAATGTTTAGCCAGGACTGAGATCCACTGAGCTGTGGAAGTGAAATTTGCTTACCCTCTCATAGGCTTTATAGTTTTATTTCAGCTTGCTTTTTACAGTGGGCAACTGACTTCATATCACTTCATTTTATCTGTTCTTGGGCAGACAGGCTGGCACTCTCAAAGACTGAAGTTGTGGAAGGGAACTGAAATTCATTTTTAATTTTTTGAAAGGTATCTTACTTTCGAACATCCACTAAGCTAGATATAAGGATTAATTCAAATGATTGTGAGTATTTTGTACTTACTGTATATAGTCTGAAATTCTTGTCCTCAGTTTAATTTTTCTATTACTTTTGAAGTTATTAGAGGATGTACAATTTGACAAGGATTTCTGGACTTGACTATTCTGTATCTGACATGTTTCTATTCTGAGAAGCCACAACTGTGTAATGATAGATATAGCAAGTCTGTCAAACTTTTTGTCAGCCAACTTGGCCATGTTAATTTGACCATCATCCCCTTATTATTTCTGGTAACTACGTGTACAATCAGGTGCTATCTTGGAATGCTATAAATTTGTTTGATGAAATTGGGTCACATGGAGACAGAATAACTGAAATATTTCAGTTATTCTGAAGTGCAAAGCAACTGGATTTGCATGATTGGAGAATAATCAATCCCACTGACTTCTTTGAAATGCTATTTTATCTGAACATTACTCTGGTACTAACCATGATGACCCCAAGCTAGAATATGACTTGGTTTTCTTAAAGTTGGGGAAAGGATATGTTACCAAACTCTTCTGTCTTTGGTTGTGGAAATCTCTCCTTTGTCCTTTCTCTGTCATATAGCTGATACTCTAAGTTATTTGGCCATTTGAAGATACACTTTTCACAACATTAATGTGTCAGGTCCCTGGGAGGTGCCTGATGTCCTGTGATGATTTGGGCCTTTGAAGTTGCTTACACTGAAACTTGGGCTTCCTAGGTGCCTCAGTGGTAAAGAATCCACCTGCCAATACAGGAAATGCAAGACATGCAAGTTCAATGCCTGGATTGGGAAGACCCCCTGGAGTAGGAAATGGCAACCCCGTTCAGTATTCTTGCTTGCAAAATCCCATGGACAGAGGAGCCTGGTGGGCTACAGTCCATGGTGTTGCAAACAGTTGGACATGACTGAGCATGCACACTCACTGGGATTTACATACTATCTCTCACTCTAATTATTTTATCTCTATGAGCTGTGGTTTCCCCTCCTCTGTAAAATGGAGATAATATAATTTACCCTAACAGAGCTGCTTTGCACATTAAATGAAAAAAACATGCATAAGTGTTCAGTGCTGTATTTGATTCACAGAGAACTCTTCCATAATAAATAGTAGGTATTATTTATTTCTGTTTCCTAAACCCTAATCTTGAGTTACATTTTTCCAATTATTTCCACTAGTAGAAGAAAATTTGGGTTATAACTGCTGAATCCTGCCACACAGGCTTGGTTTCAAACTGTTCTGAGCATTTCCAAAGACAATTTTGGATAATAATGAATCCACATGTTTTCAGAAACCATTCCCTTGTGGATCAAGGATGACCACAGCATTCAGATAAATCATATAAGAACTCATAAAAAGGAAATGTACTCTGCCCTCTTTTTTTAAAAAGAAAGTTCCCAGTAATTATTAGACCTTAGCCTCATTTTTTGTGGTCAGACTCAGGAAGATGTTCGCATTCTCTAGGGAAGGTAACTTGACTTTCATGAAGCTCCTGTGATATAAACCAGAAGTCATTTTCAGTGATGAAAATGTGGACTTGGACCTGAGATATATCCTAGGCGAGCATACCTGTTAAAGACAAGGTTCTTACACAGAGTTTAGCATGGAATCAGAGAGTGACACTAAACTTATGAACACTAAATGCTTCAGGAGAGATAAAGGGGATGAGCTGTTTAAAAATGCATCATTTATTCAACAGATGCCCACTAAATGCTACACCTGATTGACACTGATAATACTCATTTAATATTAATAGTCCATTCATTCAGAATTCAACAATTATTTCCTGAGTGCCCACCACACTGTGTACAAGGGATTCTTCCAGGCTTGATACATCTGGACCAGAATGATGGAGAGTAGTTTTGGGCCAGTGAGGAGAGACAGCCTGTCACCTGCTCCTGACCCTTCACTTTCAGCCCCTAAGAGCTGTGTGCTGAGTGAGCATCAGAGTCCTAAGTCCTTTGGCAGCGATTCCAGGTCTTCTTGCCCATAATTTTGAAGGGCAGTTGGAAGTTCCAGCTTAGAGCCAAATGTAGACATTCCAGGAAGCTCCCAGAGCTGCCGTGGCCTCCTTGATAGGAAGGATGGAAAATGAAATAGTATCTGAAGGCAATTTGTAGGCCTGAAATCAAAGAAGAAACATTTCTTGAGGGTACAGTCTCTCAAAAAAAAAGAAAGAAAGAAAGAAAGAAAGAAAACATGGCTAATATTTAGAATTGGGAAGCTTGACTTTTCTTTTTTCCTCCAGTGATGCAGATTTGTAGAGAGAGAATAAACTGTCTTGTCTGCGATGTATTTTTCATTAGTGTCTCCGCATTATCACTGCTGTCTGCCTGGGTGTCTTGTATCTACTGCACAGCCCTCCTGCTCACCCCATTTCAGTGTTGAGGTACTATGGATGCTCATTTGGAAGAAAGTTACAGCAGAAGAAGGGGGCTAGATGCTCTCTGCTGCGTACATTTGACATCTGAAGCAGCTTTTCAACATATGCCATGTTTTAACGGGAGCGTCCCTGACTACCCCTGCCACACTATCTCTTTATAGAAATTTCCTTGATCTTCCCAGTGACACTAAATGCTCACCATCCTCATCATTATCTAATAATTATCTATGACACTTTCAGTCTCCATTCTCTAATCTTCCTAAAGGATTCCAGCTGTTTGCCAAGCTTCCAAATCTGTGTAAGAAGCTGGGCAAGGGGAATAGGAAGTCTTCAGAGCTCAGGCAACCTTGTCACTTCTTGACCTTTTTCTAGACAATTTTCCACTCTCGGGATCCCATATATATATTGAGATTCTTAGGGGATTAGTAGGATACAGAGATGATGCATATGGTTGATATTTGTATTTCAGTTTCTCAGTATTTTACCTTCTTATTTCTTCAAATGAGACATAGAAATACACTAAATTTTCTTTTTGAGGTCATACCTCTACCATCAGTTCAAATAGTTCTCATGGATTTCATCTCCAGCCACAGAGATGTAGTTTGTAACCTAGAACCGGTCATACTGACTTATCTAGAAACAGGCATATAACAGAGGTCTGGTAAGTAGATTTGATCTACTCTTTTGGCTGCAGAGATTATGCAGACATGTGCAGTTTGGGGAAGTTACTAGAAAAAGACACTGTTGTCATTTCTGCTGAAATTAAACCTGAGCAAAAGTAGATTTGTAGTTGCTTATAGGCATTTTACTATCGTTTGGACCCAAGAGTGATAGCAACATAGATGAAAGAAGATCCCAGAGATGGAGACAGCTTAGGTCTAGGTGATATTATGTGGATCACTGGATTAAACCATTTCTGAAGTGGGATAACTCTTGAACTTTTTAGTTATGTGAGTATATACACATACATATAATTGTTCAAGCGAGTTTGAGTTGGTTTATGTGTCACTTGCATTGTGAACTATTCCGAATGCTATAAAATTATCACCCAAAGAACTTTTGTGTGTATATATATATATATATATTTTTTTTTTACAGTTTTGAGGATGACTTCCCACGGTGTTACGAAGAAACCCAAAAACTTTTGGATAATGTCTAATGCTCAATTTAATTGTTCCCTTTCCGTTATGAGGGCTTCCCTGATAGCTCAGTTGGTAAAGAATCTGCCTGCAATGCAGGAGACCCCAGTTCGATTCCTCAGTTGGGAAGATCCGCTGGAGAAGGGAAAGGCTACCCACTCCAGTATTCTGGCCTGGGGAATTCCATGGACTCTATAGTCCATGGGGTTGCGAAGAGTTGGACACAACTGAGTGACTTTTACTTTCCATTATGAAGAAGTGTTTATTGTCATTAATTGTCTGTTCTAGTTGTTTCATTATTAAAAATCTACTCTGTGTTTCGTAATTCCAAAACCAAAGGCACCAACTTAGGGTTTTTATTTACTTTAAAATGAATCTACAGTTGTAGAGAACAGTTTAGTAGAAATAACATCCTTTCTTATTCTGTGATTCCCTTTAATTAATGTTATAAAGTGGTCTAAGTACATCAGAAAGTTCCCCCACTGAGTCAAAGTTCATAAAAGTATCTGTGTATAGTTGGGACCTTAATGTGAGTTTAATGCCACATTTTAGCTCAGTGGAAAAATAATAAAGATAGTAATTTATTTAATGAGCTAAGTTGATGTAACTGTAATCAATCGTGAGGAATGTCTGTCTCACACCAAAGCAGAAAAACAAAGCACATGTGGATTGATAATCTACAGTTAAAAAGAGAAAATAATCACATTAAATTTCAGGATAATACTTGTATAATGTGTGGGTGGGAATTTTGGATGGACATTAAATTTGAGTAAAAGACAAATTCTTGGCTATCAGAGTGATATAACCCTTAATATATAAATAATTCTTAGAAAAAAATATGAACAGCCTTACAGAGAAATGGACAAAAGACATAAAGAGTAATAAAAGAGGAAATATAAATAACCAGTAAGCATATAAAAGGATATTCAGTTGTCAGGAAAACAAAAAAAAATAAAATATCATTTTATTTCCTATGCAATTGACTGGCAAAAGAAAATAAAAAAGGTTGATAACAACCAGTACTGGTGAAGGTATGGAGAAACTAAGACTTCATGTAATGCAGATGGGATGTGAATTTTGATCATCTGTTTTTACAAAGTAATCTAACTCTAGCTTTTAAAACGTGCATATCCCTTTGAATCAGTAAACCCACTTTGAAGAGTCTCAGTTTCCTCAGCTTTAAAATCAAGTGCCCCTGAGACTTCTTTGGAGGTCCAGTGGTTAAAGTGCCACATTTCCACTGCAGGGGGCCTGGGTTCTATTCCTGGTGAAGGAACTAAGATCCTGCATGCCATGTGGCCAAAATAAGAAATTAAAAAATTAGAATTAAAAAAAAAAAAACGCTAAAATGAGGTGCACCATTGTATTACTGTGTGTACCTCAAAAGCAGAAGGAGATAGTGATGTTGAAAGTCATGTAGATATTAAAGTGTAGCTTGCATTACCTCTTCCTGGATTATTCATTTTGTGCTTTGCTTCCCCTTTATTAAAAAACAAAAATGCCTTCAATTCAACGAGCTGGTTGTGAGTCTGCATATTGTGCTCCGTATATGTAGGACTTTCTCAGTGGCTCAGCGGTAAAGCAATGCAGGAAATGCAGGAGACTCAAGTTCGATCCCTGAGTTGGGAAGATCCATGTAGGAGCGCATGACAACCGACTCCAGTACGCTTGCCTCGAGAATCCATGGGCCCTGCCATTAAGGAGGTTACCTGGTTATGAAGATTTATCTCACCTCGTGCAATATAAGGTGCACATTTCTTCACCTTGTCACACTTCCAACATGACCAAGTCTTACAGAGGATGTTGACTTGACATCAGACAGAGGATGCTGTCTGATGATGGCATCTAATGTTTGCTTTGGGCCAGGGGTCACTGTGGCAAGGCGTCATTGTGCATGTGGCAGTCTGCACACTGGGCAGTTTTGGAAATGGCACTTCTGCCTCCAAGCTGCAAGGGTGCTACGCTGCGAATGCCTTCACAGAAAATAGTCTCCAGTCCCAAATGAAAAGTGCAATTTGCAAAATGGCCTAGCTGGGTTGGTGTTAGGAATATGGAGCCATCCCTGACTAGGTAGGCTGTTTTCAGTTTTGCTTCTGTGATGGGCTGTTTGAGGTGGATACTTGTTTGCTCTTGGTCTGGAGGGCCTAACTTCCTAGTAGCATGTGCGAAGACCATGAGGCAGGAGAAGGGTGCAGGCACGTGTCTTTTCAGGATCTGTGCTCCTTCCGGTTTGCTTTCTATCCGTGTTGACACCCCCACAGGGATCTTCACCTTGGCCAAAGCCGTTTCTTCCAGCTTCCACCCCAGCACCTCAGAAGGCACTCAGGTCCTGGCTTCTCCTGAGAAACACTGGCAGGTGGCATCCTGTAGGAACACAGAATTTTACCTCTTCTGTCTCAGGGCTTTTCCTCTGAACCTGCAAATTAAACTGACATAGGTTTCCCTGGTGGCTCAGATGGTGAAGAATCTGCCTGCAGTGCAGGAGACCTCGGTTCCATCCCTGGGTTGGGAAGATCCCCTGGAGAAGGGCATGGCAATCCACTCCAGCTTTCTTGCCTAGAGAATCCCCATGGACTGAGGAGCCTGATGGGCAATATAGTTCACGGGGTCACAAAAGAGCCGGACGTGACTGAGCAACTAACACTTAACAAGGCACATTAACAGGAGAAAAAAACATCAAATTTATGTAAGTTTTGTGTGACATGGGAGCCCTCATAAGGAAATAAAGGACCAGAGAAGTGGCAAAACTGAAATACTTTCATTGCAGGTCGAACAAAGAAAGTCAATGTGGAAAAGTAACTGAAATATACAGGGAAGCTAGAGGAAGATAAAAATTCTTTTAACAGCACCTGTTTGGAGGGGATTCTCTCAGCTTTGATTCCCTGTCAAAAAATGTTTCTTTTCTCCTAGTACAGGGAGAACATGTTTCAGAAGGGTGTTTTTATTTCCTCTTTTCAGGAGGAAAAGGGGAGATTAGAATGCTATGTTGTATCTTTTTTTTTTTTTTTAATGCCTCTAGCTCCAAGTACTCCTTAAAGCAAAGTGGCACTTTAGGGGATGGTGAATTCTGCCATCCTTCTATGCCCTCCTCAGAGATCTGGGTCCCAGAAGCCAGGGCAACTCCTCCGGGGTCCTGAGCAGGGCCCACTCCTCAAAGTCTGGGTTTCTGCTCTGTTGGGGACACTCCTCCAGGCTTCTGAGTTCCAGTGATCAAAGCTGGTTCCCTTTGTCCAGTAGGGCTTTGAGTGGTAGTTGCTTCCTGATTTGCATATGATACCTTTGCAGTCTTTCAAAACCTGTGTGACCAGTCCCTGCTATTCCATTCTCTGTTACAATAACTGTGGTGGTTCCTGTTTGCCTTTCTTGACCCTGGGGGACACAGCACCCCATTCCCATTTCTATCAAATCACCACAGCCTCCGTGACACTTGCATATGCTTGGTAATCTTTTCTATGAGCTCAGTGATTTTCAAAGTGAGGTCTGCCTGTCCCAGAACAACTCACCTATGTGTGATAGAGAATCAAGGATAGATGCAGAGAAGATGGGCAAGAAAGCCTCAGTCTTCTTCATCACAAATGCTTTTAATTTTTTCCATATTGTGTTTTGTATAAGATTTATGGCACTTAAAAGGATTCCAGGGATGTTCTTACAATGTTGATTTATATTAGAAGCATGTGATAAAGTATCGCTATCTAAGTATTTAATTGAAGTTGTCTCTTTCTACCTCTGCCAGGAATAAATTCACTCTGCTCTACCAATATCTTTTGTTTGGGATTTTCTTAACACATTAACTATATTCTACTTAAATATGGGGTTATATGTTACATTTTTCTTTTCTACTGGACTCTCCTACGAAAGCAAGAAACAGCACTATACCATTAATGAGCATGGAACCAGGGCTTAGAAGTCCTTAGGCTGAGTCCTTAGAGCATTATACACACTTGCTGGATTATTGCAAGCAAGTTATTAAACCTTCCTTTGGCTCTACTTTAATACAATGGAATTTGTATTATTTTGCTTTATTTTGATATAAGGATAACAATATCTACCTTACACAAATGGTATGATCATCCGAAACATGAGTGAAATGCTGCTTATTTTTATCGTGAGTTTTGGGTACCTCCCCCTCTGAGTACGCACAGCTCGGTGCCGGCATCTGCCCTCAGAAAGAGCCTAAAAACACAGCTGCATAAGACAAACTGGTCTAGTTACTATTGCTGCCTCACAGCCCATCCTAAAATTTGGTACCTTTAAACTGCAACCTTAGGATTTCCCCTGAATTGGTAAATATTTTGTTTATGCATTAAGTGCGCAAATGTAGTTGGGTAAACTTGCTATGTAAAAATATTTTTTTTTTGTTGTTCTAGAACTGAACTAACCTTATTTACATATTTTCTTGAACATACTAACAATTGCTGGCATTTTTTATTTCTCTTTAACTCTATGAACAAATCAAAATCACAGACAGTACCCAAATTCTATTGGAATCCTGCTAGGTGAAAATGTCTGTAAGAACTACATGAAATCTAGTTTCCAGATGGAGCTACTTTCTTGCCAATTTTGGGACTACCCAAAGCATTTCCTCTAAGAAACCATCTATGGGAAGTGAAAAATTTACTCTTGAAAAATTATTGGAGAAAATGCTTGTGAAATGTGAAGTATGGCTTTTGTATGGACAGTGTCCATGTCTCAGATATTTTATGAATGCCTTTGGGAAATATAATAATAATGCAGATTCTTACTGGGTTTGCTTTGTTTTCTGGAAAAGTAGAGACCACCAAAAATCAAGTGCACCTAATGAACATATTTCAAAATGAAGTTTTTACTGTAGGGCAGTTGCAAGTAATCTATAATCAGAAGTGATGAGAACCCCTTGCATTTGTATAGCATATGTACTTTTCAAGGCATGTCATGACCTCTTGCTTCTATAATTCCTTTAAAAAAAGTCTTTGTAATATAATAAAGGAAACTGCTATTACTATGATATTTGGCTAAGAAGGCAAATATATATTATAGCTGTGCCATTTTAAATATACAAGTGGTAATTTTGTTTCTTGATGCTTTGCTTTATTTGTTGGTTTGGAAGCTACTTGGCTTTTGTTCAACTTCAAGTTTAGTAAAAAAGGAGAACAATATTTACTGGCTGAATTGAGTCATAATTTGTAATATGTCTGTGCCATAGTTTTGTGTTTGTACAAAGAGACCAATGTCTGCCTTGAGGATATATCACTACCACTTTGCACAGTTTTCACAGGGTAAACATTGATGGCACATGCCAAGTGGTTCCCAAACTTATCCAATAAGAGAGTTTTTTTTTTTTTTTAAATAAGGTCAAAGAAAAGTTCACAGGTCTCTATTCTATAGTGGCAAAAAGGCAGCTATGACTTCTGTAATGTTTTTCAAAGTATTTTCATTTTATTAACTTCAATGGATGCATACACTTGTAAAGTAGTAACATATACATATATGAAGCACACTATTCATTCTAAAGGCCAGTCATGATACACATACAAATTCATTTGTTGTTATTGTTCAGTTGCTAAGTTGTGTCTGACTTTTTGCAACCCCATGGACTATAACAATCCAGGCTTCCCTGTCCTTCACTGTCTCCCAGAGTTTGTGCAAACTCATGTCCATTGAGTTGGTGATACCATCCAACCATCTCATTCTCTGTTGCCCCCTTCTCCTCCTGCCTCTAATCTTTGCCATCTTTGGGTCTTTTCCAATGAGTCGGCCTCTTTGCAGCGGGTGGTCAAAGTATTGGAGCTTCAGTTTCAACATCAATCCTTCCAATGAATATTCAGGATTGGTTTCCTTTAGGATTAACTGGTTTGATCTGTCCAAGGGGCTCTCAAGAGTATAAATATGAACTCATAAAACTCTTTAAATAACTCTAAAGTCCCCTAGGAATTCATAGCTAATGAATCAGAAAGCTCAGGAATGGGCAGTCTCCTACATCTCATATGTCAGTACCAGTGGAGAGGAATGGTTGTCTGAAGGGCTGTGCGGAAAAGTACTGTAAGTTCAAGTATGAGTTCAGAGCAAGAGTGTGCCAGTATCGATTGCTGATGTCTGCCAGGGAAGGAGGACGCACTAGGTGTGGAAGAGCCACATGTTTGACATCCTTGACTCAGACTGTGTGGACCATTTGACTCAGCTTACCCTGGGAAAGGATGGTGGAGATAGCCACTAAAATAGATATCTAACAAAGGTTTTAACTAAGATCTTAACTTTAAAATTCACTTAAAACTGCTCTTAAAGATAAAGTCTGTTTTACAAAACATATTTAAGAACAAATGAAGTTTATTGAGTCTTTCATCCTAAACTTACCCTGTGATTAACCACCCTGTTCTTGCTCCCTCCACTTGAGGAAACCATCTGTCTTTCTCTAAGACTAATGAAATATTGAAGTCCCTTCTCTTATTTTAGTCATTTGATGGGGGACCTCTCCTACCCATCAACGGACACTCACTGGTTGGCGCAGCCGTCCCATCTGGCTTCTTGGTTACACTGTTGGTGGGGGATGCAAACTAGTACAGCCGCTATGGAGAACAGTGTGGAGACTTCTTAAAAAACTGGAAATAGAACTGCCATATGCTTGGTGTATTCTGACTGACTGTTCTTCTCTTGAAAGACAAGTCTTTCACTGAGACCACTTACTCAAAAGTGGGGATATGGAGAACAGTATGTGAAAGACAGCTTTGATCCCTCAAGCCAACACTTCTATTTATCTAAATGAATTTCTCTAATTTTAAGTCACTTACCATATGAACTATTCAACCTTCTTCTTTACTGATTTTTGAAATACTTTTCAGGAAAGGGATAAACTCCAACGATATGTATAATTTATATGTTAACCATTCCTGGATTCTTCTAGTTTCTTCTGAAAGTCTTCTACCTTAGCTTTATTCTTCTCTGAACATGTTGGAAAAAAATAAAATAACTACCTATTTAAAAAATATTTCAGTGGGGTTTCCTTCCAATTATGAACTCGTCATAAATGCCCTGTTTTTCTGGGGGGAAAAAAATGTACTCTCTCTCTCTCTCTCCGCTCCTTTTGTACCCATTCAGCTACTAATTATCTCAAAAACGCATCTTTAGCTATCCCTTCCTTTCCTACCCCTGAAAATTGATTGCTCTGCCTCCAGGCCAGCTTTATTTTTACCTTCATTGTTGTTCTCCTTGAAAAGTATATTTTTAACTTGGGCTGGGTAAGAGCAGGGTTTGTGTCTTCGTCATCACTGTATCTCAAATGCCTCACTGCAAAAGGCTGGTGGTAAAGGCCCCATAAGCACTGGTTAGAATCGTCTGCCACCATCATCTCCCTGTGGAGAGAGGCCTGATTTCATTCACTGACTCAGCCTGTTCCCTGCTGAAAGCTAGTTTGTATGGTTTTGTGTTTGCTTTTTTCTTTTCTTGATACTCTCTTTCCCCATTTTTTTTTCCTTAAGGTACAGCACTGCTTTTCACTCTACATAACAAGGATCACAAATAAATATAACAGATGAGTGTTGCCCCAGTGAGTGAGATTTCTTTATAACGTATAAAGTATAAATGCTATTAAATTTTTTAAAAATATATATATTACTGCCACAATGCATCTTATTTTAAGAATTACTTTTGACTATTAACTTGAAAATAAAACATATTAATATATACCCCTAAAGTGTAGGCAGGCGGGGTGGGAGTGGTGAGTTGACCATATTTCTGTCTGTGGTAAGAGCTTTCAGGTGAGTTGACTTCACTGAGGTTCTGGCTGGGCTCTCAGATGAGTGCTTGGCAAGCCTGAGACAGACTTCCCAGAAGAGGTCAAGTTTTCTCTGATAACTTTAGGAATGGATGGAGGCGCACTCCTCTGGGCTGTTTGAGAGGAGACCCTGCTCAGAACTGTCTGTGGTCTACCAGCAGTCAGGGGAGTGTCTCAGATTCTTCTCTGGACTGGTGAGGCATGAGAAAGCAGGACACGCCTACAGTTTGGGAAGAAGGTATGGACAGTGGGCTGACCTTTTTTAGGTTGTCCAACCTTCTTCTCTGTTAACTTTTGAGTAGTAACATTTCGGGGGTAGGGATGGTGGGGAGCAGCTACTTTACATTTGATCCAAGGGTTGATTGGTCAGGAAGAGTGAAAATCTGGTCATTCTACATAGGTCTTTGCCTTTATGGATTTATTCTTTCATTCATTCATTCAATAACCATGAATGCCTTCATCTATTTAAGCACATTGCCTGGCATTATTGTGATACACTGACTAGGCAGCCTTCCAAATTATTTTAGCCATGGGGTTATGCACATTTATTGAAGGTAATTCAATTATTCATCCATTCAGAATTGCCACTGTATTTGCAGTTTTACCTGGAAACAGCTATTGTTATGGGGCAAAGATAGGTAAAAGAATACATGGTGTGTCATTCACCTAGATTTTACAAGTCAACTCTGGCATATTTATGAACTGACTCAGCATCTAATAAAACGTCCAAATTTTTAAGCCCCTCAAAATGTGATTTGACTGATGGACATAAAATTGGCACCAATATGTTTATCCTTCTTTGTCGTTCCTTCCCCTCTCTATTACTTCTAAGTCATAAGAATTTCAAGATAATATTTTCTCTGGTATGCTTACCATGAAAAGCTTAAAAACAAGAGCTTGGGAAAACACAAAGAAGAAAAATGAGGTTGTTTTATAAGTATAAAATGAATTTTATTTACTTTAAAGTCATTGATATTTAATAGCCTATAAGCAGCCCTCCCTAATTATTTTAATCCTGATAATGTCAATTTCACGGCTAGAGCAGACAAGCTCTAGCACACTGTAAGGTCTCCCTGAATCCTATAAAAATTGAAATTAAATGTTTACTTCTAAAGAGGAGCATTTCTTAGAGGCCCAGCAAGTCTTTACAGATGTCATGATAATTGACAGTTGTTTATTGAACACGTCCTGGTGCCAAGTCCAAGGTCAGGCTCTGTAGCAGATGCTGCCCCGCCCTGCCCTTTCATCTCCTCTCCACACTCATCGTGTCTGTGCAGCCAGCCTGACATCCTCCTACCAGAACCTGCGTCTCTCTCTGAGAGCATTCTCTGACTTCTGGAACCTGCTCTGCTGAAGACCAGGCCAGGTCAGGATGTCCAGGAAGCAAATCACACACATACCAGCCACCTGCAATCCAGGAGTAATGGGACTTGGTGGATAAATACCCCACCTCTTTTGCTCCTCAGATAAGATAACTTTGAAGTATATGTCCTACACCATTTCCCAAAGTTCCCCACTGAGATTGTGCCCCGAATGCCCACATGGTAACTGGCTTGATAACCACCCTTTATCAGGTTTCTACTCTCCATCTTTCCACTTTCCTAACCGTATTTCTGGGGTGGTCCTCCATTTATGTTACTACCTTGTCTCAAGGTCTGCTTCTGGCGGAGGCAAACCAGGACATGTGCATTGCATACATGATCTGTTCATCTTTACGGCCTGTCCAAGGGAGATGTTTTTGAGTTATGCTAAGTCGCTTCAGTTGTGTCTGACTCTGTGCAACCCTATGGACTGTAGCTCACCAGGCTCCTCTGTCCATGGGATTCTCCAGGCAAGAATACTGGAGTGGGTTGTAGTGCCCTCCTCCAGGGGATCTTCCTGACCCAGGGATCAAACTCCTGTCTCCTGCATTGACAGGCGCATCTTTACCACTAGCGCCACTTGGGAAGCCCCACGGGAAATATTATTATCCCCATTTTACAGATGAAGAAGCTGAGGTTCAGAGAGGTTAATTAGCTCGCTCTATTATTCCAAATCTCCTTCCTTTCCTACTTTATTGAGAGAAGACTGGCAAGGTATGGTCTTTTAAGAATGTGCAGCCATGTGGTTAATGAATTTTGCAGCAGAATAATAAATCAAATATTTATTGATTCGAACTGCTGTAGTCATGGTCAAAAATGCAGGAGGTGGAATTCTGTTCATTCTTTCTGCAAATATTTATTTTCTCCTGCTAAGTGCCAGGCTCTCTTCTCCTTCCTGAATGTACAGTGGCAAGTGAGGAGCTCTCCTCTGAGAAGGGCTGAATGCATACTGATTTGTGAAAAACTCTCATCGTGGTATTAGAGCTTCCTGTGATGCCAGGATCTTAAGCTACTATTCAAGAAGTGTTCAGAAATGACAACCTGATTTCTAAGCATCAATTCAGATGCCAATTAGTTGGCTTTATGTCAGTAAGCAGAACTCCATTTCTCTCTCTCTCTTTTAATTTTTTTTTGGATCGACCTTTTTGTGTTTTCCTTTCACTTGAATATAAATGCCTTTTGTAGGTAATGAATATTTCTGCCACTGCACTGAATTTGAATAAGTAATAATGACCAAAGTTCTGAATATAATTGCATGATCCACATCAACTTAAAAATTGGGTACAGGACTCTCTTAGAAAGTGCCTGGACTAAGGGAGTATTGAAGATGTTAACAGAATGTTTTCCCCATACTTTCATTCAATTAAAAGAGAAGAGAAAGAAGCTATTGATTTAAATCAGTGGGAAGAAATTGGTGTTTAGCCTTGTTGGCATCTTAACTACAAATGAAACCAATATCCCAATGTCGTTCCATTCTGAGTGCTATGATGATTTCACGGTTGACTAGTGATTTGTACCTTGCTTCAAATTACTTAGGATGTATTATGGCATAATCTATGAAAGCAGGTGGGCTCTAAAAACACAGCCCGTAAACATGAAGGGAGAGGCTCAGGGCTGTGCAGCCACAGAGCAGGAGAGTCATCTGATCACGAGGGGCCGTCGCTGTTCAGAACGATGGGTTCCGCAAGCGTGGCCTCCTCCTCTTTCTCACCCGTCCACTGCTTTTCTTGCATTCCTGCTCCCTGAGCACACGTCCTGTGTAAAAGGCCATGGCTCTCTGCTCTCAGTTATCTGCAACCATCTTCCTCTCTGTCAGATGTCTCAGCTGCCATGCAAAGCATCAACTGCTGGTAGGATAAAACATTAGAAATGCTGAAGGATGGAAGAGTGCGCAAGACTCGGAGGAAGAACCCATGATAGTGGAGTTTTAGATACCTTTTTTTTTTAGTCAGGCCAAGCAGCATGCTTTTTATTTTTAAATCCATATATATATATACACACACACACAGAGGATTATACGTTGTTGCTGTTTTTCAATCTCTGAGTCATCTCCAATTCTTTATGACTCCATTCACTGTCTTCCGCCAGGATCCTCTGTCCATGAGGATTTCTAGGCAAGAATACCAGAGTGGGTTGCCATTTTCTTCTCCAGATCTTCCTGGATCAGGGATTGAGCCTGTGTCTCATGCATTGGCAGGCAGATTCTTTACCACTGAGCCACCAAGGAAGTGGAGCGAAGTGAAAGTGGCTCAGTCGTGTCCGACTCAGTCCTGAGACCCCATGGACTATACAGTCCATGGAATTCTCCAGGCCAGAATACTGGAGTGGGAAGCCTTTCCCTTCTCCAGGGGATCTTCCCAACCCAGGGATTGAACCCAGGTCTCCCACATTGCTGACAGATTCTTTACCAGCTGAGCCACAAGGGAAGCCCACGAATATTGGAGTGGGTAGCCAATCCCTTCTCCAGCAGATCTTCCCAACCCAGGGATCAAACTGGGGTCTCCTGCATTGCAGGTGGATTCCTTACTAACTGAGCTATCAGGGAAGGTCAAGCCACCAAGGAAACTGGGATGAATATACACACACATCAATATGTAACAAAGCAGTGATCAACAGTTATCCTACAAGACGCATAAAATTTCCAACAGTGAAACAGAAAAGGCTTCTCATGCTGCAAATTGCAAATGACAAAAAATTTCCAGGACAGAATACTTTTCAGTCTATCTTTTACCTAGTGGTCTTTTGAATTTTTCCACCTTACAGATGAGAGCACATCAGTGCTTCATAATATCAAGTTGTTTTATATGAATTACAGTTTCTGTTGAATAGGTCTACTAAATACCAAAGGAAAAACCCTATCCCAGATTGTGCAATTTTATTACACCCTTCTTCATGCTTTGCCATTAAAGGAATTTCAGGTATTTTGAAAGGTCTCTGAAGGTGGGAAAGGTACTTTTGAACCACATTCCTAGCTAGTGTATTTCATTTTTACGGAGCTGTCTAGAATATAGAAGCATATTTAGGAACTAAAGAAATGAATTCTGAAGTCAATTGTTTACTACTATTTATTGACGACTATGGGAGAAATATCAGTAACCTCAGATATGCAGACGACACCACCCTCATGGCAGAAAGTGAAGAGGAACTAAAAAGCCTCTTGATGAAAGTGAAAGAGGAGAGTGAAAAAGTTGACTTAAAGCTCAACATGCAGAAAACTAAGATCATGGCATCTGGCCCCATCACTTCATGGGAAATAGATGGGAAAACAGTGGAAACAGTGTCAGACTTTATTTTGGGGGGCTCCAAAATCACTGCAGATGGTGATTGCAGCCATGAAATTAAAAGACGCTTACTCCTTGGAAGGAAAGTTATGACCAACCTAGATAGCGTATTAAAAAGCAGAGACATTACTTTGCCAACAAAGGTCCATCTAGTCATGGCTATGGTTTTTCCAGTAGTCATGTATGGATGTGAGAGTTGGATGGGAAGAAGGCAGAGCGCCGAAGAATTGATGCTTTTGAACTGTGCTGTTGGAGAAGACCCTTGAGAGTCCCTTGGACTGCAAGGAGATCCAACCAGTCCATCCTAAAGGAAATCAGTCCTGAATATTCATTGGAAGGACTGATGCTGAAGCTGAAACTCCAATACTTTGGCCACCACATGCAAAGAGTTGACTTATTGGAAAAGACCCTAATGCTGGGAAGGATTGGGGGCAGAAGGAGAAGGGGACGACAGAGGATGAGATGGCTGGATGGCATCGCCAACTCGATGGACATGGGTTTGGGTGGACTCCAGGAGTTGGTGATGGACAGGGAGGCCTGGCGTGCTGCGGTTCATGGGGTTGCAAAGAGTCGGACACGACTGAGCGACTGAAATGAACTGAACTGACTGATGTACTTAACTTTGACATACATTGTGTGAGAGATGAAAAAAGAACAAAAAGGCAGTCCTGACCTTGCAAGAGATCACTGCTAGTTGGAAGACATATGCAATACGCATGAGAAGAGTTGACGTTAAAGTCTGTTAGTTGACGTGGTCAGAGCCGGGCTCGGTGCAGGAAGCGGGCACTGGAGTTAACCTGGAACGAGGGTGGAAGCCCTTCATGGAAAGGAAGGAAGAGGCTCCTACAGGACTGGGAAAGGTATTACACTTGGAACCAAGAGGGCGAAAGCGGAGGACTGCAATGTGGTTGAAGTGAAAGTGCTTGCAGAGAGCTGTGAAATACAAGTGGGATATGAGGGGGAATGACGGGCTTGTGGATGTGGGAGGCGGGACCCCAGTGTGTGTTCTTGGGGGTGCTGGCCACGGGGTACAGACAGGCTGTCTGCATTCTTTTAGTCTACCATTATGTCTGTCATCTTATTTTCCTTTTTCTTTTCTTTTTTTCTTTTATTTATGGCAACAACACTGCCCAGAGGTTTAAGCCCGTAGTTACTTTTCACCATTTTTCCCCGTTTCCACAGATAATTAGTTGTTAACTATTTTTGTCATTTTAATCTCCATAGCTATTGAATATTTCCCTCTTGTCCCCCTCCTGCCATCACTCAAGTGTAGTATTATTCCAATACCCTCTTTTATTAACTTGCTTCTTACCTTATGGCCCAATTTTCCTTCCCTTAACTAGACTTTCTATAGTGAAGTCCATTTTTGGTCTCTTTGCCTTTGCTTACATCACCTCTGCAGAATCCTGCTCCCCATTTCTTATTTAAACCCATTATCTGATAGGGTTTATAATAAATACATTTCTTCCAGAAAGTTTCCATGGTCCACTTTCTCTGCCTTTCATTCCCAAACGGGTAAAGATTTTTGCCCCTAAATTCCTAAAACATCTTCTCCGACCTCTTATTATGTTACCCATAATAGAAAAGAAGAGCAAGAATGTTGACTTTCTAGTCCAGTCTGCCTAGCCTGATCCACTCGATTCTTATCAGCCGAGTGGTTTTAAGCTTGCTGCTCAACGTCTCCGAACTTCATTTTTTGTTTTGTTTTGTTTTGTAAGTCGCTCAGTTGTGTGTGACTCTTTGAGACCCCATGGACTGTGACCCACTAGGCTCTCCTTCCATGGGATTTTCCAGGCAAGGATACTGGAGTGGGTTGCCATTTCCTTCTCCAGGGGATCTTCCCAACCCCAGGACTGAACCCTGGTCTCCCATGTTGCAGGCAGACTCTTTGTTGCTGAGCCCCCAGGGGAGCCCTGGTAAAGCCCTTAACATCATTTTATTCATCTACATGATAAGAGTAACAAGACTGGACCGTCGAGTGCATTGGGAAGATAACATACAGTGTGTGACGCAGCCCCTGATACTGTGTTTGACTCGGAGTTGCTGTTCAATAGATATTTGTTGAATGAAATGTCCTCCGAGTAGAATATGAGATGTGAAAAAGCACACACCATGGCATGTAGTAGGCATCCAGGAAATGTTTGCACAGTGAAAGGGCTAGAATTATAGGAGGCAAAAACCTGCCACCAAGTTCGTCCATTGGTTTTAAAACCTGTCCACCAGGATCCAGAGAAGGCTAAAATTAGACTGGGTAAAAGCCTGACTCATTTATCAACTATCATGGAGTGACTTTTGCTTGAAAACATCCCCTCAAGAAGTAGAAACCGTCATTCTAAAATTGCATTTCAGCTGTTTGTAGTGACCACAGCCATCCTCCGTCCTGTTTTCTGAGTTGAGCCTTACATTTACTGCTTCCCAGGCTTGAGGGAATTCTGCCTGTGCTTGCATTTTCAAAAATAATAGCTGCTGGTTGTGCTACCTTTGTCAATTCCCTCAGCTTTCAATCTCTACTGACATGAACACATCTATCCTCCAAATGTCCCCTGAGCCATCTCCTTTCTCCACTTCCAGTTCACTTTCCCTTCATAAGTGATGCCCACTTGGATTTATTGATTAGAGTTCCATTTTTTTTTTTTTAAGTAGCATGTTCCCCAAAGGTTAAAATGGCCAATTTTGTCTCAGTTAAAGGAAGCAAATTATCTTGTGATCTTTTGTTTTGGTTTCTACAATAGAAATATGTGTATGTGTTATCGAACATGGCTTTAGTGTTCAAACTGCCTAGATCTGGATCCTACCTGAAACACCTACTGACTCCATGAATTCAGGGCAAAATATATGCCCTTGTGGACCTGTTTGCTTGTCTCTAAAATGCATGTAAGAATTAAACCTATTTCATCTGAAATTGGGAGAAATTAAATGAAATAAGGCAATTAAATCTCTTAACATGTGAATCACTTAGAGTTCATAGGTATTGGATATTCATATTAACATTTTATCATCAGTCTTTTATAATTATCAAGTTCACTGTTGATTTTATGCTTTTGGCTTTCCAAATTGTTTGTTTATTCCTTCTATAATAGATTTGTTGTTGTTCATTGGTTTATTTTGTGTGGATTTGTTTGTATTATTCCTCAGGGTAAACATTTCACTTAATGAATCAGGCTTGATGTCTTGACTCCTCTCCCTGCCTATTCTTGATGTCTGAGTTGGGCTATCATGGGCAAGAAGGACTAGAATGGAAAATACCCCTCCGTCTTCTTACAAGGCATTCCCCCGACATCGACTACACAGGTTCTCAGCTTTTTTCTTTTCCCTGCTTCAGCTTTTCTAACATATTCCCATCAATATCAGTAACTGACTGCTTCTCATGGGGGTAGAGATGTAGCAAACAGACAAATAAGGATGCCTGTCTGATTTGTAGGACAACTACCATCTTACACGGTGACTTAGCGTAAGTCAGAAAAGGCAATCCTTGCTGGACAGAGGTGATCCCATAGGTGAAAGGCGTGGTAGTTTAGGTGCTTTGGGATAAGAAAAACCAGTCTTTTGCTGTGGATGATGGGGATGGGGGTAGATTGTGGGGATGGTGGGGGCTAGTGGGGGTAGTCTGGGATGATGGGGAGACTGTCACCCTTGAACTTGAGTACACATGTTGGCAGCTGACCTAGGCTGGATTTCATTCTGATCTACATCTCCACTCGGCAGTCTTACCTGAAGGTCCTGCTGGGAGTAGACATATGCTTGCACCCTCCTCCGCAACCCTATGGCAACCACGGCTATACCAGGAGACAGCATGACCTCTCACTCATCCTCACTGGAACATTCCCCCTCCCCTGCAAGTCCCCAGTCACCCCTCTCTCACTTTTAATGAGAGGTGGATCTCCAAATACTTTGAAAGTCATGCAGGTGAAACTTTTTCTACTGGCATTAATGCTATGGTAAGCTTACTTTTGCAGAGGAATGCAGTGTGGGGACCAATTCTTTTCCACGAGAATTGCATGAGAGTGCTTGGGAAATCTACATTCTGATGGGAAAAAATTTAATGTTGCCTGTGGGGGAAGGGGGACTGCATTTCTCAGCATTTGCTGCCATAAATATGTTTCCTCAGCAGGTCTCTCCGTCCTGCATAAGCCGCGCCCAGCAGCCATATATCTCGCGGTGCAAGGGCCCCTGGCTGCCTGCCACCCGCTTGTACTGACATGTGTTGTGACTTGTAAAGAGTTCAAGGAGGGGTTTCCCATGCAGATATCTGTGTCACCCTTGGAGATTACTCCCCAAGGATGCTGGAGGGCTCGTGGACCTGCTGAGGAGTCTTGTGAAAGAAAACCTTTAATCATAGGATTCTCAGTCAGCCTGACTTTCTAACTTTTCAGGCACTGCACACCTTGTAAAACTGCATGAAAGAGAAGAAGATGCTATTTGCTGCCTTCTGTAAGGGAAATAGTTTGCTAATAAAGGAAGCTTAGGAGAGCAAAAGATGAAGAGAAGAAGAGAGGGTCACCTGTATTCTCCAGTTGAACTTATATTGCTCATCTTGAGACTTAAGCAAAACGTTTGTGACCAAATACATCTTCTACAAAATTGCAATAAAGGGACAACATGTCTAGATTTTGGACTGATTTAGCACTATGCTATGCTGTTTTATGGGATCCAAAATGCTATCAACTGTAAGCTGTCCCTGTAATTTTAGAAACATTCAACTATGATGTTATGTCATAATCCCTTAACATTTGTATTTTATACTTATCAAAGGAGGCTTTCCAGGTGGTGCTGGTGGTAAAGAACCCTCCTGCCAAATCAGAGAACAGACACACAGGTTTAATCCCTGGGCCAGAAAGAGTCCCTGGAGGAGGGCACGGCAACCCACTCCAGTATTCATGCCTGGAGAAACCCATGGACAGAGGAGCCTGATGGGCTACAGTCCATAGAGTCACGAAGAGTCGGACATGACTGAAGCGACTTAGCATGCAAGCATGCACATGCACTTATCAAAAGAGTACTTTGTATTTATTTTAGATACAGTCCTTTATGATATATCACTCTTTTGCATGCACAACCAAAAAGAAAATGAAAATGCATGAGTGAAAATATCCCTCAACCTTCTTCACAAATACTGAGTTTTCCAAATCACCAGGCTTCTCAGAGTCATCAATAGAAGTGTTTTCTTTCCACCTAGTATCATCGTCTGTGATGTCAAAATAATATTGATGTAGTCTTTCTTTTTCTTTAAAAAAGTACAGAATTGTTTTCCACATGTTTAGCTTCCCCAGTAAGCTTATAAACTTCTTGAACAGAGTATAGTTGTCACATTCTTATTTTGGTATCTCCCTCAGCATTGTGTTTCACTGTGTTTGGTCTCCAGTACATATTCATTCAGTTGGATTGCTGCATCCTATTTCAGTAGCAGAGAAGGAAAATTAGCAAGATCTGCCTGCAAAGTATTTCTCCAGTCTTGGAGTCCTGCAGACAAAATTGTATGTCTTCAGATACTAGAAAAATCTGGGTCATATGCCGCTACTTGGGAACTTGAGAGAGTTTTGATAAGTGCTTCCTTTCAAGATGGTGGTATTTCTCGCCATTGGTCAGAAACTGACTCTGATACAGCTATTTTAAGAAGGAAGGAAGGGAAATCACAAATTACTCACTAGGATGTGAACAGTACTCTCATTCTTTAAAGTCTAACTTCAATTCTTCCCTCTCTATGGTGCTTTCTGGAATTGAAATTGAATTGATCACACCTTGTCTGAATTTCTGTGGTATATGAGTTCCTTTGGGTATTTATCAGATTCTGCCTTTGGGCACCTCTTACATTATAAAATAACTTTATGGGCACAAGTGAGTCTTCTAATTTGCAATAAGGATTTGGATAAAAGAAACTTAAAGAGGTAATCCCACAAGTACTGGTTGGTGAATAGAAAAGTGAGACAGGGAAGGGTGCATTAATTGATGTCTTACTACTGTGGGCAAGTGGGGCTCATTTTTATTGGAGACTGCGGTAGGCTGAATTATAGTCCCACAAAGAGGTCTACATCCTAATCCCAGAAACTTTAAATATATTACCTTACATGGCAAAATGTACTTCACTGATATTACATTAAGCACATTGAGCTGGCAAAATGTTCTGGATCATTCAGGTGGGGCCAATATAATCACAGTGCTCCTTCGAAGAAGAAGACTGAAGGGTCACAGAAAAGGTGAAGTGACGTCATGAGCGGAAGAAGGGAAGGACAATGTAACAGAGACATGGGGACAGGCCAGGAGCCACGGTGTGCAGGCAGACTGCAGAAGCGGAAGAAAGTGAGAAAACGGAATTGTCCTGCAGCCTCGAGAAGGAGTGCAATCCAGCCCACCCCTGATCTTAGTGAAGTGGAATTTATGTTGCCCCTCTGACTTCAAGAACTAAGATGATAAATTTGTATTCTTTTAAGGCCACCAAATTCGTGGTTAATTTGTGGCACTAGGAAACCAGGGCAGAGATTTCTGAGATACCATGGGCATCATGGTTCATACTCGTGCCTCTGAGGGCCTAGGAGACCAGGGAATGTGTCCAGTGGGTAAGGACTGCTCCCAGGGGCATTAACTTTTCATTACAACTGACTTGTTCAAGCTGACCTCTCGTCCTCTCCAGAGGCCAGAGAAAGCCTCATTCTGACAGACCCAGGTGCATGAATAGTGAGTGATGCACTCAGCCATGATGGGCTGCCAAGGATACAGATGATAAATAGGGAGAACCAAGGGAATGTGGGTGGAAGACCGGTATTACCTGCCATGGTGCATAGGTATGTGTGTGTGGGCATGTGTGCACATGGGTTTTCTTCCCCTTCACCAAGTTCTTCGAAGCTAGAAATTCTCTCCCATTTGCAAGGCTCCAGCTCAGTGCTTGACATCTAGGAAAAACTTCCCGGTGGACTGGGAGACAGAATGGGACAGCTTGTGAATGTCACAGTAAATAAGGAACTTGGCTATTTTACAGTGCCATTTTCTCTAATTCCTAAACTAAGACTGCAGGGAAGAAAACATTGCTGTTTCCTGGAAAGAGATTCAAGAGGTTTTGTAGATCCCAGGCAGTGTGGGTGCGAGGTGGCTGTCAATCACAAATGCAAGTTGTCTCTCGGCAAAACGGCTTTCTCCTAGTGCACAATCCATCTGCAATCTAAGACTGCCTCGTCAAGGTTAGCAGATAAATCAATACAAGAAAGAGTCGAGCATCACAGGCAATGTTGATGTCAAACAGCCGTTTCATGTGTCTGGCAGAAAATTGAGCATATTGGTAAAGTACTAAAGACTTCCTTCATGAAAGTCCTATGATCCTTGGTCCTGAAAGAAAAATCAGATTAACTCCCACAAATCCCACTTGACACATGAGAGACAGTTTTGTCTTGACAAGGGCTTGGAGAGGACAGTATGATGAATGTGGCAACATCTTCCTTTGCTAGGTATCTAACCGGACTAGTTTTGGGGAGCGCTTGTTAAACACCAGATACTCTTTACTAATGGACTTTTTTTTCAAGCAGTAAACTTGAGCAGGCACTGTACTCACTGCTCTTTGCAGATGCCTTGCATGTTTTCACTTTACTTTCTGTTCTACTAGGTACATTAGCCTTCAGAACTTATTTAAAATGAAGGCTGAGTGCCTCTTCTTTAGGAGAAGTCTGGAAAATTGTCTTTCTCTTCTGCACAGGCTGCTACTCCTGATTTGAACATGTCAGACAAAAGTTTGATGCCCTTGAATGGTATCTGGCTAAATTCATTGACACTCACTGTTAAAATAGCCCTAGGGTATTAGAAAAGCTTTGTCTTTCTCTTTATATACATACACATACACACATACACACACACACAAACATTTGTGTATATAAAATATATAAAATATTTAAGCACATAACACACATGAAGATACATTTTGAAGGTCATTTTGTACTTAAAATATTTGAAAATAATAAAGAATAAATGTAACATATGGTATTAAAATTAATTGATCTTTTCAAAGAATCATCAGGGTCTGAAGGAGATTTTAGAGTAGTTAAGCCCTGATGGATCCATAGTTTTGCTAATTAAGTAAAGGTCCTGATTGCCACAGGCCTCAAGGGACTCTCTGTCCCCTGCAGATTTGTGGGCTGTGAATATCAGCTTGTGAGTGATCAGCTTGTGAATCAAGTAAGGTTGCAGTCACGAAACTTTGGACTCATTTTCTGAGAAAGCAGCTTGCTATCTAATTGAGCAACAACCACCCCACCCCACCCCCCAAACTGGGCGCATGTTGGCATGAGCCAGAGTCACCAGGTCCCACCTGTCCACTTCGGCTCCTAGACCCATGGCTCGTAGCCAAGGCAGACTTGACTGGTTCTGGCCCCTCCCCGACACAAGCTGAGCTCTTGTGCCATTGCTGCGTGCTACCCTATCTTTGGGGCTATGCCTGCAGTAATCAACACTATAGAAGTGATAAGTCCAGAACTGTGGTGAAGGCTGTGTTTTATGACAGCAAAACTCCCTTGTTTGCTGGTGGTTCGGTCCCCCTCCTCACCACCCCTTGCCCTCCCTTCTCTGTCTCGCTCTGTATAAGGTCACCCCAGAGCCCCATCCCTGCTACCTAGACTCTGTTTGGGTCTGGCTGATAGGAAAGGGGAGATTTGGGGTAACTGCAGGATGGGAAGCGGGGAGGAAGTGCTTGGGATATTTCTCAATGTCCCCATGCTCCCCATCCCAGCTCCCCTGACTCCCTACCCTCTTCTCCTCCCCATCCCCACTATGGCCGTGGCTGCGCCTCTCCATGACTGTGGTTCACGGGGCGGCTCCACTTTATGTCTCCAGCTCTCTTTCACTGGGCAGTGGTAATATGATTTCCACCCCTTGGCCCTAGTGTCCCAGTGTATTCTGCTTGCCTTTCCACCCTGCCACGTCTCTGTACGTGGTCCCTTCATCAAATATCCGTATGCAAACCATCTTAGCAAATTGTCTTTTCTGCCAGGATGCTGACAGGTACACTTTGCTTTCCCTAACCATAGCATTTTTTGAAAGTAAGGAAGAGATAGATTTAATATTTAATTATAAAATACTCAAGTTGACATACTTGCGATGCAGGAGTTCTCATTTGGCAAGCATGCGACTCCAAACTTTGTGAGAGAAACAAAAATAGAAGGTGCCATCTTGCATGACATTATAGTTTGGGCTCAAGCATGTATGTCATTCTGTCTCTGCAGAAAGAGGGTCTGAGCCTGCAGGAGCCGGCCAGGTGGGTGTCTGCTTACCTTGGTGCGGTATCTACTGCTCTGGAAGTGGCCAAATGACTCATGCTAAACACAAGGCAGAGGCTGGCCAGGCCCTTTTAGTCTGGATAATAAAAGCTAAGATGAAGTCTTAGCACAATGTGTTTATAATTCTAGTGTATATGGCCTGTATGGTATGCATATATTATTTACATAGAATATGTTTTTTATATTTATATACATACACTCACACACTAGAGAGAGAGAATCTGAGCTATGAAGCCTATGAATAGCCCTGCTGGGGCTCCATGTTAACTAAAAGCATCACACTGCATAAATACTGTGGTACCAGAAAGCAAGCCAGAGCTAGCCTACACTCAGGTTCTCACTGGATAGTCCAGGTTATAGAAAATAAACACCTTTCAAAAAACTCATATTTCCTAGGAAGCATACATATGAATGTGGTTTAACTTGAGTTTAAACAAGTTACACAGGTGCTGAAGGAACTGACTGGGATGCAGGGAGAAGGTGACCAGGCAGAAATGAATTCTAAGACAGGGCTGGCTCCTGCCCTTGAAGAGAAGTAAATTAAACCAGTCATGTAAGAGTGGCCGTGAAACCACTGTGCTGTCATGAATGTCTTTCTTCTTTCTTTTATTCTCTAGAAGTCTCTGAAGATAGGGTGACTCCTTCAATGACTGAAAAATACTTGAATAGTTTTCTACCCAGTGATTCACTCTAACAAAACAAAACAAAAAAAAAAGAAAACATTCCTAATAGGAATAGAAGAATACAAGGTTTTTTTTTTGGGGGGGGGTGACTTATAAATCACTATTATTATTTTGGTGGTGGGGAGTGAGGAGAGATGAGCAGAGAGTGGATTGTCACACCCACACATGACCCCCATGGTCTTGTCTTCTTAATTCAGCCCATATGGTTTATTCCACCATCTTCTTTTCTTTTTTTCTCAAAACTGTCACTGCCCGTTTCACCTGTGCCTTTCTCTCTCACTGAGTCAGGCTGAGAAGAAGGCCATGGTCTCCATGGCTCCTGTTTTTCTCTTGTCCCTAAAGAGCAACCCACAAGTTCTTTCAATTTTGTGGTTAGTTACTAATCCTTTAGGATGTAATCACAGTTCTACATAGAGAAGCGTCTATGAAGCTTAAGAAACATGTCAAAATCATCTGGTTCTTGTTTTGTTGTTTCTTTTTTTTTTCCATTTATTTTTATTAGTTGGAGGCTAATTACTTTACAACATTGCAGTGGTTTTTGTCATACGTTGACATGAATTACCATGGATTTACATGTATTCCCCATCCCGGTCCCCCCTCCCACCTCCCTCTCTACCCGATCCCTCTGGGTCTTCCCAGTGCACCAGGCCCGAGCACTTGTCTCATGCACCCAACCTGGGCTGGTGATCTGTTTCACCCTAGATAATATACATGTTTCGATGCTGTTCTCTTGAAACATCCCACCCTCGCCTTCTCCCACAGAGTCCACAAGTCTGTTCTGTACTTCTGTGCCTCTTTTTCTGTTTTGCATGTAGGGTTATCGTTACCATCTTTCTAAATTCCATATATATGTGTTAGTATACTGTAATGGTCTTTATCTTTCTGGCTTACTTTGCTCTGTATAATGGGCTCCAGTTTCATCCATCTCATTAGAACTGATTCAAATGAATTCTTTTCAATGGCTGAGTAATATTCCATGGTGTATATGTACCACAGCTTCCTTATCCATTCGTCTGCTGATGGGCATCTAGGTTGCTTCCATGTCCTGGCTATTATAAACAGTGCTGCGATGAACATTGGGGTGCACGTGTCTCTTTCGGATCTGGTTTCCTTGGTGTGTATGCCCAGAAGTGGGATTGTTGGGTGTTGTTTCTAATCCTGCAGAGAAGTAAATTGTGAATACATTGGGCTGCTTCACCCTGCCCTTCTGGGCAGGGGTCACCTACCACCTACCCGCCCCTATCCCTACCCACCCCACCCTCAGGCAGACCCCGCCCCCTCAGGCAGACTCCAACCCCAACCCCTTCAGGCAGACCCCGCCCCCTCAGGCAGACCCCGCCCCCTCAGGCAGACTCCAACCCCTTCAGGAAGACCCCGCCCCCTCAGGCAGACTCTGCCCGCCTCAGGCAGACTCCAACCCCAACCCCCTCAGGCAGACCCCGCCCCCTCAGGCAGACCCCGCCCCCTTGGGCAGACTCCACCCCCTCGGGCAGACTCCACCCCTCCCCCATCTCTGGCGTGGCTCTCCTACTGATTGTTCTTACTTCTGTACTCCACATGTCTCCTTCTGTCAAGGGAATGTTTCACTCTTAATCTTTGCTTTCTTTCTCCCAACCCTCTCTTTCTTGCTTTACAAAAAGCATGCTTATTATGAAAGTGATTACAGCCTCATCGGTGCTGCAGAGAGATTAGAACACTAGGAGTCTCGTTCTCACGCTTGAGTCGTCCACTTCCTTGATGTGAGCACTGGACATTAATAAGGGCAGTCAACCTGGACCCCTGGGCCCCATTCTGGCAGGAATTTTTCACAGCTTCCTTTGCGTCAGGAGGGAAGATTTGAATAATCGTATATCCCTGTGTAACGAACTATGCAGTCAAGATGTAGAACATTTCTGTCATCTTGGAAAGTTGCCTTACCTTTCAGGCAATCCAATTCCCCCTTAAATAACCATTGTTCTGATTTCTAACAGCTTAGTTTTGCCTGTTTTGGAACTTCAATGAAATCTTGCAAGTATATACACTTTGCATGTGGCTTCTTTCATTCAAAATACTGTCTTAGAGATTCATCCATATTGTATGTATCAATAGTCCATTCTACATTTTTTTAATGGAAAAACAGCATTTATTATATGTCAGAAATGTGCCTGAGTATAATTCTGACATGAGATGCAATGGGCAGTACTAAAGGGAATTTCTGATGATCATGAAAAGTACTTTGTAACTTCTATGTGTTATTAAAGCCACTGCTGACATTATTACACAATAAGAGTTTTACATCTGATAAAACATTCCTCAGTAATTACCAGGCCTCTGTGCTTAAGAGAATTGAAATTTTATGTGCTTCCTGTCACACAGGAATTGCTTTAATATCATTTCCTAAAATGAGCTTTTGAATTTAGGATTCCAAAAGAACACTGAAGTTGCTGGTGGGTAAAACTGTCATTTAGAAAATATGCTAAACACAGCAACTGGAAATGCTCATCTGTCAAAGCTGAGGGCTGTTTATTTTATTTTACATTATTTTACTTTTTAAAGTTTAACTTTATTTTTAATAGGCTACTTTTTAGAGAAGTTTTAGACTTCATGACAAAGCTCAGTGGAAAACAGATTCCCTGTACACCACCTGCCCACATACAGCCTCCACCACAAATCCCATAGGAAAGTGGTACATTATTTGTAATCACTGAACCTACACTGACACATCATTATCACCCAAAGTCTGTAGTTTATATTAGGGATCACTCTTGGTGTTGTACTTTCTATAGGCTTGGATAAAAGTATGACATGTATCTATAATTATAGTATCATAAAGAATACTGTCATTGCCTTTAAAAATCTTCTGTGCTACACTTATTCATCACTTCCTCCCCCTTAACCCCTGGCACCTTTTGATCCTTTTATGGTATCCACAGTGTTATAATTTCCAGTTTGAACCATACAATATGTAGTCTTTTCAGACTGGCTTCTTTCCTTTAGTATTATAAGTTCCCTTTGTGTCTTTCCATGTCTTGATAGCTCACTGACTAATATTTGATTGTGTTTTCCTGGTGGCTCAGTGGTAAAGAATCTGCCTTCCAATGCAGGAGACACCAGTTGGATCACCAGTCTGAGAAGATCCGCTGGAGAAGAAAATGACAACCTCCTCCAGTATTCTTGCCTACAAAAACCCCATGGACAGAGGAGCCTGGCGAGCTCCAGGCCATGGGGTTCCCAAAGAGTCAGACATAACTTTAGCAACTGAACAACAAAATATTCCATCATCTGGAGGTACCAGTTTGTTTATTCACTCAGCTGCTAAAGGACATTTTGCTTTTAATTTAGACAACTATGAATGATCTGTGTGCAGGTTTCTGTGTGGACATAATGCCTTTAAATAAATACTAAGGAGCATATGGTAAGAGTACATTTAGTCTGTAGGAAACTGCCAAATTGTCTTTCAAAGTGACTGTACCTTGTATACCCACCAGTAATGAATTGGGATTTCCTCTTGTTCTGCATCCTCACCAGCATTTGGTGGTGTCAGTTTTCCAGATTTTGGTCTTTCTAATAACTGTGTAGTGGTATCTCATTATTAGTTTTCAGTTCTCTAATAAAATGTGATAGAGAGAATCTTTTTATAAGCTTATTTCCCGTGTGTGTGTGTGTGTGTGTGTGTGTGTGTGTTTTGGTGAGGTATCTGATCAGATCTTTTGCTCATTTTTTAAATCAACTTGTTCATTTTCTTATTGATGAGTTTTCAGAGTTCTTTGTATATTTTTGGATAACAGTCCTTTATCAGATGTGTCTTGCAAATATTTTCTCCCTGTATGGCTTGTCATTCACTTGACAGTGGTTTTTCACAGAGTAGAAGTTTTTAATTTTAATGGTGGCCAGCTTATCAATGGAGCCTTTGATGCTGTATCTAAAAGTTATCACCATACAAATGTTTTCTATATTTTCTCCTATGCTATCTGCTAATATATATATATATATATATATATGTGTGTGTGTGTATATATATATATACACACACACACGGCTCCTATTATATTTTTTAAATTTGTTAAATCAATTAAGAATAAGAATAAAAGTTTTTACTTTATCTTCACTTATCCCCTCTCTAATGCTCTTCCTTACTGTATGTAGATCTGTTTGACTTACATTGTTTTCCTCTACTCTGAAGAACTTTTCTCACAAGGCAGATCTACCAGAAAACAATTCCCTCAACTTTTGTATCTGAGAAAGTCTTTAGGTCTTCTTCAGTTTTGAAGGATAATTTTGTAAGGTGAAGAATTTTGATTCTGTCACTTTGTTTTCTCAACACATTACACACTTCACTCCCCTCTCTTGCTTGCATGGTTTCTGAGACATTGGGTACAATTCTTATCTTTTATCCTCTATACATAAAATGCATTTTTTCTCTCTGGCTTCTTTCAAGATTTTTAAAAATTTATCTTTAATTTTCTGCAATTTGAATACAATATGCCAAGGTGTAGTTTTGTTTTTGATTTGGTGTTCTCTGAACTTCCTGTATCTATAGTCTGGTGTCTGACACTAATCTGGAAGAAATTCTCAGCCATTATTGCTTCAAATATTTTTGTTTCTTTCTTTCTTTTCCTTCTGGTATTCCATTATATATATTTTATACTTCCTGTATTTGCCTCACAGTTCTTAGATATTCTGCTCTATTTTAGTCTTATCCTCTTTATTTTCTATTTTTTAAGTCTCTATTAACTTTCAAAGCTTCTATACCCTCAAGGTCAGAAATTTTCTTCACCTGTGTCTACTCTATTAATAAGCCCTTCAAAGGCATTCTTCATTTCTGTTACACTATTTTTGAACTCTAAATTTTTTTTTCTATTTCTTTCTTAGAATTTGTCTCTCAACTTATAATGCACATATGTTATTGTATGATATATACTTAATCTGTTAGAATCCTTAGCATATTAATCATTCCAGCATCCTTACTATATCTGTTTGATTCTGATGCTTGCTCTGTCTCTTCCAACTGTGCTTTTTTTTTGCCTCTTAGTATGTCCTGTAATTTTTTTATTGATAGCTGGACATGATGTACTGGGGTAGATGGAACTGCAGTAAATAGGTCTTTGGTAAGGTGGAGTGAGGTGGTGGGGGGAGAGAACGTTCCGTAGTTCTGTGATGAGTTCTCAGTCTGTTTTGAGCCTGGGCTTCTGAACTGTGAATATCACAAGTGCTTCTCAGCGTCCCTTCTCCACGTCAGGTGGATGGAATAACTACAATGCCTGGAGTCAGGTGTTTACCTTCCTCATGTGAATGCCTCAGGTTTTCCTGGTGGCTCAGTGGTAAAGAAGCCACTGAGGCAGGAAGCACGGGTTCGATCCCTGGGTTGGGAAGATCCCCTGGAGAAGGAAACAGCAACCCACTCCAGTATTCTTGCCTGGAAAATCCCATGGACAGAGGAGCCTGGTGGACTATGGTCCATGGGTTTGCAAGAGTCAGAATGGACTTAGCGACTAAACAACAACAATGTAGGCGCCTAGAGCTGGCTGAAGTACAACATGGCCCTTCCCTCCGGTGGATTAGGCTCTGGTTAAGCAGTTTCTCCTGAAGGCAGGCCTTGTAAAGAACTGAGCAACATGTTTCAAAGAAGTCCAAGCCACCTCCCCCACCCCCCCCCCCACACCAACACCCCCACCTTTGCAGAGAGCAGGAGGTGATTTTTTAATCTCTACTCACTGTAAGAACCTGATCAAGGTAAAATTCACAAAAGTGGGGAGTGGGGGGTGACCCTAAAACTAGCCCCCCACCGCCGTGGAATTTGTAACTTTCTGGTGTATTTTTAAAAAAAAGGAAACTTCCACTAAAATTAGAGTTGGGAAGACCTGTGTGAGTTCTTACACCCTCCCAGCCACTGTCAATTATCCCAAATAAAAGACACTACTTGCATCCAAGAGAGGAAGCTGGAGGAAGGACTAGCTCTTGTTGCCGAGCAACAAGCCCAGCCAATGGAAAACCCTGCAGCTCAGCCTATGAGAAGACTCCACCACCCGGAACGCTTACTTTCCTCCAGTTAAATTTCATTTAGAACAGTCCCGCCCAAAGCCCCGTTTTCCCTACAAAAGCAAACTGTCTTTTGTTTTCGAGTTTGCTTGTGGTCAGCCAGAGCTTGCGTCGTCTGAATTGCAGTTCTTTGAACTATTCCTGAGTAAACTCATTGAGCTAGTCTGGTAAGTTACGTTTTTTTGAAGTTCACACAGAATTGTCTACTCCAAGCTCCAACAAACAATTCCTCAATTACAGTTTAGGTTTTCCTGCCATGATACTGGTTCCTGTGAAGATTTCTGCTTAGGAGTTTCTGTTCTGATAAGTTGGAATTCTCTGTATTCACCAGTTTCTCCAAATTAAAGGGATAGCGGTTTTTCTCTGTGACCTCACTTCTCTTATGGATCTAAGAAGATCTTTTAAAAAATATTTTCAGTTTGTTTAGCCTTTTCCTCGTCAGAACAGAGTGATGACTCCCAAGCACCCTTAAGTGCCAGAATGCTATTCTATTTTTTAAGGGGAAAAAAAAAAATCTTTTCAGGTGTTACATAAGTGAAATGTTGTGTGTCTACTTTATATTAACATCAGCAATACCTTGATACCTTGGCGTCCACACAAAAATTCCCACTTCCAAAAGAAATCCATCAATATAAACCCTCTACTTACATGTTTAAGTGGGTAGTGTTACCTTTAAAAGCGCGTGCGGAACACCCCTGACCCCGGCAGGTTTTCATAGTGTGTTAACGCTTCATGTTGTGTATCTGCTTGCTGTGTCTCTAGCAGGAGAACAGATTGATTTTTTGATGGGAAATACAGCCTTCTAGGATTTCATTATCTTACCACAGACTTGGTCTAGAGCTCATGGTTTCTGAGATATTGTCACTCATTGTTATGATGAACAATGACGAGCATTGTGGGAAATTTGCATTTGAAAATGCAGTTTTCCTGCTTTACAATTCTGTGGCTTATTTGGTCTCTTTATTCCTGTGTCATCCGTCAAACCTCCTACCCCCAAGTGCCTCACTGTGGTTTAGAAGAATGAGCCAGGTTCCATCCATCTGAGAAAAATGGTACATGCATCACTTCCTATTACATCCCTCTAGGCATTTTTAGGAGTAGTGTCTTATATCTGGGTAAAACGTTGAAATCCAAAAACCAGTGAAGAAAATGTTCTAGATAGAATAGTATACACACACACACACACACACAACAACAACAACAAATCAATCCATTGTTCAGGTCCCTTTGAATTCCTTTTAGATTCTTTAAAGAAGTGTACCCCTCTTATTAGGCTTCTGTAAAAATCCAGAGTGTGGGGATTTGAGCGATCTAATCCGTAACCCTTAGAAGAAATGGAGTCGCCATCATAGTCAACAAAAGACTCTGAAGTACAGTACTTGGATGTAATCTCAAAAATGACAGAATGATATCTGTTTGTTTCCAAGGCAAACCATTCAATATCATGGCAATCCAAGCCTATGTCCCAAGCAGTAACACTGAAGAAGCTGAAGTTGAATGGTTCTATGAAGACCTACAAGACCTTTTAGAACTAACACCCAAAAAAGATGTCCTTTTCATTGTAGGGGACTGGAATGCAAAAGTAGGAAGTCAAGAAACACCTGGAGTAACAGGCAAATTTGGCCTTGGAGTATAGAATGAAGCAGGGCAAAGGCTAATAGAGTTTTGCCAAGAGAATGCACTGGTCATAGCAACACCCTCTTCCAACAACACAAGAGAAGACACTACACATGGACATCACAAGATGGTCAACACTGAAATCAGATTGATTATGTTCTTTGCAGCCAAAGATGGAGATGCTCTATACAGTCAGCAAAAACAAGACTGGGAGCTGACTGTGGCTCAGATCATGAACTCCTTATTGCCAAATTCAGACTTCAGTTGAAGTAGGGAAAACCACTAGACCATTCAGGTATGACCTAAATCAAATCCCTTATGACTATACAGTGGAAGTGAGAAATAAATTTAAGGGGCTAGATCTGATAGACAGATAGCCTGATGAACTATGGATGAAGGTTTATGACATTGTACAGGAGACAGGGATCAAGACCATCCCCATGGAAAAGAAATGCAAAAAGGCAAAATGGTTGTCTCAGGAGGCCTTACAAATAGCTTTGAAATGAAGAGAAGCAAAAAGCAAAGCAGAAAAGGAAAGATATTCCCATTTGAATGCAGAGTTCCAAAGAATAGCCAGGAGAGATAAGAAAGCCTTCCTCAGCGATCAATGCAAAGAAATAGAGGAAGACAACAGAATGGGAAAGACTAGAGATCTCTTCTAGAAAATTAAAGATACCAAGGGAACATTTCATGCAAAGATGGGCTTAATAAAGGACAGAAATGGTATGGACCTAACAGAAGCAGAAGATATTAAGAAGATGTGGCAAGAATACACAGAAGAACTGTACAAAAAAGATCTTCATGACCCAGATAATCACGATGGTGTGATCACTCACCTAGAGCCAGACATCCTGGAATGTGAAGTCAAGTGGGCCTCATAAAGAATCACTACGAACAGAGCTAGTGAAGCGTTGACTCATTGGAAAAGACCCTGATGCTGGGAGGGATTGAGGGCAGGAGGAGAAGGCGACGACAGAGGATGGGATGGCTGGATGGCATCACCGACTCGATGGGCATGAGTTTGAGTAAACTCTGGGAGTTTGTGAAGGACAGGGAGGCCTGGCGTGCTGCGATTCATGGGGTCACAAAGAGTCGGACACGACTGAGCGACTGAACTGAATCTGTAAACTCCTTTTGGAGGTTGATATTTTAGAGGACAGCAAGTATGGTACAATTCTTTCAGAAGTTTAGCTGTAAATGAGGTCAATCTTGTGAAAACCTGTTTCTTCCAGTACCTATTTCTGTTACCAAAAATTGCATTTCCTAATGTCAGGAGGGGATTCTGGGAGAAAGCAGGTAATGTAAATCTGCTGCCAAGTTCTTGACAAACTGTGAGATTGATCTTGAAGAATGAACGCACCTGTGATCAGAGCCGCTGCCCGTGGTGGACTGAAGAGCTTAGCGCTCTCAGCTGGGTCTCCAGGGCTCCCTTGCTGACCGCATTCACCTACCTAGCTTTAGGCTTGCTTACACGCTTCAGCTCTCTTACATCTTTAAGTACCTATAGGGAAAGGGGCCTAAATGAGAATACCTGTGACAAACAAGAGGCTTGTGACTTACACCACTCAGTCTTCACAATAGTAACCTTAGGGCCACGTTGCAGGTGCAGAGACGGAGCAACAGAAACGTGCTGCGTTCACCCAATGGGCAACTTGCAGGATGCAGGGGGACAGGCACAGTGTGGTGGGTCTGACGCCAGGCCTCTTCTTTCCCTTGTTCGAGCGGCCCTCTGGAACCCATTCCCCTGCCCTGATTGAATTCTTGAATGAGTATACGGATTTTATTATGTGGATAATACTTCACTCTGGACAAGTGGTCCACGAGTGAAACCATATTCAGAAGATGACAAAGACCTGGACAAAAGGACAGACCACTCCTGGCTTCTGTGTGGCCTTCATGGGATCTCAGAAAAACACTTAGATTCCCTCACTATCAAGTCTAGCTCAGTGTATCAGTCAGGTTTTTCTGCATTAAGACAGCCCTCCAGTCCAATGGCTGACAGCAAGGAGCCTTTATTCTCTGGTTCCTGGTTCTGTGGTCTGGCTGTTGATTAAGTGATGAAGGCCAGGCTTACTCTGGCCAAGCTGGGTTCCAGGCTTTAACTGGGGCTCAGTCTCTGTCACCTGTCTCATTTCAGGGGCCAGACTGAAAGAGCAGCGTCTACCTGGGCTATTCTTTTTATGCCAGCAAGAGCTTTTAAAGCCTCGTTTCTGCTCACATCCAAATTCCAAAGAAATTCACACACCCAGATTCAACATCAGACAGGCAGAGAAGTACACTCCACCCATAGGGACAGTTTCTGCAAAGCCAGCTGGTAAATGATGTAGCAAAGAGGAGTGGAGAACAGGGGACACTTATCTGATCCAGCACACTCAAACTAAACTACTAAAAAGAGATACAGTGGTCTGCTGGTGGCATTACTGCTCACATCAGACTTGAAGCTTTGCCGTCTGTCTCAACATGGAAGTTTTCAGAATTTCTCACTTGGTATCTTTTGAAATGTCTTTGCAAATGACTTTCAGTATGTGGTCCTCCAGTGGACTTTAATTATATCAAAAGAAGGTATTTTTGATCACAAAAATCACACCGAATGTTTTATTTTTAATTACAATTTTAGGCCCTAAGAGTGCTTTCACCTCTGGCTCACTCAGCAAAAGAGTGGCTGCCATGATATATGCTTTCAAACCATAGAGGAGAATTTCTACCAGCTGGGCCCTCCCTATGTAGGAAAATTGTGCAAACTGACATTGGGAGGCTAGCTCAAGCCTCAGATTGTAGAGGATTGAAGGCAGTGTCTATCTCAGCATTGAGCCTTGAGAGAGAGTTCACGCTGTGTGTTTATCAGAGTGCAGATGGTTACCGAGAAGCTTTTCAGAGGCATTCCTGGACTGATGAGGGCAGTTTACATGGGCCTTCAGGGAACTGGACCAGCCATTGATCTGTAAAAGCCAATAATCAGAGGCTTTGGGGACTAACTCATCATCTTCCCTGTTTGTTGATTGGGATTAAACTGCCGGGAGCTGGGCTGACAGTCTTCAGCGTGGCTCCTTCAGGAGAATCTTGCTCCTGCCTGGGCAGGTGAGGGGCATAAAATCAGCTTCTTGGGACATAAATTGTTTTCTGCCTGCGAGTGGGTGGGTGACAGTCGAAGCTTACAGACTCCCTGTGCTGATGTGTCCCTGAAATTGGTCCTGTACTGTCCCCGCTTGAGGGTGACAGAAGCCCAAGAGGGGTTTATCAGACCTAAAGCCAAGAGGACCTAGATCTCGATCTCCTAGGTGTGCCAGATAGATTCAAGGGATTAGATCTGTTAGACAGAGTGACTGAAAAACTATGGATACAGGTTTGTGACATTGTACAGGAGGCAGGGCTCAAGACCATCCTCAAGGAAAATAAATGCAAAAAGGCAAAATGGTTGTCTGAGGAGGCCTTACAAATAGCTGTGAATAGATGAGAAGTGAAAGGCAAAGGAAAAAAAAGAAAGATATACCCATTTGAATGCAGAGTTCCAAAGAATAGCAAGGAGAGATAAGAAAGCCTTCCTCAGTGATAATGCAAAGAAATAGAGGAAAACAACAGAATGGGAAAGACTAGGGATCTCTTCAAGAAAATTAGAGATATCAAGGGAACATTTCATGCAAAGATGGGCTCAATAGAGGACAGAAATGGTGTGGATCTAACAAGCAGAAGATATTAAGACGAGGTGGCAAGAATACACAGAAGAACTGTACAAAAAAGATCTTCATGACCCAGATAATCACGTGTGATCACTCACCTAGAGCCAGACATCCTGGTATGTGAAGTCAAGTGGGCCTTAGGAAGCATCACTATGAACAAAGCTAGTGGAGGTGACAGAATTCCAATTGAGCTATTTCAAATCCTAAAAGATGATGCTGTGAAAGTGCTGCACTCAATATGCCAGCAAATTTGGAAAACTCAGCAGTGGCCACAGGACTGGAAAAGGTCAGTTTTCATTCCAATCCCACAGAAAGGCAATGCCAAAGAATGCTCAAACTACCACACAATTGCACTCATCTCACACACTAGTAAAGTAATGCTCAAAATTCTCCAAGCCAGGCTTCAACAGTACATGAACCATGAACTTCCACATGTTCAACCTGGATTTAGAAAAGGCAGAGGAACCAGACATCAAATTGCCAACGTCCACTGAATCATCAAAAAATCAAGAGAGTTCCATTGACTGTGCCGAAGCCTTTGACTATGTGGATCACAACAAACTTTGGAGAATTCTAAAAGAGATGGGAATACCAGACCACCAGACCTGCCTCTTGAGAAATCTGTATGCAGGTCAGGAAGCAACAGTTAGAAATGGACATGGAACAACAGACTGGTTCCAAATAGGAGAAGGAGTACGTCAAGGCTGTATATTGTCACCCTGCTTATTTAGCTTATATGCAGAGTACATCATGAGAAATGCTGGGCGGGAGGAAGCACAAGCTGAAATCAAGAGAAATATCAATAACCTCAGATATGCAGATGACACCACCCTTAGGGCAGAAACCAAAGAAGTAAAGAGCCTCTTGATGAAAGTGAAAGAAGAGAGTGAAAACTTGGGCTTAAAACTCAACATTCAGAAAACTAAGATCATGGTATCAGGTCCCGTCACTTCACGGCAAATAGATGGGGAAAGTGTGGAAACAGTGACAGACTTTATTTTTTGGGGCTCCAAAATCACTGTAGATGGTGACTGCAGGCATGAAATTAAAAGACGCTTGCTCCTTGGAAGAAAAGTTATGACCAACCTAGACAGCATATTAAAAAGCAGAGACATTACTTTGCCAACAAAGGTCCATCTAGTCAAAACTGTGATTTTTTCAGTAGTCCTGTATAGATGTGAGAGTTGGACTGTAAAGAAAGCTGAGCCCCAAAGAATGGATGGTTTTGAACTGCAGTGTTGGAGAAGACTCTTGAGAGTCCTTTGGACTGCAAGGAGATCCAATGAGTCCATCCTAAAGGAAATCAGTCCTGAATAGTTATTGAAAGGACTGATACTAAAGCTGAAACTCCAATCCTTTGGCCACCTGATGCAAAGAGCTGACTCATTTGAAAAGACCCTGATGCTGGGAAAGATTTTAGGTGGGAGCAGAAGGGGATGAGATGGTTGGATGACGTCACTGACTCAATGGACATGAGTTTGAGTAAAGTCTAGGAGTTGGCGATGGACAGGGAGGCCTGGCGTGCTGCAGTCCATGGAGTTGCAAAGAGTCAGACACGACTGAGCGACTGAACTGAAGGTCATATGCGTGGGATATTTAGCCAGCAGGCTCCAGTAAGCAACACAGAATCAGTTAATCTCCTTCTCTCTGGTGGCACGGACTGATTTCCCTAGACCTCAGGTGGTATAAAATCATGGCAGGGGGCGAGGTAGCCTGATAGGGCACTGGAGTGACCAGTTATGTCCTGGGTCCTCACTGCTCATACTCCATTTTTTTTTAGCACCTATTTTGCTTTGTCACTGAAGGTGGAGGGCTTCCCTGGTGGCTCAGTGGTAAAGAATCTGCCTGCTGATGCAGGAGGCACATGTTCGATCCCTGGGTCAGGAAGATCCCCTGGAGAAGGAAATGGCAACCCACTCCAGTATTCTTGTCTGGAGAATTCCATGGATAGAGGAACCTGGTGGGCTACAATGCATAGGGTCACAAATAGAAATGACTCAGTGACTGAACAGCTCAACTAAAGGTGGAAAAGTGAGTAAGACAAGGGTTCTGCCTCTTGGAGCTTCTTTTACAATGGGATAGACGCAGGGTGACCAATTGCATGGGTCTGAGGTCATTTCAGATTTTGGGAAGGGCAGCAGAAATGCCCTGCAAGCCAAAGCGAGGAGTGTGAACTTTGGTCATAAGCATGGAGGAAGCCACTCGGGGCTTCTAGCATGGACATGAGATCACATGCTTTAAATTGGAAAGGTCACTGCCCCCCAGGTCCATGTACCATACACACCACCAGTTTAGAAAGTAGACACTGAATTTTCATCTCTCAGTTGATCCCAGTATCAGTCTTTTCTACTCAACTGTGATGTCCTCAACGAACTCCTTTGATTACCCTTTTTGGAAAAATCATCTTGTAAAAAATTTCATAAGAATTCTTTTCCAGGTGATTCTGTGAGATCTTTCATCTCCCTTCTCCAGAGACTTATTCAGGGTTAGTAGGAACAGCTTGGATAGAATAGAATTTGTTTCACGAGCCATTTCTCAGGTCATTATTATAATTCCTTAGGCAAAAGATAATTTTAAAAACACTCTCAGAAATAAGACACCAGTGCTCATAAGTTTGAGAAGCTGATGAAGCTTGCATAGATAGTAACCTTGTGTCCCATAAAAATGCAGCTCATTCAGACCTGCTTTGCAGAGCAGAGACAACTTGAAAACTTCATGTTCCACAGTTTTTTTTTTTCTTCTTTTTATTAGTTGGAGGCTAATTACTTTACATCATTACAGTAGTTTTTGTTATACATTGATATGAATTAGCCATGGATTTACACGTACTCCCCATCCCAGTCCCCCCTCCCACCTCCCTCTCCACCCGATCCCTCTGGGTCTTCCCAGTGCACCAGGCCCGAGCACTTGTCTCATGCACCCAACCTAGGCTGGTGATCTGTTTCACCCTAGATAATATACATGTTTCAATGCTGTTCTCCTGAAACATCCCACCCTCGCCTTCTCCCAGAGTCCACAAGTCTGTTCCATACATCTGAGTCTCTTTTTCTGTTTTGCATATAGGGTTATCGTTACCATCTTTCTAAAGTCCATATATATGTGTTAGTATACTGTAATGGTCTTTATCTTTCTGGCTTACTTCGCTCTGTATAATGGGCTCCAGTTTCATCCATCTCATTAGAACTGATTCAAATGAATTCTTTTTGATGGCTGAGTAATATTCCATGGTGTATATGTACCACAGCTTCCTCATCCATTCGTCTGCTGATGGGCCACAGTTTTTTTTTAAGGGAAAGCAAAAGTTACTCAAATCTGAGGCGAATATAGTAGAATTTATGGGGTATTATTCACTATGGCACACATAATGTCAAGTGAAATGAAAGAATGGGCGTGAGGAGATTAAAATAAGAAGTATAGAATTTTCCTTTCTTCATGACCAATTCTAGAGGTTGTGCTTGGAAAATCAGTACTCAGCTGATACCATAAAGCGAGGGGTAAGGCAGGGCCACGGGGAAAGGCATGATGTCACAGAAGTTCTGTTCTGAGCCAGTGAGCTTCAAATGTTCAGATTTTATTAATAACTGTGTCCAAAATTGCAGTACCTACATATTGAGGAATAACCAGCTTTTCTATGGTCCCCAGGGGCTCCTTGGGCCCTAGTCATGCTCTTCAGTGACGATATTAAGAGCTAGACTGGGGGCTGCCACCGGAGAAAGAGGGCAGGGCACCGGCCCCCCGGGGCTATCAGGCGTGGTCCTCACAGGAGGCTGTGTGCTTGGCAACAGGCTCTCTGACCAAAGGGGCCTTCAGGCTGACTTCCTTTCTTTGGAATTGGAAACCGTGTTGCCTCTGGACTGGAGTCTCTGAAGGAGAAGCACTGTGGTGCTCATCCTTCTGCGGAGATGTGAGGATGAACGGAGTGCCAGGCCCTGGGCTGGAGTGCGATGGAGGGAGGGAAGTTGGTGGATCCAGGCCCGGGGCGGAGGGCGAAGGCTGGCCTGGCCCTGTCTGTGCTTGACTACCCCTACAGTCTTTTTTTTCACTTCTGTAAAATGATGAAGATTGTATATATCCTGAAGGGAGCTTCGAGGGTTTGGAGCTGTTTTAGCTGGAAGTCAGAGGTGGCAGGGCTTCTAAGAACAGGCTTCCTCCCCATGCCCATCCATAGCCACATGCGGTATCCTTGCTTACTCTTCAGGTAGGTGCTGGTCCACATCACATTTCTCACATTAGTGAGTGATTCTAAGTTCATTAAAGCTTGCACAACAGACAATACTTTGCATACCTCTTGATTGTATTCAAGATTAATCCAAATTAAACATCTTTAACCAACTCCTCCCTCAATACACTGTCACTGTCCATTTAGAAGCCAACTCATCTTTGTTGTTCTCCCTTCTTTTCCTTGGGCTGTTGTGAAGATTACTTAATATTGGCATGCATTTTACTTCATGATTTACAGAATAATTCCTTGCTAAATGTTAGCAGCAAGAACAACAGCAGCAATTTTGCTATTTCAAGATTTCTATGTAGTGGGACAGCTTCACATGCCAATGTGAACCTGGCTTATGACCTCTGAAAGTGAAGTGAATGTCGCTCAGTCATGTCCAACTCTTTGCAACCCCATGGATGATACAGTCCATGGAATATCCTCAGGCCAGAATACTGGAGTGGGTAGCCATTGCCTTCTCCAGGGGATCTTCCCAACTCAGGGATTGAACCCAGGACTCCTGCATTGCAAGTGGATTCTTTACCAGCTGAGCCCAAGGAAGCCCTCTGCACCTCCCAGAAGTAAAATATGATTGTGATTTCATGCTGATGACCAGTGGGATATCTAACTCTTTTCCCTCTGCCATTAAGTAATTTATAAAACATTCTCTATTGTGCATGTTCCCAAGATGACAACTGGAGAAGTTTAGAGAAAGAGTGCTCTCCAGGTAAGACATAACACCTCATTTCCTCAAGTTCATGAACGGATGTTGATGGCTGTCATAGTTTCCCTTCCCCCAAAAGCAGAGGTTAGGGTTGAGTTTGGGAGAGAGTTTCATGAAAGGTAGTAGGGGAGAGAGACAACGAAAGGGAGTCAGCAAAGAGGATCTTGCTGAGCATCCTTGCTGTGGACCATGGGGGCATCCACCCACTGGGCAGCATTCAGCCTGGCCCTCAGCCTTCTCCACCGGGGGGTGGGCGGTCTGATCCAGGTACCCACCACCTCTTTAATCATGACTGAAGGACCCTCCTGGTGCCTTTGATTCCCTGACACTTTGGACTTGCCCCACAGTGGGCAGTGAGAACCCACAGTTGAAAGGCAGCAGGTGCCAGTGGGTGTGAGTTGAGCCAGGATGTGAGGATGACACATGCCATGGGGATGTATGTAGGGCATGGTCTGAGTCTTCCACAGTGATGCAGCTTATTGATATGCCATATTGTATGTGTATATGTATGCAAATGGGCTTCCCCTTGTGGCTCAGCAGTGAAGAATCTGCCTGCAAGGCAGGAGATGTAGGAGACGCAGGTTCGATCCCTGGGTCAGGAAGATCCCCTGGAGTAGGGCATGGCAACCCATTCCAGTATTCTTGCCTGGAGAATCCCATGGCCTGAGGAGCCTGGTGGGCTACAGTCCATAGTGTTGCAAAGAGCCGGACACGACTGAAGCAACTAATCACGCACACGTATATGCAAATAACCAAGACTGCCATATTATGTGTATACAGATGTGTGACACAGCCTGCCTTGTCTTTTCAAACAACAGCTAAGACTCCACCCTGCTGAAGATGGGCTGCGGCTGCCTCCCTCTTGCCCCTGTGTGCACTTTTGCTCTGCTGCGAGAAGCCAGCGACCCCCTCGTTAGCATTCCGCTGCCATGCTCACTGCAGTGACGGGGCCAGTGTCAGTCTTATTACTTCACCTGTTTTATCTCTTGTGAAACGCAGCCGTTAGCCAGAATTGTCTGAGTGGCTGCTCTGGCAATTGCTTAACGGTGAGGTTCCTTCAGCTCATTTCTCTCAAGTAATTTGATTCCATCACGCTATCAGAATTGCTTTTTTTGGTTTGGAAGGAGGCCTGGGGGAGGGGGTTGATGGAACGCTGTTGTGAGGTTAACAATAGTCATCGTCCTGTAAGTTTCCCCGTGTCCATCACACTCCCCATCTGCACCCTTCTACCTCTCTCGCCCACGCAGGGCAGGGGTGGATGTGTGTTCCGGGGGTTGGTGAAGTATGTTCTGGGCAAAACACAACCCAGCTCGCATTTCATCTTCTTTTACCTGAGCTTGTAAAGTGTGTTGTTTCATTGCCTACTTAGTCCCCACACCAGAATTTGTGTGCTAAGATAGAAAAAGACTATGGTTATCCTCTTAAAAAATCAGGCAAAGTATAATTTTGCATTAAGTCAATGTTGAAAATCCCAGTTCAACTGATGTTAATATTTCAATAAGCCCAGTAATTCATGATCCCCCTCATTTAGGACAGATTTTCATCAATGCAGAAAATCCCGTGCTTAATAACTGATATTTTTATTTTACTTGAGTTTGTGTGTAAATAGAAACATTAAAAGCAGCAGCATGCTTTCTTCATTAAAGACTTGATGGGGAGGGAGGATTTAAAAGTAGATGTGAATTTAATGGGCACAGTTTGAGTTTGATTTTTTTTTAAACTATTGCTTCTTTTTATTATTTTTTGGGGGGGAATATTTATGGCCATTTGGACCCAAGTGGGTGCTTATAGTCACCCTAAGGGCTGGTGAGTGTGGCAACCACTTTCTAAATAATATCCACTGGACATGGAGATTTATGATCCCATAAAGTTGTTAGTATTTTATCACAGCCTTGGGCCAAGTTCCTAGCTGGGTAGAGTTGATAATATGGACTAAATACCCTTTGAGGTGAAGGCCACTACAGAAGAAATTGTATAGCTAAAAAAAAAAATGATTCAGTACATAAACAATAGTCTTTACATTTATGAGCTTTCCCTGGGCATTGATCACTAGATGGTTTTCTCCTTACAACTGCTAGAGAGGCATCGGCAGTTAAAGCACAGGTGGTTGCTGGAAACTGGGCTAGAAGACGAGGGAAAGTGAGGGCCCTGGGTAGACTGTAAACGGTAGATGGGTTGAATATTGTAAGGCATGGATTAACTGTACTGGGTATTCTGTTCAGTTTGATTTTTAACTCTTTTGCATGCTAAGAGCTCAGAAATAATTGATTTGAAGCCTTATCATCTGCCTCTGTATGATGGAGTAATCTATAGGTCCAAGCATACCTCACTGTGAGTTTACAATAGAAGTTGATCCATGGCTTCTTTCTCAGCAATGGGCAGAGTATGTTATATCTGTATTTATTTTGGTAGACTGTGCTGGGTTTTCAATAGAAAATATTTGTTTTATAACAACGGGGCAACTTTAATTTCTCCATGGGAGTCTATAGACAAAGTTAAAGATGTCTGAGTGCTCAGTTGTTTCCAGCCTTTTGCCACCTCCTGAACTGATATTGGAAAATTATCAACAGCAGCAATTTTTTTTTTTTTTTTTAAGAAAGCTAGAGAGGAAAATTGTCAATGACAAGGTCAAAGCCAGATTCACTCCAATTATGTTGGAAACAATTAGGGTTTTCCACAGTTCCAATAAACAGTGTCTTGGGTAGAGACTTCAGTGACTCCTCACTGCTGTTATCTTTTCTGCAGCTCGATGCAAAGAGAAAATATAAGGTAATAACTGAGTGATAGAAAATGGCTAAAGTGGTATTTGATACGCCATGGATGAAGAGCATTGCAAACTCAGTTTGCTGTTTTCAGTTCTCCCCCTCTGTTTTGTCCCCGATTTTCCCTCTTCTGCTTTGATGTTCTGTTGACAGAATTTGTCCTCTCATGGTTTAAGTATTCACTGCCTTGTAGAAAGAAAACAAGAGAGTCATAAAGTGTGTCTGAGCTTCTAGCTATAAAAGGTATTGATTAGCCTAAAGCTATCCTTAATAGCCTTAAATGTGGTCAAGAAAATATAATGAAGTACATCCTGGCATGTTAACTAACTGGAAAGATAAATACATTGTTTTAAACTTTAATACATTTCTGTTGGGATTGCACATCAGTACAACTGCTTTGGAAAACTGGTAGGAGCTGCCAGCATGAAACATCTGGGGAATGAACCTCTGGATCCATAGCCCCAACTCCTGGGTACATTCTCAACAGAAATAAGTGCTTTTGTTTTCAACGTGGCATGTAAGAGAATGTTTATGGCAGCTTTATTCACAATAGCCCCAAACTGGAAACAATCCAATTTTCAATCAATACTGGAATGGTTAAATTGTGGAATATTCATGCAGTGGAATACAACCCTCCAGTGAAAAAGAATGAGCTTCTGTTGCATGTGTGAATATAACATGGCTATATAGATATGTGGATAAATCAGGCAGGCATGATATTGAACAAAATGCAGACAGTGCACATTGTCCATGTATATGAAGTGGAAAAGCAGACAAAGCTAATCTATGATTAGCGGTTCCTTCAGGGCATAGGCATTGACCTGAGGCAAGACAGTTTTCAGCAGTGTTGGAAATGTTTTATATCTTGATTTGGTGTATTGTGTGTGTGTGTGTGTGTGTGTGTATACACATATGCACATATGTGTGTGTGTGTAAAACTTTGCAAGCAATTTAAATACAAAAATAAACTTTAAAAAATTATTGTGTAAGTTGGCTTCACCATTGACAGCAAAAGTTAATTTTAATAATCCTAATGAATGAGGAATTAGGTAGCTTTGGAATGACAGAAGCATGTCCTGTGCACACCTGGACACACACACAACTCCCCGCGTGCTTGGCCCTGAATTGCTAATGGTTTGCTCAGCCTCACTGACCCTCATACTTGGAAGAGATTTTCTATGTCATCTAAGTCAGTGTTTCATCTGAAGCTTGTCTGCAGCCTTGCCTCTGGGTGGCCATTCTGCTTTTGTGAACAAAAGCCCCCTTGTGACCAGAATACCTTTGAGACCTCCTGAGGCAGGCCTTACTGTCCTCAGGAGCCCATCCCTGGCCACAGATCTGCCCTTGTCTATTCATTGGACTTGTTTGTAACCCTTGGGGTCTTGCAGTTAAGTGGACAAAGGATTGTGTGGTTGCTATTTACCCAGAACATAGTATAATATTTATCTTGTTTACTTACACTGCTGACAGCAAGTATGTTTTCAGGGATATTTGTCTGGATATTTTCCTCCCCTTTTAATTACAGCATATCTTCCCACCAAGAGCTATATTTTATCAAATGCAGTTTCTCAATAGTTTTCCCTCAGGGATGAAATAGGATAATGTGGATACATCATTTCTGCTTGGACATCTCATACCATACTCTTGAGCTAAGCACTCTTATTCTCCCAGTAATTAACCATTCCTGCTGTCAGTGCAAAGGTTCCTGAGTCCGCATGTATTTATTGATCATTTTCTATGTGCCAGCAATGTTTTAGGGATACATGATAAGTAAAAACAGGTGTGGTAGCTTAGCTCCTTAGGACTTTCACTCTATGAAGATTATTAATCAAATATTTCCATGAGTAAACATAAAATTGCAACTGTAGTGAGTGCTGCAAGGAAAAGGCACGTGGTCTTATGAAAGCATGAGGTGGGTAGTCGTCCATATCAGAGGAGCCTTCCCTGGTGTAGTGTTGGCTGAGCAGAAGACAGATGTTAAATCAGCTAGGAAAAGCATGAAATGGCATTTCTGGAAGAAGCAGCAGCATGAGCAGGGCCTCATGGCAGGAAGGTGAAAAGGATCATGCTTCATTCAAAGACGAGAAAGGAGGTCAGTGTGGCTGGAATGAGAAAGCAGAGAGTAAAACAATATGAGACAGAGTCAGACCACCCAGGAGAGGTGTCAGCACGGAGCTGGGGAGTGGTCTGAGGACAGAGCGGCCCTCAAAGGCTTGCAGAGGCTGTGCTTTGGAAAGTAGCTGAACATTCTAAGAAGAAGAGGTTTTGGGAGATAGCTTTGGAATGGAAGTATTACATCAGGGTCCAGAGTGTGATCTGGGCAGGAGGTAAGGTGGGAGTTGTCATCGAAAATGACCAGGTCAGGGAACTGGCAAGCCAGGTGTTGAGTGGGTCATCATCTTGGATGTTAAAATTGCCCAAGGTTATTACAAGCCTGGAGGTGGAGATGAAAACTACATCTCAGTGCCAGAGGTTTGATGAATGTGGGAAAGTGACCAGGAGGTCACACATAATTGAGAAGTGACCACAGTTGCCATGGTTCTAGGAGAACTTGTATAATTTCTCTGTGGGGAATTACATCTTCTAAAGGTTAATGCTGATGGCCATTGCAACTGAGCGTGATTACAGAATTTATTAGCTTTATGTAGCCCTATAATTTCACTATTTAAATACTTCTTGAACACATCAAAAAGTTGGAGATTTCATGGGAAGAGAATAAACAGAGGTAAGACAAAGCTAGAAAGGCCCCTGGAGTGTATATCCAAGCTCAGGTACTCAGGTTTGTTCTAGAAGAGCCAGAGAGTCAGCCAAGGCTGCAAGGTGGTGGTGACTGTACTTTAGGAGAATCGCCTGGAGGCGGTGTGCTTGGATAGGCGAGAGGAGGGGACAAGCCCAACAAGCACAGGTCCAAGTCAACTGCAGTTGTTGGGGTGAGAGCAGATCAGACCTTCTGTGAGATGGATGGATAAGGAAGAACGGGGTGCTGTCAGATCTGCCAGGGGGACACTGTCTGTGGGACCAGTTACCAGGGGGATGCCGCTGGACTCTGAAGCTGCTAAAAGAGAGGTGGAGCCATGGGCAGAACCGGGAGCTCAGGAAGGGTTCCTTGTGTGGACGAATGCACATTGCACTTTTGGTTACGTGTTGTCCGTCCAGTTCTGCAGCTCATCAGGGGAGGCGTCTGGGTCATTACAAATGTGGGTTTTCAACTAAGGGGAGAGGTGGATTGGAAAGCTTACTGTGGCTAACCCTTAACCACGTACGCCCAGCCTGGCCACCTTGTTTTTCCTTGCAGCCCACTAGGACTTCTCCTGTGCCCCCACTTCCCTTTCTCTCACCTTTTCCCAGCTCCTTGCTGCTCACACATTCCCAAGGACAGTGTCCCCTCGGCTCCTGACATACAGTTCCCTTTCCCAAATATTCTGTTGTTTTCTAGAAAGTAACCCCCTTCCTTGCTCAGATCTCATCCGAGCCCCTACTTTCCTCAATGCCCTTGTTTGCTGGATTGTGATGGCCTCTTGTTATTTCCTCCCCCCAACTTTGGGCTTTAAAGACAAGGACTGGTTAGGGTCTATCTATACAGATATATGGGAGAAGGCAATGGCACCCCACTCCAGTACTCTTGCCTGGAAAATCCCAAGGATGGAGGATCCTAATGGGCTCCAGTCCTTGGGGTCGCTGGGAGTCGGACACGACTGGGCGACTTCACTTTCATTTTTCACTTTCCTGCATTGGAGAAGGAAATGGCAACCCACTCCAGTGTTCTTGTCTGGAGAATCCCAGGGATGGGGGAACCTGATGGGCTGCTGTCTATAGGGTCACATAGAGTCGGACACGACTGAAGTGACTTAGCAGTTAGCAGTAGCATACAGATATATCCATAAGTACATAGTGTATGTACATATATACCCTTCTCTAATTAAATATTGGAGTTCCCAGGTGGCACTCGTGGTAAAGAACATTAGAGAAGTGGGTTCGATCTGTTTGTTTAGTGAATTAGCTAATGAACAATCAAGTTTTTCTAATTTTAAAAGAGTTTTACATTTTGAAGACTTCATTTAAGGAAAGTGAAACAACGCACAGCAAAGCCATAATCCCAGATGTCATAAATGAATCTGCAAGTTTGAGAACGTGTGCACTTTTTTTCATATGGCAGGATTCTCTCTCTACTATGACAGTGACCAAGTGGAGCCTGACACTGGTTTATTTTGGTCCCTTTCCTTTTATACTCTTTAACAAAGCATGTAGAGACTTAATTAGAAAAGCAGCATTTACTTTTGGAAGTGAGGACAAACAAGTCCTCTTTTATTTCTCTCTCACATTTTCTCTGAAAGTTCACTGAGATTTAAACCATTAGAACTCCCAGAATATATTCCTTCCAGTGGGGGTGGGGTTCAGTCCCTGGTTGGGAGCTAAGATCCCATATGCTGTGCAGTGTGGCCAAAAGATTGAAAAAAAAGAAAATCCAGGAGTAAAATATACAGATCTGTAGAGACAAAGTAGATTAGCACTTGCCAGGAGCTGAGGTAGAGGTGAGATTGGGGAGACTAATGGGTACAGAACTTATTTTTTGGATGGTGAAAATATCCTGGAATTAGTGATGATGACTGCACAAGTTTGTGCACATATCAAAACTGCTAAACTTTATACTTTAAAACACTTCAAAGATTTTTTTTAATCCAGAGACACTGAAACATGAAAAATGAGTTAAAAACATTTAGTACCAAAGAAGATGAAGACTGAGTGAAAGACTACAGGCTTTTGTGATTAGGAAGCCAGGGGTGAGCTTGAGTTTTAACAGAAGAGTCACTCCCATTTCTTCTTTCTGCCCCATAAATGCGTAACTTAAAATGTTATTCCCTCACATTGATCTCTGTTGGCAGAATGTATGATGATTCTGTGAGTTCTTGAATGTGTTTGGTTTACATGCACTAAAGGATGAGTTTTAGAAACTCTGAGGTGTGCCATGCTCATTGATGTGTTATAAGTGCATCATTCTTCCTGCCCTTCTAAAACCAAACCTGTACTATAAAATCAGGTCCTTTCATCTTGTCTTCATCTCAACATCATTTCCAATGGCTTTAAATGGAACAGGCATTGCCTTCCTTGAATTTGTGAAATATCTTTCAGTGCTATGACCATGTGACCAGTTGTTCACCCTGTCTTGTGCCAGCTCATTTATGGAGGGCTGCTGACTGTGTTACCCTGGGTCCACCACATGTGGTCTCTGACCTGAATTTATTTGATTTGTCAATGGAGGGTAATAAGCTTTAATATGACATCTTGAAGAGAAGTGAAAAGCAAAGGAGAAAAGCAAAGATATACCCATTTGAATGCAGAGTTCCAAAGAATAGCAAGGAGAGATAAGAAAGCCTTCCTCAGTGATCAATGCAAAGCAATAGAGGAAAACAGTAGAATGGGAAAGACTAGACATCTCTTCAAGAAAATTAGAGATAGCAAGGGAACATTTCAAGCAAAGATGGGCACAATAAAGGACAGAAATGGTGTGGACCTAACAGAAGCAGAAGATATTAAGACGAGGTGGCAAGAATACACAGAAGAACTGTACAAAAAAGATCTTCATGACCCAGATAATCACGATGGTGTGATCACTCACCTAGAGCCAGACATCATGGAATGTGAAGTCAAGTGGGCCTTAGGAAGCATCACTACAAACAAAGCCAGTAGAGGTGATGGAATTCCAGTTGAGCTATTTCAAATCCTAAAAGATGATGCTGTTATAGCACTAAACTCAATATGCCAGCAAATTTGGAAAACTCAGCAGTGGCCACAGGACTGGAAAAGGTCAGTTTTCATTCCAATCCCAAAGAAAGGCAATGCCAAAGAATGCTCAAACTACCACACCATTTCACTCATCTCACACACTAGTAAAGTAATGCTCAAAATTCTCCAAGCCAGGATTCAGCAATACATGAACTGTGAACTTCTAGGTGTTCAAGCTGAATTTAGAAAAGACAGAGGAACCAGAGATCAAATTGCCAACATCAAAAGCAAGAGAATTCCAGAAAAACATCTATTTCTGCTTTATTGACTATGCCAAAGCCTTTGACTGTGTGGATCACAATAAACTGTGGAAAATTCTGAAAGAGATGGGAATAGCAGACCACCTGACCTGCCTCTTGAGAAATCTATATGCAGGTCAGGAAGCAACAGTTAGAACTGGACATAGAAAAACAGACTGGTTCCAAATAGGGAAAGGAGTATGTCAAGGCTGTATATTGTCACCCTGCTTATTTAACTTATATGCAGAGTACATCATGAGAAACGCTGGGCTGGATGAAGCACATGGGATCAAGATTGCTGGGAGAAATATCAATAACCTCAGATATGCAGATGACACCACCCTTATGGCAGAAAGTGAAGAGGAACTGAAAAGCCTCTTGAAAGTGAAAGAGGAGAGTGAAAAAGTTGGCTTAAAGCTCAACATTCAGAAAGCTAAGATCATGGCATCTGGTCCCATCAGTTCATGGCAAATAGATGGGGAAACAATAGAAATAATGGCCGACTATTTTTCTGGGCTCCAAAATCCCTGCAGATGGTGACTGCAGCCATAAAATTAAAAGACACTTGCTCCTTGGAAGGAAAAGTCATGACCAACCTAGACAGCATATTAAAAAGGCAGAGACATTCCTTTGCCAACAAAAGTCCATCTAGTCAAGGCTATGGTTTTTCCAGTGGTCGTGTATGGATGTGAGATTTGGACTTTAAAGACAGCTGAGCACCGAAGAATCGATGCTTTTGAAGGAGGAGACTCTTGAGTCCCTTGGACTGCAAGTAGATCCAGCCAGTCCATCCTAATGGAGATCAGTCCAGGGTGTTCACTAGAAGGACTGATGTTGAAGCTGAAACTCCAATACTTTGGCCACCTTATGCAAAGAGCATCAGCATCATCTCATTTGAAAAGACCCTGATGCTGGGAAAGATTGAAGGCAGGAGGAGAAGGGGATGACAGTGGATGAGATGGTTAGATGGCATCAGCGACTTAATGGACATGAGTTTGGGTAAGCTCTGGAAGTTACTGATAGACAGGGAGGCCTGGCATACTGCAGTCCATGGGGTCGCAAAGAGTCAGATACGACTGAGTAACTGAACTGAACTGTATGAGAAAATTATGTGAACATGTTGTGAAAGCTGCTAAGCAATTGTACATTCATTTTAATAAATAACCATACAACTGAAGAGACAGTTCTCTATTGCCCTTCTAGCTCTAGATGGGGTATGGGACCAGTGCCCTTCTATATAGCAATGCAAACTTCATCTCCTGTGATGTAAAGTGTAGAGTGTGTAGATTACTTACTAAGGTCTGCCTTGTTCAGTACTGAATGGTTGGATTGAATATTGAGTAAATGAGGGGAAAACTCAGTATCCATCCATGACTGACTCTCTATCAGCTTTGCCTTTTTTAAAAAAATTGTCTTATTCTGCTTTTCACTTAGGTTTTCCAAACGAGCCTGCTGCAGTCATCGCCCTTAGCACCATTAAGGAATGGCTGGCCAAGAATCAGCACGAGGTAGGGGAACACAGTCAGTGAACAGACAAGATGCTATGATTTGATCCTCAGTTTTGAAAAGGCAGATACATTGATTCCATAAATATCCAGTAGACCTAGTCATTGAGCCAAAGACGGGTGATTGATTATCTTTCTGTAATTATTGACTGAAGGCATGGGGTTGATTGGTTTTGGTGGTGAAGATGGGCAAAATGATCAGATTTATTTAGCCATGATCCCACTTTTGCTTCTTTAGAAAAAAATGGGTTTTTGCATAAAAGAACTGGGTGGATTTCATTAAGATGAGGAATTCAGGGATCGTCTGGTTCTGTTTTCCTGAAAGAGTTAACTTTGTTGACAGGGGATTTCTGATGTTTGGCAACTTTTTTTTTTCAATAATCTAAGATCACTTTGTATATAACCAGTCTTTAAAGCAACCTGTGAGTGTGATATCAGAGTGGGTTTGACTAATTGCACTAAATCATCATGATGGGGATTTTTTTAATGAACCTGAATGCTTCCATCATTGTACATCATGCCTGTTATTCTACTTATTTAATAAGATCTTCGGGATATATGCAGTGATGTGTAAAAGGATTATTCAAGTAAACCAAGAAACACAATAAGTAAATATGCTATGGAGGCTTGGATTTTAGAGGTTCAGTGATTAACATATAACAGCAAATAGGTTTCAGACAGCACACAATATTGTGCACTTTTCTTCTGATTTTGGTTTTGTCCTCATTTGCTCACATGAGTACTGTAAAGTATTTTGTTCTGTTTATGATGGCCCATGAATTTAGCTTTCTCCTTGGGTACGAAATAGATTATTTGGGAATGTCTGGGTGTGAAAAGAGACTGTGGGACTTTCCTAATGAGAGCTCTTGATGCTTTTGTGTATTTAAAAAAACTGCAATGTCATTTTTGCTAATTAGGGTGATTGCAGCATTTTTAAAACAGGTATGAACATTATTGATCTCAAGTAGAAGACCACATGGTCAGACATACCCATTTTGGTGCTTGCTTTTTCTTTTCCTCTTACTTTTAAAAGGTGTATGTATGACAACTTCAATTTAGAGGATAACTTTAATAACCTCAAAGATGCAGAATAAAAATTAAACCAAAATAGCCAGTTTCCAAAACATTTATTTGATGTGTATTATTTTCACAACAATCTTGCAGAACATGTAGGGTAGGTATTGCTATCTTTATCTTCATCTGGAATCAAACAGTTAAATGACAAACTTTAAACTTCAGCATCTTAGAGCCAGGAGTCTGACCTGCCCTTCCTGGCCCCAAGAGGCATTCCTCCTTGGCATGCTGCTGAGGCCAGGAGAGATGTTCAGTTCCCCTGAAAGCTGGTAATCGTCAATATATCTCTCGGTCATAGTGAAGGCTCTTGGACCATTTGCTTGGCAAAAATGTAGTGTTTCATGAGTTGAAAACTGGTAAATGAGCTTGTGTATTGGTATGAATCCATCATTTCCACTAAAGTAATAATCCAAGGACATTTCCCACATTGGAAATCCCCATGAGCCATCTTGGCATGTGATGGGAATCCACGTAACTACACAAAGCATAAGTAGTGAGGAGGAACAAACATGTTGGTCACGTCTATACCTCACTGACACATTTTTCTGATGGAGTCTCCCTAGTTAAACTATTCGGAGAGTTATTTTTTTATATACTTGTTAGCTTAGCCTTCCTGACCTAATGTGTTTTTGCTCCGATCTCCTTACTAGCGTACTGTCTTTGAGTTCACTCTTTTGCTGTCTTATTCTTTCCATGCTCTTGTCCTGGGTTCATTGTAGGGAATCTACATAATTTGGATTAAGAAACATAACTTAGTTATTGCCATTACAACTTTAAACATAGCCTATGCTAATGCTTTTTCAAGAGGCTCCCTACTTAAATATGCATCAGCTAATTTAATTTCACAAGTCAGGTTTTGCCTAAGAAATGAATTATAAGTCACGGGACATAGATAAAAGCTATATAAATGGATTATCTAGCAATATTTTGATGTATTTTTTGCTCTGCTGACAAACTAGGTTAAGGACTTTTTCAGTTGTCTCTTCATGGCAGTATTCTTTTGTCATCCTGATTGTTTAAGCTATTTGTTCATTAATTCACTCTTTTGATGATTATATACTGAATCTCACTAAAAACCAGACACTTTGCTAATACTGGGGACAGAATGGTGAAAAACAAAATATTTTTTTATGATGTTCATAGTCTAGGAAAAGAGAAATCTAAGTTAAACAAATAAATAGAATATCTCGAGTAGTACAAAGTAAAACCAGGTAATTGCATAGTGGGTTCTCGGGGGATGTGGTTCTAGAGAATATAGAGATTGTTCTGAGGACATCACCTTGGAATGAAGATTTGGACAATGGGAAGGAGTAAGCCAAGCCACACGAGGTCTTCAGGAAGGACATTCCACACAGAGGGAAGGCAAGAGGCAGACCCTGAGGGGAGAAAGTTTACTGTTTGCAAGAACAATAAGAGAGATAGTGTGGTGGAACAGAGAGATAAAAAAATAGCAGGAGACAAATTTGGACAGACAGTCAGGGGTCAGATCGGAGTGTTGTGTTTTCATGGAGAGACTTTGGTTGTTATGCTGTCTTTTAATGGCAAATTGTTGAGGGTTTGGGACAAGGAGTAGCTTGAGCAGATTCACCTTGAGAATGACCAAAGTCTGGTTGCTACTTGGAGAATGGACTTGAAAAATGTCAGAGTGCAAAAGGGAAGACTGATTAAGGGGACCCTACAGTAAATCCAGGCAAGAGATAAATGTTGCTGGGAACACAGTGATGGTGGAAAAGGGGGCAAGGGCGTCGGGTTTAACATATCTTATTTTTCAGAACAGTTGATTTGATTCTGTCCTGTTACAAATCACACATTCCCACATTGAAAGGCCTGACTGGGACACGTGGGCCCAGTGGTGGGACTGGGAAATGTATGTTCCGTTCATCCGCCATCAACTTGTTTCACTTGCCTGCGGTGTAAGCTCTGAGGGTGCTGTTGTCACCACATATTTAAGGGGACTTGGGGACCTGGAGCCCAGCTGAACAAATATTAATAGTGCAGTTGGCTCTGACTGCAGTGGCTCAAACGGAAGAGATGGAGCAGTACTTTCATAAAAACAGGAAGGCGAATCCTCAAGAGGATATAATTAGGGCACATCGGTGACCCACCAGAACCAAGAAATATAATGACTTCTGACTGAGAAATAGACAAAACAAAAGAGAATATTCACTACTGAGAGTTGAATTATTGCTCTGGGAAGACCAGAGAGATGGATTATCTTAAACAAAGACCAGAAACACAAGGAAATGGAAATCAAGATTCAGAGATAAGGTGCGAGGCAGGGAGACCCAGAGATCAGACCTGAGGTGGGCGATGAGGATGGAGATTACCCACTGGCATTTTCAGCTTAATCAAGAGTTAAGAACTCATGAGTTCAGAAAATCAAGAGAAAAGCATATCAGAGTTGGCTATAAGAAGTTGACAGCATGCGGCATGGTAACCTTTCCAGAAGCACCCATTTTTCTCAAGTAGAAACTTTCTTAGAGAGACAAGTGAGCAAAACACGGGGCCCTTATGGAAATGAGCGGTGGAAATGTGGCCCAGACTTCTGCTCTGGGGAGACTGCCCCGTGTTATCATCCTCAGCTTCATGCATTCCTCATTTCTCACCCCGTCTAAAAATACTGTTCCTCGTGAAATAGTGATTTCCTCCCTGCACAGCTTGGAGGTCCCCCTTTCCTATCTGGAAGTTAGCCTAAGTGGTGTTTCGACAGGGCCTGTTCTGTTGGCCCACCCTGGGGACTTATCTGCCCTCTGAGTACCAGTCTCCAGAGCAGTGTCTGTGCTTGTCAGTTTTTCCATAGGTAGCAGAAGAAGAATAGGATGTCATTTCACTTGTAGAAGCTACAAAGGGCTTGATTTTGTGAGCTATTTCCCCGTTATGGAGGTCATGTTCAGTGGTTTCAGATACCCCAAGGGCGTAACCATCCTGCAGCTCAGAGGTCTTGTGGTTAAGGCTTCCAGGAAGCCATCTTAGGCAGTAAGGCACCTAAGATAAGGTTTTGAGCCAGAAGATCAGTGGCTGTCCAGGACACTAGCAATCTGGAAACCCTCAGATACTAACCAGGCCTCAGTTACAGTGTGACACAGACCTGTACCCCTGCCGACCCCTCTGCCAGTGATAAAGCAGCAGGTAGCTGAGTAGAAGCACAGCCGTCTGGGAGCTCTCATTCACGCTCCGGCCTTGGGCAGCCGTTGTTCAGAGGGGAGGCCCCAACTGCATCTCTGCAGATCTTTGAGGATGGCAGTTTTCCAGAAATCTTCCCCATTCGTTAGCTTCATGGGAGTTCCCTCATCTCCCCTCTCCTGCCCATAGACCCTTCCTCCGCAAGCCGACCCCCTGTTCTGCAGTGGGAACAATTCAGCGGTGCAACTTCTGGTTTACCTTCGCAGGCCTTCAATGGGCACTTGGCTTGACTTGGGTATCTTTGACACGGAGGAGCCCCAGCTCTGCATTTTCAAAATCAGTTGGTTTTCTTCTGTGTAGGAGGAAGGTGGAAGTTTTTGCTCATGGCCTGCAGAGTTTGGACTTTGCCTAACATGTAATACTCTTTTTAACTGTGTTTTTAGCACCAACAAATTGCTATAGAGAATGTTAAATATCATCCACTTGTCATTTAAATTGTTTGCTCCGTGCCTTCCAAGGGAGGCAGGCCTGTGGTATTGCTGTTTGTCACTTTGGGTAGCTTGCCTACAGTTGAGGCAGGCCATCCCTCATCCCCTGAGACGCTGTGTGAATATGGCTGTATGACACCTAGACGGGTGCCCAGCTCTGTACTTGTTACGAGCTAAGGTCCCAGACCTTACCAAGTATGGTCTAGGCCTCAAGGCAACTGCTGGCAGTCGGAGAACAGAACTAGTTTTGGTCTCATCGTTGGTGTTCTTTAGAAGTTAAGATACTGGTCTCTGGTTTCAGCATCCTCCTCCCTGCCTTCCAGCATGCAGACACACAAGCCACAAAGTATTGAAAAAGGTGAACACAATCCTCTCCCCCAGAGCATAGAAGTGGGAATCCACTGAAGCCATGCACTTCAGCTTCCTGAAAGTTTCATCTGCTGTTCTGTCAACTTGACAAGATCAGGGATGTGGCCACTCCTTTCCTCCGCACAGATCACAGAGGAAGTATCGCACTTTAGCTTCTGACGCCAAGACTATTTTTTCCCCTTCTTGGCAGAGGTCTTTGAACATATGCAGTGTTAAAAATTGTTTGTCACTTTTATTTCAGAATCACATTATGGATCACCAAGGAAAAAAAAAAAGCCACTGCAGGGCCTGCCTTATGTCACTGACATGCAACACCTTAGGATCTGTGTGTGTGGTTCTTAATAGGAGGGCTTAAATGAAACATGAAATGATGTTTACATTTCTGATGGGAAAATTATATCCTTCACACCAAGTTTCAATTCCTGCGGACGGTTGTTTACAGAAATGCAAAGCAACGCACTGTCCTTCAGTTCTGCGGGAGACAGATGTGGTTGACATGCAGAGATCTGGAAGAAGCCAGAGGTGTTGCCTGGGGTTCTCCCTGGGGGAATGTCTTTTTGTGTAGAGAAGCATCATTTGAACATCTATGCAGGCCTTAGTTTCTGGAACAATTTAAGCTTAAGATGTGAGTGTTTAAAAAAATAAATTCCATCTTAAAATCTTCACATTCTGTTACAGGAATGTGATTATGGTAATAACACCCATCATCATAATAGGCTGCTATTAAAATGTATCCTTTGACTAGTCCAGGCCCGGTCTTCAGGTGGAAGCCGTGATGCTTATCGTCTCTGACATAATGGAAGAAAACTATTCCCAGACTTTGCACATGTGCCATGTTCCTTTGTGCTTCAGGAACCCTCAGGACTTGGAAAGAACTTTTCTCTCTCCCTCCTTCTTCCTTCTCTTCCGCGCTCCCTCCCGCCCCTCCCCTTTCCTATACATGCACACTAATTCACTCACTCCCGGCCCATTCATATACATAATACTTCATTCTCACATCGTCTGGGTTGAAGTTTGTGAGAAGCAGTTTCATGAGTGGCTGGATATGAGTTTTATCTCTTGAGTGTGTGATTCTAAATACCCATTGTTAGAGTAAAAGCCATGTCCCAAGGCAGCTTCTGCCTTTCTTGATGGGAGATAGTGTTCAAGTGCTGGGGGTCACCATAGACCCCACCTGAGAGCTCGCCAAGTGTGCAAATCCACTTCCCTCTGCATCCCCACACTGTTTTAGCATCTATTCCCAACAGACACACTCAAGTTTTGCAGCCAGAAATTAGAACCTCTTGCTGTTGTCTCCAGGCTTCCCATCGATCAAGAAACACAATAGATGGATGAATACAAATTGTGCTGCGTTAGTTAGTGATCCAAACTGGTGTTGGGAAAGGAGACTGAGGACCCACTTTAGCGATGGAGCAGAGAGAGTTGGGTCTCAGGAGCTGCCAGTGGCAGCTTTTTTTTTTTTTTTGGCAGGGGATTGGGTATACCTTAAGAGGATATTTTGCTGAAGATGTTACTGATCATTGGGTAGTTAACAGAGTTGAAGAGCCCGTTTTGCTGGCCTGAGTGAAGAATCAAAAATGTTGGTATATTTTAGCAAAACTGACCTTTCATCTTAGTATTAACAACTCAAGCTAATAATTCTCAGCTAGAGAAAAGGGATGGTTGGGAATCATTTGGAGGTTTGTTGCCCAAAGCTGCATGTTTTAAGTAGTTGACCCCTTCACAGAACTCATCTTATATTTAACTACTGCTTTCGGTAGAATTATTCCAGATCTTTCAAATATGTTGGGTCAGAAAAATACTTTGAGTCACTGTTCTCAATAGCAAAGGGAGTAAGAACTCTTTTTAAAATGCAGCCTTTCAGTACTTTCATGCATGGGGAAATCATCAGCTTGTTTTTGCTGATGGCTGTATCTTCCTCTTTACTGTAACCTCGAGGTAAACAAACATGTAAGTTTTATTGGAAGCCAGTACTGAGTAAAAGCCAAGAATAAATAGTATGAGACAGGTGAAGCAGAGATTCTCTGTAATTAGTACTTAAGTGAACAGTTCTTTAAAAGGGAGTAAGAAGTTTGCTAAGATGATATGAGCAGAATGTTCCTACAATTTGGATTTGTTTTTTTGAAATAAGATGGATCTTTTTACAAAATATGACTTGCAAGTCCGTGAGGCTATAGCACATCTTCCAAGCCTGCAGGGTTGTATCAGGGAGGCCACTGTGTAGCAGTAGCTCCTCTCCACCTTCATGGAGTCAAAATGAGACTTACGGCTTCAGAAGTTGGATGGGTGAAGGTAGGGTGCAATTCAACCCTGGCTATTATTGTCTCAGAGGCAGATTGATATAAAAATTAGAACATTGGATTAAAAGTCAGAAAATTTGGGTTCTAATCAGATTAATCTACTTTCTTGTATGTGTGGGTGCTTGCATGCTCAGTCGCATCCAACTCTTGGTAACCTGTATTCACTGTAGCCCGCCAGACTCCTCTGACCATGGAACTTTCCAGGCAAGAATACTGTAGTCGGTTGCCATTTCCTACTCCAACTCTCCTGTGTAAACATGGACAATTAAAGCCATCTCTCTGTACTCCTTATCCATAAAATGGGAGATGTGGGCCAAGTCTCTTCCAGCTCCAGGATCCGTCACCACTGGTGGTATCTTCTGAAGCAGCCTCACTGATACAGTCATGTCTTTGCTCAGGTCATCATGGCACAATCAGGTCAAAAGAAGGTTTTGTCCTCTCTGATTCTCCGGGTAATATACCCAGATCAAGCATCATTCTCACATGCTCTCTGATGCCTTTAAGATGATTCTTAATTCACATATGGGTGTCTCTTTAGAGTCAGTATTAACAACCTTGACCCATTTAGTATTGGAGAAGAGGCCACCATGTTGCTTTTCTGTAAATGATCTGGATTATATAGTGATTTCAAAATAGACAACCTTTAAAACTCCTTATGAAATTAAATCTGCTGATTATCCAAATGATGTGGCATTTTTATAAATAGAAAATAAACCTCTGAGCATGTGGTCGGATCTACATTCTGACACAGGGATAAAAATGACACTGAGAGGCTCTACTTAAGGACGTTCTACTGCCATTTTCATAAGCTGGAAGTATGTGCCTGCCTTCTTGCTGAGTAGGGAGAGAAAAACAACCCTCTGCCTTGCTCACCACCTTAATTGAATAGGATTCATGTGCTGCCATGATTGAATGGAAAATCAGCAATCCTGCCACCATCATCGAGCTTAAAAAGAAAGATATTTTCTCATTCTTGTGAAGTTAAATGATTTGCCTCTGAGAGGCTATGTTCCCAGCCAGATCTCAGTTTCATATGGAGGCTGTGGCCAGATTTGTAGCCATCTCATTGTTGCTTTTCCTAACACATTTGGATTTAGGGGTGGCCCCTGTAGAAGTTGCTTCCATGGTGGCTCAGATGGTAAAGAATCTGACTTCAATACAGGAGACCCAGGTTCGATCCCTGGGTGGGTCTGGAAGATCCCCTGGAGAACGAAATGGCAACCCACTCCAGTATTCTTGTTTGGAGAATTCCACGGACAGAGGAACCTGGTGGGTTATAGTCCATGGGGTCGCACAGAGTTGGACAGGGCTGAGCAATTAACACTTTTACTTTTCTATGGAAACTGCACCTCTTTGATAGTGACATGTCCATTCATTATGGTAAGAAACAGGAGTAGATATGCCAAAGCTACCAGTACTTCAATCTCTTGACACTTCAACAAAAACACACATAAGAAATTTCCAAAGAGTGTGGACCTATTAACATGCAAATCAGCTGAATTATAGATGAAAAGTAGATATGAAGGAGGCCGACAGTGAGCTTAGCGATAGAAAGACTTGCTAACATGACCTGCTCAATCAGATCAACTTCTTCTTATTTCTGTTCAAAGATTCTTAGAAAGTCTCATCATATAGAAACTTGAGGGTAGAGAAGAAAGCTGTGGCATCTTCAGTCCACACCAGGGAGCCCCTAACTTTCAGTGAGGAGGCTATTTCCTTGAAGCAGAGAACAGAAAGGATATTGGAGGATATCTGGTTTCTTAAACTTGTGGTGAATCCAAGTTACTAAAAGCTGGTCAGAATGAAGTGTTCATGTCTGTGGTCCAGATTTTGAAGGCCTTGGGCACGGAAGATAGATCCTGACGTACTGATGTTAGACTCGGTTCTGCAGCAAGAATTGCAACCCCTGACATGCGCCCTGCTGGGCACCAGGGCAAGGGATGTCTGATAGTGGGAAGGTGCTTCCTTGTAAATCCATGGCTGATTCATGTCAATGTATGACAAAACCCACTACAATATTGTAAAGTAATTAGCCTCCAACTAAAGGTGCTTCCTGTGCCCATAGCTTCTGCTATGTGCACTCTGTTAAAAAAAAAAAAAAAATATATATATATATATATATATATAAGAGATTTTAAATGAGGTGATTTATTTTGAGTTTTATAATAAACCTTGGTGTGAGATAAGAAATATAAATTCACTCTTCTTCCAGTTGGTCCAGATTCTCACAAATGTCTTAGCTTCCTTCTGCATCAGTGTAATGCTAGTCCATAAGGACTTCTTTGTTGTTATTGCTTCTCTGACATTGCTCCTAAATGTTAGCCAACAACTTCATCTCTTGCTCAATGGGGACTTTGAAAACTCCAGCAGCTTCTCTTAAAGCTGCAGGAAAAACGGGCTTTGTTGAGCTTATTGAGACACATGCTAGTTTCTAACGTAGGGCCTGCCTAAAGAAGTTTAAAGATTAATTTTGCCCATGTGAAATTTTCATTTTATGTGCTGAAATTTAGAGCCTGAATAAGGCATAAGAAAAACTCAGCTGCATTTATTTTTCAACATAAATGTTGGCTGCTTCGAGCCTGTAGATCTTTGCTTAGTCTGGGCATCTGGGCTCTTTTTTCCTGCCTGATTATACACTGGAGAAACTCCCTAATGACCAGGCATTGCTGAGCTTGTCGGTAAGACACTGACCTGGGAATAAGGAGATTGCAGGAGAGGCTGTAGCCATTCTAGGCCTGTTCTTTATCTGTAAAATAAGGTGAAAGTCACCTGGGAAAATGATTAAATCATATACCAGCACCATAGCCTAAATCTACTGTATTGCCATATCTGGGAGGACAGCAGCCTATTATTTTAAAACATTTCTCCAGCCAGTGGTTGATTAGACCAGTAAGTCTCAAAGATTTTTTTCCAGCTAGAAAATACTACAGTACAAGCTCATATTTATTCTTTTCAATGTGGAAAAAGATCTTCTGAGAACTGTGAGAGTAAACCTCTCTCTAAACCAGCAAACAACAGACCTTCTAACAAGGGATTTAGGAGCCTTGATGGGAATGTATTGTCCAGAAGGTTCCAGAATAGCCACCGTAGCCTTCTCACTGATAGACACTTGTTTCTTCCATCCTGTAATCCTCTTTGACATGAGTTGACAAATAAACAATGTTGATCATGTCTACATATAACATGTCACTTGCGCCCACATTATTCATTGGATTTGCTAGCTAGGTTTCCATGGCACCCTACACATAGTAGGGGCCATTTAGCTCTTTTAGAAAGCAATTTTAATTTATTTCCAAAATCTTATTTATAGTAATCTTGTCTCTGGATACATATTCAAATGCTTCCATGCATGAGATATATTTAATAAGTTAGTAAAAGTCATCAACATATACAGCTGAATCATTACTTGAGTATTATATACAGTTGACGGGTGTATCTCTTGGATCTTGTATAATTGTATCAGTTTCTTAAAAACCTTTTGAGAATAAAGTGCTCAGTCACATGAAGCAAATTAGTTCTCCTTGGGCATGAGGCCACCATTCAGCACGCTGCAAGGAATGTGTTTTCTGACTGGTACCATGTTGTCCTGCGTGGGAGCCTGTTTACACCACCTACCTGTGGATTGGCCCCTGGATATGCAGATATATGTCACCCACTGTGTTTCCAGAATCTCCTGCCACTGATAAAATTAGCTATTTAAGGAATTAGAAAATAAACAGTTGTACTAAAATTCATTGCTGAAAATACTAACCAGCTTAATATCTTCTGCTGCTCAAAATTGTGCTCTGAAAACAATTAGAGCATGATGGGCTGTGTGTTTGACAGTCCAAATTGATCTACAAATGACCTGGGTGTGCTTCAGTTAAGCACAGGGCAACTTGGGAATGTATTAAGTTGATTAATCATCTCATATGTTTTTCCCCTGGGTTCAGTGACATCTACAAAGATCATTTTTCTAAGAAGTTTTTCTCTTTACAAATTTAAACTCCAGGGAAATCGGATCCATATGGTCCTGATTCATTTGCACTAACTCATCAAAACCTTCTTTCCCTTATAAGTTATTGGATGTCTGCAGAGGATTTTGACTGTTTTTTATAAGTTCTTTTAAGCCTTTCTGTCTAGAGGCAGGAAATGGCCATTTGCCAGCAGTGAGTGAACCCCCCAAATAGTCACGTTCTGTCCAGGAGGCAAAAGAAAAAGAAAATTCATCCCCTGCTTCACCTATAGTTGACTAATGATTTTTCATAGAGGGTGGGGATGAGTGTATTCTCTGGAATATATTAGTGGATTTATTGAATGTACGGTTAAAGAAACTCCATGAGGTGGTTGCAGCAGGAATGGGATTGACATCACCCCCTTTACCGTATACCTGTGAAGCTCTTTTTTATCGCTCTTTATTTTGGGTTTTGCCAGGTGGTATCTTCGTTGCTGTCCATGGACCTTCTCTGGTTGCAGCGAGCAGGAGCTACTCTCAAGCTGCGGTCAGGGGTTTTTTGTTGTTGCGGCTCCTGGGCTCTAGAGCACGGGCTCGGTTGTTGCGGCACACGGGCTTAGTTGCCTGATGGCATGTGAGATCTTCCCAAACCAGGGATCAAACCTATGTCCCCGACTCTGACAGGCAGACTCAACCACTGGCCCACCAGGGAAGTCTTCAGAGTATAGTAAGTCCCCTACAAATGAACCTTCAAGTTGTGAACTTTCAACTAGACTTTCCAAGGTAGTGTACTGTAAGATTAAAAATGTTTTCTTTATCTTTTGTGTTTGTTTTTATGTATTATTTGTGTGAAAAGTATTATAAACCTATTACAGTACAGTACTGTATAGCCAGTTGTGATAGTTAGGTATCTAGGCTAACTTTGTTGGACTTACAGGCACACTCTTTGGATGAAACTCCTTCCTATGTAGGAGATTTGCTGTGGTTGCTTTACCCAGTAACTTAGAGCCTTGACCAAAGTGAAATGTGTGATGTCTTCAGTATGTACATCAGAGGTTATTTCTGTGTGTGTGTGTGTGTGTGTGTGATTGAGATTGATTTTATTCTAACCCCATTTCTACATTTTGTATTTCTCCTATTGAGTTCAGTATATCTACTTTTGAGGCTCAGAAGTACCATAACATACTTTTTCAAATAAGTAAACTTTGGCCTACCAGTGATAGCTGAGGACAAGTGGATTTCAGAAGCAAATCCACTTGAGCTTGATTTTTCACTAACTAACTATATATATATTTATACACACACACATGCATATATGGGTCCCCTAGTCACTCAGCTGGTAAAGAACCTGCCTGCCAATGCAGGAGATGCAAAAGACTGGGTTCGATCCCTGGGTTGGGAAGATCCCCTGGAGGAGGGAATGGTAACCTGCCCCAGTATTCTTGTCTGGGAAATTCCATGGCAGGCTACAGTCCATAGGGTCACAAAGAGTTGGTCATGACTGAGTGCATGTGTGTGCACACACGTATACATACATATATATATTTAATGACACACATGTTGAAAAATTGAGTGCATCTTTTGTCTAAGCACCTCATTTGGATGATCTCATTTAATTACCATAGCAAACCTATGTGGTTCTCATTGTAATCCTTCTATTTTATGGATGAGGAAACTGAGATTTAGCAATACTAAGTAAAATTTCAAACACCACACAGCAAATAAATGGCAGAGCTGGAATTCTAACTCAGGATTTCAAATTCATAACCATGATCGTTGAAAGATTCATTTTTTTTTTCTTAATAATAGTTGTCCGACTCTTTGTGACTCCATGGACTTTTATTATCCTGCCAAGAACTCTCTTAGTCTCCTAAGCTTTCATGTGATGAGAGCTAAAAGCCGAACAGCCATGCTGGGGTGACATTTCTGAGTCACAGACATTGATGTTAATTCATTAGCCAGATCTGATCAAATGATAAGCAAGCTCAGGAAGTTTTTAAATCTCCCGGAGGGTAGGTAGGCCCTGACAGTGGCTCCAGTTTCTCAGGGGTCTGCGCTGTCTTTGTTTGGAGCACATGCTTCTCGAGATGACAGGTTCCTTTTACTTGGCCTGTCACGTCTGCTCACTTGTTGTATCTTTGGGGAATTTTTTTCTCCTCGTGCCCCCATGCAACCTTAGGAAAACTTACAAGTTTCAGGGCTTTGACTGAAATTGTGGATCTAGCTGTTAGCTTTCCCATGAACTTGAGGACAGGGACTGTCATTTTACCTGTGAACTTTGTGTCTGTGTGTGCATGTGCTAAATCCAGGGGGCCTGGCAAATAGCCTTGATACAAGCACACTGACTGAATGACTATTTTATATTGTTTCTTACGATGACAGACCTGAGCATGCATGAACCCTGCACGTCTGTCTCCTACAGACCTTCTTTTCTGTGTCAGATGGTGAGCATGCTCAGTAGGTTTTTATCTGTATTTCAGTGGTGTTCCAAATTGAGTCAAGCCTTCATCCCTGCGACAAACCCCCAAATAAGCAGAGGGCTGGAAGCCAGCTCTCCTGTTCACAGCCCTAGCCGAGGTCCCAGATGACTGGTGGTGTTTGGGGGTTAGGCAGCTTCAGATTGTTGTATAAAAGGAGAAGCTTATTCAGGGAATGAGCTAGAGAAATTCAATATACCTAGAAGCTCATCCTCTGGCCTGAGCCCTTGAGCTGTTGAACGGCGGCTGGTGAACACAGCACTTAACTCCTTTGCCTACCTGGCCTTCTGCTGTCATGCAGAGACTCCTGCGATTTTAAACACTGGGCCACCTTGGTCTTTGTGCGTGTGCTGCGTCACTTCAGTTGTGTTCACTACTCTTTGTGGCCCTACGGACCATGGCCTGCCTGGCTCCTCTGTCCATGGGATTCTCCAGGCAAGGATACTGGAGTGGATTGTCATTACCTCTCCAGGGGATCTTCCCGACCCAAGGATGGAATCCAGGTCTCTTACATCCCCTGAATTGGCAGGTGGGTTCTTTACCACTAGTGCCACCGAAACCCACCTTGGTCTTTAGGTAACCAGATTATCTTGTTTCTTTTTTTTTTTTTTTGATCAATCTACTTTGACATTATTTTTAGAAAATCTACTTGATGATGTCAGTGTTTCCATTTCCAGTTGCGAAGTCTGATATTATATTTAAAATGCTGTATATTTCCACATATAACCCCTTTCAGAAATGAAAATATGTTCTTGAGAAAAATGTTGGCAGTGTACATTCATGTGGAATTCTTTCAATAGCAACCTAGCCATTTCACTAATGTATTTAACAAATACTCAATAGCCATGTGCATTTTTTATACGAAGACGGCTGATTCATAGCTCTTGTCCTTATAATCTGATGGAAGAGATCACACAGAGAGTTGTCACTTGATAATGAGATGAGTGCCAGGGCAGAGGGTGACCTTCTGTCCGGAGCGCCGGACAGAAGGAAGAGGGAAGATTCTGGGGCTTCCTGATTTAAAGGGACAAGAGACTGGAGCCTGCATGTCCCTCCCATGGCTTCCGTTCCCCTGGGAGTAAATCCAGAGACCTCCCCTAGCACAAGCCCTCACCCTCTGACCAGCAAACTCATTGATTTTTTTTTTTTTTTTACTCTCTAACTGGAACTTAGCACTTCCTTCTGTCTTGTCTTGTATCCACAAACCACAGTGGGATCAGCATTTCCTGTGACTTTGTCATCAATAGAAACTAGAAATTTCCTATCACTTTACACTCAGATCACCTCTAGATCTTGTCTAAGTGTGTTAACAGAGAAAATGAAAAGTGTCAGTTGCTCAGTAGTGTTTGATTCTTTGTAGCCCCGTGGATGGTAGCCCACCAGCCTCTTCTGTCCCTGGGATTCTCCAGGCAAGAAATACTGGAATAGATAGCCATCCCCTTCTGCAAGGGACCCTCCCGACCTAGGGCTAGAACCCAGGTCTCCTGTATTCAGGGGATTCTCTACTGTCTGAGTCAGCAGCTCAATAACATCGTTCCCTTGGTAACCTTTTGTAATTTTATTTACTTAAGACTGTATCCTAGGAAGGCTGTCTAGGCTCCAGTCAGATGCTGAATGGTTCCTAACACCAAGGAGTAGTCCCTCGGGTCCTACCTGCCTTCCTCCTCTTGCTCTCAGCCCTCCAGCCTCACTGGCTTCCCCTTGGAATCCACCCAGCACGCTCAGGCCTTAGGCCACCCCTGCCGCAGTTGCAGAACTACGAACAGCCTGAGTGGACCAGAATTTCCTGGAAACACACTGACCGCGGTACACCTGCTGTTATACCTGGTTCCTGACCATTCCCAGTCGATAGAAATCAGCTGGAGACCAGACAAGAAGCCCAGGCAAGGCTTCCCAGGGCCCCTGCGCAGCAGTGGGAGCAAGAAGAGACACCAGGCGTCCTTGCTTGCTCTCCAGGGAGTCCAAGGGTCAGGGCAGAGGGCTGGCCTGGTGTTCTGCACACCTTCTGGTGGTGGTGTATGCAGGGGGCACGTGCAGTACACTGTTTTTGTTCAAGGCTCTTTAAAAGTGACAACTGGGTTTTTTGGTGTCTCTGGCTTTTGTCCCTGGTAGTCTAGTGGCCAGGATTTGGTGCTTTCACTGCCGCAGCCCGGGTTCGGTTCCCGGTCAGGGAAGGTTTCTCTTGGGCTTCCCTCATAGCTCAGTAGGTAAAGAATCTACCTGCAATGCAGGAGACTTGGGTTCATTTTCTGGGTCAGAAAGATCCCTGGAGAAGGAAATGGCAACCCACTCCAGTATTCTGGCCTGGAGAATCCCATGGGCAGAGGAGCCTGGCGGGCTACAGTCAGAAGAGTCAGACACAACTTAGCGACTAAACCACACCACATCTTTTGTCCAGAATTTGCCCTAACTGTGCATGCATGCAGTTAGTTTTAGTCCCATTAGTCCCACTGCATTTTGCTGCTCGAGGAGGGGTGTATCCAGGTGCAGTCCTTGAAGCAATGGGTCCCAGGTCCCAGCCTGTCTCATAGGCAGTATCCACTGGCCTTCCTGCCCTCTTGTGACTCATTAAGAGGGCTCAGCATGACTTTTTGAACAGTAAAGTACAACTTGAAGAATGTGTTAATCTTAACAGACAAGCTTGAAAAGTGCTAAAGGTTCAGGTTGCTTCAATCCGGTTCAGTCGCTCAGTTGTGTCTGACTCTTTGTCCCCACTGACTGCAGCATGCCAGGCCTCCCTGTCCATCACCAACTCCTGGGGTTTACTGAAACTCATGTCCATTGAGTTGGTGATGCCATCCAGTCATCTTATCCTCTGTTGTCCCCTTCTCCTCCCACCTTAGCTGTATCTTTTTGCCTAACCCTGTGGTCTAGTTCACCCAGTAAAGATAAGCAGACATTGTTTGCATCAATTTCCCAGTACAGACTACCAAAAGCCCTGGAAATTAATGCAGCTGGCAATATTCTTTTCAAAGTCACTCACAATCAAACGAGACTCGTGAGAGAACTCATATCACATAAATTGGGGTGCCTAAAGAGCATGCTTTATGAGGAGGGGAAAGGTGATAGGTTCATTGCTGGCAGAATGCAGTATCTTGACGCACAGTCTGAGATGTCGGAGTCTGACATTTAACAGCTGAGATGATAGTGGCCCAATACTTCTTGGGATCAAATCCATGCAGAGTTCCTAAACTGTGAGAAATGGCTGAGATCTGTAATGACAAAGCCGATGAGAAGATTGATACCGTGGTGGTGGCCACAGGAGGAGTGTCCAGAACAGCTTGTGAAAGATTTATCCCTGTGACTGTGGAGCCAATTGACAATAGCCGAGTGCTAATTGAATCTCAGCCCCTGGGACAATACCATCAATTTCTTTTGGCTCTGTGCTGGCAATTTCGTCCCCTTAAGCAGAGGCCAAATTAATTTTCAATAATGGTTCTTTTTAGACCTGAATGTTGTGTGCCCCCATCCTTTTCTCTTTTTCCTCAATCTGCAGCTGGTTTGATTTGAAGTCAGAAAGGAGAGAAGGAAGTGGAGAAGGGATTGGCAACAAGAGAAAGGAGGAAAGTTTACAGGAAGAAGTGGGACTTGAAGAGGGGGAGGGAGGAAAGACCCTCTGCCCCATGTTCTAACCACTTTATATGGGAAAGGCTCACTTCCGTTCTTTTTCAGTTTGTGGCCAATTAAGATAATGTAATAACTACCATTTATTAAGAACCCATCCCAGGCTTGGTGTTTTAAGTGCTGCACATGAAATGACTTAGCAGTTTTTAGTTACTGTATGTCAGATCTCATGCTCAGGATGAAACCTCACTGCCACTCTTTCAGGGTGTTAGAACTTGGCCCCTGTTTTTTATAAAGCAGCAGACAGAAAGTTAAAGTCTTGACTCAAATATGTTGTCTTGTTTTAATGAGTGATAATTTTCATACAACAGTTTCATGTGAAAACAGTTATAGTTTGCTAAGAAATACAGTTAACACAATTTAAGGGGAAATGTTCAGAAACTAACCCTTGTGTTAAAATTAACCCTTAGCTCTAGTTATGCAAGTGAAAGGCATGGAGTCTCACTCCTCAAACAAGTGAAGTGCCAGGTGACTTGGTTTGGAAGGAAGTGAAAATGGACTGGAAGGATTAAGCATGCCACACTCAGAAGCTCGATCACCTTCTGTCCTCATTCTGGCTGATACTAGGATGGAGAGAGCTGTTCTTGGGGGCAGGGATCAAAGACTGGGGATGCAGCGCGGAAATGAGGTCAGTCTCCACAACAGTTCCATTATCGGAAACACCTATGGCTGATTGCTAAGAGCCGACCTGCAGGGGCTTCTGAGGCCAAGTCAAGAAACACAGAACTATGCATCATGCAGAGGGGCGTATTCTACTGAAGTTAGGGGAAGTGATGGGTCAGAAAGAACTATTTCAATCAATCCCAACAAATAAAATGTGGGAGAAAAAAAATAAACTGCAGTAGTAGAATGATTAGTGATATAAGTAGCTGAATATTTCCTTAAAGATCTTGTTGGCAAAGAATGACCTGTTTTGTCAGTTAACCTAGATGACATTTTGTGGTATAAAGAACTGTAATGAGTAAAACTCAAATAGGGTGGGGAGTAAATAAAGTTCTAGATGAATCCCAAGAGATGAACCTACCTTCTAATCATGTGAACCATTGAGTCTGGGAGACATACCCATAGGATGTAGCCGTGGCTCTGAGACCCTCTGAGACCATTTGCAACATTAACAGAATGACAGTTTCTGGAATCTATTAAAGTGCAGATGAGCCACAGTTAATATAACAATAACTGCAGGAATGAAGTTCTCATCCCCTTTTGTCTTGTCCAGAACCCGACTGATAACAGTAACAGCATCCAGTGTGACACTGCATGCTAGGACAATAAACACAAGTATCTTCACAGCTTCCATGACAGTTGAGACTGTGCAAAGATCATACGCAAAAGAACTGAAAGGTCCCATTGGGCCCAGGGCATCTATGTCTCTGTATCATTGGACATCTACCTTAAAAAGACTAAACTCACTTGTTGGCAAAATCAAGTTTAGGCTTACAGATAGTCTCAGAGAGAGTTCCTTCTTTCTGGTTTCTCAAACAGAATACCCTGGCCTGGATCTTAACAACAGCCTCATGCCCATCTTCCCACTGGTTCTTGGTGATGGGTTTGGAAAATTTCAGTTCAGTTGCTCAGTCATGTCTGACTCTTTGCAACCCCTTTGGAAGATTTGCTGTGGGCCCAACATAGATGTCATCAGAATTCATCCTGTGGAGTCGCTGCATCAGCCAGCCTTTTTTCCTCTTCCTCATCAGATGCGTTTAACAGCAAGTAGATGTTTAAACCAGAGGGAAGGGACAGCGAAAACAAATATATAATTAGACATGTTTCCTGGCTGAGGGTTTTCTCTTGGGTGATTCGCCCTAATTGTGTCAGCAGCTTCCCCAGCAGAGAACTGGTTGAATTTGATCCACGGACTTGAAGCTCGAGGCAAGGAATTGTCTCTACAAGAACGATGATAACTCCAGTCAAGAGGAGGTGGTTTTCTTTTCATTTTGCCTGCCTGTTTCTCAGTGAATATGGCAGAGTTTTTCAGTAACAGCAAAGAAATCCTAGCGATGGAGAATTAGGAGCTGGATGACTGTAGTTAATTGGTATATTACTGTATTCCCATAAATTCTGCCTGGGACCGCTGTAAGTAGATTTAAGGTTACTGGGAAGAAATAAAATATACAGCCTTTTACAATGAAGTTGTTTTAAGCTTGACACTTTTGTATTTTAGTGACTTTGGAGCTGGCTAAGTATTAACCTGACAGTTTTTTATGTTAAAGAATGCTAAAGTGATGGGCACGGTAAGATTTTTCTGGTGGATTCGGTTAACTACATTGAAGCTAGGGGGCAGAGTATATTTGAAGTTGTATAAAAATGGAAATGAAAGTTTGACATAGATTTACTTTCTGCCACCTCTACCTCCTTACATGCTCAAACAAAAATTACTGGTGATGAAAACCCAATGTTATACTTAATTAGAAATGCTAACTGCAGATTTTAAAGAACTAACAAAGCTAAAAATAAACTGCCTTCTCATTGTATAAATGGTAAGAACAGTTAAATTGAGATGGTCTTTGGAGTGCAGTCTATGTTGAATTTTAAGTGATGATTGAGGGATCTAAGTGAATTCCTAGGCAGCTCACGAATGTGGTTTTATTTAGCCATGGCTTTGGGCTCTACGCCCTTCAGTGGGGAAAAAGGACACCAGAATGAGGTCAGAAGGGTCACTAACTAGAGGCCTTTGGCAAGCTGCCGAAGATCTCTGCATATTAGTTTGTCCAGCTTTGAAGGGAGGAAGATTGTATGTAACTGACAAGGTGGATGAGAGTATTAGCAGGGTCAGGACACGGAGGAGGCCAGCAGAATGCCGAGAACATGCAATTTAAGGAGACAACTCTCAGGTGCCAGCTCTACCAGTGTGTGATTCTGAGGGTGAGGGCATCCTTAAACTTGGCTCCCAAGATGCCTGCATCACCTCCCCCTAGTCCCAGCACTGTTTAAGACTTAGTCACAATTCCTGGATCATACAGAGGCTCCAAAAATGTTTCTCCCCTTTTGATTCTGTCTGCCTCATGGTGTCTTTGGAGAAGTATGTAAGAGGAAGTACGTGAATGTGCTTGTGACGTGCAATGTAAACATTAGTTGTGCTAAATGACAATTACAGTTGCTATGTTGCTGTTCTCATTAGCAAAGATGTGTGTTGGGTATGTATATATATATATATACACAATGGGTATTACAGTTGGTGAAGATTTTAAATGATCTAATGTGTATTAATTAGGATGCTAAAGATAATCCTTTAAACTTGAATTGAAATGGTTTCTGAGTACAAATTAGGAAGGTACTCAGGAGGGTGGTATCCTCTCGCCTTGTTTAATCTGACCATCAGCCCAGCAACATGATACAGTCGCTTTATACCAGAAAATGGATGAGGTTGGAAAACTCCATCCTGATAGATGGAGTGGGGAATTTGGGCAGTTGCAGCGTCACTTAGGGAATATGGGTGAGCAGATGATTGACAGGACTGGCATTCTTACCATCCAAAAGCACTGATTCATTTGGGTAAGAGCCATAATAAGAATCAATCATCTGTGGTGATCTCGGGGCTGGCCTTAGGCACCCTTTGAAGGATTTTTAAGGAACTGCCTAATGTCATATGAATTAAAAGCTAAAATGTATTCAGAGCAAAGATGATTATTATTATTTTTTTTTTTTTTGCTGAGGGAAGTATATTGCCAAGAGTTTCATCACATGAGCCACTGTAAATAATTTGGGTCGAGTTTGAGCCTAATATAATTTTCAAAAGTATGTCTGCAAAGAAAAGCTGAATTTTTAGTGTCATCTAGGTCTTAAAATTTTTGCATTTTATTCTGAAGTTGCACTTAAGTTCAGTCAAAGGGCTGGTTTGGATACACTTGGTCATGGTTGTCTTCTGTGTGTGGTGTTTGTATGATGAATCTCAGAACACATCGGAGAAGGGGACATTTTGATGAGTCACTAATAACTGGCTTCTTGGGACTGTTCATTTACGTATACAAGCAAACTTAGAGATTGCTGCTATGGTTTAAAATCAACTGGAGAGTGAAAAGCTGCCTGTGTGTGTATATTACACTGTGGAGAAGGTTTACTTCATTCTCTCCCCATAGAGAGCTAGTTTCCGTAACTGGAATGATAGTAGCTAACAGGTGCTGAGCACTACTGTTGTTCCAGGTCCTATTCCAGTTTCTTAGGTCCTGATATTTTGCAGATCAAGAAGCTAAGGGGCACAACTAAGAAACATGCTTCAGCAAGTACATGTCACTTGTATATACTCTGAAACCAGCAGCCTTGGCTTCATTCATCCTGACACAGTAACTCTGAAATCCTCTGTATGGATGCACATGCGTGTCTTCCTTCGAAGAACAGTGGAGAGATTCTGCCCTGAATAAAAGGCATTTGTATGGAAGTCTGTCTTGTCTTTGAGTTTTCAAGGTGAGAGCAGCAAAGGTAGACAACCAGACTTGCCAGTCTCTCAGATTAGAGGCTTCTGCCTGGGAGAGATTTTTAGACCAGGTCCCTCAAACTCAAGCCTTTCCTGGGGCCAAGGCAGGCCACGTGAGTGAGGGAAGCAGGCAAAACAATATCTCCACTGAATTTCAGGCATCTCTTTGCTGCAGTGCCAGGAACTCACTGCCATGAAGGGTTAGCCAAGAGGGCCTTATTGTCTCATTTTCCTGAAGAAAGCAGAATCTGAGTTTTTAAAAAGTTCAATTTTAACTATCAAACAAATTTTAAAACTTTTTAGAAGTATAGTGAAAAGCAACTCACACATATCTTTGGGCCAGATCTGGCTCATGGGTGGCCATGTCTTGATATCCTCTGTTCTGGATGAATGATGGGCCACCTACAAAAGGAGTTTGCTTCTTATTCTTTAAGAAGGAAACACTTCCTATGGGAAACCATAGGGCAAAAGGGATTGTCTAGTAGAAGGGTTTATTTATTGTCCAGTGTCTACTTATTATTTTGCATGCTTTCTGCTCAAAGATGGGTTCTTTGCACCATACAATATGGTAGAGCTCACGAGCTGCATATGGCTGTTTAAATTAAAATGAATTAAACTGAAAATTTAATCATTTTCACCAACCATATTTTAAGTGCTTGATAAATACGTGTATCTAGCAGCTACCATACTGGACAGAACAGAATAAAATGTTTCCATCATTGCAGTAAGTTCTCTCAAACTGTCTATCTCTGGATTCTTAGATTCTGGTAGCCCAGGCCATGTTGTAACTAAGTGACATAAGAGGGTGTTTGTATGATTTAAGTAAAACTGAATGGCCTACTTTCTCAGAAAACTCTTTCCTGATCTCTTTGCCTCTGTGCTTGGAATCTCCGCCATAGGATCTCTGGCTTGAATGGCAGTACAGTTATTTTTCCTAGAAAGGAGTACTGCTCAGTGCCATTAAGTCACTGCAGTAATTCTTGAGGATACTTTAAAAACCCAAGTATCTGTGCTCTAATTCATGTCCCCTTGACCACTGACTGCTTCTAGGGAGTTGGGCCAAGGCATGTCTGGTCGTGAGGATTTCTCTCAGTGATCCTAATGGACGTCCCTGGTTAAGCATCCCTCTATGAGTGCAAACCCAGTTTCCTAGATCACTCCAGCCTCGGGGATACTCAAAGGCCTGGGTCATAATCAAATGGTATCTTGGCTAAAGCCTGCCTTCATGTTGTTGGACTTTGGCATCGCTAAATTCCTTGGTGGCCGCTTATGTGGTTACCTTAGTAGAGCAGATTCTAAGAAGTTAAGGAAATCTTGGAATATAGATCTGTCTCAGTAGGAGGAGAGCACTTTCCAAGACTGACAGTTCTTTCATCCATACTCTTTGGAGATCCCCCAGACTTAACATGCTCTACACTGAGATCACAGGTACTAGATTGGAAATAGCTGTTAGAGGGGCAAAATTGGAAATGGGTCCATCTTTGACCATGGACCGTGCTTTAGACTTCCCAGTCCCTCCCAGGGAGTTGCAGAGCCTGTTTGATCACCCAGCATGCCAGAATGCTGGACTACATTAACATGGATTGAGTATTGGATGCTCTTTCTGGAACTCTGAACAGAGGGAAGGAGATATGGATTGAAATAAAGAGACTCTGGATAAGGACACATTAGGTGGACACATTGCAGGGAGTGACAGGGACCAGGCAGCAGTGGGTAGGAGGAACCTAGGAAGGAAAGGTGGTCATTGGCTCCTATAAACATCTTTGTGGCTGAATCTCAGTGGCCTGACCGGTGGCTCCAGGGAAGGTCATACGAAGGCCACATTGATGACCAACAGCTGCTCTGAAGTCACATCAATTTCCTTAAAAGCCTACTCAAAGAAGCCCCACCAACCTATTCTATCAGTAGTTTTCACTTAACCTAGTGTCTCTTAAACTTTGCACCCTGGAGAAACTTCCAAATGCTCAGGTTTTCATATACTAACTAAGTTAGTATTTAGGGATGGGAGCAAGGCATCAGTATTTTAAAGATCCTGTTCATTTCAGTTCAGTTACTCAGTCATGTCCAACTCTTTGCAACCCCACGGACTACAGCACGCCAGGCTTCCCTGTCCATCACCAACTTCTGGAGCTTGCTCAAACTCATGTCCATCGAGTCGGTGATGCCATCCAACCATCTCATCCTCTGTTGGCCCCTTCTCCTCCTGCCTTCAATCTTTCCCAACATCAGGGTCTTTTCCAGTGAGTCAATTCTTCACATCAGGTGGACAAAGTATTGGAGCTTCGGCATCAGTCCTCCCAATGAGTATTCAGGACTGATTTCCTTTAGGATGGAGTGGTTTGATCTCCTGGCAGTCCAAGGGACTCTCAAGAGTCTTCTCCAACACCACAGTTCAAAAACATCAATTCTTTGGCACTCAGCTTTCTTTATAGTCCAGCTCTCATGTCCTTACATGACTACTGGAAAAACTGTAGCCTAGATGGATTTTTGTTGGCAAATTAGTTTGTCAGCAAACTGACATTGAAATCACCTAGGATCTTTAATGGTAACATTTTTTGCTCCTTGGAAGAAAAGCTATGATTAAATATCCTAGGTGATTCCAATGTTAGTCAAAACTTGCGATCCACTGATTGAACACCAAAAATATCACTGGAAGATGATTGTTACCAGGACCTTTCACTGCTGCTCAACAATTCATGCCCTCTAAATTCTAATCATTTTTACATCTATGACCACCAAGTGGGCTCTCTGTGTGTACATGACAGAAGCTAAATCTTTTCTTTGTGCTGCATGGGAAAATTTAATGCCTCTCTGGATGTGAAACGGGCAGAACAAGTTTGTGTGAGTGACTGGTGTTCCTGAATTAGGAAAACCCCTGATTCAAAAAATATATATTTTTAACATCAGCAGGAGATTGGTTTAATAAATTTGAAATAATCAACTATAATGGAATACTATACAGTCATAAAATTACATTTTTATAACATGGGAACATATTCATCATAATGGTTATGAAGTTTCAAAATGTAATAAACCAATGCATTTTGTGTTGCTAATGGAGCATCCAGAGACCTTTGTGGAAATGATGCCTAATTTCTCTCAGTCTGGATATCTCCATCTATAATTGGTCATAAGGATTCAAGGACTTTATGTAGTGGTTCCCAAATATCTCATGCAGATGAAAATCTCTTGAAGAGGTTGTTTAATGTTTACAGGGTCTCATCCTGGAGACCTTGATTCAGTAGGTAAGGGTAGACCCTGGGATCAATAGGTTTAACATGCTCTCAAGTGATTGCAGTGTTCAAGTGCTGAGAACCACTAATGTCCACAAAGCATTCAGAATGATGTAGGCGTTATTTACTGCCCCTCAGTTTTTGTGAATATCCTTTCCATTTAGCTAGGGGTTAACTGTGCACTCAGACAGAATTACCTGGTCATAGAGAGAATGTATGAAATTCTTCCTTATCACAGAAGCCTGTGGATTTGGCATCCAGAGCCATTCTCCAGCAGACTTCTGCATTTCAGGAGCTAAATTGCTATTCAGTCACTCATCATGTCTGACTCTTTGCGACCCCATGGTCTGCAGCATGCCAGACTTCCCTGTCCTTTGCCATCTCTGGGAGCTTGCTGAAACTCATGTCCATTGAGTCAGTGATAACATCCAACCATCTCATCCTTTGTCATCCCCTTCTCCTCCTGCCTTCAATCTTTCCCAGCATCAGGGTCTTTTCTAATGAGTCGGCTGTTCACATCAGGTGGCCAAAGTATTGGAGCTTCAGCTTCAGGATCAGTCCTTCCAATGAATATTCAGGATTGCTTTCCTTTAGGATGGACCGTTTTGATCTCCTTTCAGTCCAAGGGACTCTCAAGAGTCTTCACCAACACTACAGTTCAGAAGCATCAATTCTCTGGCATTCAGCCTTCTTTATGGTCCAACTCTCACATTCATACATGACTACTGGGAAAACCATAGCTTTGACTAGTTGTTCATAATTTTTCTTCCAAGGATCAAGTGTCTTCTAATTTCGTGGCTGCAGTCACCATCTGCAGTGATTTTGGAGCCTCCCAACATAAAGTCTCTCACTGTTCCCATTATTTCCCCATCTACTTGTCATGCAGTGATGGGACCAGATGCCATGATCTTAGTTTCCTGAATGTTGAGTTTTAAGCGAGCTTTTTCACTCTTCTCTTTCCCTTTCATCAAGGGGCTCTTTAGTTCTTCTTTGCTTTCTGCCATAAGGGTGGTGTCATCTGCATATCTGAGGTTATTGATATTTCTCCCAGCAATCTTGATTCTAGCTGTGCTTCAACCACCCCGGCATTTTGTATGATGAACTCTGTATATAAGTTAAATAAGCAGGGTGACAATATGCAGCCTTGATGTACTCCTTTCCCAGTTTGGAACCAGTCCATTGTTCCATGTCTGGTTCTAACTGTTGCTTTTTGACCTGTATATAGATTTCTCAGGAGGCAGGTAAGGTGGTCTGGGATTCCCATCTCTTTAAGAATTTTCCACAGTTTATTGTTATCCACACAGTCAAAAGCTTCGGTGTAGTCAATGAAGCAGAAGTAGATATTTTTCTGAAATTATCTTGCTTTTACTATGATCCAGTGGATGTTGGCAATTTGATCTCTGGTTCCTCTGCCTTTTCTAAATCCAGCTTGAACATCTGGAAGTTCTCGGTTCACATACTGTTGAAGCCTAGCTTAGAGAACTTTAAGCAGTACTTTGCTAGCTTGGTGAAGTGAGTGCAATTGTGTGGTAGTTTGAACAGTCATTGACATTGCCTTTCTTTGGGATTGGAATGAAAACTGATTTTGTCCAGTCCTGTGGCTATGCTGAGTTTTCTAAATTTGCTCACATATTGAGTGCAGCACTTTCACAAAATTATCTTTTAGGATTTTAAATAATTCAGCTAGAATTCTATCACCTCCACTAGCTTTTTTCATAGTGAAGATTCCTAAGGCCCCCTTGACTTCACAGTCTAGGGTGTCTGGCTCTAGGTGAGTGATCACACTATTGTGGTTATCTGGGTCATTAAGATCTTTTTTGTATAGTTTTGGTGTATTCTTGCCACCTCTTCTTAATATCTTCTGTTTTTGTTAGATACATACCATTTCTGTCCTTTATTGTGCCCAACATTGCATGAAATGTTCCCTTGGTCTCTAATTTTCTTGAAGAGATCACTAGTCTTTCCCATTCTGTTGTTTTTCTCTATTTCTTTGCATTGTTCACTTAGAAATGCTTTCTTATCTCTCTTTACTATTCTTTGGAACTGTATTCAGACATCTTGTGCATTATGGGATTTGAATCATTGTGTCCCAATTACTGATAAATCACTTTACCCATGAGTATTTCAAGAAGTGAATGATGCTTATCTCTTATGGATGGTACAAGGTCCGCCATGGCCACATGACCTGGTATTTCTCTAGTCCTGTCTTGAATTCTGGCTTATTTCCCCTTCCTCTGGCCCTTCTCTTGACTGTACTCAGCAGAATACCTTGAACTATGCCCCGATGTAGCATCACCTCTTGGAATTTTTTAGCATAACCTATTCACAACTCAGCAGATTCATCTGGTCTCAAATCTATTCCTGTATGGTTTTCTTTCTGAGATCAGACCGGACCCTGTAAAGCATCTTTGATAGACTCTTTCCCTGTTAGCCCCAGAAAACAGGACTAGGAGCTGTGCCTTGCTCTGCAGGGCCTGCCCAGCGCTCTCTGACACTGGCCATTTTGCAGCTATGACTGGTTCAGTTTCCCCAGTGTGTTTCTTGCTTCATTTTCTCCATTAATCCAGAACCATCCCTGTGTTGGGTCATTGCCAGGCTCATTACTGTCTGCTCGTGAAGATGAAGGGTTTGGTCACTGAGGGAGGTGGGAGCTCCTGTTTCCTCTGGCAGTTATGCTTGAGGCCCTTCATCACAGTTATGCCTTCATATCCAATTGGAAGATGGATGCTTTCTGTCCACCAGTTCCCACTAAGAGCTGGAAGGTCAGCCATCCTGGAGCGCTTGCCGTTTCATCTCTGGCGCAGTGCAGGCAGCCAACTCTCTAGGCCGTAGGCATCATACATGTCTTTTATAACAGCATCCACTATGAGCAAAACCCCATTCTAAACAAGAAAGATGGCAGAGCTCAAAGAAAGAATGTCTATCATCTACTGGCCTGTGAGGCATCATGGTGGGATTCAGACTCCCACAGTCCCCAATCCTTTGAGAAGAATACGCCCAAAGCAGTCAAATGCCGATCTGTCCATGTGAAGGAGGTCAGCCCAATCTGTGTGTTCTCATACATCCGGAGTTAAAATGTTCTTGTTACTGTCAATTCTCATGAGCCAGTGCAAGTTCATGTGAAAACAGACTGACAAAGTGTCAGTGATACTCAACTCGTATTAAAAGCAGTTTGGATGTGCTAACTATCCTTCCATAATTCTTTCTGTATCATGGCCATTCATCCTCTCTTTGTATAAACCTTTATCTCCCTCGATCACACAGAATCCAGACAGCTAATACTATGTATAGGGTGGTCAGAGGAACTCCAAGTTCTCCACTCAGTATCTGGGAGCCATGTGAGCCTCACCCTCAACCTCAGAAGAAGAATATTTGTGGCAAGTTAATAAGTGATGCTGGGAAGTAAAACAAGGGACTGATGAAAAAGAAGTATTCTCTAAATGTTCCAAAAGAGAAAATAGATTTTAAAAAAGAAGGATGCGTGTCATTAATATAAACTCTACAAAGGCTAAGACTGTGTTTTTTTGGGTCTGTCCTTGGAGTATCTTTCCTTCAGGGCAATCTAATGAGATTTCTTTTATAAATGCATCAGATGCTGAAGTGGATACCAAAAAATATATGTATACCTTAATCCCTGACCGCAAGCCAGACAAAAGAAATGCTAGTTGAAACAAAAGGTATCTGATCTTGTGGAAGAATTAGATGACAAAGACAAAGCAGCATATAATGTGGCTCTGCCACAAATAGCAGAGATGTAGCATAACATCCTCTAGAGATCTGGAGGATGAAGAGACTCAGTTCAGTTCAGTTGCTCAGTCGTGTCTGACTCTTTCTGACCACATGTACTGCCGCACACCAGGCCTCCCTGTCCATCACCGACTCCCAGAGCTTGTTCAAACTCATGTCCATGGAGTCGGTGGTGCCATCCAACCATCTCATCCTCTGTCATCCCTTTCTCCTGCCTTCAATCTTTCCCAGCATCAGGGTCTTTTCCAGTGAGTCAGTTCTTCACATCAGGTGGCCAAAGTACTGGAGTTTCAGCTTCAGCATCAGTCCTTCCAATGAACACCCAGGACTGATCTCCTTTAGGATGGACTGGTTGGATCTCCTTGCAGTCCAGGGGACTCTCAAGAGTCTTCTCCAACACCACCGTTCAAAAGCATCAATTCTTCAGTGCTCAACTTTCTTTATAGTCCAACTCTCACATCCATACATGACCACTGGAAAAACCATAGCTCTAACTAGAATGAAGAGACTTCACTGGGCTAAGTTTTTCAGAAAAGGCTTTGTGGAGAAGAGGAGAAAAATTGGCACAGTGAAAGATTTGCATAGGAGTGAGTAGAAGGAGGCCATTAAAGTTGGATGGTGTGGAGGGTGGGGGCTGTCTGCAGGGTGGTGTGAGCAAAAAACCATGAGAGACCATATGCATTACCATATATTGGAAATCAGAAAGATGTGACCATCTGATTTTGCTAACTGTTGTGGTGGAAAAATGCCAAAATATTATGTAAAATAAAACCTTTAAGGAGATAAAAAAAGCTCCGTGTCTCCATTTTCACCCCCACCCACACCCCCTTGTCTGAGTGTGTAGCTTCAAGCTGCTTTAGGGCTATACCAGCAAGTACGTGTGTTCTTCAGAGAAAATAAAATGAGCCCACTAGAAATCGGTAAATATTTCTAAGTGTTTTGGTTTCCATGTGTCTGAAGTGTGAATTTTTTAAAGATTTTATTCAAGAAGAAAGCTCCTAATTCATTTCTCTGCAATAATATTAGCAAAGCTTAGTTAATGGATTTAACTCTGTTCTACTCAGCATTGTAATGCAATCATAGGAAATAAACTCTCTGAAAGGAAAGTTTGTTTCATACAACCTTGCACACCGTCTTTGTTGAATGTCTGACGGAGAAAATGAGTTTAAAAGAAAATGATGGAAGGTTTATATATTTACTGTTGAATAGCCTGTGGATTCAGTTAAATTGATTTTCACTAAAACCATCCAGAGTCATATGCCAACCCAGATTCCTGAGTTATTGCAGCTGTTTTCCTCCCTGGATCATCTAACCAGCACCACCTTCACCCTTCTGCCTGCTAACCCTCAGTGGCTGCCCGTTGCCTGTCTGATCTGTTTCCTCAGTAGATGGCTTCCAGACAGTTCAAGTCCATTATTACCAACATCCTCCATTCTCTCCTGAAGCCCATTTAAATCGTTTGGCCAACATCTCTCCAGTGACTTTCCAAGAGGCAAAAACAGACACTTAATATTCCACACACATGAATCCAGGAAAAAGATTTGAAAGCCACGTGGCACTGCTGCTCCGGGAAGCCCATGTGTCTTATCTCCCTTTTCCTTCTCATCCTAGTGTTTTCAATCTTTTTCTCCATTATCTCCATCTCTGTCTAATCAACACTTAGCCAGCTAAATCCTCTGTTTATTGCCTACCTTGTTTCACTAGAAGGTATTATGAGGGCAAGGATTTTTTGATGATTTAATTAACTTCTTTTTTTTTTATCTCCAGTAGCTAGAACAGTATCTGACAGACAGGAAGTGTTTAGTAAATATTTGAAGTATGTAGTATAGAACAGTAGTTCTCAACCAGGAAGATTTGGCCCTCTGGGAGCATTTGGCATTGCCTGGAGATGTTTTTGATTGTTGTGACTAGGGACATGGATACAGCTACTGGTACCCATGTGCATCCAGGACAGCGTCTCACAACAAAGAATTATCTGGCCCCACATATTAACATTACTGAGACTGAGGAGTCCTGCTGCCCAGAACCGTCCAGAGTTCTGCAGGGAGGTGGGCTTCCATCTTTCCCGTGGCTCCCTCTGGCACATCTTCTGCCAGACTTTTTCTGGCTCATCTGGCCACACATTTTTGGGGTTTTTTTTTTTTGCTTTTGCTTTTTGTCATGCAAAAGTTGAAACCTCTTTTTTGTTTGCCTTTGTATTCCTTTCCTGACATTTTAGTGTGGTTTCCCACAAGAGGGGAGGCAAACACCTGGACTCAGCTGCCACCTAGAACTTCAAACCCCATCATCCTTACCTTGTTTAAGTCTCTCTGATGCCTTCAGTATGACTCCATATACTATTCTCTCATCTCTGAACTCTTAGAAACTTTAGCAAAAGTTTTGGCCATTAGAGTAATGTACTGGATAGGGTTTCTGCTTAACAAAGAGAGCCTCAAATACTTTAATGCAAAGAAAATGGAAGTTTATTTCTCTCCAGTGTGACAGGTTTGGCATCAGGGTGGCATCACTCCATGTTATTATCCGGATACCCAAGCTTCCTCCTTCTTGCTAGTCTATCATTCTCCGAGTGTTGTCTTCAAACAAAAGGAGAAAGATCTGGAAGTAACTATAACTGTTTTCCCATTTGAGAGACGAGGGAGAGAGGCCCTCCTGTGTAGCATATTTTTAAAAAATTGTGATTCATGGTATGTATGTATAGTGTGTGTGTACATGTGCCTTTGTATGTAGTGTTAACAGTGGTTATTTCTGAAAGGTATGATTACAGGTGATTTTTAATTTTCATTATTTTGCACTTCTATATTTTTAAATATTTTATACTGAATGTATATGTGCTTTTAGGCCACTTGAGACATTCTTGAAATAATTTGTTAAAATGGCATTGAATGGAACCTGTATGGGAAGATCTGCCAAGGAGAATAGATACTTACCAAATGCAAAATAGGTAAGATTTAAATAAGAAAGAGCTCAACTATAACCCCTCCCTCAAAAAAAAAAAAGAATGCTAAGTTTGCGATTTTGAGTGAGTTGAAGAAAAATTCATTATCTCTTAAAATATATTTTAAACTATAATATTTTTGTCTGTGTATTGCCACCTTTGAAAAAAAATAAATCAGGAGTTTGACATGGTAGAGTAAAAACTTCTAGCTTGACTGATTTATCCCCTTATAACCAATGATTCTGAGATTTAGCAAATGATGATTAAGTTGAGAAGCTGGGAGAAGAAAACTGTCAATACAGTGAAAGTGGATAAAACAGTGTAGAAGAGATGGCAAAGAAATAAGGACAAGAGTGTGTGTTCAGAGAGGTGTGTGGATGGATAACCATGGTTTAAGTCAGCAGATAGAAGAAACCGGAGGGAGAACGCGGGAGATCTGTCAGCAGAGAAAAGAAGGAGGGCAGTAAATAACACTCAAAGAGGAAAAAATAAGCTGAACAGCTTATAGTAAAGCTGAGTTAACTGGACCTGCGCAGTTTCATTCTTTACCTGCTGTTCACCGTATTTTAGCCAGTCCTTGACTAGGGTAGCATTAGTTTTTGCTTCTCTGCTTCTTTGGCAGATGTGAAAATAGAAGCAAGACTTTGGCCCGAGAAACAGGGGTCCATCCCTGGAGACCCATGTGATGAAGGGCACTGAAAGCTCTTGGCTAAAGGCACATTGTAAATTAATTCTTAGACCTTCATACAGTACAGAGGGGACCATTTTCAGGGGTTTCTTTGTGTTTACTGCCATAATCTAAATTACATAAATAGTATACATTTTTATAAGCTGTATTTTCTTATTAAAATTTTATTAACATTTTTAGTTTCATATACATGTAAAGGTCACTCATTTTCATGATTATATAATATTCTGTTGTGTAGAAGTTCTGGGCAGTATACTTCTAACAAGATTGGCCAGGATATAAATACATATCATAAGAGTGTATATTTATTGGAGAAAAAGTTATTTGGCGCTTGTTATGGGCCAAATGTTTGTGTTCCTACCGGATCTGTATGCTACAGTGTTCACCCTTAATGTGAAGTATTAGGAGCTAGGGCCTTTGAAAGGTAATTAGGTCATGAGGGTGGAGTTCTTTCTGCCATATGAGGACACAAGAAGTCAAGATTCTGCTGCCTGGAAAACAGCCTCACCAGAATCTGGCCATCCTGGCACCCAATCTCAGACTTCTAGCCTCTAGAACTGTGAGAAATAAATGTCTGCTGTTTATAAACCATTCAGTCCGTGGTGTATTTGTTACACTAGACTGAATGAACTAAGCACAATTTATTTTGCTGTTCTGCAAACTTATTTTAAAGATTGCATGGCTGTTTACTCTTTCTCAAATTTTTCTCTTCTCCCCCGACTTGTCTTAAAAGTCTTCAAATATACACATTGAAAGAAAAGAACTATAAACCTACAAAATTCAACAGCTATTAAATCTTAAGAGAATAAAATCTTTGTTATAGGAATACACAAATTGTTGAAGTAGGGGAAAACACCTAAAAAGAAATGGAGTTCAACTTCTAAATTCTGCATTATATTTTTGACACTGTTTTGAGACAATTTTCAGTTCAGTTGAGTCACTCAGTTGTGTCCGACTCTTTGGAATCCTATGGACTGTCACATGCCAGGCCTCCCTGTCCATCACCAACTCCCAGAGTTTACTCAAACTCATGTCCATTGAGTCGGTAATGCCATTCAACCATCTCATCCTCTGTCATCCCCTTCTCCTTCCGCCTTCAATATTTCCCAGCATCAGGGTCTTTTCCAGTGAGTCAGCTCTTCCCATCAGGCCAAAGCATTGGAGTTTCAGCTTCAGCATCAGTCCTTCCAATGAACACCCAGGACTGATCTCCTTTAGGATGGACTGGTTGGATCTCCTTGCAGTCCAAGGGACTCTCAAGAGTCTTCTCCAACACCACAGTTCAAAAGCATCAATTCTTTGGTGCTCAGCTTGCTTTGTAGTCCAACTCTCACATCCAAACATGACTACTGGAAAAACCATAACCTTGATTAGACAGACCTTTGTTGACAAATTAATGTCTCTGCTTTTTAACATGCTGTCTAGGTTGGTCATAACTTTCCTTCCGAAGAGCAAGTGTCTTTTAATTTCATGGCTGCAATCACCATCTGCAGGGATTTTGGAACCCCCAAAATAAAGTCTGCCACTGTTTCCACTGTTTCCCCATCTATTTGCCATGAACTGATAAGACCAGATGCCATGATCTTAGTTTTCTGAATGTTGAGCGTTAAGTCAACTTTTTCACACTCCTCTTTCACCCTCATCAAGATGCTCTTTAGTTCTTCTTTGCTTTCTGCCATAAGGGTGGTGTCATCTGCATATCTGAGGTTATTGATATTTCTCCCGGCAGTCTTGATTCCAGCTTGTGCTTCATCCAGCCCAGTGTTTCTAATGATGTACTCTGCATATAAGTTAAATAAGCAGGGTGACAATATACAGCCTTGAGGTACTCCTTTTCCTATTTGGAACCAGTCTGTTGTTCCTTGTCCATTTCTAACTGTTGCTTCCTGACCTGCATACAGATTTCTCAAGAGGCAGGTCAGGTGGTCTTGTATTGCTATCTCTTTCAGAATTTTCCACAGTTTTTTGTAATCCACACAGTCAAAGGCTTTGACATAGTCAATAAAGCAGAAACAGATGTTTTTTCTGTAACTTTCTTGCTTTTTTGATGATCCAGCAGATGTTGGCAGTTTGATCTCTGGTTCCTCTGCCTTTTCTAAAATCAGCTTGAACATCTGGAAGTTCATAGTTCACATATTACTGAAGCCTGGCTTGGAGAATTTTGAGCATTACTTTACTAGTGTGTGAGATGAGTGCAATTGTGCAGTAGTTTGAACATTCTTTGGGATTGCCTTTCTTAGGGATTGAAATGAAAACTGACCTTTTCCAGTCCTGTGGCCACTGCTGAGTTTCCCAAATTTGCTGGCATATTGAGTGCAGCACTTTCACAGCATCATCTTTTAGGATTTGAAATAGCTCAACTGGAATTCCATCATCTCCACCAGCTTTGTTCATAGTGATGTTTCCTAAGGCCCATTTGATGTCACATTCCAGGATGTCTGGCTCTAGGTGAGTGATCACACCATCATGATTATCTGGGTCATGAAGATCTTTTTTGTACAGTTCTTCTGTGTATTCTTGTCACCTCTTCTTAATATCGTCTGCTTCTGTTAGGTCCATATCATTTCTGTCCTTTATTGAGCCCATCTTTGCTTGAAATGTTCCCTTGGTATCTCTAATTTTCTAGAAGAGATCTCTAGTCTTTCCCATTCTACTGTTTTCCTCTATTTCTTTGCATTGGTCACTGAGGAAGGCTTTCTTATCTCTCCTGGCTATTCTTTGGAACTCTGCATTCAAATGAGTATATGTTTCCTTTTCTCTTTTTGCTTTTTGCTTCCCTTCTTTTCACAGCTGTTTGTAAGGCCTCCTCAGACACCCATTTTGCTTTTTTGTATTTCTTTTTCTTGGGGATGGTCTTGATCCCTGTCTTCTGTACAATGTCACGAACCTCCATCTATAGTTCACCAGGCTCTCTGTCTATCAGATCTAGTCCCTTAAATCTATTTCTCACTTCCACTGTATAGTCATAAGGGATTTGATTTAGATCATACCTGAATGGTCTAGTGGTTTTCCCTACTTCTGAAGTCTGAATTTGGCAATAAGGAGTTCATGATCTGAACCACAGTCAGCTCCCGGTCTTGTTTTTGCCCACTGTATAGAGCTTTTCTATACAGTCAGACATTATATACAGTGAGATATTGTAATATATTTGTAAAATCAGAACAAAATCTAGACTAGAAAAATTACTGACTCACAGATCTAGATATGAGTATCCCACACAAATCTTATGTTACTACTTTTGTTCCTTTTTTCTTTTAAGTCTCCTTTATATTTCTGTCTGCCACAAGGATAAAATTTAGCAAACTACTTAGGAAATAATTATCAATTTAAATTGAGTATTAGTTATATGCAAAAGATCAATTAACTGCATTCAGCAATAAGGGAAGTTCTATTGTCTTTGTGATTGGTTTGCTTTGTTACATGGAGTATACTTCATGAATACATAAATAAAATACATGTGTCCTTTTCAAATTATTTAATTCATTTTATTCCTTGGAAATAAATCACTGTCCCCAATGTCCATTGAATATTGAATGCCCTCTTGTCTCTCATAGACTTGAGAGAATTTAGTTCTGCATAGTAAAAACTCAGTAACTGTATTAAGTTGGTACTAATTTACCAGCAAGTGACATTTTAATTAAACATTTTAATTTGGGCTGATCTAGGATTACAACATGAAATATAGGATGCCCAGTTTAATTTGAATTTAAGTTATGTCCCATGAAATATTTGGGACATACTTACATTAAAATAATTATTTTTTCATCTGAAAATCAAATTTAATTGGCCATCCTATCTTTTTCCTTGCTAAATATGGCAAATTTAGCAGAACATAACATGTAAAATGTTTAATTATCTAGTTTTTTGCTTGATTCTGTTTTATTTTTATTTTTATTTTTGTCAGTTTCATGATTGACAAAATATTTGCAAGTTTAAGTTACCTGTCTAAGTTGGGAAAAAAAAACAACTTGGCACCATTGCTGAGGAAGACAGTAAAGTGAGATTTGTAAAAGTTATTCAACCATATAATTTTTAAATTTTATCTTTTTGTTCACTGATTAAAATGTTTCTCCTAAGTGCAAATTAACATATGCTCATTGAGAAAAACAAGCATCAAAACATGCAAAAAATATTTTTTAAAAAAGCATTCCTATAAAACACAGAAAGCCATGAATGCGCTACCTCATATTAAATTCATCACCTTCCAAAATCTGCCTCTTTTCTCAGAAAACATTGGTTTGGATCTCAGGAAATCTTTCTTCTACTCCTGGCTTTGTTCAGATGAGCTCCATGGTCTGGGCAAGTATCTGAACCCTTCAAAGGATTCCTTGTTCTCATATGAAAATTAAAGGAGATTGAAGCCTTGTGTATTGTTGTTCAGTCGTTCAGTCATGTCCAAATCTTTGTGACTCCATGGACTGCAACATACCAGGATCCCCAGTCCTTCACTATTCTCCTGGAGTTTGCTCAAACTCATGTCCGTTGAATCAGTGATGCCATCCAACCATCTCATCCTCTGTCACCCCCTTTTCTTGCCCTCAGTCTTTCCTATCATCAGAGTCTTTTCCAATGAGTCAGTTCTTCGCTTAAAGTGGTTAAAGTATTGGGGCTTAAGCTTCAGCATCAGTCCTTCCAGTGAACATTCAGGTTTGATTTCCTTTAGGATTGACTGGTTTGATCTCCTTGCTGTCCACAGGACTCAAGAGCCTTCCCCAGCACCACAGCTGGAAAGCATCTCTAAGGACTTTTCCAGACCAGAGAGGTTATAGTAGCCTGTGATTTACTCCTTCAAGTTCCTGGTTAATAATTATGTATGCATGGTACTCATGAAGTCTGTTCTAGGTTGGTTACTTATTTACTTCTTTTGTCACCTGTGCTGTTTCTATGTTTATTTTTTATTGACATGGATTTAGTATTCACCTTTAATGGGGGTGTGATGATGTCATTCATGCAAAGCAGTAGTTCAAAAGTAAATCCAAGCAAAGCTCACTCGTGTTCACATTAGGATGCTGAGTGTACCTTTAAATGAAGTCAGCATTTCTCCCTAAGGATTTTGAAGCTCATTCTAAAAGTTTAATGGTAGAATAAAATGGTCTTTTCCTTGGGAAGAACAATTTTGGTAGCCCAACTGTAGATCTATCTTTTTTAAAGAGAAAGGCAGAAGATAAAATAAATGTACATAGATCATAATGATTTCAAGCATTAAACCCATCTTACATGAGATAGATGCTTTCTACTATAATATATAAACATTTATCCACCCCCCCCTAAATTTTCCAATTTCTATTACTTGGATAATCTAAGTGCAGTTTTGATAGTTATTTTTTTTAAAAGAAAGAAAAAGAAAAATCTTAAAGGTAATTCATTATACTCTTTTTTTTTATTTTTTTATTTTTTTTTTGAGAAGAAACTCAGTCCTAGCACAGTTAATGACTCACTCAAGGGAGGCGACGTTAGTAAGGGAAGAGAAGGGAGTAAGTGACAGACACTCTGCAGATACAGCCCATGTGTGACCATAGATGCAGGGTGGACTAGGCAAGCCCTGGATTTTTTGCAAAGAAGCAGGTTGAACAGGACAGTCTGGTTGTTGGGTAAGGGAAGCAATATAGCAGGAGGGGAAGGATTGAGTAGACTTGTCTAGAAATTCTAGCTGCATTTTCAGATTTACTCTTTCTACTTAGATTGTTAGGTGCCTTGATGAGAGGCATGACTGGCAGGAAGGATCTGATGGAAATTGCGGAGGGGCTGTATCTTTCCCAAAACCACCTTTTGGCTCCAGCACTACCTGTGAGGTAGGAGGGGAGAGGTTTTTTGTTTTGTTTTTTCCAATTGTACAGATGCAATTGTACTGATGCATTTTATTGACTTGCCAAAGGTTATAGAGTAATGGCCAGGACTCAAACTTGGGTCTAGGAAGCAAAATCCAGATGGGTTCTGCATTATACCATACTGATGGAGTCAGTGTGACCTCCGCAGCTTTGAAAGGCTCCCTGACATGAGACCAGGAGACCTGGGCTTCAGGGCCACTTGTGACAGTGTTTGTTTCGTGGAGATGCGTTTCTCTCTGAACTCATGTGTATGTGTGCTGCGTCGCTCAGTCATGTCCAACTCTTTGTGACCCCATGGACTGCAGCCTGCCAGGTTCCTCTGTCTGTGGGATTTCCCAGGCAAGAATACTGAAGTGGGTCGCCATTTCCTTCTCCAGAACATCTTCCCGACCCAGGGATCAAACCCTCATCTCCTGCATTAGCAGGCAGAGTCTTTACCACTGGGACACTTGGGAAACCCTCTGAACACAGTAATTAAAATTAAATTTCTTTAAAATCTCTCTAAAAAAATACATGGCTAAAATCATGCCTCCATGTGCACCTTCATTGGCAGAAGCATATAAAACATGCTAAAGCCTATTACATGAAATAAATGAATGAGTTATTCATTTTAAAATACCCAGATTGACTGAAATCCATTGGTTGACTTTAAAATAACTCAGTGTTTGATAGGGTTCAAACTTTTCCTCCTTAGAAAGCCTCTTCTATATAAGTATATGCAGTTTTCCCTCCCTTTCAGGCTTTTTCCTTGACTGTACAAAAGTAATAGATACCTACCTTTTTTTTTTAATGTAAAGTTTTGTGCATGTGTTTTAAATAATCAAAGGGAGTCTAAAAAGTGTAATGATAGCTGTGAAAACTAATATGTTTACCAGTTGCAATCACATTATCGATCCAGCTTTCGCTATAAAAATGTCGTAACCAATAGTATAATTTTTAGTAAATAAATAGAGTTGATGTCAGATCTGGCTACCAAGATAGTGGTAGAGCAAAGACAGATGGGGGAAATTCAGAACATGTTATACCCTCTACTTCATTGCCAACTGGTCTGTGACCTTGGATATATCACTTATATTCTTTAAGGTGTGTGATGTCTGTGCTTTAAGTGGCAAATCTCAATTCTACCATCTTTGATTGGTTTCATCAATTTAGGCATTTCCATGTCAATATTTTTGAACATTCTATTTTCTAGTAGCTCCTACAGACAGTGTAAAGTATCTTTACTCTTCTACCAGTAGGTCTCAAGATGTGGTTTTGGAAACTTATCTGAAATGTAAATATTCTCAGGCCCTGTCTCAGTCTTGCTGAATCAAACTCTGGAGACAGTCCCGAAAACTATTTATATTTTAATAAGCCCTCCAAGTGATGGAAAATCACTGTTTTATGCTATTTGAAAGACAAACGTGATTCCCAGATTGCTGGACAGAGACCCCCGTAACTCAGTCTCTACTTAAACTGCATCCATGAGGGATCTGTGAGCAGAAGAGAGTGGGATCCAGGGTTTACTATGCAAGTAAACAAACAGGCAGGTCCTACTTCTCTTTCCTGACAGGACACTTTCCAATCTTGGGTCTCCTGCATCTGGGATTATCATCTCCACAGATACATTTTCAGCATGAAAGTTTGTCTAAGTATTTCACCTAAATTTGTGGTGAGTACTTATGGATGAGAAATAAATAGGCAACCAGAAAATAAGGGAAGTGTTCCTTTGACAAACCTATTGGCAGATATCTGGCAATTCTGGAGGGTAACACAGATGTTCATTTCAAAAAGTAAGACTGAAAAGGATGCCCTCTGAAGAATAGGAGCTACTGGACAGAAATTGAAGCAGTTATTTGAGGCATCACAGTGAACACTGAAGGTCATAGTATTTTATTTATTATTGCAATTATAAGGACAATAAAACTGCAGCAGGCAGCAGGGTCCACCTGTCATGTGACACTGAGCCTCCTCATCAGCACTTCTGCTTTCCAGAGGCTGGAGTCTAAAGCGGTCTCAGCAAGTACACAGATTAATGTATTTGTCCCAAATGGAAGAGTTTTTGAGCTGGCAGTCGCTGATAAAGACGTGTCATCTTCGGTTTTGTTCTTTACGGGAAAGTCTTTGAGCAGAGATGGTGCAATTCTTGCTGTCACTTCCACATGGGTTGTGTCTTGGCACAAACGAAGAATTGGGGGAGGGGGTGATTGTTCCTCAGCTACTGAAACAAAGGAAAGTGAATTCCATTATTCCAAGAGCCCAGGGGATTGAATGTCTTCAGAAGCATTAAAAAAAAAAAGGAAGTTAAATGTTAAAAGGTCTCCATGTTGATTAAAAAGTGAGATCAGAAACAAAGCTGGGGTGTTCTTGCATTTATCACACGTATTAATTGTGCTGCTATCTTCGCTTTGCAGAATAGGTTGTTACAGACAGTGCAGTGACCATTTTCGCTTGCTGAAATGCTTGTGATTAATATGGATTAAGAAACAATAGTGAAGTCACTATGCAATGAGTTATGCCCATCCAATGATGTGTTGATGCGCTGAAACTTATCCTTTATTCACACTTTGACAACTCTTGAATAATTATCTAATGTTGCTCCTAGGTTCATTTCCAGTGGTCCAGAGCTTTAAGGCAATCCTGCTCATCCTAAGATATGCCTCTCCCAGTAGTTTTTAAAGAACTAAGTTAAAAACAGTGAGCGCAATCAACGGCTTGCTTATAATCCTTCAGTGGGTTTTCCTTAGGGTGGTCAGCAAAGGATACCCTGCGCTCCTGCTTATCGCTGTGACCTCCACACACACTGCTCTCCGCTAGCTCCAAGTTCTGTACCCGCTTCTCTCCTTGGAGCTCCCCAAAGGCCCTAAGATCCTTTCTGCACATGGACTTTGCATGATTTGCTCACTTGCTGTGATTAGTCCTTTCACTTGGCCTAGAAACTCCTCCTACAACTCGAATTCTGGGAATCTCACTCTGTCTCCCAAGCTGGTTCATGACCCTGGTCATGTGCTTTCAAAGCGTCTTACAGTTTTGTGATAGAGTAATTAGGTGATTAATGCCTGGCTTTCAACATCAAGGCCATTACTTGCTCATCAGTGTATCGCTCGCACTTAGCAGACTGTCTGCCTCCCTTATCATGAACAATAAGAGCCATCAAATGTTTTGAGCAGGGAATGATATGGTTGGCTATGTTTTAGAAGAACAACTCCTGTAGTCAATTTAGAGGTCAAATTGGAGAGTAGAACGATCAATAATTGGGATTTCATATAGAGGACTATTGTAGTTGTCTAGGAAAGGAAAAGAAAAGAAACCTCTCTAAGCTCTCCCTTTAATTGCCCTTTTACTCACTTGGGAACATTACTGAGTCCCCGCAGTGTACATGTCCAGGGCTGTGCTAGGCGCCGAGGCAGCAACAGACTCAACGTCAAAAAATGGAAAGGAAGCAGTGGGTTCCAAAGGCACTTGGGAGGTAGAATCAACAAGACCCACCGAGCAGTTTTTGATATTGGAGAAGAAATTCAGGAGAAACAGGAGGATATCGGAGAAGGAATTCAGGAGAAACAGGAGTTCTCTAGCTCAGTGACTATATAAAGGGTGATTCTGCTAACTCCAGTTTAGGACTTCAGGGAAAAAAGCAAGTTTGGACAAAAGAGAGAGTGCTCAGCTTTGAGTGTGTTGAGTTTGAGATGCTGGCTAGATTTGCAGGTCAACGAACAGATCCGTTGACAGTTTTGGGAATGAAACTTCACTCTTCAGTGTAGAACTTCCGATTGATTGTGCACATTGTTCTACAAAGGCTGGAGAGAGAGCACAGCTCACTTAAGAATAGAAAAGTATCGTTTTCTTAAACCAACTCGTTCTCCTTTGACCTTTAGAATATGCATATTTTGAATGAGTGAGGGGAAAAAAAACAATTGCTTTTTTTTTTTGGAGAAATTTTGAAGAAATTATTTCATGGACAACGTAGTTTAAAAGTGAAAACAGAACAGTCATGAGTAGGAACAAAAATAATTGAGTATTCTTACTCAGTGTCAACAGATTAAATTGCTGTTTGCTATTCTAATGCTTTTTTGGCTGATAGTATGCCCTAGAATATTATATAAAGTATTTATATAAATTATAAGGTATAAAATACATACAATAAATATATACAAATTTAATATATTTATACAAAATATAAAATATATAAAATACTTTGATTTTAAATACATAATAGGACAGTTTTCTGTTTTTTATCTTTTGTTCTTAATAAATAAATCTTGAATTTTTGCCTTTAAAGCAACACTTAGGAATGCATTTAACAAACAAATACAGTGATAAATATGTCCTTTGCAGCAGGCTTCAGAATCTCAAGAGATCTAGGAAAGGCATGAAACTCATATAAACCCATGGTATATTGTTTGAGCCAAATGTTTTCTCTAAAAAGAGAAAGATTCATATCAGAGACAAAGAGGAGCATGTGGGGCTTAAGCTGACTGTGGGAGGACACAGGTGCGCAGCAGTCCCACACATGCACACAGAATCGTCTAAGACCATCCTGCCTTGCCAGCTCTTTAATATCACATGAAACCTGGGCCAAGTGTGCAGCACAATTGAAACGTACTAACTCAGCTTTTATTTATTTTTTATTCCAGTATCTGTTCTAGAAATCGCATTTGTTTATTGTTCAATAAATTGTTATTTCAATATTGGAATTGAATTTAGTGAACTCAGAGTTGACTGGAGATATTTTCACTGACTTGTTGGTTAAACTGAGGCATTTTTTCCCCTGGGTTGTCCAGCATGGTGGAGGCTCATATCTTAACAAGATGAAATTCTGATTATATATTTTCACTCAATAAACACCTGCTTAAAAACTACTCAATGTTGAGCACTGTACTAGGCTTTATGGAGGAGAGAGAAAGTGATGACGAGAGAGAACATTGTAGCTGAAAGGGAATTCCACCTGGGGAGCATAGGGAAAAATATGTAAAAATAGAGGATGACAGACAGCATGATGCACAGATGATGGCAAATAGCTCAGCACAACTGGCTGCAGGACATGGAATATTACTTAAACATGGGGGAGCAGCATGATGGGCTGAATGGTTGGTCAGGACCAAATCATGAACAGCCTTGAATGCTAAGCTAAAGTGTTAGGATATCCAAAGGTCATTCATTAGGATATGTATCCTATAGGGTGCAGGGATCTTCAGTAAAAGACTGACCTCAGATTTAAAATTTAGAAAGATGACCTTGGCTAAAGTGTGGAGGATGGATTGGGAGGTAAGGCAAGGAATCAGAAGAGAAGGCAGGGTGGCCAAGTAAGAGACTCCTGTAGCAATTTAAATGAGAATAATGAGCACTTGAACCAAGGACAAGGCACTGGATGTGGAAAGGAGGGGACCATGCATTGAAAATTTGATGATTGGGCTGAAGGATTAGGAAGACTCCCAGGGTAACTGGGTTGATGGGCTATATATATCAGCGAGGCTTGCCATAACAAAATATCACAAACTGGGTGGCTTAAACAGAAATTTAATGTTTCGTAGCTTGGGATGCTAGAAGTTCCAAAAGCAGGGTATCATCAGGGTTCATTCCATCTGAGGACTGCTGGATAAAATCTGTTTCATTCTCTCTTCTAGCTTCTGGTGGTTTGTTGGCAGTCTTTGATGTTCTTCGGTTTGCACAGCATCACTCAGACTTCTGTCTTCATTGTCACATAGCATTCTCATCTTGTGTATGTCTATGTCCAGCTTTCCCCTTTTCATGAGGACACCAGAAGTACTGAAGTAGCCCCCCCTACTTTTTCTGGTATGACTCATCTTAACTAATAACATCTGCAGTGATGCTTCTCGCTGATAAGCTCACATTTTAAGCTGCTGCAGGTTAAGACTTGAACCTGAGAAATTTTAGAGGATACAATGGAATGCATAACAGGGTGCTATTCAGGTAAATAGGAAATGCATGAAGATTGTCCAGTTTTCATTAGTTACACTGAGTTTGATGTCCCAAGGGAATATTCAAGTAATGATTTTTTAAAAACTGGATTTGCCTGGAGAATCCCATGGACAGAGGAGCCTGGGAGGCTACAGTCCATGGGGTGGCAAAGGGTCGGACATGACTGAAGCGACAACATGCATGCATAATAGTACCAATTTCTAGGCTTATTGGGCTTCCCTGATAACTCAGTTGGTGAAGAACCTGCCTTCAATGTCAGAGACCCCAGTTCGATTCCTGGGTTGGGAAGATCCACTGGAGAAGGGATAGGCTACCCACTCCAGTATTCTGGCCTAGAGAATTCCATGGACTGTATAATTCATGGGGCCACAAAGAGTTGGACATGACTGCAACTTTCACTTTTCTAGGATTATTGTGAACACAGTGACTCTAAAGAGACTAGGCATATAGAAAAGTGCATTAAATAGTAGATATTATTGTCAAAATTATCATCACCTTTATACCAGAGGTCTGAGAGTCTTGTGTATTCACATGGACCTACTAAGAAAGCACTTGAGGAAGTTGGACTGAGCGGGTGTGAGGCCATACTCTCCAGGGATGCTCAGAGTGGAGGGGGCCAGGTCTCTTCACAGGGAGAGGCCTGGAATGAGGTGAGACTTCAGTGGCCCCTCAGAGGTGGATTGCTTAAAAGAAGACTGGAAGGAGGGAATGAAAATGCACTGTCAGAACTCTACCGTTTGGGGCACTTGACTGATTTTGACTTCTCTGAAATCTGTTCCTCAACACAATTTCACTGAAGCATTGGCTCTTGCAGTATTTACTATTGTAAGCTTCATCAAACAGCCAAGAGAGTTCTTAAAAAATGGAGGTCTTAACCTTTGCCTTCCCCGTGACTGGGAACTTCATCATTCTTTGGTGAATAATACCAACTCTGTTTGCAGGCCCAGGACTTGTCCTTTCTCTCTGTATCTCAACTCTTCAGAGCAAATGACTCTTCTGAATCTGGCCTGCTGGCAGAGAATGAGGGTCTGAGAAGCGAAGAAAAACTCCTTGAGGAACTAAGGTGCCTGGCTGATGTCACTGTTCTGCACCAAAATGTGATAAGCACAGACACACATAGATTTCGGATTATTTGTTCTCTTAAGAGCTGACTGCAATTTTCACCCCTTCATGTACTTTTCTAGAACTATTTCTATAAAATGATTTGCTGCTTTATAGAATTTTGCTGCTTTCTGTCAAACCTCAACATGAATCAGCCATAGGTATACATATATCCCAAAACAGCAAAAGTCTGTAAAGCAATTTTCCTTCCATAAAAAATAAATTAATTCAAAAAATGATTTACTGCTAAAAATCCTTTGAGGTTTTAATACTATTAGGAGAATTTGGCCTGGGGCACTATATTTGGTTTGAGTCACTGAAACCCAGGCTCAAACACATTAGGTATAAGTTCCTGAATAAGTTGCTTAGCTTTTCTGAGTGTCAATTTCCTCGTCTGTTCAATGGGGGTGGATAATATGCGCCACTTATGAGGTTGTAGTGAATATTGAGGATGTACTAAAAAGCGTTTGGTACATAGTAGGCCCTCAGTAAGATGAGCTGTTATTATTTTAATGGTGTCACAGATAGACCTTCCAGCTTTCAGAACTATATATTGAATATATATTGTTACTCAAGTGCCAGGAATGCCATTTCTTTGACTCTCAAGCCATGATAGTAAAATGATGGGGCATTGTGCTGCAGAGAATGGAGACTTAAAAAAGGCTTCCATCCAGACAGGGAAGCAAAGCCTCCTCTACTTTTAAAACATTCTTAGTTTTCTATCGCCACCGTTTTAAGCAGTGTCTTAAAACATTTGGTTCCCCTTCTCCCGCCAAAAAATAAGTGACTGAAAACAGTAGGCAGTTATCTGGTCCATCAATCTACAGGGACAGCAGCTGGGGCTGAGTGGCCGTGCTGGCCTCAGCTGCGCTTGCTGCTGCGCGTCCAGGGATCAGCGGGCTGCTGGCTGATCTCGGTCAGGAGGGGTCAGGTCAGCCAGATGTCTTCTACTCCTCCGTCCCCTGTCTGGGACCGGAGGCCTGCCTGGGCACGACCTTCTCATGGTAACGGCAGAGGTACGAGGCTGAGCGGGTGCAGTGAGCCAGATGCTTTGAGATGCGGCATCACGTCTGCTGGTGTCTTATTGGCCAAAGCAAGTCACGTGGCTGAGCTTAGCATCAAGCTCCCAGGGCAGTGACCTAAGAATAAGAGCAGAGCCCAGCAAAGTCCACGGGGAAGAAGTGGGGATGCAGAGCTAGGGAAGCGGCGGGAGTCACTCACCTCACAGCACCTAGACTCTGGAGCATGGACTTTTGCCCTAATATTATTTTTTTCCCCCTGAAGTTGTATAGTGTGCTTTAGTAGCTGACTGTGCCATCAGCAATCAGAGCCCAGCAGAAAGGCTCAGTGATTCTCACATAGCCATAGACTGAGCTAAAAGAGAAAACCCAAGCTCTGGTCTCAAGAATATAGACTCTCTAGGTGGGGGCAAGAATGATTCTCAGTCATTTCTAATAGGTTCTGACTTATTTAGCAGCTAGTCTGGGATAGGACTGATTACAATTTTCAATGTAGTCTCTGAATTGTGTGTGTGTGTGTGTGTGCGCGTGCGCATGCGCACGCTCAGTCCTATCTGATGCTTTGTGACCCCATGGACCCTGCCCGGCTCCTCTGTCCATGGAATCTTCCAGGCAAGGATATTGGAGTGGGTTGCCATTTCCTGCTCTGGAGGATCTTCCTGACCCAGAGATTGAACCCGTGTCTCTTGCATCTCCTGCATTGGTACATGGGTTCTTTTAGCACTCTGCCACCTGGGAATACACTGGATTTTGCCACGACTAATTTAGGAGCCATCCAAGATTAGAGCTCCTGGCATTGTCGTCATGCGGAAACAGAGTCAAACCTGTGTCCAAGGACTGCATGGTGAATTTGATTGTGAATATATCAATGTGGTGCTGAAGGGCTTGACAAGCTCTGGGTAGCCAAGCATCCTCTTCTACCTTTCTGGCTACATTTGAGCACTCCCTTTGGATGCAGTTATGTTTCATTTAGTTCACTGATTGGTTTTCCTTTGTTATTACATTTATTTTAATTTTAGTCTGTGCTGGGTCTTCCTTGCCACGCACCGCCTTTCTCTAGCTGCAATGAGCAGAGGCTCCTCCCCAGTTGCAGTGAATGGGCTTCGGACTGCGGTGGCTTCTTTTGTTGGAGAGCACGGGCTCTCGGGCGCGCAGGCTCAGTAGTTAGTTGCGGCACTCGGGCTTACTTGGTTCGCAGCATGTAGGATCTTTGTGTCTGGACCAGAAATCGAATCCGTGTCCCCTGCACTGGGAGGTGGGTTCTTAACCACTGGACCACCAGGGAAGTTCCTTATTATATTTGATTATTGTTAGGTAAAATAACAGATCGATGTAGCTTTAAAAGTCAACTGTGATAGCTGGTTTTTAGAGGAAGCTTACCTTTTTCTGCTCACGTTCCATCCCCCATGGTCTTCCAGGGAAATGGCTGAACCCAGAGAACAGTGGTGGGGTCACAGTCTGGGCTTCGGTGCCCCTCATTTTCATGCTGCATTCCTCAGAGAGACCTCAGAGTGCGTTAGGAGCTGATCGCATTTGGCTGTCATTTGGAAGTGTTTTCCTTCTAACTGTTTTCATTCAGAAGCTAATTTATACTCTGCTCTCAAGTAGGCTCAACTCCATTTCGCACATCTGACATGCAGTACTCACAGCAGTGAGTGGCATGGAAGGAGACAATTCAATCAAAGGATGTTTTCTCCATGGAGGAAATGAATATTATTTGTTCATCTTGCAATTCAGGATTCTGGCAAATTATGATGTTTGGCAAAGGCGCTGGCAAGACAGAAAGACAAATAAATTGCATGGTGTGAGAACAGCCTTCTTAACATTAAGGTTTCCCTAAAACAGTGGGTATTGGCTGCAGGCAAAATATTAAGCTGCAAATCACTGGTTTGCAACTCCTTGATCATCAGTTATAATCCCAAGAACATATTTAATTTCCTATTTAGTCCTAATTTCTCTTTGTTTCTTAATGATATTTCTCTCCACTCAAAATAAGCCATCTGTTGGCAGCTGCCCATAGAAAACAGATACCGCACACTCAGTAATCTTGGAGTGAGGCTGCTAGTCTGTGAGAGTGAAAAACAGGTCTCTTCAAAATCATGGGGTCACCTTTAAAATCTCTTCTTTTCCTTCTTTCTTTTCATTTTGACCGTATATAGTATTGGAAGCAAATCATGTTTTCTTGTATTTTCTGAAACGCTTGTGACCAGAGGGCAAAGCTTTGTACTCAAGGGATAGAGAGTTTATAGATCTGCTTGGAAATGCATTTTGCCATTTTTTTAACCTCAATTTTATAAATCCCCGGATTTATCACACTTCAGGAAAAAATCTAAGTGGCATTGCACACCACAAAGGGACAAGGCAGAATAAAAATTCCTTCGCCTCGAAGACTATGAAGCGGATGGCCCAAGTTTGGAAGAGTGAAACCCTTGACATGGTGACATATTCAGATTTGCTCTGCCCCTGTCAAGGCTTTCTGGAGAAGGAAATGGCAACCCACTCCAGTATTCTTGTCTGGAGAATTCCATGGACAGAGGAGCCTGGTAGGCTCCAGTCCATGGGGTCACAAAGAATCAGACACAACTGAGCAACTATTACTCGCTCATCAAGTCTTTGACCACACCCATCTCTTTCTTCTCTGGAGAATTCCATGGACAGAGGAGCCTGGCAGGCTCCAGTCCATGGGGTCACAAAGAATCAGACACAACTGAGCACCTATTACTCACTCATCAAATCTTTGACCACACCCATCTCTTCCTTATTCTTGAACTGCATTCCTAGTGGAAAGAAAGGCCTTTTTCTGACTATGGACACACATCATAGTAGCTTATACATCTTGAATTTCAATTATGTGCCAGGCCCTATATAAGTGGTTATATATAGAAGTTACAACATTTTTGAAGTTCTTCTTAAAACCTCAGGAAGTTACCCATGATATTTGCATTGCAGAAATGAGGAAACACTCTGAAACTTCCATAGCTATTAAGTGTTAGAGCCTGGAGAATCAGCTTTGTAGCTTGGTTTCAAGGGATTGCCACACTTAACCTAAAATTGAGAATGGATTAACAATGAAGTTGTTTTATCCTGCACGCCTGCAGGAAACCTCCAAAGAATAAAGAAAAGAATTCAGATTCACTTAAAAGGCAGTGTTAGAAATATTGGAACGGACATGCAGAGAACATCAAGGCACAGGTGAGTGAGGTAGTGGAGCTTTTGATCTTTCCTTGGCTCCCTCATGTTTTGAAATATGATTCCTTTTGATGCCATCTCTTCAGTGGTTGCTGCGCCTCAGCTTCAGATGACTTTTCTATCTCCCAGAGCAATTAAAAGGTAATACCACTATTTTACCATGTGAGGCTTGACATCTGATTCATACATCACTCAGCCTGAAGGCATATTTTTCATACTCACATGGGTGCATATCAAGCAGCGAATTGATCTCTTTTAGGATTCAAAAGGAATTCCCTTTTCCAAAGGAGATTCTGGTGAGTGAACAGAATTAATGTCCCTGTGGCTCCCCATCTCCTTTAATTAGCAAGCCAGAGAGCTAACAATTATCTTACCTGTGAACTATTGTGCAGCTTGCTGTTGAGTCTAAATCAAAGAGAGATCCTCTCGCCTCCCCCCCCCACCCCAAACCCTAGAAATTGACATCAAAGTCTCCACCACCCAAGGTTCCCTTGAATCCCACTCCCGTGGCCCTCATGATATTTTGGTTCCAATTCACGTGAACTGATGTCTCAGATCCTTCCTCTTTCCATCAAGGATATTTTGACTAATAAATGTCACTACATATTGGAGGTTGCCTCATATCACAAATTTCCACTGTCAAAATATTCTTAGCACTACTAGACAGATGGAACCAATCCAAAGAGCAAAACAAACACTTCTGGAGCTTTTAGAGCATTCCAATTGTAAGGGTACTAGCTGTCCTTGTCTCATAATATGCCCATCGCCATGCTTTTCACCCCCTAACAATCTGTCCACGATGACAAGTTCTATTCCATTTTCTTGATGAGGGTTCATGTCTCTCAGCCATATGTTATAACGGAGGACTGTCCCAGTTGTAGCCTTCAGAGTTTTAAGTAAGTGAGACTATCTCTCATATTACCTCCCATTGTCTTAGTCCTTTTCTCAGTCTGGTTCTGTATCCTGGTAATTTCCTGGACTGAGAAGGCTAAAGAACCTATGTCATGTGATCATAAGTTTTTAGGACCGAATAAATCATCTAATTGTTCTCCTTTGACAAAGTGGGTTTTTTTTGTTTTGTTTTGTTTTGTTTTTGATTCCCACTTTCAGAGGATCTGTCTCCTGCCATGAGCTGACATGGTACTACCAACTCTAGAGCAGAATTGAGCAGCTGGCCAAACAGATGGAGTTGTGCATTGATCCAGTGGGGTTTTTCCTGTGTAAATCTTCACTTCTTTGTAATGCCTAATGAGCATTTTTCATGTCACAGCCTGCCCTCTGTCCTAGCTTTACCCTTTGTAGCAATTGTTTCGAACGAATGGTGGCTTTAGTGTGGAAAAGTGAAAGTGATAGTCACTCAGTTATGTCCTACTCTTTAACCCCGTGGACTGTAACCTGCTAAGCTCCTCTGTTCATGGGGATTCTCCTGGCAAGAATATTGGAGTGGGTTGCCGTATCCTCCTCCAGGGGATAATCCTCCCAACCCAGAGGTTGAACCAGGTCTCCTGCATTGCAGGCAGATTCTTTAATATCTGAGCTACCTGGTAAGTTCTCCTCAAAAAGATGTTTGCAACCCCAGTGCACATGTTAGGGTTGGGAATAGCCCTTAATGTGCTTGGTCTCAGCCAAGTAGTTCTTCCCTCATTCCCACCTCTCTACATCTATCCATTTATCCATCTGTCCATCAATTCATCTACCTGTCCATCTATCTGGTCATTTACTATTTCTTAATATTTGGAAATAGTCTTCAAAATTTAGCCTCTTGTTATATGATTATATGAAAGTAATCTTTTATCTATTTACTTTTAACCAAGTAAATACTTTCTCTTTTAGAGTTCTAATCAACAATTAGAACGTCACAGTTGAAGCACAGGTGTTCTAAAACACATTACCAAGTCTTTAACACTCCTTTCTTTTTCTTTTCCATTTATTTTTATTAGTTGGAGGCTAATTACTTTACAATATTGTAGTGGTTTTTGCCATACATTGACATGAATCAGCCATGGAGTTACATGTATTCCCCATCCCAATCCCCCCTCCCACCTCCCTCTCCACCTGATTCCTCTGGGTCTTCCCAGTGCACCAGGCCTGAGCACTTGTCTCATGCATCCAACCTGGGCTGGTGATCTGTTTCACCCTGGATAATATACATGTTTTAATGCTGTTCTCTCGAAACATCCCACCCTCGCCTTCTCCCACAGAGTCTAAAAGTCTGTTCTGTATATCTGTATCTCTTTTTCTGTTTTGCATATAGGGTTATCGTTACCATCTTTTTAAATTCCATATATATGCGTTAGTATACTATATTGGCCTTTATCTTTCTAGCTTACTTCACTCTGTATAATGGGCTCCAGTTTCATCCATCTCAATAGAACTGATTCAAATGAATTCTTTTTAATGGCTGAGTAATACTCCATGGTGTATATGTACCACAGCTTCCTTATCCATTCGTCTGCTGATGGGCATCTAGGTTGGTTCCATGTCCTGACTATTATAAACAGTGCTGTGATGAACATTGGGGTGCACGTGTCTCTATCAGATCTGGTTTCCTCGGTGTTTAACGCTCCTTTCTTTGAGAGGAGGAGACTGTGTTCCCTTTCCTTGAATCTGGCCCAACTTCAGTGGTGTGCTTTTTATTAATAGAATAGAGCAGAAATAATATTGTTAAATTTCCAAGCCAAAGTCAGTAAAGACCATGTCGTTTTTACTTTGTTCTTGTGGATTGTTGTCTCTGGGCAAAGCCAGCTACCATGAAGAATGTAGTACTACCCTGGGACTGCCATGTGGGAAGAGGACACATGTAGACTCTCTGGCCGACAGTGCATCAGAGCTCCGAGCCAGCAACCAGCATCAGCTGTCAGTCATGAGTGAGCCATCTTGGATATTCAGAGCAGCCAAGCCTTAAGATGATTCCAGCCCCAGTTACATTGAACGTCATCCTCATGAGAAATCACCAACATGAATTGCGCAGACATGCCCTTTCTGGATCCATTAGCCAATAACTATGATCATCATAAAAAGGCTGTCTAAACTGCCAAGTTTTAGATTAATTCATTCTGCAGTAATGATAACTATAATAAAATAAAACCAATATTTGACTAGTAAATTACTTAAGACATTAAAGGAAAGTTGACGGTTTCATTTTTTAGAAAAGGACTAATTATTTTTCTAGCTTTCACCTTTCTATTTTAAAGTTTGCTTTATAAGCCTTGATCCTAGATATAGATTGAAACAGAAATTGATCTAGAAAGTATAGCTGTCAATATCTTTTGCCCATAGGATTGTATGATTTACACAAATATGGAGAGATCTTAGTTGCATGAGTTTGGAAGCCAACTGGGGAAAAATTGTTTTAGGTCATCAATTTGAATTTGTTTACTCCTAGGTAGGTTCACATTTATTATTTTTTTTCCATTTATTTTTATTAGTTGCAGGCTAATTACTTTACAACATTGCAGTGGTTTTTGTCATAAATTAGCCATGGATTTACGTGTATTCCCCATCCTGGTCCCCCCTCCCACCTCCCTCTCCACCCGATCCCTCTGGGTCTTCCCAGTGCACCAGGCCCGAGCACTTGTCTCATGCATCCAACCTGGGCTGGTGATCTGTTTCACCCTAGATAATATACATGTTTCGATGCTGTTCTCTTCAAACATCCCACCCTCGCCTTCTCCCACAGAGTCCACAAGTCTGTTCTATACATCTGAGTCTCTTTTTCTGTTTTGCATATAGGGTTATCGTTACCATCTTTCTGAATTCCATATATATGTGTTAGTATACTGTAATGGTCTTTATCTTTATGGCTTACTTTGCTCTGTATAATGGGCTCCAGTTTCATCCATCTCATTAGAACTGATTCAAATGAATTCTTTTTAATGGCTGAGTAATATTCCATGGTGTATATGTACCACAGCTTCCTTATCCATTCGTCTGCTGATGGGCATCTGGGTTGCTTCCATGTCCTGGCTATTATAAACAGTGCTGCGATGAACATTGGGGTGCACGTGTCTCTTTCAGATCTGGTTTCCTCGGTGTGTATGCCCAGAAGTGGGATTGCTGGGTCATATGGCAGTTCTATTTCCAGCTTTTTAAGAAATCTCCACACTGTTTTCCATAGTGGCTGTACTAATTTGCATTCCTACCAACAGTGTAAGAGGGTTCCCTTTTCTCCACACCCTCTCCAGCATTTATTGCTTGTAGACTTTTGGATAGCAGCCATCCTGACTGGCGTGTAATGGTACCTCATTGTGGTTTTGATTTGCATTTCTCTGATAATGAGTGATGTTGAGCATCTTTTCATGTGTTTTGTTGCCATCTGTATGTCTTCCTTGGAGAAATGTCTGTTTAGTTCTTTGGCCCATTTTTTGATTGGGTCATTTATTTTTCTGGAGTTGACCTGGAGGGGTTGCTTGTATATTTTTTAGATTAATCCTTTGTTTGTTGCTTCGTTTGCTATTATTTTCTCCCAATCTGAGGGCTGTCTTTTCACCTTGCTTGTAGTTTCCTTTGTTGTGCAAAAGCTTTTAAGTTTCATTAGGTCCCATTTGTTCATTTTTGCTTTTGTTTCTAATATTCTGGGATGTGGGTCATAGAGGATCCTGCTGTGATTTATGTCGGAGAGTGTTTTGCCTATGTTCTCCTCTAGGAGTTTTATAATTTCTGGTCTTATATTTAGATCTTTAATCCATTTTGAGTTTATTTTTGTGTATGGTGTTAGAAAGTGTTCTAGTTTCATTCTTTTACAGGTGGTTGACCCCACGAACCTATGGTCACCTTATCTTCGACAAAGGAGGCAAGGATAAACAATGGAAAAAAGGTTCACATTTATATTTTGGACTGTGTACCACAAGTATATCATCTCTTAAAGACTGGGTATTCACTAGATATTCTGTTAACATGATTCAGTATCTGCTGAGGTTTGCCTTTGAGACCAAAGCCTCATCTCCAGTGGGTAACAAAAATAGGCCTCTCTGTGATAATCCTGTGGACCTTCCTACAAGGAGCTCACTTTTCTCATGCCTGCCCCAGTCTCAGTCATCTTGCCATAAAATCCAAGCATCTTCCCTTTGAATCTTGCTAAATTATTCTTTTAGCACATGTGGCTAGTCTTTTCACAGTCAGATAATGTGTTAACTCAAACCAGGTATTGTCTGTACTCTTGTCAGATATGTGCACACCAGTATATTTTTTCTTGCAAAGGTTTTTGAGTATTAATTAAGTTGGAAAGGTTGACATAAGTGCTAGTGGCTCAGTTGTATCTGACTCTGCGACCCCATGGACTATAGCCAACCAGTTTCCTCTGTCCATGGAATTCTCCAAGCAAGAATACTGGAATCCATTCCCTTCTCCAGAGGATCTTCCTGACCCAGAGATCAAACCCAGGTCTCCTGCCTGCATTGCAGGCTGCTTCTTTACCATCTGAGACACAAGGGAATACTTCAACATATGTCTTCTAAATAAAATGACTTTTTAAAAATACAACCAGAAAAGCATTATCACATTCAAAAATTTGACACTTATACAATAACATATCCAATACAGTCCATACTCATATTTTTCTAGTTGCCCCAAGCATGTTTTCTTTTTTGGTAGTTAATATATTAGGTTGGTGCAAATGTAATTGTGATTTTGGATTATGAATTTTAAATCATTATAAGTAGGCTCAAATACATCTTTATTAATCAAACTAGGAACCATTGCAATCAACACATTTTTGCTGTGAGAAATAAGTTTTATTCCTGTAGCATAAAAATCCGTGGTTTGGGATTTGACAAACTCTTGGAAAGCATTTTCTGGCTCACTGCCAGTTGTGGAAGCATTTTCTCTGGAAGGTCATCAAGATGCTTGAAGAAGTGGTAGTCTGTTGGCAAGAGGTCAGGTAAATATGCTGGATGAAGGAAAACTTTGTATCCCAATTTGTTCAACTTTTGAAGCGTTGGTTGTGTAACATGTGATCAGGTGCTGTCGTGGAGAAGAATTAGGCTCTTTCTGTTGACCAGTGTTGGCTCAGGTGTTGTAGCTTATTGATTTGCCGAGTTTCTCAGATGTAGTGGTTTCGCCAGGATTCAGAAAGTTGTAGTGGATCAGATGGGCAGCAGGCCACTAGTGACCATGCCCTTTTTTTGTTTGGCTTTGGGAAGTGCTTTGGAGCTTCATCTCGGTCCAGCCACTGAGCTGGTTGCCACTGATTTGTCATATAAAATCCACTTTTCTTCTCACGTTACAATCCAACCAAGAAACTTTTCATGGTTGTTTCATAGAATAAGAGAAGACCACACTTCAAAACGATTTTTTTTTTCATTTTTGGTCAACTCATGAGGCATGTACTTAATGAGCTTTTTTACCTTTCCAATTTGCCTCCAATGCTGAGAGACCATAGAATGGTCAACATGGCATTCTTCAACACCTTCCCGTGTAGTTTTAAGAGGATTGGCTTCAGTGTTGGTTCTCAGCTGGTAGTTGTCTACGTCCCATGGCCAACCACTAGGCTCCTCCTCTGGAGGGTTCTCATGTTCTACACAAAGCTTCTTGAACCACCGCTGCACTGTGTATTTGTTAGCCGTTCCTCGGCCAAAGGTGGTGTTGATGTTGCAAGTTGTCTCTGCTGCTTTATAACCCATTTTGAATTGGAATGAGAAAATTGATCAAATGTGATTTTTGTCTAACATCATTTTAATAGTCTTAAAAAAATATAAAATATACAGCAAGTAACAAGTCACTAGCAAAAAAAAACATAAAGTGAGAAGTGTGCATTAAAATGATCTATAACATAACCACATTTATTTAAGAATGTATTCCACTATCAAATGGCAGAGTTCAACAATGCAAAACTACAACTACTTTTGTACTAACCTAAATGACACTCAGTGTGTTCTGTTTCTTTGTCAAGTGTCTTTATCCCACTGTAACCTAGAAAAGTGGTCCCATCATTTTGTGTGTGTGTGTGTTCAGTGAAACTGACATTTCTACAGTGTCAAGACTCATTATTTTTAGAATGTTCCACAATTTGAGTTTATCTTATTATTGCCTCATGATTAAATTTAGGTTATAAATTTGGGGTGAGAATATTTATAGGTGATCTTACTGCTTTCCAGGACATCACATTAGGAGATAAAATCCATTAGTCTCATTATTTACAATCTAAAGATGGTGTCCTTTTTATATCTTTTCATTGTATAGGTATATTTTTATTTTAATAATTTCTAAGTAATCTGAGACATGATTCTTTGAGACTATGTAGATATTCCATTTTTTCATCCTATGAAAAATTTTCATCCTATGATTTCAATATTTGCTGATGAATCTCTCCTGAATCAGTTATTGTGTTGGTAACCTTCTAACCCTATCAGAGAGAAATATCTCCTGTTTCCTACTAGGCTAGATTCAAGGAGGGGGAAGAGTCAGGCAACCTGGGGCATTGGACAGCATACGAGGTTCAGCTCTTCCATATTCAGACTCGACACCCGTCTTCCTATCTTCAGCCCTGAGCTTTGCCCCTTTGTTCCAGGATACCAGGGGTCTCCACTTTCAGATCTTCTCCAGAGCGCTCAGGCACCTGTCTCTGGTTTATTAGTTACCTTCTCTGCAGGTCTCATATTTCATTTTTCCCCTTTATTCTATTACCTTGCATTATATGTTTAAAAACACTTGGCCTTTTGGGTCTTTTGTCACCCTACTTTCCGTTCCCCATTCCTTTGGGCATTTATTTATCATCATTTCACCATCACTTGAGTGAAATTTCAGAAGGGAATGAAGAGGAAAGCAAGCACTTAGTCTCGTGTTTTGTGGCTTTGGGTGATTTTAGTTTTGAACTTCACAGACAAATGCTTTAAGTCTCCATTCGCATTGCATTGTTTCACGTTCAAGAAATTCCCTTCCTGTGTGATCACATTACTGTTCCTTTTTTACTTACATTATATAAGCACTAATTACTTTTATGGAAGAAAAATTTTCATGTTTCTATGCATATAGAATTTTTTCTTCAAGGACACTTATAATTTTTTTCTCTCAAAAAAAGCCATGTTTTGTTAATTAATCAGACCTATGGAAGATTTGTTAGGTATACGGAGGGGAACATGTGTTTTCCTCCCTCCTTGCTTTACTAGAAGTTATCTTTCTTGGAAGACAGTTAAATCAGCACTCCCTTGCCAAAAGTAGCATCTGGGCCTTTGGCATAATCCTCAGGTTGTTTTGTTGACAGCTTGTATGCTTATGTAGATGCTTACAATCTCTCTTCACTTTCTAGACTGGTCTGAAATGTTCAGTCTCTTCCTACCCAGGGTGCTGTAAAAGTCTCCTAACTGTGGATCTGGTCTTCAGGCAATTCTGGTGTTTTGGAAATCTCTCATTATTCTGCAATACTCTAATCTGTTATGAAGTAGATACTAGAAGGAGGAGACACTCCAGATTTTTGTTTTGTTTTGTTTTTAACACCATATTAAAGTGTGCTTAGTAGACGATGCATACTCTGTGTGCCTATGGCCCTACTGGACAGCTCCTGTATATTCAGACAACTTCCCATCTCCAATGCCTCCATCTCCTTGCTTGCTTTTCCAGGGGATTCTCCTATGATATGGGAGTTTTCCTCAGTCTCAGTGAAAGGTAGCCTGGATATGATAAGAATTTAATACCTCCAAGGACATCCCTTAACCAGTAAGGGATAGAAATCAATGAATAAATACTCTGGCATCTCAGTCCTTCTCTTGGATGGTTCTGGGAGTGTCCTGTTCGCTTCCTCAGAAGGTACCAATTGCCCACCCTGGTAACCAACTCATTGCTGCTGCTGCTAAGTTGCTTCAGTCGTGTCCGACTGTGTGTGACCCCATAGATGGCAGCCCACCAGGCTTCTCTATCCTTGGGATTCTCCAGACAAGAATATTGGAGTGGGCTGCCATTTCCTTCTCCAATGCATGCATGCTAAGTCACTTCAGTCATGTCCAACTCTGTGCGACCCCATGAACAGCAGCCCACCAGGCTCCTCTATCCGAGGGATTCTCCAGGCAAGAATACTGGAGTGGGCTGCCATTTCCTTCTCCCAACCAACTCATTAATGCTCTTTTATTGGACTTTTACCTTCTCTTATCTCATTTCCTACTTTCTTGTACTTTCTACAGTCACTTCTCAAATTAACTACATCCAAGTCTTTGTCTCAGGGTCTGTTTTGGGGGGAACTGTTCAAAGATCCAAAAAGTTCTAGAGAACTACTATATCTTGTTGGAAATGGACTTCACCTTGGGAATATGTGTAAGAAATTATCCAGTTTTGATCTAACAATCAGTTCAGTTCAGTCGCTTAGTCGTGTCCAACTCTCTGCGACCCCATGGACCACAGCACGCCAGGCCTCCCTGTCCATCACCACCTGTCCATTGAGTCAGTGATGCCATCCAACCATCTCATCCTCTTTTGTCCCCTTCTCCTCCTGCCTTCAATCTTTCCCAGCATCAAGGTCTTTTCAAATGAGTCAACTCTTCGCATCAGGTGGCCAAAGTATTGGAATTTCAGCTTCAACATCAGTCCTTCCAGTGAACACACAGGACTGATTTCCTTTAGGATGGACTGGTTAGATCTCCTTGCAGTCCAAGGGACTCTCAAGAGTCTTCTTCAACACCACAGTTCAAAAGCGTCAATTCTTTGGCGCTCAGCTTTCTTTATAGTCCAACTCTCACATCCATACATGACCACTGGAAAAACCATAGCCTTGACTAGATGGACCTTTGCTGGCAAAGTATTATCTCTGCTTTTGAATATGCTGTCTAGGTTGATCATAACTTTCCTTCTAAGGAGTAAGCGTCTTTTAATTTCATGGCTTCAATCACCATCTGCAGTGATTTTGGAGTCCAAGAAAATAAAGGCTGCCACTGTTTCCACTGTTTCTCCATCTATTTGCCATGAAGTGATGGGACCAGATGCCATGATCTTAGTTTTCTGAATGTTGAGCTTCAAGCCAACTTTTTCACTCTCCTCTTTCACTTTCATCAAGAGGCTCTTTAGTTCTTCACTTTCTGCCATAACAATATTATGTTCTGATCTAACAATATTACCCTTCTTTTAATAAACAATTGAATTTATTGTGTAAATACAGGTTAATTTATTATTAACCCTGGAATGTCTCTGGAATGTCTGCTGTATGCCAAGCTTTCTGCTGTGGGCTGAGAACACAAGAGTAAGCTAAATAAATGTAGCCTACCCTTCTCCATTATAGAGTTTAGACTCTAGTTGTAATATAGACTAACAGTCAATTACTGTGCAGGTTGGAACATACTGTGGTAGAAGTCTTGTTAATGAAGGATTGCATGGGGTCAAAAGATTGTCTTTGTTTATCCCTGTCTCAAACTCCAGCACAAAACCTGGAACACAATGGGTATTTCAGAAATATTTATTGAGTAAAAAGAAGTATATTCAAGAATGAGTTACATTTAAGAAAGAGCAAAAATGATCAATGTGATGAGTAAATCAGATCAAAGAGATGGGTAGTGACCTTGCATACTATGTCTAGGAGTGGGGAGTTTATCCCAAGTTACAGGAGACTACATTTTTGGCATTGGAGGGACAGAAACAGATGAGCAGTTTCACATGCCCCTTCTGCAGGCATCATGAGGAATGAATCAGAGCCAGCAAAGCAGGGCTCAGAAAAATCAATTAGCACTGTGCTGTAATCTACATGCATAATGATGGAGACCCAGATCTGCGAGTGGCGGTGGAGATGTGGCTGGGCTGGAAAGAGACTTAGGAGATCAAATGGATAAGTCTTGGCACTTGTTGGATTATGAGCAGTGGGGAGGGGAGACAGTGCTGATAACATGCAGGGTTCTGACCACCACAGGGCTCTCCAAGTTGGGACCACAGGAGGGGCAGTGAGTTTAGGGGTGAAGGTAAAGAGAAAGGAATTCACTTGTGGGTGTTGCTGAAAGAAGAAAGGAATTTTCACTGAAGTTGTATGTAACAATTCCTTCTGTCCATACAGGTCTAAAAAGGACTATTTATGGAAAAAAAGATTCAAAATGTATCACTTAAATATAGCTAGATCATTTATAGCCTTGCAAATATGAATATATTTCAAATAATATGAAAATTTAGTATAATATGTTAATTTTTCTATCAGATCTTATTTTTAACGCAAGAAACTGTAAATCATGGTAGTCCCATCTGGCAAAAGTAACAAACACAAAACCAAACCTATATAATATTAATTTTCTTTAACAAAACATGATTATTTAACTTGTATGCTTAGAATAGTTTTCTGTTGGAATAGTTTAATGAAATTGATTATAGCCCTTGAGGTGCAGTTTATTATTTTGAAATTGCTTCTTTCGGAGATGTGAGGAAGGGTAAGAAGGTTAAATGGAGCTGAAGTAGCAAGCTTGGCCATTTACAGAAGGCATGCATTTACATTCTGAATGCTGAATAAAAATGTCCTGAAAGACCTTTGTTTGGAAGAAAATGACTTTAGCTGTTTAGCCTTGGAGGGAATAAACAGCCACCTGAATACTAATCTCATGAACCCCATGGCCATGCTCACAAACTTCTTATCTTTTATTCATTTCAGACTATACAGATCTTCAAGAGAAATCCTCACTTCTTGTAGCATTGCACTAAAATGCAGAAGATGTTTGTGTGCCAGTGGGATTCAAGTTATTCTTGATTTTATACGGCTGGGGTTAAGATATAGCCAGTCTCTAAAGACAGGAAGTGTTAAGGGCTGTGAGTGTGTGAATCAGTGGAGGAAGGAGAAAGTGTGGGGTGGGTGAGGAAAAAGTGAGAGGTGGCAAAGCGTGGAAGGTTACATGCCAAGAGCCTTTTGAGTCTCCCTGTATCAGCTCTCCTGTTCTCCCACATCTTATTCCCAGATCAGAATCCTGAGTAATTCTATCTACTTTTATCCCTCTTTTGGAACAGGGAGATGGAAGGGCTTTACTGGGATTTGAAAATTGTCCTGCTTGTAGACTGCTACCTGAATAGACATTTTCATTTACTTGTCTTCCTGTAACTAGTTTATGGTTTTATCAATACAGTTTAATATACTTTTAAAAAGCCCTTCTTCTAGAACAATCGAGTATTTTCCAGGAAAAAAAAAAATATGGCACATACTGTAACTGTTGATCACAGGGAGTGATGAATTGGTTCTGCCCTTTGCTACTCCGAAACAGATCACTGAAAAGTCTAAAGGAACAGGTAAGAGGTTGACAGTTGGGACAATGAACTTTCAAATTTATACTCTGAGCTTGTCCCACTTATCAAGAAAATTTGACATTAGAAATAACTGTAAATTAACTGCAATTGAATGTGTGTGACATTTATGGCTTGGCATAATCTTCCAATGAAGAACATGTTTATTTGGTTTGAAGGTAGTTTACTCAGGATTCATTGCCCTGATCTTCATCTCTCTCAGGTCATAAATGGGGCTCCCTGGAACTCATGCATTCCTGACTTATTCAAACCTGCTTCTGAACCCTGCCTGGCTCAGTGAAGCAGAGAGGCTTACAGAAGGAAAATTAAAATGGGTCATATGCATCTGTGTCCTCTTTGAGGCATATCACAAAAACAGCCATTCTGGGAACATCGTAAACAGTTTTATCCATCTGTCTAGTTTAATCTATTTGGGGATTAAACCTTCTGGCTTCTCAGAGCGCAGGGTAGTGCTGGAGGCTCGCTCGCTTGCTCGCTCATGGTGTGTGTTTCCGGAATGCTGGTTACTCCAATATAAATGATGGATTTGGGGCACTGCGTTTACTTAAAGAATCAAGGATCTCTTGATTTATATGAGGACATCTGGCTTATTTTTTTTTTCCCTCTCAAATCTTTGCTTAAACTGAAGCTGTTTACTCAGAGATAAAATAACCTCTGGGCATTCATGGTGCCCGGTTACTTCTAACCAGTGATCTACTACATGCTTTCTAAAACATTTTTGGTTAGATGGCGTGCATTCTTTATAGTAATGGGGTTCTTCTTCAAAGACAAAACTGTTGGAAGAGACCTATTTGAACTGTAGCTCGTGTATATGCAGTGTAGTTCATATGGCTGACTGTGCTAACTATTCATCTTTCAAAACGCAAGAAACGCATTTGGGAGGCATTACCAAAAAAAATCTCTGTCCTTGTTTCTGTGTTTCACGTGATTGCAGTTTCATTATTGAGAACAAATGTTATAAACTGAGTACATTGTGGAGTTTATTTCTGGTCAGTGGACCCTCTGTCTGTTCTGACTTCTTTCTCTTGATTAGCAGTGATTGGCTTCAGCTGGGGAACTTGAATCCAGACCACACGGTGAGTTTGATGCTTGAAGAGAGAATGGCTAGGACTCTTCCCCTTGGCGTTTCCAACTTTATTTATTGTTTGGGATTTTTTTCCCATGAATTTCAGTTTCTCCTACCTAAGGCTCATATCATCTTGGCATTCAAGTTTGACCATTGCAAGTAAGGCAAACTCTGATAAATCATCCAGGCGTGAATGAATCTATTGGACAATCCTGAGTAACAACAAAATTCACATGCAAATAATAGGGGCTGATTCATTTATTGTAATTTCACTTTAAGAGAAAAAACTTGCAGCAGTTTTCTTCTTTGCATTTCTTCATTCAAAAATCACTTTCAGCCGGGCACTCTATTTCATGGAGGCAGGTTTTGAAACTCTTTAAAACAATTGTTTTCCTTAGGTACAACCCTGCTTAGTAAAATTCAGCTTGGTGCTACAAAATGCAGGTTAGAACAAGAAGATTCAATTTAGAACCCTCACTTTGATTCTGTTAGTGAGCTATTGCATGGAGGAAAAAGAAAAAAAAAAAAAGCTATGCCTCACGTACAGAGAGAAGGGGGAAAAAATAAAGCATTCCATTTGGTTTTAAAAACAAAAAGACACAACAAACCGAAAAACCTGAAGCAAAAGCAGCATGCTCTGAGTTTGATCCTCAGGTTTTCCCCTGCCTCATGACTTAGGAACCTTGTCACTGGCCTTTGGCTCATCTTCCAACTGGAGCTTTGAAAATCTCTGGTTGCCTGAAACCCTAGCAGCCAAGCCACACAACCTAAACCTAAGGGCTAAGAGGAAACCTTGTCCCGGTTGTGGTCAAACGTGTTTACTACGGAGAGCATTCTGAAGTAGTTTCAGATTTTATCTTTCCGAGCCCATGCTGGAACGCAGCATGGAAGGGGGGATCGGGCTTAATTTGGCACAGCTGTTATGAGTGCATCCTCTGGTCTCTGAGCCATTTGTCTGGATTTTGTCTTACTGAGCTCCAGCAGATGACTGTCGTTGGACAGCCAGGGCCGCTGTGCTCTGTATTCATCCCCAGCCATGTCAAATAGGAGCCATCATCTCCTCCTCCACAAAGTAACCATTCAGAAAACACTTCAAATGGGCCGGGCTCCTACAGACATCATCCTGTGTGTGCTGGGCACTTTGCTGCGTTCTGCTCAGACACTGGCATGCAGTCTGTTCCCAAGTCTCTGTGTTGAGCATCATTAAGACACAAAAATGATGGGAAGAATCACAGGTCAAGTAAGATGCTCAAGGCTAGTCTCCTGCTGTTATCAGCTGAAATTCTTCAGCTCCTGACACAGTCAGCAGGACTGTCATGGGCGTCCTGTGCATTTGTCTCCACAGAACTAATGATCATTGCACCCCCACCAAAGATCCCAGGGGATGATTTCACTCTGTTTAGCCTGCTGGTCTCTTGCCAACTATGTGCCCCATGTCTCTGCCTCAGCCACCTCTCTGTGGCTGTGGGGGCCCTACCACCCCAGCTCCCACCCTTCTGCACTGAAATTGGGAGACATTTCTTCAATGTTGCCTTGGGGCTGACTGATAACAGTTACTGAAACACCTTCCAAAGATGCCACTTCTTGGTGAAGAAAGTTCTTTTGGCACCATTTGCAACATGTGGTAATTTCACTCCATTGTGCTATTTTTTGTTTTGTTTTCCCTCATCTTCTGAGCCCTTCCTTGAATCTGAAAGAGTATAAGAAATATGCTTCTTTGGCAGCATGTGTTTTTTTCCTATTGGCTGATCTCCAAAAGTTTTGGTTAGGGAAACAAAACACTAACTGATCTGGTGTATTTTAACTCTGAGCCTGAAAAAATATCCCACACAACTAATGTTATTGAACAGCCTTATTTTTATTTTTCTTATGAAGTAAAGGCTTGTTCAAGTGACTATCAAAAATCAAGGTTTTGTTGAATTTTTGCAAATGGTGCAATAATTTCAGATGCTTTAGCTAAACCATTCAGTATTTTATGATACAAAGAACACATTTTTACTTTGCTGTATTATACAAAAAAAAAATATTCTCAAACTGACTATCACATGTGGATAGATAGGGGTAAGAGCTTAGATCTATTTGGTATCAGTAGTGAATAAAAACTGTTAAATAATAGTCCCAGTTAAATCTATCTCTGGGATAAGATTACTAAATGCATCAAATAAATGTTAATTTAGTAAAATAGATCTGATGTTACTTTTTAGTTAAAATGTTGAAAACCATAGTCTCATTTAAGATAAAAGTAGATTTTTATCTGCGGAGAAACCATTCACTCCATCTCCTCATCCATTGCTCACATTCTTGCCACCCCATAAAATGAGAATTTCCACCAGCTCTTGGAAGAATTAGGACAAGAGCTGAATGTGTTCTCTGTCATCTTCTGGCTTCTTTCCCTAATGGAGAAATTATTAGTTTAACAGCAAGAGTCTAACATCTCTGACTCCACGTTTCTTTGTTGAGTGAAATCAATGGGAGAAGATTGATTTGTGATCATTCCTCTTATATTCATAGTGCATGGTAAGGGATGAGGCATATCCAATTGTCTATGAGGTTCTCTTCTTGAGTGTCTGTCCTGAAAACCCAGTTCTAAGTATCTGTGGGTCCCAAGGTATAAACATAGCGTCCATAGGGAGACAGAATATTGGTCTTACCTCTAAGCTGCCTTTTCCAGTTCAGTCTTCCCAATAAGAAAGCTAATATTCTAATCCCTATTTGATCTTGCATATATTTTTCAACTGATTCATGGCTTGGAAGTTGCATGAATGTAATATGCCATCATACTCAACCTACAATAGCTTTAACTTAGTTTATCAAAACTGAGGACATCACAGGCATAATCCAAGTCTGCCTCCTAGAAACGTGAGAAACTTCCTGAAGAAACTTCCGTGAATTCCTTAATATCTCTGATTCTTAGGTCCTTCCTCTTAGGTAACATAAGGAAAATAAGAATTATTTTATAAGATTCTAGTGGAGAAGGTAATGGCAACCCACTCCAGTACTCTTACCTGGAAAATCCCATGGACGGAGGAGCCTGGTGGGCTGCAGTCCATGGGGTCACTAGGAGTCAGACACGACTGAGCGACTTCACTTTCGCTTTTAACTTTCATGCATTGGAGAAGGAAATGGCAACCCACTCCAGTGTTCTTGCCTGGAGAATCCCAGGGATGGGGGAACCTGGTGGGCTGCTGTCTATGGGGTCGCACAGAGTCGGACACGACTGAAGCCACTTAGCAGCAGCAGCAGCAGCAGCAGTACTTTAAATAAGATTGAATAAATAAATGCATTCATTTTCAGATAACAATATTTGATAGCTCAGTCAGTAAAGAATCCGCCTGTAATGCAGGAGACCCCGGTTCAGTTCCTGTGTTGGGAAGATCCCCTGGAGAAGGGAAAGGCTACTGACTCCAGTATTCTGGCCTAGAGAACTCCATGGACTATATAGTCCATGGGGTCACAAAAAGTCAGACACAACTGAGTGACTTTCACTTTCAGATATCATGTATTCATAATTATTCAAAGAGGAAATATAATAGTAGTTATCAATGTTGTTCTTATTGAATAAATGACCTGATCAGTGAAGACTGACCATGGTCTTTCTGAACATGTCAATAGTTTCTTTGTCTTTGGTTTTTCATTCTTAGACAAGTAATTTTACTTTAAATGAGCCTGATTTATGTTTAAAACAAAGGAGAACAGGTTGAAGAGAGGGCAAGGAATAAACTAGATGATTGACGTCAACATTTTTCCAAGAAGACTAGATCTAAAAGGTCACAGATTAGCTCTTACTTACATTATTTGCCAGAAAAAGAAAATGGGAGGATCCTAAGAGGTTGTGTCCCAGTAAATGCTGTGTTCATTTCGGTGTAGTCAGAGGACACCAGGGTCTATGCTTCTGACCTGGAGGCAAGGATTGTCCTGAGGGAAGGCCATGGCAGTGACCTCATTCAGGATTATCCGTTTCCAGCCCGTTCACCTCCTTTGTCCAAACACCCTGTTCTTCAGCATGTTAGTAGATCTGGCTGACTCTCACTTGCATTTGACTGGAATAAGCATGAGTTAAGCAATTAGACTTGCCACTTTCCAACAGCATGTGAAAATGAACCAGAAAGAAGACAGATAACCTTTTCCCCCAGATTGGTAGATTTTTTCAACTTTTGGAATTTTGTTAGCAAGCTATAGTGAGGTTATCGTTGCACCAGTTTAATAGCTGAGTTTCCCACTGTGGCCAGAGTCTGGCCAGATGGAGTGATTACCTGCTTGGACTTCATGCTCCTTTATGTTGCTCGGCAACACTGGGTTAAATTATAATAGGTTAAATCTTGTCCATGTTACCTGATCTTGATGCCTTTTGGATCTCATCTACCGCCTAGAAGATACTGCCACTTACCTCTTGTGAAAACCACAGACATTTTTCAAATGAATGAATGAGTCAGTGAAGAAATGTGAAAGAGCAAAAATGTTTGTGTAGAATTTCAGACAGTGCCTTTGGCTTCTATTTTATGTTACGTCATCTGTTAGGAGTTATCATTAGGAAGCTGCACTGTGGTGAAGAGAGTCTGCTTTTTCTTCTGTAGCTGTGTGAACTCTGGGGGATGCCGAGGGAATTCAAGTAAGAACAGAGAACCCTGTGTTATCTGAGCTGCAAGCTAAGGCGACATCTCTGCTGGACACCCCATGCTGAACAAAAGACTATTTAGTAGCTTCCAACAATGACACGTGTACTTTTCCTGACAGGAAAGTCTTGGCTGCTTTGTGTGCCGAGGTTATGCTGAGTCAGCATACGATCAGGCCTGACTTATTCCTGGAAGGGACCAACCCCTCTCTTACCACTGGGGAAGAGATGATCTTAATGAAGCTTTGAGGATAGAATATGTCTGTTTAGTGTGGATGGACAACATATTCCTGTAAAGAATTTAAAATTTAATGTTCATCTTTTCATAATTATGCCCACTGGTACTATCTACTGTAACAAGGAGGCTTCCCAGGTGCCTCAGTGGTAAAGAATCTGCCCACCAGCCTAAGAGACGCAGGAGACACAGATGTGAGTTTGATCCCTGAGTTAAGAAGATCCCCTGGAGGAGGAAATTGCAACCCACTGCAGTATTCCTGCCTGGAGAATCCCATGGACAGAGGAGCCTGTGGGCTACAAGTCCATGCGGTCGCAAAGAGTCAGAAATGACTTAGCAACTGAGCATGCGCCATTGTGCCGATGCCCCACCTCCCCCATCATCCCCAGTGCGGGGTGTCTTTCTATCCGTCTCCATGTTGAAGCGTACAGCTTTGACAGCTGCTTTTGTCTCTGGGATTTAAGACCCCTTTATGATATGGGGCCCTCCTCTAGTATGTGATGTGGAAAATGAAACCCACGTGTGAGCACACAGTTAATTAGTATGAAAAGTTCCATTTTCCACCACATATCTTGCCAGCAGCTATGATTATGAGCACTTAAACTTTCCAGGTCTCCTAATATTTTCTTAACTAGAGCTAAGCTTAGAGATTCCAAAATACCCTTTTCTGTGATATTATATATGCATGACAAAAAGGGAATTATTATTGGGAGGTGTGTGTGTGTGTGTGTGTGCACGCACTTGTGTGTGTAGGTTTATTAGAGCTCATCACCATATGTTCTGGATTTAAGGGTGATTTCTTTCTTTTTAAATGTTTGAAGCAGTGGCAACTTTTCTGAAATCTTTTTATCATTGGATGTTATTTAGAGTAGGCCCTAATGAGGCACTGCTTAAAAAAATAGCTCCAGAGTAAGGCTGATATGCAGTTGGTATTTTATCTATATGTTCTCTGATGGAAATTTATCTTCATGGAAGAAATTAAAGTAAGACTTTGGAATTGTGTTGAATAAGATAACATGAGTAAGCCACAGTTGGTGAAAGGGTCTATAAAGGGAAACTGGTACATTAAGATGAAGCTACGGAGAGCCAGTGACAGAGAATGACAGATATTAATAACATACCACAGTGCATGTTATACTTGCATTGAAGCATACATAGTTTGATCAGAGTATGTAGACATGGGAGGTGTAGGAAATTAGAAGAATATTGGCAGCATCCCTTTCCTGCTAGTGCTATGACTGGCTGGTGAGCATACTTTAAAAATAATGTCTGTGTGTGTGACTGTGCACAAATGCAGATTCCTAGGTGAGGGTGGAGGGTTGACGCCCCTAAACACAGTATCACTTGTGGACTGTGTGGTTGCAATGAGAATTAGAAAGATGCACCTTATATGAATATGTCTTGTTATCGTGTCAATCAGAGAGATGGAGAATCCTGAGAGATACTGGGCTGGCTAACTGTGCAAACTTCCCCTGCTCCTTCTCAAAGACTTCCCACCCTCAGAAGCTAGAAGATGCTTTTTTCTGTCCCTGACTTACACCTTGTCCAGGGTGTTAATACCTGGTCCCATTGGGTCATGCTGCATAGGTACTTTGCTCCATCATGGCCTAGGAAAGCCTCTAATTCTATCTACTTTCCATGCTTCATTCAGATTTCATATGCACTTTGCAAGCGTTAGACATAATAAGAATTTGTAGTGCTATCTTAAAAGGAAGACTATAATTTATCTTGACATTAAAACTATTAAAGAGTATATTTCACTTAAGTAGACAGCTATGAAAATCTCTTTTTTTCAGGTTTAAAAGAGAAACGTATATTCTTAGGATAAATGGGTGAGCAGAGCATGGTAGAAATTGATCAAAGGAATAAAATAATATATTTTATTGCACACTTTTGCTAGTGCTTGGCAGGAAATACACGCCTATAAAAACCACTTAAAGACGTAGTTTGAAAGACAGGGATAGAGCACATTGTTTGTCTTACTAGCAGGGAGAATGAAATGATCAATGAAAGCAGAGGCTTGGATGAGGGGATCCTTAAACTGTTTTCCTTGCATATGATTCCATTTAATCAAGCCTGGAACAAAGGATGGCATTTTTCTTTCTTTTTTCCGTATGTGTTATTTCATGTTATTAAATAAGATTTGAGTGAACTGAAGTAAATCAGCCAAAACCTAGCTTGGATTAGATCCCCTAAACTTCCTTATGCCCAGATTTTTTCCAGATGGTTTCTCATGTCGCCAGTTTAATATCAACAGTGTGTGACACGCTAGAAGAATATTTCTTAGACCAGTCAGTCCTTGAAAGATAATTACACTGTCAGTTGCCATCACCGTTACTGTGAAAGTGAAGATAACTGGGCTAAGTATATTAAAATCCAGCCCGAGACCAGCCTCACTTTCAGATAGTGCATTTAAGAACCTTCACACATTTTTGTTGTTATCTGTCTACGTAGCTACACACAGTGTAACACTGATATCTTTTTGACAGCTAATGCCTGCAGGTCACTTTTTGGTTAGGTGTTAGGAAAAATAGAATTTTTACATGATGAAAAGGATTGTACACTCATGTCTGCTTAAAAAGTCTGCATTCTATGCCTTCCCACTGTCATTTGCAAGTTGAAAAATATATTTCTATCCAACTTCCCACTTTCGATATTTTTTATTGTACCACTGTTCTGGTAGTAAATACATTTTGTAGCTAGGTTTAAAAAGCCCTGTTGTTGTTGTTCAGTAGTTTTTTTTTTTTTTTTTGGAAGCATAAAGCATGTTAGGGGGCAGTTATTCTTAGGTACCATGTCAGAAAATGCAGGAAAAAAGAACAGGACTAACAATAAGGAATGCTTGCAAAATTGTTATTTGAGGTGAAAATGAAGTTTCATGAGACTGCTTTCCCCCTAACTTTGTATCTTAATATACTTGCCCTCTTTCAGAAAAGTCACCGGAATAGTGGTGAGAACTCCAGTAGACATTTACCAGGATACAGAGATGGAGCTATACATATATGCACATGCACATACATGTGTGTACATATGTATGTGGATATGCAATATAGATATATACAATACAGATATATACTATGTACATGTATAATATATATTTTAATAAATATATAAAATATATAGCATATACATTTGCTTCTATTTTCCTCTCAACAAGTTCACAGTAAGTTGTACACATCATGCCCTTTAACCTTTAAATATTAAATATCCCTTACTATTTTCACAGTGTTATAAGAGTATTTTCTTACTGAACTCTAAATAAACTATCAGGAAGGTAAAAGTGACACAAGGCTGTTGTCTAATCCACAATTCATCTTCAGATCTCTCCAAGTTTTTCCACCAGGGTCTGTACATTGCATTTACTTGCCATGTCCAGTTAGCCTTTAATCTGGAATATCACACAGCTGCTTTTAAAATTGAAATGCAATATATTAAAGATAGTATGGAACAGCCATCCACCAGGAACTGTGCCAGGGCCCCCGCATCACTGCTTGCCAGGTTCTACTGTAAACCCTTTCAATTTGCAAGTAACTAAGCTGAATCTGACAATCTCCATCAGAAAGCATTTCAAATACAAATATTCATCTGAAAATAAATCTCTTGAGGTCTCTGAGGGTCTAAAGAGGCAAACAGGGAAGCAATCTAAAGTTACTTTTAGATCAAATACACAGATTTAATTATAAAGATGGTTATAACTGTGAATGAAGCACCACAGACTTCATGGACGGGCACTGATTACTTCCTAGAATGTTCTTATGTGGATAATAGTTTGGAATGTCTGAAGGGATACATGTGTGCATTCACCTGAGATGATTATTATGGGAATAAAATACCAAACAGGGCGAAACACTTTCAAACCCTAAGATACTGTTGTGTCTAGTTTCTTGAGATAGAGAAAGTAGAATTGTCAGCTGAGCAGTAAGTCAGTTGTGGGTGTGACTTGTTGTTTTCAATAGTGTCTGAGGGCAAAAAGCTGGTGGTCTACTATAACACAAGTCACACTATGTTTGGAGTTAAGAATTCGTATAATAATCTTTTTCTTGCCATTGATTAGCCCTGAAGCCTCATCTGTCTTCTCTGTAAAATAAAGCAACTCAGCACTAAAGGACTATGGAAAAATAGTCTGTTTTAAGGCTATTAAAACAGACATCTGTTTAAAGGCAGGGTGGAGACAGGAAAACAAAGAGTATTAGTTTAATAGGTTATTACATAACCCCAGTTGGTTCTTTAAAATAATATAATCAGTTGATATCCATTTACTCATTCATGAAAAGAAGTACAGTCCCAGTTTGGAAATGATTTCACTCATGGTGACTGGGACATCCATGCTTTGGAGGGGGTACTTTTTTCAGTCTTACACCTCCCATGTAACTCTGCTATACCATCTCATTTCTTGTCACTCAAAAGAAAGTACACCTCTTGAGATTCCTAGTAGTTTACCCTGTTATCATATCGATCTTGTTTAACCCAATAAAATACTCTTCAGTTAATCATTTATATGAATAAGCATCACTCTCCAGCTTATCTCAAAACCCCCAGCTATTTATCTGTGTGTCTCTAGCACTCAAAGCAGTTTTATTCCAATTGTCAAGTAATTTACCATAGTTATACTGTTTCTTTTCAGTTATCCAAATATCACTATTAGATAAAAATACTGTCACTTATCTGTTCAACAAACAGAACTGTGCCCTCTATCTCAAATTACTCTCATCATGGAAAAAGATAAATACAAATTCTGAAGCTAACTAGCTTTTTTTTTTTAAGTTCTTTTGTTACTTTCCTGAGCAGATTAATAACTGAAAGAAATACATGTTCAGCATTTTATCCTCTTCTTTAAATAACTGGTGTGTTTTCCTTCAAAAATTAGTTAAATATACTGGGCCTAGTTAAAAATACTTGATTTCAATTCATAGTTAAAGTAAATTTTTGGATTTTTTTTCATGAGTGAATGGCAAGCACAATGTATTTAAGGTTTTATTATCATTTTATGAATTATGTGAAAAAATAGTGTTCTTTCTCATTTATGAAGAGGAGGAGAATTAAGTCATGTAGTTGAAAAGTCAGAATAACCCACTCTGCTGGTGTGGGTGTCTAAGTATTCATCTGGGGTGAGTTTACTTGAAGAGGCTGGACTAACACCTCAGGTCTGGCATCCCTGGTGCCCAGCATATGGCACATAGCATGTGTGACTTCCCTGGCGGCTCAGCAGTCAAGAATCCTATAATACAGGGGATGTGGGTTCCATCCCTGGGTTAGGAAGATCCCCTGGAGGAGGGCATGGCAGCCCACTGTTGGCCATGGGCAATCTCATGGACAGAGGAGCCTGGAGAATCCCACGGACAGAGGAGCCTAGAGGGCTACAGTCCATGGGATTACAAAGAGTCAGACATGACTGAGTGACTAAGCACACATCCACAGTATGTAAACCATTCTCTGGGATTAAATCAGGAACATTGCCCATAAGCCTTAACTTTTTCCTGGATTCCTCTGAATGATTGACATCTGTGATCCGTTAAGGGCTACTTCTTGTTGCTGTTCAGTTGCTAGGTCCGACTCTTCGTGACCCCGTGGACTGCAGCATGCCAGGCTCCTTCGCCCTCCACTATCTCCTGGAATTTGCTCAAATGCATGTCCGTTGAGTCAGTGATGCTATCCAACCATCTTATCCTCTGCCACCTCCTCCTCCTTTTGCCTTCAGTCTTTCCCAGCATTAGGATCTTTTCTAGTGAGTCAGCAATTTGTGTCAGGTGGCCAAAATGCTGGAGCTTCAGAGTCAGTCCTTCTAATAAATATTCAGGACTGACTTCCTTTAGGATTGACTGGTTTGATCTCCTTGCAGTCCAAGAGACTCTCAAGAGTCTTCTCCAACACCACAGTTCAAAAGCATCAATTCTTCGGCACTGAGCTCTCTTTATGGTCCAACTCTCACATCCATACATGACTGCTGGAAAAACCATAGCTTTGACCATACACACATTTGTCAGCAAAGTGATGTCTTTGCTTTCTAATATGCTGCCTAGATTTGTCATAGCTTTCCTTCCAGGGAGCAAGCATCTTTTAATTTCATGACTACAGTCACTGTCCTCAGTAATTTTGGAGCCCCAAAAAATAAAACCTGTTTCAATGCTTCTACTCTTTCCCCTTCTATTTGCCGTGAAGTGATAGACTGTCAAAACTGCCTGGTAATTTTTAAGTAGTGGAGAGTTCTATCCTGAAGAGTCTGCTTAAAAGCATGAACTCAAATACCTATAAGAGCCAGGTGATAGCAAGAGCGAGAGGCTCGCAGTAGGGGCCAGAGGGAAAAGGCGGCCTGTCGCCCCTTTAGAGGAACAGCCTGCTCTTCTGCTCCAGGCACTGATGACCTGGGCAAGATGCGGGCTCAGAATTATCACCTATCCTCACCCTCCAGGCAAAGTTGAAAATTCAGATTTTTGTGTGAAATCTCCTGAATCTTAAATATGTAACTCAATTGAAAAAAAAAAAAAAAAGCATTGTGCTAGCTAAGCTAGATATAACATTAGTGTGCTTGGGCAGGCAAACTTCTTGGCTGTTGTTGGGTGTAGGGACTTCCCAGGTGGCGCAGTGGTAGAGAATCTGCCTGCCAATGCAGGAGACACAAGAGATGCGAGTTCAATCCCTGGGTCGGGAAGATCCCCTGGAGTAGGAAACGACAACCTACTCTAGTATTCTTGCCTGGAAAGTCAAATGGACAGAGAAGCCTGGGGGGCTACAATCCATGGGGTCGCAAATAATTGGACATGACTGAGCAAGGCACAGACTTGGGTCCCCAAGGCCTGGGCCTCTGGCTCTAAACTGCTGCTGGAAAGGAAAAGCTCTGCATTTCCTGTGGATGCGTCATCTTCCCCCTCTTCCCTGTTACATCCCCATCAGGTCAAGGGTTGGCCAGTATCATATTTAAAAATTCTCATTTAGGTTTCCAAGAAAGTCTCATGACTTTCATCCTTTGTGTTTCTTCACCAGTAGAATGGAGATTTTTAGGATTTGAGCTTTGGGAATGGACGACACAGCTTTGTACAGTAAGTCCCCTACAAATATGAACCTTCAGGTTGCAAGCTTTCACAAGTGGCAGTGTGTGTGTCCAGTCACACAAGTCTGTGTATCTGCCATACACTGTGACGTGTGTAACCTCTGTGAGCGGCTCTGCTTTGGTCTACGTGACCGTGCATTACTGTGTAGAGCGTGTAGGGCATCGTAGTAGACTATCTTTATTTCAAGCCCAGGATGTAAGTGTAAAAGCAGCTGTGGTGTAGTTGGTACTACTGTGCTTCTCAAGGAACTGCACTGTAAGATCGGGCTTCCCCAGCAGTGCAGTGGTCAACAACCCGCCTGCCGGTGCAGGAGATGCAAGAGATGCAGGTTCGATCCCTGGGTGGGAAGGAGCCCCTGGAGTAGGAAATGGCAACCCGCTCTAGTATCCTCACCTGGAAAACTCCACGGGCAGAGGAGTCCGTGGGGTTGCCAAGAGGTGGACAGAACTGAACACACAGGCGCACTCCAAAAAGATTAGAAATGTTTTACTTTGCTTGTGTTTTATGTGTTGTTTGTGTGGCGAGCGTTGTAAACCTGTGACAGTAATGCACCATACAGCTGGCTGCGCTGGTTGGGCACCTCGGCTGAGTGTGTTGGACTTGACAGACAAACCAGTTACAAACACGCTCTCAGACCGGAACGCGTTCACATGTAGGGGGCTTACTCTACACCACAGCTGTTTTCCGTTCTGCGCTAGATTTTGCCGCAGAGCAAACGAGCAGCCAGCGTTCAGCGGCTCCACACAAGGAAGCGTTCTCTGCTGCTCACACTGTGTGGGTGCCTTCAGCATGGAGACTCGGGGCCAAGACTGAACATGGTCCGCTCCTTCGGGATGCTTGTCATCTCACAATATGGCTTCCAGGGGCTCCCTAGCGGAGTCCAGTGCCTGGACGCCCTTGAGTTTCATCTAGAAATGATTCATAATACTTCTGCTCATGGCCCTGTGGCCAGAAGCAGCCATGTGGTTCCCACTGAACTTCAAGGGAGGCAGGGGAAAGTGAGGTAGCACGTGCGGCCTTGGCGGACCGTTACTGTTTCTCCCAGAATGTAAGCAGCTTCAGGTGGCTTCACCCAACATTTCATAGACACCCTGGTCGTTCTCTGCAGGTGTGACACAAAAGGTACCAGAACCGTCTGGCTGAAGTCTCATGAGTAGAGGTTGGAGCCTGAGGACACTAGAACACTAGCATTTTAGGATCCAAAAATGCAAAGGCCCCCTGTCCAGGGCTGCAGTTCTCCTGTCACTGTGTCATGATCACAGTGTGGGAGGAAAGAGGAAAATACCTCAATGAAGCCTTGACCTGTCTTCTCCCAGGAATCCTCAAACACAGAGATCAGGCCAAAAAAAAAAAAAGTAGGGAAGGATGGCGAGTATCTTCTGATTAACTCCTCCCCTGAATGGTCCCACATTGATCAATCAGAAGTGTGTGTCCTCTTACTGCTACCAACGTCTGCACTTTGAAACAGTTTTGCACTAATCTGAGCAAAAATCTCAACATGCTTGTGTGGGAATCAATCTTGCTGGAAAAATGAACAGAATGACTTCAAATCTCATGTGTCTTCTAGTTATAAACAACTGATGAAAATCCAACTCGAACAAGCTCAGGCAAGAATAGGAATTGATTTTCTCGAGCAGTTGGTTAAGTCCAGCGGAAGGACTGGCTCCGTTTACAGCTGGATTCAAAACTCACACTATGCAGTCGGCACCCACAGTTTCGCTATTGTGTTATTATCCACGCTGACTTTACTTTGAGCCACTACACACTGGCTGTTTGCATCCAGCTTCTTCAGGATGGCAGCTCCAGGTTCAAAACCTCTCAGGTTCAAGGTTAGGGGAAAAATGAGAATCCTTTTGAATGTTCTTAAAAAGCTTTAAGATTTACTTGAATTTAACTACTTAAGTCACATGCCCTACCCTGAGCCTACCAGTATGACTTGAGATGTGGTCATTGGTTTGTATCAAATCAAAAAGTAATGCCTATTACCAAAACAACAACAACAAAAGGATAATAGGAGGACTTCCCTGGCGGTCTAGTGGTTAAGACTCCTTGCTTCTAGTACACTGGATGTGAGTTCCATCCCTGGTCTTAGGTTCCTGGGGAACTAAGATCCCACCTGCCTGCCTTGCAGTGTGGACCAAAAAAAAAAAAAAAAAAAAAGATTCAGGGAGCCAATAAACATCTATATATACTACTCAGTGTGAAAAAGAGAATAAAGTTACTTCCTTAGATATTTTCATCATGTAACCCTTTTATATGGATGGGATTCTCCATGGATTCTCCAGGCAAGAATACTGGAGTGGGTTGCCATTTCCTTCTCCAGGGGATCTTCGCAACCCAGGGATTGAATCTGGGTCTCCTGCATTGCAGGCGGATTCTTCACCATCTGAGCCACCAGGGAAGTCCATTATAATTGTAAATGTTGTTTATTTATTTTAATAGGCTTTATTTTTTAGAGCAGATTTTTAGGCTCACAGAAAAAACTGAGTGGGAGATAGAGATTTCCCTCTTCCTCCATTCACGCATAGCCTCTGCTATTAGCAACACCATCCTCACCAAGGTGTTTCGTTTGTAACAACTGATGAATCTACAGCGGTGCTTTGTTATCAAAGTCCACAATTTACATTAGGTTCACTCTTGATGTTTTACCTTATATGGGTCTGGACTGATGTATAATATGTATCCACCATTATAGTATTACACAGAGTATTTTCATGGCCTAAAATTCCTCTGTGCTCTGCCTATCCATCCCTCCTTCCCCTCTAGGCAACCACTGATCTTTTTATTGTTCCTATAATTTTGCCTTTTCCAATTGTTATATGGGTGGAATCAAACAGTAAGTAACCATTTTATATTGGTTTCTTTTCTTAAAAATATGCATTTAGGTTTCCTGTGGATCTTTTCATGGCTTCTTTTCAAGAAGGTAATTACTTTACAGTATTGTGATGATTTTTGTCATACATCTATAGGAATCAGCATTAGGTATACACATGTCTCCTCTGTCTTGAGCCCCCCTCCTACCTCCTTCCCCATCCCATCCCTCTAGGTTGTCAGAGTGCAGCTTTGGGCTCCCTGCATCATACATCATGGTACATATACACAATGGACTATTACTCAACTATGAAAAGGGATGAATTTGAGTTCTAATGAGGTGGATAAGCCTGGAGCCTATTATACAGAGTGAAATGAGTCAGAAAGAGAAAGACAAATATTGTATTTTTAATGCATATATATGGAATCTAGAAAAATAGTACTGACAATCCTACCTGCAGGGCAGCAATGGAGCTCATTTCTTTTTAGTGCTGAATAATAGCCCATCATTTTGATGTATCACAACATCCATTCATCTACTGAAGGACCTCTTAGTTGTTTCTAATTTTTGGCAATCATGCAGAGTGTTTCTACACACACACACACACACACACACACATACACATATATAGCCTTTGTGAGGACATAAGTTTTCAGTTCCTTTGAATAAATACCAAAAAGCATAATTGCTTTTTTGTATGGTAAGTGTATGTTTAAAAGAAAAGAAAGTGAAGTCTCTCAGTTGTGTCCGACTCTTTGAGACCCCATGGACTGTAGCCTACCAGGCTCCACCGTCCATGGATTTTCTAGGCAAGAATACTGGAGTGGGTTGCCAAAGTGTGTGTTTAGTTTTGCCAAAAAAAAGAAAAAAACAAAACAAAAAACCCTGTCTTTTGCAGTGACTGTCCCATTGTGAATTCCCACCAGCAATGAATGGAAGTTCTTTTTATTCCATATCCTCACCAACATTTGGTGTTGTAAGAGTTCTGAACCTTAGGCTTTCTAATAGGTGTGTGCTGGGATCCTATTGTTTAGATTTATGTTTTTCTAATGACGTTTGATGTGAAGCATCTCTCATATGCTTATTTTCCACCTGTGTGTCTTCTTTGAGATATCTGTTAAGGTCTTTGACCTTTTTTTTTTTAATTGTGTTGTTTTCTTATTGTCGAATTTTATGTTCTTTGTGCATTTTGGTTAACAGTTCTTTATCAGATATGTATTTTGCAAATATATCCTCCCAGACTGTGCCTTATCCTTCTCTTGATAGTGTCTTTGCAGTGCAGAGCCTTTAATTTTAATGAAGCCCAGTTTACCAGTGCTTCCTTCCATGGATCATACCAGGGGTCTTGTGTTCTAAAAAAGTCATCTTCAAACCCAAGGTTATCTAGCCATTTTCCTGTGTTTTCCAGGAGTTTCACAGTTGTGCATTGTGCATGGAAGTCTGTGGTCCATTTTGAGTTCATTTTTGTGAAGGGCTTAAAGTCTGTGTCTGGATTCTTTTTCTGCACGTGGATGTCCAGTCATTCCACCACCATTTTTTTGAAAAAGCTATCTTTTCTCTATTGTATGCCTTTTCTCCTTTGTCAAACATCAGTTAACTATCCTGTGGGTTTCTTTCAGGCTCTCTATTCTATTCCACCCTATTATATTTGCATTGCTACCAATCATCATGATCTTTTCTTGTGCCTGCTGACTTGGCATACTATATGCAGAAGGCGGATAGTTAAAATTGTGCTGATGGACTTTAACCCTTAAAAGTATATTTTGATCTATAATTCTAGGTTGAAGTAGTCAAAACAGAAGTACTTTTTAACTGTAGCCACTATTTTATTTTTAACACGGTGCTGTTTGTACATCTGGCAGCCTGCAGATAGCTGGAAACAGTTTGGATGTCCTTGAAATGAAAAATAATCACATGGTTATAATCTCTGGATTTCTCTTTGGATTTATCCAAGTCAAGAAGGTTGAGACAGAAATAATTATTTTTCAAATATCTTCCCCAAGCTTTGTTCCTTTACTTTGGTTTATTTCACAGGTGTATCTCTGTCGACAGATGTATTTCTTTTAAAAATATCTCCTAGTTTGTCAGAAGTTTAATATTGACTTTGCTGGAAACTGTGCTAATTGTATTGCAAATATCCAGTTTTCTCTTAGGTATAAACTTTATGATTAAAAATATTTAATTTAAAAATTGAACTTAGTGAGCTGTTTAGATTCTATAAGATTCCAAGTAGGGGGAAAATTAAACATTGATTACTGTGCTTCTTTATCTTTAGCAGATATAGAAGGCATTTACTTGGGCGGTGTCCAGATTGATAATATATACTGAGGAGCAGGGGATAGATGACTAAAGCCTAATGAAATAAGGATGGGAGATGCAACTTTATTTAAACTTGCAAACATGTAATGATTTAGTGTTTTTCCAAAGTATGTTCTTAGAATACCAGTCTGCAAGTGTTGCTTGATCAGACAAGTGAACAAAATGCTGCATTCTCTATTCTCCTCCTGGAAATTAAAAATAGACCCTGTAAGTTTTCTGAAAAGTCCTGTAGTTTTCAAAAGGTAGTAATAAACCCTGTTCAATTCTAACATAAAATTTCTTAAAGCTATTTTGACCACAATATTCTGACATGAACAGCTACTAACATAAAGAACCACAGGACAGATTTTGAAAAACATGTTAATTTCTTCACAGTGTTTAAAAAAAAAAACTATGTTGTATCTTGGTAAACATTATTTCTTAAGCTCTTTCCTCTTTAACTAGTAGAAAAGGGAACTGTTTATGTACAAATAATTCACTGAAAGTAAATACTTAAATTTCCCAGGTAAGAGGAAAAGATAAGTTTCCTGGGAAAGGCAGCATTCACCAAGCCCTTGTGTGAATCAGTGTTCATTATTGCAAATCATAAATCCATTAGCCATTGAGAGATAATTTCTTTTGTCTTATTGCCAAATTTGCAATGAAAACCATACTTAATTCCTTTAGTAACATGCTCATGTAAAGTAAAATTTTCTTTGAAATTAACCTTTTCTAACATGTAATTTTCACAGTTAATTCCTGCCAAAGCAGAATATGAAAAGAAAAACAAACTTCACTGACATTCATTGTAATCTGTCTAGGGTTTATTAAATGTGGTAGGAACTACTGACTAATTTAGCTAATTTCTCAGAAGAGCTGAATGTGGAAATTTTACCTTTCCTAAATGGGTTGTCTATTAATAGACAATGATTTTGATGTAACTTTAAAGTACATTATTTTTTTTTGCTATAATCTGTGTACTCTTAGTTTAAAAACAATTTCCTTTCTCATAAGTAATGGGAATACCTCATAATTTTATATTTAAATCTGAAAGTGATTCTGCTAAAGAAGTTCTTTTACAGCTAGCTGAACTTGATGGAGCATATATTTTCAATCCGCAAACTATCAAACAACATGTAAAGAATGAGGAAGGAAGATACAGGACCAAGAAGAAATCTTAATCTGAGGACCTTGTAGATGCAAGGAAAGTCATTTTAAACTACCAGAAATTCAAATTATAAATAAATATAGTGTATACAATACTTTGGCCTCCTGATGCAGAGAGCCAATTCATTGCAAAAGACCCTGATGTTGGGAAATACGAAGGCAAAAGGAGAAGAGGGCGGCAGAGGATGAGATTGTTGGAAGGCATCACTGACTCAGTGGACTTGAATCTGAGCAAACTCGAGGAGATAGTGAAGGATGGGGAAGCCTGGAGTGCTGCAGTCCATGGGGTCGCAAGAAGTTGGACATGACTTAGCGACTGAACAGCAGCAACAATCTGTAGTACATGATTACAAAATATGGTTAATAATATTCTTATACCAAAATCAAAATCACCAAGTTTTTTCAAGATACTATTATTCAAAAAGAAAATAAACTTATTGCCATAATTTAGAAAAATGAACACTATGAAGCGCAGTTAGAAATACCCTACCATTCTACTACAGCTGCAGTATTTTGAAATAGTTCATTCCAGTCTCTCCTTTTTCCACTAAGCTATAAGCTGTATATTTTGACACAGTTTGTCAGTTTAAAACAAAATGACCATCCCTTTTATTAGCAGCATACTATGCTATCACATAACTAAACCGGAAGAGTGTTTTTCTTAATTAAAATAAAATTTTTGTTGTTTTGTATTTTCCTTCTGGGAATAAAAACGGGCTCATTGTAAGAAGGGCTCACAGCATGTTTGAATACATGTGTAGATTTCGAGATTACTGTGCTCTCTTAGGAATATTTCCTGGAAAAAGCATCAAAATATTTTCTGCAATTTCCTTTTCTTAATTCGCTAATCAAGGCAGAGAAAGACAAGGGCGGTCTAGGATGAGAGAGCCAAATAATTCTTTTATAAGTAGCTGTGTGAAATAGTAGCATTCCATGAGAAATTGTAAAGTCCAGCAAGATAAATGATTCCAGTAAAGAAACTGTATTTGCTAAATACACCTGAAATGTGTTAGAATGCCCTGTAAGCCACACACCTCCCACACTGTAGTCCCTTGGGTCTTTGTCAGTAGCCCCCTTCTGAATGCCACCCCCACCATTTACCTACCTCCCTGCCTCACCCGTCCGTCTCCGTCCTTTAGGGAACCAGGTCACAGTGCATGTGCATATGCCTTATCTACACTCTAACTGCAATCATGCCTTGATATCACCTTATTGACATGCAACTGTGACAGTTTCATTCTCCCATCTGATTCTCAGAATAGCCTTTAAAACATAAATCCCTGGAGAGTCCATCTATGTTTCTTTTGACTCTCAGCCAATCAAAACTACACAGTTAAGTGTGATTTTGTGTGTGACACATTTTTGGTATTTATAAACTTTAAACATTGGTTCCACATGAGGGTATAATAAGAATACTTTTTCTGCAAGTGCTTTGGCAATGCTGTTCTAACCACTACTGTTTGGGCATAACCAAAAAAAAAGTCATATATAGTTTCATAAAATTCAAAGCATTTGTAGGTACTTGGGGTTAATGCTGCATGCTTGACATTTCACAATGACTTCTTTAGCCTAAGAAACCATGCTGAATTCTAGTGGATCAACAAAGTGATGGAAATGTCAGATCATGGTTCATGATTTTCAAGAATAAATCTGGAATCATCTAGATTTTGAAATGTGCTCCAAAGACCGGCCCTCTTTTTATTTCATCTTGCAAGATTGAATTATACTTAGTTGACTTTTTCATGGAAGCCTATTTTAGATGAATCTGAAGATGGTCTTTCCCAATTATTATATGAATGTAGACAAGCTCTGAAGGCTATTTCCTTAGACTGAGTAGAAGAAACTGTAATATACCATGAAAGAATAGGAATGTCTTAGAAGATTTTTAGCTCTGGCAACCCTCATAGCATCTCCTGGTTTATATTTCTATAATTTCAGCTTCTGGGTAGCCCAGACCATACCCAAACTTTGACCTTATTGCATCAGTTCTAATATATTTTTGTTTTTTTCTACAAAAAGGCCAATTATATGTTCATTGTAGTAAGCCGAGAACTGGACATGGAACAACAGACTGGTTCCAAATAGGGAAAGGAGTATGTTAAGGCTGTATATTGTCACCCTGCTTATTTAACTTATATGCAGAGTACATCATGAGAAATGCTGGACTGAAGTACAAACTGGAATCAAGATTTCTGGAAGAAATATCAATAACCTCAGATATGCAGTTGACACCATCCTTATGGCAGAAAGTGAAGAAGAACTAAAGAGCCTCTTGATAAAAGTAAAAGAGGAGAATGAAAAAGTTGGCTTAAAACTCAACATTCAGAAAACTAAGATCATGGCATCTGGTCCCATCACTTCATGGCAAATAGATAGGAAAACAATGGAAACAGTGACAGACTTTATTTTGGGGGGCTCCAAAACCACTGCAGATGGTAACTGCAGCCATGAAATTAAAAGATGCTTGCTCCTTGGAAGAAAAGTTATGGCCAACATAGACAGCATATTCAAAAGTAGACACTTTACTTTGCCAACAAAGATCTGTCTAGTCAAAGCTATAGTTTTTCCAGTAGTCATGTATGGATGTGAGAGTTGGACTATAAAGAAAGCTGAGCACCAAAGAATCGATGCTTTTGAACTATGGTGTTGGAGAAGACTCTTGAGAGTCCCTTGGACTGCAAGGAGATCCAACCAGTCCATCGTAAAGGAAATCAGTCCTGAGTATTCATTGGAAGGACTGATGTTGAAGCTGAAACTCCAATACTTTGGCCACCTGATGTGAAGAACTGACTCGCTGGAAAAGACCCAGATGCTGGGAAAGATGGAAGGCAGGAGGAAAAGGGAACGACAGAGGATAAGATGGTTGGATGGCATCACCGACTCGATGAACATGAGTTTGAGTAAAATCCAGGAATTGGTGATGGACAGGGAAGTGTGCTGTTGTCCATGGGGTTGCAAAGATTCAGACACGACTAAACGACTGAACTGAACTGAACTGAACTGATGGAGTCAGCCTATAAGGAGCCATTCTCAGTATGCTTGAAATGAACATGAAATGACTTGCATAACTGGAAAATCCAGTTACCAGATCTGAGCAAATGGCTGCAATTGTTTTAGATTCTTTTGTTCATCACTCCATTTTCTTCTAATTTAACAAAGCTGATGCATGAAATTAGACTCAGCTGTTATTTTCACTGAGCTCCACAGTCGAAGGTCTGAATTGTTCCTCTCCTGTCAATGGGTTTTAATTTAACTTTCTCTCTCTTCATACTTAGGCACCTAGAACATGTTTTTCAACCTCCTTGGGTATAAGCTTAGAGTTCATTTTACCATTTCCTGTATTCATCTAGAAAAGATACATATCTGCTGTCCCTCATTGGCCAGTAAAGAATGTGCTGCATTGGGGAACAAGAAATCAGTTGCATTTCATTTTAAAAGAGGTTTTTTTTTTTTCCTTCTTCTTTCAAGCTTTGCTTGTGAAACTCTTAAATAAGAACCGAGTTCCTTATTTTGAGGTTATGACTTATATGCGATCTACTTTCAAAAGGTATTTGGACCTGGCTTATAATACAAGGAGCAGGTACATATAACATCTTTAAAACAGAACTAGAAAATTAGAAGTCATACATGGAGGGAGGTAAAAATATACCAGCTGAATAAGTCCTATAGTTAAGCAGGTGATCTTCCCCAGATCCTGTGACAACCAAGGCAAGAAATGATGGATTACTTAATTCTCATTAGCTGGTGTGAAGAGGCAGAAAGAAAGCATACTGGTTCATCAGGAGAGGTAATTTTGCCCTACAACTGAATTGTGAAAGACATTTGTAATATGGCTTTAAAATAGTTTTTGGGGGGGAGATTTTTTTAAGCATTTTATGGAAGCCTCTCATATACTGAGGAAAGATCACAGATCATAAGTATATAGCTAGATGAATTTTCACAAGCCAGCCTTATCTGTGGGACCAACTTCCAGAGCAAAGATAGACTGTCTCAGCCTCCCAAAGCCCTGTGGATCCTCTTCCCATCCTGATAATCTCCTCCCTCAAAACACCCACTGCATCTTCTCAGAATGTAAGTTGGTTTTATCTTTTTAGATTTTTATTTTAGCAACATGTATTTCAATAATTTATACTTTTAAAATAACTTGTTCGTTCAGTTTCATCCATCCACTCATTGAGACCCATTTACAAAATTATGATCACTCGCCAGACACCTAACAGCCTTGAAGTTTAGAATGTTTTGGAGCTTTAAATTGTCTTTTTTTTTTTTAATTTGCATGCACTGAAATATGCTTTTTTCTTGTTTTTGGGTGCATGATTACATGATTTTTGACACAGGAGTAGATTAATGTAACTACCCCTTCAAGCTGAATTCCAAAGGATTCCATCACCCCAAAACTCTCTCCTTTTGCCCTTCTGCAGTCATACTTCCCCCAGACATTCTGACAGCTCCTGATGGAGAATCACAGTCCACAGTTTGAGTTTCAGGACAGTAATGAGGAAACTTTTCTCACTCTTCGTTTCTCAGCTGCAAATTTTCCCTCTGTCCTTTCATTTTTTGATTGCAAAGGCCAAAGTCTGTCTGTCCATATTAAGAAAGACATTTTTCGGTGGTCCAAAATTACAGTGTTCCACTGGACTGACTAACCCTGTTTTCTATACAAAATGGATAATTTTTTCTTCTCAAAGGTTAGGTCACATATGCTGCAGAACACAGAAATACTAACCTTTGGGTAAGGATCATCTGAATCTCCACAGAGTGGAGTGGAAAAGAAAAACTCAGAGCTGAATCAGGAACAATGGGTAGATGTACCCTCAAATACCCCTTTGAGTTTTTCACAATTCTAGTTCTCCAGGAAAACATTTATTTTCCCCCAATTTATTCACCGTTAAGAAGTTTCCTAAGTTATCTTTTGAATAGAGTTTTTTACCACCTTGCAGTAACTCTGATAACAGTGAAAGAGGTGGTATTTTGGAAGAAAATTGATCAGCTTAAATTTTTTAATGCATAGTGGTTGGCAGATGTGATTTCAGGAGTATTCTGAATTTGATTTTTGAAGGGAAACACTGTACATTTTGTATATAAGTAAAGTGAGTCTAGGTTTCAAAATGTGCCTTCTCAACAATTTTATTCATCTTTTATTTAGTATATTATATTATAAATGCAAAATATATTCTTATGGAGAAATAGCACAAAAATACAATCAAGCAAAAGAACATTGAAAACACCTGACTCTTCTGACCCCCTCACCCCCGCACAGAAGCATCCCTCTTTCTTTTCTTAAACTTTTTTAAAAGAATATTTCAAATGTATATAAAAGTAGAGAAAATAGTATAGACCACCCAAGGCACCCATCACCAACTATACAAGGATCAACATATACCCACTCTTTATCTATCTCTGCCCAGAAATCCTGTCTCACATTTGATTATTTTCAAACAAATCCCACACATCATATGATTTCATCCAAAGTTTTGTGTATGTACTCCTATGCTTTCAAAACACTGTGATACTATGATCACAGATGAAATGCATTAAGAATTTAAATTACTAAATATTTTGCCAATACAAATTCCCTGATCAACTTTAATTTGCAATCAATGGTTAGAAAAACAACTATTTGGGTTTTTGTGTTCTTTTTTTTTTAAATGGGAGGAGAATTGCTTTACAATGTCATGTTGGCTTCTGCCATACAACACTCAAATAAGAGTGCATATATTCCCTCCCTCTGGAAGCTCCCTCCCGCCCACCCTCATCCCATCCCTTTAGGTCATCACAGAGCACCAGACTGGGCTCCCTGTGTTAAATAGCAGCTTCCAAAACAATAAATAAGTAAACAGCTTCCCACTAGCCAGCTAGTTTACACATGGTGGTGTATATATGTCAGTGCTGCTCTTTCAGTTCATCCCACTCTCTCCTTCCCATTTCTGTGTTCACAAGGCTGTCCTCTGTGCCTGTGTCTCTATTCCCACCCTGTAAATAGGTTCATCAGTACCATTTTTCTAGATTCCACATATATGTGTTAACATATGATACTTGTTTTTCTTTTTGGTTTTACTCTGTACAAGAGACTCTAAGTTCATCCACCTCATTTTGTCTGATTCAAATTTGTTCCTTTATATCGTTGAGAAATATTCTACTATACACACACACACACACACACACACACACACATCTTTAGCCATTCGTCTGTCAGTGGACGTCTGGGTTGCTTCCATGTCCTGTTCTTGTCAATAGTGCTGCAGCGAACATTGGGTACTTGTTGAATTATGGTTTTCTCAGGGTATATGCCCAGCAGTGGGATTGCTGGGTCATATGGTAGTTCTATTCCTAGTCTTTTATAGGAATTTCCATACTGTTTTCCATAGTGAAAGAAAAACCATTTGTAGTATCTTGTTGTACATCCTTTTCAACAACTTCCTTCCTCTTTTGTGTGTGTACATGCTTATGTATACACATGTTTCCTTCCAGATGTCCAGTTACACAAACATACACTCATATTCATAAATACATATCCCCTGAAATACTTTTCTGTAATATCTTCCCATAACAGTGTATTAAGTTTCCCTAATTCTTTTTCCCTCATGGTTGTTTAGAATCTCGTAGGATGCCTCACTATTATCCATTTTTTCGCTTACCTTTAATTATTCATTATGGACCATCCTGCATTTTAATATACATAACATTTAAATTATCACTGAATATAAGTTCACATTATATGCACAGATATATCTGGTACCTTTAGATATTAACAACTGTTTGATGAGCAAAGCGATGAGCATCAGGTTCTGCCTCTGGTGACTGTATCTTCAGGCAAGTGTGTCTTACTTTCAATGAATAGAAGTGAAGATGCTTGGACCATATGCTATGACCTCGTGTGTCACTGATCACAAGGTACATTGCCAGGGAAGTACCAACTGTTGATGTTAATACATAAGGTCTGAGTTAGCATGCTCGGTGGGTACATCAGTTCAGTTCAGTCGCTCAGTCGTGTCTGACTCTTTGCGACCCCATGAATCGCAGCATGCCAGGCCTCCCTGTCCATCACCAACTCCCAGAGTCTACCCAAACCCATGCCCATCGAGTCGGTGATGCCATCCAGCCATCTGTCCTTTAGTGATTTCATTAAGTCCCTGACTTCCTCATCATTTATATGCTGATAACTCCAAAATGTAGATCTTCAACTCAAATCTCTCTCCCAAATTCTAGATTCATAGCCAACTGCTTCCACTTACAGTTAAATAAATAAGATAGAAGAGCCAATGACAGTGTTTCCTGAGCACTCAGATCCAAGTTCTGGAACATTTGGTCTTTTGTATGTTTGTGAAGGCCTCTATGGGAAAGGCCAGTACTTAGAAGCCAGAGAAGCAAAGCACGAATCCTGGTTCCAAAATTTACTGCTGGGTGACTGAGTAATATTAATATTCCTGAGCTTAAAACTTCTTCACTGCTTAAAGGAGATGATATTAATATTATTGCCTAATCGTGAGGTGATGGTGGGGATAGAACATGATAATGACGCAGTAAAAGGGTTTTGCATAGTGCCTGGCACAAGGTTAACCAGGAGTTCAATAAATTATAGTGGCTTCCAGTCAGTTAAAAAACCACAATAAACTGAAAACGCCAAAGACTACACACAGGGAGATTCATTTACATATAGTACAACAGGAAAATGAATCTGTGCCTTAGATGTTGAGATGAAGATTATCTTTAGGAGGATAGGGACTAGAAAGGGAGCTCAAGGGCCTTCTAAGGTGTTGTCTTTTTCTTGATCTGTGCTGGTTACACAGGTATGTTCGGTTTCAGAAATTCATTGAGTTGTATATGTATGAATAGGCACCTTTCTGTATACACTTTATACTTCAGTGAAAAGTAAAAATGGAAAACAGAACTTCAAAGAGCTGCAAGAGAGAGTAGAAAAGTCAAAGTGAAAGTCACTCAGTCACATCCACCTCTTTGTGACCCCATGGACTATACAGTCCTTGGAATTCTCCAGGCCAGAAAACTGGAGTGGGTAGCCATTCCCTTCTTCAAGAGATCTTCGCAACCCAGGGATTGAACCCAGGTCTTCTGCACTGTGGGCACATTACTTACCCTCTGATCCACCAGGCATGCCCAAGAATACTGGAGTAGGTAGCCTATTCCTTCTCCAGGGGATCTTCCTGACCCAGGAATCAACTTGGAGTCTCCTGCATTGTAGGCAGATTCTTTACCAGCTGAGTTACCAGGGAAGAAAAAAATAATACCAGTCTTATTCCTGGTGATGAGACATCTGGCATATAGTACCACAGTTGATAGATGGACAGATGTAATGCTGATTGTTTTCAATCTGAATTGTTGCTCTCCTCTTAAATTGTAGGAAAATTTAGCGTAATGTTGATTAAAGTCACGCATTATATATATTTGGATTTTTTTAGGCTAAGGACCTTTTTGAATTGAAGTCTAGTTGGTTTGCAATGCGACCGTTTCAGCGGTGCACTTCAGCTCCTCTTCCCTTATAGGTTATTATAAAATACTGAGTTGATGCCCTGTGCGATACGGTAGGTCCTTGTTGTCTGTTTTATTTATGTTAGTGTGTATCTGTTAATCCCATATTTTAAATTTTTGAGAGAACTTTCTACATTCAACTTGGGAGCAGATTTTCCCTTATAGGTTATTATAAAATATTGAGTAAAGTCCCCTGTGCCATGCAGTAGATCCCTGTTGTTTATCTGTTTGATGTGTGGTAGGATGTATCTGTTAATCTCATACTCCTAATCCGTCCCTCCTTCTCACTTTCCCCTTCGGTAACCGTAAGTTTGTTTTCTATGTCTGTGGTTGAGTTAAACTCTTCTCCTTTATATTTTTAAGACAACTTTTCACATTCAACTGCGGGGGGCGGGGCAGACGTTTGCCTTCCTTGCTTCCTCAGGGTTTCCTTGGGGGACCCACCTGCAAGTCAGCAGCCTCATCTGGTCTGCCTAAACCAGAGCTGTGGGCTTTGAAACCAGTCATGGGACACAAGCTAGACCCACCCAGCTGCCCTGAACAGTAACTTCCTTTCCAGAATCCCTCCAAGAAATAACAGTGAATCCAATGATTTAAAGAGTTATCTCCTTTCTTTGGGTGGTGACATGTCACGTGCCCAGAAGAACGTTGGAATTTTGAGAAAATAGAGCCAAGGAAAAGATCTTCAATTTAGTGGTTTTGAGACAGTCATACTCATCTTGTCAAGCAGAATAAAGTGAACTAGGCCAAACACTTGGTAGGGTAAAACCTGCTGTTTGTTGCAGTTTTAGATGTCAAATTAAGGGGAGCCCTTGAGACTTGTGTGTAGAATCCGCTCTGAAGAAAAATCTCAATTCTCACTGATATTAGTCCTTTTGATTCACAAGTATACATGTGTATTTAAAAAGCTGAAAGGTGAAATATTTGATAATCCTCCTTTTGAAGTCTAATGTATCCAATGTAGTCAGATAGATTTCATAAAAGTCACCTACCATAGAGATTATAACAACAAAAAAATAGTTTAAGCAGATGGATCTTAATCAGTATTTTCTAATGTGAATACGGATATGGAAAATATAATTATAAGGATGTTAGACCCTCTTTTTTGCTGTCACAGCACACAGCTGGAAATTGCTTATTATTAGCTTGCAAATCCTACAGGAAAATACAGAATTATTTTTAGTACTCAGCAAATTTATGGTGGTAATTATGGGTACTCACATCACTTCCAGAATGTGAGTCCTATATCTTTCTTCTCCATACCAAGAAGATAATTTGTATCACTTGCACACCCTTAAATATTGATTTTTGTCATCCCTGGAAGTCAAAAGTGCATTTCTGGTAATGCCATGGGTGACAATGGTCATTTTGCAATGTAGGTTGTTAGAGGGCTCTCTGGGGTTTTATTATCATGAAAATAGATCAGAGGTTTGTTTTCTTTTTTTTTTTTTATTGAGATTAAAGAAAAATAATAATCATCTGCTTTTCTTATCACCAAATGCCCCAACCTCTAGCATCTGAATTCACAGCTTGCGCCTCCTCTCTTGGACAACTGAGAGCAGTGTCCCAGTTCTTTGAGAAGCCAATCTTTCCCTGGTGATCTGGACTCCAGCTCTTCTCACCCTATACTCAAGAATGTCACTGTCACACCCCGCCACCCTGGGGTACCTGCCTCCACTAGTCTTCTCTCGTAACATAGCAGCTCTGATCTTAAAAAACAAACCACTCCCACCACCAGCGGCAAAAATCCTTAGAGAACTAGCTATGCTGGTCCTCTCTGGGGTTCCCTGGCGGCTCAGTTCTCCTGACTCTTCTCTACCCAGCTAACTCCATCAAGCCTCCAAATTCATCCATCTTTTTGTAAATGACACACCCATCTGCCATTTCTGCAGGCCAAAAATCACTGGAGTCATTTTATAAGCTCCATCTTAGAAGTTTTCTTATAAACTCAAACTCCAGAAGGTCTTTTCAGCCCAACCCCTTTCCATCATCTCCACCGGGCTCCCACTCCACCCTGGGTACACAGACATCATATCATTGTCACCAGAACTTTCTGGTTAAACCTAATGGATGGTCCATTGCGTGGACCTTTCATTTAACTTCCTTTGTTGAAAGAGTCCTCTTTTCTAGACTTCTGTGACAGCACATCCTCCAGTTATTTTAATAAATAGAACTTGAAAGAAGGAATATGAACTAGGGAACTGAAAGGTGTATGTAGAATTATGGTTAGATATCATTACAGTCAGTGGACATGAATCTGAGCGAACTCCAGGAGAATGGTGAAGGACAGGGAAGCCTGGCGTGCTGCAGTCCATGGGGTCGCAAAGAGTTGGACAAGACTTAGTGTCTGAACAACAACAACAGCAAATATAAAGAATGTTAATGAGGTCATTGAAGTGCGTGAAGGGCAATCTCCAAGGTGTTATGAAGGCAGTGACTGCAGGAAACAGCCACTACCTTGAGGGGTGAGGTCGTAAGGAGTCTAAGTTAGAAGCCAAGAGGAAGGCAGTGGGTGGAGCTGAGACCCTGCCCTCCGAGGTGGGCATGCTGGATAGTGGTGCTGGAGTTGCTGGGCAAGGGGCTATGAGCCTTGGTCTGTGAAGTCTGATGAAATAAACTGCTGCTGAGACAAAGCGCTGTCTGCTAGGATGAGCAACGGAGATTGGCGTGAAGCTGAAGGGAAAGGAAACCCCAAACCCCTTCTAATCGCCACCTGCTTTGCGCCTTCCCTCTGGTGCTCCTGGGAGACTGAGCCTATCAGGGAGCTGCTGGAAAAGCAGGAGAGAGAGGTCTCCGGCCCGCTTCACAAAGCCTGGGGTGAGACCAGCACCTTGATGTCTCACCGCGCACTCCCTCACTTGCTCCTTTTCACTCTCCTCTCAGCTCTGCATCATCCACCGCTTGCTTAAATGGTGTGTCCAGAAGCTTGGAGCAGGTTCCTCCCTCCTGGATCCCCTTCTCTAGCCCCCTGGCTTTCAGTCCGTACATCTGTACACTCACGATCTCAACTTTATGTCTACAGCCCTGGACTCCCACAGGTTGAGAGCCAAGTAGCCACAGCTTCTGGCTCATTTCCACGTAGGTATTTCATGGGCATCTCCAACTTGATGTGTTGAGAGCAGTGCTTTTAATTTCTCACCTGTCTCCAGCTTCTCCCTCCTGCCGCCTTCTCATTGAATGATACGTCCCATATTTCCTTGGGCCACAGTCTGTGATTGTATAAACTCCATCTTCTAGGTATCCTTCCTTATAACACCCTCTTATAAATTATTGTTATCAATGCAGTGTCCAAATTATACTCCTAAGCTAACCACCTTTTATTACCTCCATGGCTGCAGCGACAACACATCACCTTTTTCTGGAAGAACGGGAGGCTGGGAATGTGTCTCCCACACTTCCTCACCTCTGATCCTGTAACCCACGTGCCACATAGTGTCTGTGGGACTTGAGATGGGCCGATCGGTAGCCAGCCTGCTTAAAATCTTGTGGTATGAAAAAATATGTGTGAGGTAGAAACTGTGCTTTGAGTTCTGAATTTTGATCTTTCCCTGGGTTAGCAGTGTTTGAAGATTCTCATGATGCTGGGCAGCGACAGAAAGTGTCAGCTCCCATCAGCTGTAGAATCACGAGTGTCTACCATCCATACACTGACAACCATTCTGTATCCAGATAACGGTTCTGTTCTCCACATTCAGTACAGCAATAATTTACCTGAGATTTTCGACAGTATATAATATAATAAGCTATGTGTTAGATGATTGTGCCCCACTAAGCTAATGTAAGTGAGCATGTTTAGGTAGGTTGGACCGAGCTATGATATTTGGTGAGTACGTGCGAGCTAAGTCATTTCAGTCATGTCCAACTCCTTGTGACCCTGTGGACTATAGCCCGCCAGGCTCCTCAATCCATGGGATTCTCCAGGCAGGAATACTGGAGTGGGTAGCCATCCCTCTTCCAGGGGATCTTCCTGACCCAGAGATCGAACCAATGTCACTTATGTCTCCTGCATTGACTAGCGGGTTCCTCATCACTAGCACCACCTAGTTTAGGTGTATTAAATGCATTTTCAAATTATAATACTTCCAATTTGTAATGGGTTTATCAGGTAAGTCAAAGAGGATCTGTATCTAACGGTGGCATTAGAGGGTTTTCAAAGCCTGTCTGCACTGCTCAGTCGGCCTGCTAGAATCCTACTTTTCTTGTGTCTTTTGGAGCAAAGTGACATGCCGTCAGCTGAAGCATCTACTTCCTTTCTGTTTAGATAGTAGCCTTTGTATCTTGCTGTCCTGTGGAGGAGGGTGGGGAGAGAAGACAGATTCTGCAGACCCCCAGACAGCATCAAGGTTTGCAAACTGCAGTTCACGTCTCTTCACCTCTTCACATCCTCAGGTGGAAGATCCATTCTGCCACTGTGGTTAGTACTAAACTATTGTAATCAGGTTCTGTCAAGGTTGAGAGATGTTGGTTACCTAGGAGCACATATCTTCTGGAGTTCTGACTGCTGAAAGTCATCTCACCTTTTGCCTGACTTCCCCTGCAATCTTAGAAAATTCACCTTAGAAGCTGCAGGGGCTGAGCTGATGGAATGTGAAAGCAAAGATGTCATTTCTTAAAGAGGGGATGAGGAAAGAAAAATAAGTATAGTCTAGTCACCAGTTCATCTCAATCATGTTCAGAAAACCTCTCTAAATGTGTGTATTCACTCCAAGCACAGGAAGGCACCAGCGCCTTCTCTTCCTGATCCTCGTCCTTAATTCAAGCCTCCTCTTTGTCTTCAAGGAGCCACCCCCACCCCCTGCAGCCCTATGCAGTCGGAGGAGTCCTGGGTCCTCTTTCCTTCTGTTACCCATATGGCTTCCTGCCTCAGAAGCCCTTCTGACAGAAGACTACGTGAAGAAATGCACATAGCCTAGAATGGATGGGAAGTATCCCCAATGGGCAGATTAAGTAACGAAGCTCCTGTTTCTCTAGTCCCCACTTAGATCAAGACTCTTAGCATCATCACAAAGTGGAGAGAAACAGGAGAAGCAGCTCTGACCTCTTTTCTGCAGAGTGGCTAAGGTTCCTGCAGGGGACCAGAAACCCACGGGTCTTGTGATCTTCCACTTCATCCCCCATGGCCCCCAGGTAGGGACAAAAAGACTCTACTCTCCCATGTCACATTCCTGAGCCCACAGGGGTCTCTGTCTACAGCCTTCATGCTTCTGGCACGTTGCAATCATCTTTCTCCAACCTCATGGAAGATACTCCCTCAGCTGCTCTGGTTTTTAAACAACCAATCAAATTTTACAAGTCAGGGTATTATCCTAAAGTTTCTTTCGAACCACTCCAAAGAGTTTATCCTGTAAAGTGTTTGTCTCACTGCCCAGATGCAACTTCAGATACTTGCTAAAAATTCAGTCTCCCAAATCTTACTGGGGATCCTTCTAAATCAGCATTCTGTGGGATGGAAGTCAGGTAGACATGTATTTTTAAAATGTCCAACAGATTATTCTTACTCAAGGTAAAGCTTGAGAACCTCTGGTCTATTGTGTAATAAATTGGGGTAATAAAAAGAAAGCAAATTCTAGAGTTGATTTTGCCAAAATTTTGCCTGCTCACCACTCATGTTATTAGAAACAGTTTGGAATAACTTAAAATAATTATGCATTAATTTTCATGTGTTTTAGAACAAAGTAAAGTCCAGTTTCCAACCAGTGGCTTTACTGATGTTATAGGTAGGATGAGGCTGAAGAAAAATACAGTTACTATTTTAAGAAAAACTTATAAACAGATAAAGATATGGAGGATTTAAATGGGTGACAGGTTTGAATGGGTGAATGTTTTGTTCAAATTCCCATTCAGCTGCTAGTTGCTTGAATTGCATCAGGCATGGTTCTTCTTGACCCGCTTGCTTGCGTGGCGCCCATCCTGAGCGTGGTTGCCACCCTCCTGGTCCTCCCCTCCCCATGGTTCCCTGGCAGCGCCCAGGAGCCACGAGGCTGGCTGTTGGAAAACACGCGGGTATCGCCTTTGGTGTCTGCTTCCACTTTCTTCATCACCCCGATTTTCCTGGCGCAGTATTTTATTTTCTCTCGAATGCCAGCTCTCTCCCTGGCTGCCTTGCCCTGTCTGAGAATGAATTTACCATCTTGTCACTCAACGGAAAAGAGGAACAATTTCTGTGGATTTCTTTACCAGGAGTGCTGTTGGCATCAGACTTCCCAAGATGGAGTTTGCTCATCGGATACACATAGTGATGTTGAGATGCCCGTAGAGAGGGCAGCCCGTCACAGGCTGGTTTCAGGTCCCACGAAGGGGGCAGCATGTGCTGTCTGTGCCCCGCTCGTGCCCCTGAAGCCCTCCTGTTTCCCCCAAGCCATGTGCTCCAGCCGAGGCCCAGCCGCCCCCGCCTGCACCCATGTGCTTGTGGGGTCTTTATCCCAACTGCAGGAAACCTCATGGTGATGCAGTGTCTCTCTTTTATTTTTAAACCAGCACAATATTGTGAAGAAATTATCATTCTATTAAAAATAAATTTTTAAAAAATCTTCTAAGTGTACAAAAGGGCTTGAACCAATGGAAGAAGATGCAGTGTTCTTGAGTAGCAAGGTTTAAATTCATGCGCGAGTTAATTTTCTTTAGATAAGAAATAAATTTGATATGAATTTATTTACATTGATTAAAATGCCTGCATGCATTTTTTTAACCTAAAGATGGTATTCCTAGAGTGCACATGAAAAAGTAAACCAACAAGTTTAGCTAGGAAAATTCTACAAGAGTAATGAGGAAAGACTTATAGATACTAAAATATACTGAAAAATGATAATTCAAACAATCTGGTAGTAGGTCAAGTATAGAACACAGTAGAAAATCCACAAATAGCCACCCATCTCAAATAGGAATCAGGTCATGAAACTTCCATTTTTGTTCCTGGTGAAGAAATGGAACAGATTTCTCCGTCCCAGACCCATGGCTGTTGTATTAATATTGTTACATCTGGCATTGCTTCAGATTCACCTGCAACTTACTTTATTGAGAATTCTCTACATGGCTATAAAACTTGCTAGTCATTTCCACGGGCTTTAACTTGTTTAACATTCACCGAAAACCATGAGGCAGGAATACTTAGCTCCATTTTAAAGTTTTAGAAAATAGAGGCCCAGAGATGTTAGTTATCTTGCTCACAGTTGCACCGCAACAAGAGGCACAGATGGAGTTCAAACCATGGCCTTCTGACTTCCTATCCGGGGCTCCTTCCGTACGCCCAACTCCAAATCTCACTAAGCAGTATTGTTGGCCGTTTCTCTTCTAATGTTTTCTATTCACTGTCTTGATTTCATTTGAGTCCTCATTTTCCAGGGTCCTCAACATGAGTTTCTGATGTGCAATTTAAATCATGAAATTGATTATTAAAATATCTGTCTTATTTCTCAATTTAGGCCATCAAGATAGCAGAGGATTGGTGGTCTAGGTGATCAAGTTAGTCCCTAAAAGGTCTTAAGCATAACCTTGGTGGTGTATTTTCACCAGGCCTCAGGCAGGAAGAAATATCGTCTCAGCTCAGGGCAGGGCATGGCTCACACATCCAGAAGTGATGGTGTGCGCCCGGGGTCTCTCCTGGGTCCCCCACCTTCCCCCGTGCTCTCCCAAATGGTCCGGGTGCCGCAGAGGCGCTGCTTCTGTGCCCGTGGAGACCAGTGTGGCGCCAGGATGCTGGGCACCTGAGCAGCTCTCAGGCTTCTGGCCTTCCAGGCGCTGCTGCTGGCCTCTGTCCCACGAGTGGGAAATAACAGGTGGGTCTCTGACCTCAGGGATGCTGGGCCGTTCATAGCTGACCTGGAGCTCAACCCCTGATTTGGAGGAAGGCCAGTAGGTTTTTGTTAAAACAAGCACAGTCTACCAGTTGTGGAAGTTCATCATTTACTAGTGATTTATGACTTTTATTTTTTCCTCTTTAACCAGGATGCAGCCCTTGTTTCATTAGGTTTATTATGTTTTTAATTACCTTAGGGACCTATTTGGTGCCTAATTATCTGTATGACAGGAAATTAAGCTTCTATTTGTCTGTAGGCACTGAGTAACCTTACTTTCCCCTCCTCCCTCTCTTTTGGCTTTTTTAGATGATAACATGAATTGCTAATCTAGACCAAAGTGGTTTTGCTGCAGCACTATTAGACCAGCTGTGCGTTAGAAAACAGTTGATGAACAATAGAAAGGACAGAGAATTTTTGGTCAGTTGATTGTCAATTGACTCATAGAGTCATAGTGGGTACTCTGCCATCCTGAGCAATTGTAAGGTCTCCCTAGTCTGGCTTAGGAAGTTTAAATCCTGATTGCTGCTTAGTAGCTATTTTCCCAGGAGGGAAACCTCAATGCTTTAGCATTCTTATCTGTAAAATGGGGATGAAGTAAGACCACAGACAGTGACTGAGATATAATGTGTGTTAATATATGTAAAGCATTTCAACTCTTGATACATAGTAACTGCTCAATAAATAATCACTATTATTACTGAGAGTCCAGATTTGTAGATATGGATTAAAGTTGTTTTGTGTGTTTTTTACAGCCAGCTATTGTCTATTTCAGACCAGAGATGAGCATTTCAAGAGTTGCATGTTTCTGATGATATTGAAAAATACAGAGGCAAAGTTGGCCCTTAGTCTGAAAACAGGAAAATCTCTACCACCCAGACTGTTTGATCATGTTTTCCTCTGACTTCTCAGACTAGCTCAGAGATGCTAATTTAATGCTCATAGTCAGGAAAGTTTGTCTGTCTTCCCTTGTTTTACCTTCTTAGGTCCAGCTCTTGCCAAAGCTCCCAGTAATGAGTTCTATAGGTGGTGTGATCCCCTCCCAAAAAAATAGGAAAGGGAGAGAATGAACAAAACAAAAAGTCCCCAATTCCTTTAAGTTTTATTTATCTTTTCCCATGGCAAAGCTGAAAACATTCTTTCTTTAGAGCTATTGTCGCAATTGTCTTCATTATTCAAAATCTCCGGAATAAAGTATAAAAGAGATGTAACAGAAGAGCTGAAAAAAATCCAAAGGATGCTTCCAAGCCTAGGTTCTTTTTGCGAAGCATCCCTTTCTCATCAGCCTTTGTCAAATGGATTCGAGCTTTTCCCAGTAAGATGCAAATATTAAATCAGTGCACTTCAATCTCTGCAGTTCAGAAGCAACCCTTGTGCCCCGCCTCGGGGATAAATCTGAGTCTGAGTGCCATGTCTGCAAGGAGGCACTCGAGCGGCGGCCTGAGGGACACCTGAGCACGCACAGACCCAGCCGGGCCGGGATGACAATTGTAGTGCTGCCACCCCCGGTATCTGAGGAGCGAAGACTCTGACATTCTTTCTCCTAGTGTGTTAGATGTGATATGAAGCAATTATCCAGTTGCTTTTTGGAATATTGATGCTAGAGCTGTCTCTGCACATTATCCTCGTCTCACGCTGTGACCCTGCAGGACTTAATTCTGACACCCTGAGTCTCTCATGGCAGAGTGATAAGGCACTCTGGCTTAATCTTCCTTTTCTGAGGATGAGACTCTGGCACTCACCCTTGTTATTAAGGAGGAGTACTGATAAGGCGAGGTACTGCCATCTTCTTTCTCCACTTGCAAAATATGATTCGTACCCCGAATTCTCTAGTGCCCCGTCCCCTACCGCATATACTGGCACAATGGCATTTCCTTCTAATTTGTAAACTACTCTCATAACAAAGGCAGACATTATTGCTTTTTCCTGTAATCACTTGCAATAGTCCCTGCGTTCATAAGAGATACTCCTTGTAACCCTATTTTAATAGTCATCTAAGGAGTATGGAATAAGAGTTATTAAGACTGGACGCATCAGGGCCAGACTCATTCCATAGGTGTAGTGCCTGAAGGCATGGAAATTTCACCCTCCAAGAGGTGGCCTATTTTCTTAAGTTGAAATTGGCGTTGTGTCAGCATTTTGTTTTCATCTGAAAGGCTGTTTCTCAGTTCCTTTATTGGTAGATTTCTTTTAATTTTCTGAAAGCAGATTTTTTTTTTTATTTGAAGCATGGTTTGACTTGTCCATGTATGCCCATCTATACATTTAATGGGACACTGGCACATTGCTTCCTGTCTGTAAGCCATTCTGTCATCGTTCGGGAAGAGAGGAGAACCATAAATTCCTTGTGCAGCTGGTATAAGAAGTAAATGAGTTTCTCAATATAAAACTCTTAGCACAGGATCTGTAAAAAAGTAAGCTGTCCCAGAGAGCCAAATGCCATATGATATTATTAATCTAAAAAGTAGTGAATATAACAAAAAAAGGAACAGGCTCAAAATTACAGATACCACACTAGTGGTTACCAGTGGGAAGAGCTTTGCAAAATGATTAAGTTCTAGATATCCTTGTACAACAATCAGTTCAGTTCAGTTCAGTAGCTCAATCATGTCCAACTCTTTGAGACCCCATGGACGGCAGCAGGCCAGACTTCCCTGTCCATCACCAACTCCTGGAGCTTGCTCAAACTCACGTCCATAGAGTCGGTGATGCCATCCAACCATCTCATCCTCTGTCGTCCCCTTCTCCTCCCACCTTCAATCATTCCCAGCATTAGGGTCTATTCAAAAAAAAAAAAAAAAGAAAGAAATGGTTCTTGCAATTAGTTGAGGAAATAAATGTAAGAAAACTTATAAAAACTGAACACAAATGAATTTTCTAGAAAGTAATTTAGCACTGTATCAGGAGGCTTAAGAATGTCCACACCCTCTTTAGGTGTATCTTAAGAAAATAATCAGAAAGATGGTCAGAAATCATTTCATGCTCTTCACTGAAGCATTATTTATGATTTGAAAAAGGCATACTTAGTCCTCAACCAGAGCATGAGTTAAATGAAGGTTGGTATGTCCATAGGAAGGAAAATGCAGCTTTTTAAAACTTGTTTTGAAATATACTTAATGATGTGAGGAATATTAAAATTCTGTTATATGAAAAAATTATACATAGTATGCAAAGCTGCAAAATTCAATATGATTCCACTTCTGAAAAATAAAATGTAAGGACATGCACTCAAATCTGGTGGTGGTGGGATTATCTGTAATGTGTCTGATAGTGCTTTGTGAGCTGTAATTTGGCCCACCAGCAAATGCAGTGGCTGTAAGCCACTCAGAGTGGAAGACTTGACCTATACCAACATAAATAATCTATTTTAGGTGTAAAATAAGTCACATTCAGCATGTAGTAAGCTGAGCTTACTATGTATATTACCTTACTCAGCCCTCCCCACTGATCGGTGGGGAAGTACTGCTTCTATTCCAGTCCTTGATGGTAAAAATGAAGCCTGGAGCAGTCTTACAATAGCCAGAAAGCTGAGGAGCCATGACGTTTGGGCCCAGGACTCCCTTGCATTTATCCCTACTAGTTATTAGTAGGTGGTGCTTAGTCACTCAGTCGTATCTGACTCTTTGCAACCCTTTGGGCTGTAGCCCACGAAATTACCCTGTCCATGGGCTTTTTCAGGCAAGAATACTGGAGTGGATTGCCATTTCCTCTTCCAGGGGATCTTCCTGACCTAGGGATCGAACCCACATCTCCTGTGTCTCCTGCATTTCAGACAGATTCTTTACCCACTGAGCCATCAGGGAAGTCCCCCCACTAGTCAGCCAACTCTAATATAATCTGAAGGAGAGCAAGAAAGTCTGGTCATGACTCCCTGCGTTCTGCCGTCTTGTTGGGCTGTGACAGGGCCAGCCCTGTGGAGAGCTGGCAGGTGATGCCCGGGGCCAGCTCCTCGTTGTCGCTGACTGAGAGCAAAGGTCTTAACAGAGGTGGCTGATCAGACCGCCCGCCCTTGCTGGGTGCTCTGATGCTTACGTATTGCGACCTTCACTGGGGCCAGTCAGCAGTGAAGTAATGAAGTACAGTTGTACTTGTTAGCTGGTCAGAGTCTTGGTGCTTGGCAGCCTCCTTGAGAATGTATCCAGAAAGAAGGATATTGACCACTGATTCAAATACACTGGACTTGGTCAACTTTTTCCATAGCAAGGCATTTATAACATGCATTATTTGGGAAATCCAGAATGCTCCATGAGCTACTTTAAATTATAAGTGCTCTTGAAAGCCATGACTGGAAATGACTCTCTTAGCCCTTCAGGCCCTTGCTGTGATTTGCAGTATACTTTCATGGAAGGGCTTTTTAAGTGATTCGGTTCATTATATGTGCATCCTACATCAAAAGAGCCCATTCATGACACAGGATTTATGAAGCCAGAGTACTCCTGCTTATTAGAAGTTTCAAGAACATGAAGCTTTTCTTGAGTCAAATCGCCCTAGACCCTTTGAGAACCCCAAAGCATGACTTGAGATCCTAGGCTCAGTGCATACTCTGAATATGCGTGTTACCTTACACATTTCCCTGGAGGAATAGCTGTGAAAATGTGGCTCTTTCCCTCTCTATTCCCATGAAGACATAGGTCAATGATCCCACATTGCATAGTGCTCACCCTGAAAAGTTCAAACAGGAAGCCTGTGATCCCTTAAAGAATTCTTGAACCCTTTCTCCATACTGTTAGTCTAAAAGCACTGTCAAAAGTTGTTTTTTTGTTTTGAAAACAAACTTTCTAAGATAGATGCTGGTGGTGAGTCCCATTCCCAAATACTGGGAGAAGTATTAGCCTCTCACCTCAAGTCTAAGTAAGAAAATCTTCAATGAGACTATTCCAAGAACTTCAAAAATACATGGTTTTTGCATCTGATGACTATATTGGCCTGATTTTTTTTTTTTTTTTGCATTTGGGTAGTATATTGGCCTACCTAAATAATATAGGATGTTGGAAATGTTTTAGCAGCTTGTATTGTGGAGAAAAAGAGAAAGTTGTTCTTCTATTAGGATTTAGTTTATTATAGAGGGCATAGGATCCAACAGTGGTACCCATGGACCAGAAACTGGAAAATAACTTAAATGGAATTATCTTGGGTCCTGTCCAATGGCGCTGCCCAGAGGCATGAGGAGACCTGGGGAAAGAGAATCTGAAGATAATCCCAGATTCCTGGGTCAGCTGAGAAGCAAGTTATGTACCAGAGGAAACACATCACCTATAAAAAGGCCACCACAGGTAGGAGGTGTCCTGTGAGGGTGTGGGATCAGAGGGTCTTCGAAGAATTCACAAAGAACCTTCATAAAAAAATTAGTTTGAAGAGGAGCTGTTCTCAAGAGCACAAAACCATCTTTCCTGTTTCTCTAACTTCTGCATCGTCCATGCTTTCATCCTCCCCTCTCTGACCTAAATGGCATCAGAACTGGAAGTTAACAAGAGAAGCAGGGAATAAAGGCAGAAGGCTGCCCACGCCCATTTCCCTAGCTTCCCACCTACCAAAACCACTAGCTGGCGAAAGAAAGAAGTTTAACTTCAGATCCCATTTGAAGTTTTGATTATTATTAGGAATCAACATTCCAGATTTTAGCAAGCGATACTGTATCTGATGACTTAAAGTATCAAGACATTTTATTGACATAAAATATCAAGGAAAGCTTACCCTCCTCTCTGCTCCTGCATAGTTGGATTGCATGTAGGCAATAGCCAGTTAAAAAATTCCTAGAGGTGGGGCCATGTGCTTCTGCAGTGATCTTAGTCTCCAAATCAAAGTTTGGCGCATGTGGTTTGATGCCTGAACACAAAAGCAGTTTACATTATTTCAACTGAAATCATTTCTGAATATTCAGACCTGTGATGGCTTTAACCTTGTCCCCTGCCTGAGACAATGTGAATAGAGCTGTCCTGGGGTGACTTTTCTGCTCAGTTGTAAATCTTCTCCAGGAGGGTGGTCTTGGGCAAACTGCTTAACCTCTCTGAATGTTTGTATCTTCATCCACAAACTGGAAATACCAAATAATTGTAGTGAGACGCAAATAAGCAAATGGAAGAAAATTGACAATCAGCACCATCAAAGTCCTTAGCAATGTCACTATGCTTGGCAGTAGTGTCAGAACCAATATGTCTAAATTTTAAAATTTATGTGTTGGCATTTTATTTGAACAGAATTGCATGAAAATTACTTCTTAAAAATAACATGCAATTCAGGAGACCTGCCTCCCTCATAAACTTAGGCTTAGCCAGAGATGTTGGAACCACAGCAGATCCAGGAACTCCAGTTATCCAACTCAGATGCCTTTTCCATTGAAGTCTTTTTCAGAATGCCCTGCAGGCTGGCAGACATTTTCATGGCACTGTCTCTCCCTTTGGCTGCTAAGTTTGGGGTGATGCTCACAAACTGAAGAACAGCTCAGAGGTGAGAAGAATGAAAAACAGCTGATGAGGAAAATCAGTGAATCAGATCCCATGTCCCAACCTTGATGGTGTCTCCTTTCCATCACATGGAAGCTCTGCAGATAGTCAAGGATCTAAGGCTCATTATTCTCGAAGCCCTGGGCTTCATGCTTCTCAGGCCAGAGTAGACTGGGCCACTGTCCCTCTAGGGGACCTCCTCCTGCTCTCCACCCCAAAGTTCATTTTCACTGTCTTCAGCACTCATGATTGTGTGCTTCTTGCAAGTTTCTGATAGCCTATTTTAACTTCCTTTTTGATTCATTAGTTTTGCTGTCATTTTTGTTGTTCAAACCAGCAAGTCACAAGACAAGCACATTTGATCTTAATTTTGTATTGCTCATTATCAGTTCTCCTTTAATCATTTTCTTCTGTTCTTTATCAAAAAAGTTATTTGTAAAACCCAGGGGAAAAAAGCCCTTCCCAGGCACCCCCCTCTTCTTTTTTCTCTAGCTCTGTTAATGACAAAGCAGCAAGTGACTTCGCAGAGAGCTTTAGGAAGTCTAACCGAAGACAAAATAGTTGTGTGATGTCCAATATACTGAAAAATGTCTTTGCAGAAACTCTTTATTTAAGAGCCTGGAGAGGAAGGTAAAGGCATTTTCAGAAATCAGAAGCTCAGAGGAGACAAATGGGGCTTGATGAGCTCTTGAGATGAATACCATGGGCTAATGCAAGCAATCACCAGTTTGTGGAGAATATGCTGATATCTGCAGAAAGAGTGCAGTGGCAAAGGAGAGCTTACAGATAAACATAAGAGCTCAAAAAATATTACTGCTGGAAAAACCTTGACATTCTGACCATCTTTTATGGAGCAGCTAGAAGGGAAACCCAGGGTTCAGTTTTCTGCAGCTGCTTATCCTTCCTCTCATACATTCATTCAAAGTGTGTCAATACTCCACTCATCCGGCTCCATCACATGGCGATTCAGCCAAGCAGTCCCACATTCATGTGATCATATAACCACAGGATGACAGAGCAATAAGAAACATATATTGATAATTTTTAAAAATTTGAGTCGGGGATTAAATACATGAAGGTCAATCAGTTCAGGATGTACATTATTTCTTTCTGTTGAACACTCATTAATAACACCCTCAGCCTCACTGGATTTCCAGTTGCCAGCCCCCATCATTGGGAAAGAAGCTGGCCATTGGATTGTCAGAGTTGTGCAGCACCCACCTTTTCACGCCACTCAGGAGCTCTTCCTTGGGTGTTTCTTATAGAGCCCACAAGTAGAAAGCTCTTTGCTTCTGCAGAAAGCTCAAGCAATAGGAAAAAAAAATGTGTGTAGCCATTCACCCATTCCAAATGATGTATTCTCAGTCAATAAACCTCAGCTGAAATGAACAAAGAAAGTATATTTAATGTTCAAAGCTACATGCAAAAATACTAATATATAATCACATTTTGTTCTTATGGAAATTGGTAATAGAAAATATAGTTAAATAGTTGTCTGTTGGATTTCAAAACTATCCTATCCCTGGAGGAATATTCTTCAAGGCCTAATATCCAATGATGGGTAATGACTTTGCTGTTGGTTGGTTGGCTCTGAGCCCTCCACTTAGCAATAACAAAGCAACGACTATTCCAACCCTCAGACGTGACTCATTCATCTTTTTCATTAAAGTAAAGCATGGCAGACCAGGTAAATTTGCTCGCAGGTAATCCTGAACCATGATATTGAATGGTTGGCCTTGGAAACGAACAGAGATCATTCTGTCATTTTTGAGATTGCATCTAAGTACTGCATTTGGGACTCTTTTGTTGACCATGATGGCTACTCCATTTCTTCTAAGGGATTCCTGCCCACAGTAGTAGATATAATGGTCATCTGAGTTAAATTCACCCATTCCAGTCCATCTTAGTTCACTGATTCTTCGAATGTCAATGTTCACTCTTGTCATTTCCTGTTTGACCACTTCCAATTTGCCTTGATTCATGGACCTAACATTCCAGGTTCCTATGCAATATTGCTCTTTACAGCATCGAATCTTGCTTCTATCACCAATCACATTCACAACTGGGTGTTGTTTTTGCTTTGGCTCCATCTCTTCATTTTTTCTGGAGTTATTTCTCCACTGATCTCCAGTAGCATATTGGGCACCTACTGACCTGGGGAGTTCATCTTTCAGTGTCCTATCTTTTTGCCTTTTCATACTGTTCATGGGGTTCTCAAGGCAAGAATACTGAAGTGGTTTGCCATTCCCTTTGCCAGTGGACCACATTCTGTCAGCCCTCTCCATCATGACCAGGCTGCCTTGGGTGGCCCCACACAGCATGGCTTAGTTTCATTGAGTTAGACAAGGTTGTGGTCTGTGTGATCAGATTGGCTAGTTGTCTGTGACTAGTTTCAGTCTGTCTGCCCCCAATCCCCTCTCTCAGTGCCTACCATCTTACCTGGGTTTCTCTTACCTTGAACCGTGAACTTCCAAATGTTCAAGCTGGCTTTAGAAAAGGCAGAGGAACCAGAGATCAAATTGCCAACATTCAATGGATCATCGAGAAAGCAAGAGAGTTCCAGAAAAACATCTATTTCTGCCATATTGACTATGCCAAAGCCTTTGACTGTGTGATCACAATAAACTGTGGAAAATTCTGAAAGAGATGGGAATACCAGACCACCTATCTGCCTCTTGAGAAACATGTATGCAGGTCAAGAAGCATCTGAACATGGAAGCAACATGTCCAGTTAGAACTGGACATGGAACAACTGCCTGGTTCCAAATAGGAAAAGGAATACATTAAGGCTATATATTGTCACCCTGCTTATTTAACATCTATGCAGAGTACATCAGAGAAACGCTGGGCTAGAGGAAGCAGAAGCTGGAATTAAGATTGCTGGGAGAAATAATAACCTCAGATATGCAGATGACACAACCCTTATGGCAGAAAGTGAAGAAGAACTAAAGAGCCTCTTGATGAAAGTGAAAGAGGAGAGTAAAAAAGTTGGCTTAAAGCTTGACATTCAGAAAACTAAGATCATGGTATCTGGTCTCATCACTTCATGGGAAATAGATGGGGAAACGGTGGAAACAGTGGCTGACTTTATTTTTCTTGTCTCCAAAATCACTGCAGATGGTGATTACAGCAAAGAAATGAAAAGATGCTTACTCCTTGGGAGGAAAGTTATGGCCAACCTAGACAGCATATTAAAAAGCAGAGACATTACTTTGCCAACAAAGGTCCATCTAGTCAAGGCTATGATTTTTCCAGTGGTCATGTATGGATGTGAGAGTTGGACTATAAAGAAAGCTGAGTGCTGAAGAATTGATGCTTTTGAACTGTGGTGTTGGAGAAGACTCTTGAGAGTCCCTTGAACTGCAAGGAGATCCAGCCAGTCCATCCTAAAGGAGATCAGTCCTGAGTGTTCATTGGAGGGACTGATGTTGAAGCTGAAACTCCAATACTTTGGCCACCTGATGCGAAGAGCTGACTCATTGGAAAAGACCCTGATGCTGGGAGGGATTGAGAACAGGAGGAGAAGGGGACGACAGAGGACGAGATGGCTGGATGGCATCATCGACTGGAGGGACATGGGTTTGGGTAAACTCCGGGAGTTGGTGATGGACAGGGAGGCCTGGCGTGCTGCAATTCATGGGGTCACAGATAGTCAGACACGACTGAGCAACTGAACTGAACTGACCCTGAACCATTTGGGTTCTTCGGTTACTGAATCACTACAGATAATGCAGTAGATGTAGGCAGGCACTGCCCAGATCCCCCACTTAAGAGTGTAGGGAATGCTGTAGGGTAGAAAGCCTCAGCTACCAGCCCCAATGGGCACTTCTGCACTAAATAGAGCCAAGGCCATGCTCCCATTTTAGTTGGTGCACGTTCAGTGACCCAGCAGCTTGGGGAAATAAAGCCTTGGTCCGTTGTCTCCAACTCACCCTTCTGAAAGGTCTTGTTACTTTCAGACTCCCTGTGGAGTTGTCCGTGACCTTTGAGACTGCAAGACTGTATCACAGCTCCATTTCAATTTTCTGCCCAATTTCGCATCCCTCACTTCCCTTCTAGGGATTTTGATCCCAAGAGCACTTCTTCATTATCCCATTGCCTCTAAGTCTTCGTTTCTGAGTCAGCTTCCTAGGGGAACCCCAACTGTGACAGCTCCTTCATTTTATATTATACTATTGGGTTCACACTTGCAGACCTAGTGAGAGCTCTTTATTAACCTGGGAAATACAAAAAAAAAAAAACTAATATGCTTCCCTTTCAAGTTATCATGCAGTTTTTCACTGTTGCATCCAAAAAACCAGAAGCTTCTTGAGGAGAGATTAGTGATCAATGATTTTTGTAAGAGGAACCCAGGATAAAATGCCTATGTGATGAAAACAGAAGAAGAAATGGTAGGGAAGTGGATTCTACATAAGATAGTTGCTCTAAGTACCTAATTATTATTGGGACTCTGCCATCTTACTTCCTGCAAGATCCAGGTCTATTAGCAGCCATCCTTTGGCAGTTCTTATTGATTATTTCTTTAAAAATATAACCTAGAAAATTTAGCCAATGCCGTTTTCTTTTTAAAAAATCTGATCTATTTCTTGACTGTATTTCATTCTAAAAATTACACTATGTGGGTGTATGATGGGAGAGACTTTATTTATGTTGTCTTTTCCAAAGCCTATAGCTCTTTCTAACTGAAAATATCTACAAATAGGTCTAGCTCGAGACGTGTGATTATTATATGTAGAGATCCTTTGCTTAGACTGAAATGCTCATTAATTTTCTTTGATTCATATCCAAAACATCAAATCAAGCTCTAGGGAAAGAAATCAACAAAACCAGCCTCTATAAGTTGCAATCTGAGCAGAGGAAAGTAGGAATACCCTTGACCACTAAAGGTGGTTAAATATTGCATAAAAGATGCAGGAGGCCTGAAATTTTTACCACTTTTGAAAACCAGTTCATCTGGTATTTGATAAATCAATAAACTAGTTGGCATAAAGGGAAAATAGAAGAGACTTTCACCAACTTACCTGTCAACTGAGAGAGTCCTTTTTGCAGTAAAAATGACTCTTCAGTGGATGTTCAACCTGCAGTCTCTTTAGAGAACATTGAAGATTTTCCTAGAAACACAGTGTCTTTAAATGTTTTCAGAGTTGATTCAACAACATGTGCTGCTGGAATGGTTCTTTGGAATAACTCACCAGTACCTAGAATCTGCGGGCTGCAGTCCGTGGGATTGCAAAGAAGCAGACGGGACTGAGCAACTGAGCTCATGTGGAATCAGTTGTCATCCTCTGTTCCCTTTATTCCGCAGCCTGGCATGTAACTCTGAACTCCAGTAGAGTCCAGATTTAGATGGCAGCTTTGTGTGATGTCCCGCTTAAAGGTAGCTTTCTACATCCCACTGCTTCTACTAAAATTGGCAAGATGTGGCATATCAGACCCACTGTGCGAGTATGCTTACCACATGGGCTTCTGTTTCGGTTTGGGAATGGAAAGGAAATGGCCCAGAGTATTGCCCAGAATTTTGGAGCAGTCTCAATACACAGGGGTAAGGATCCATCCAAGTGGGCTTATTTGGTTTCTTTCTTTCCTCCTTTCCTCCCATCTTTTCTCTTTCTGATTTTTTAACCCAGGCAGTGCAACAAAATTACCAACTGAATTTTTTTACATGCATTTTATTTTTGGAGAACACATGTGCTCCAACACTGAAAAACTCTCTGGGAATGGAGCCTGAGCAGCTTTATTTGTAAAGTGCCCCATGAGCAGTTCTGCAGCAGGTTTGAGAAGCTCAGAGCTCCCCCATCCAGAAGGAAAATGCCAAAGGACGAGATAGGAGGGGACATGCCAAGCTGTGGGCCCAACCCCGGACTGTCACCCACCTCTACTGAGTTGTACTACAGAATCTGTATGCTGCCTCTGAGCTGCTGTCAACCTTTCTGGAAAGTCTCAGAAAGACGTGGCTCCTCTGGGGCTTTTACTGAACTGCCAGAGGTCTAGACCTCTATGGCAGAGCAAAGCCTTTACTCTAGGGTCTTCTCTTCTTTTTCTTAAAAATTTTACTTACTTATCCTTTAAAAGTTTTATTGGCGTATAGTTGATTAATAATGTGTTTCTGTGGTACAGCAAAGTGAATCAGTTTTGCATATACATGTATCTGATAACCCTTTAAAACTGGCAGCTTAGATTTGCATATTCCTCTCAGAGATCTCAAAAATCATTATGAAATAATTTCACAACACATTTTTCAAGTATCCACCCTTCTTACATGTTAACAGTTCACATGAATTTTTAAGTCGTGACCCTTTAGGAAATAGAACGAAAAAATGATAAGACTGTGGATGTAGTTTTAGCAGCAAAAGGCCTTTGTTTTATTCCCAGGTGTTCCTTTAAGTGATTTTTGACCTTACAAACTAAAAGGCAAATGTTGCGTGATTTCCCCCCCATTGTAGTATGTGTGCCTTTTCAGACCCTTCCCAGTTCTCTTAAATCTTTCCACTTCTTTCTCATCTACCAACACGGCAACACACATGAAGCACACGACCCGCACTCGTTCATTTCCTTTATATCAGGAGAAAATGTGCCTGGGTGGAAAGTCGTGGGTCCTTCTCTCTTTGAGCGTTCTTTCTTCTGCTGTCTTGGGGCATCATTCTTTGTAATACAGGCTTTTTTTTTTTCTTCATGGTTTCCCATATTTGCCAGAGAAAGACGCAAAATGAAAAGACAGTATTGATTCTCTTTCTTCTGTGGGGCATAGACTATTTCAGAAAACTTCAGTCAGAAAGATGGGGTTTGTGTGTGTGTGTGTGTGTGTATGATATTTCCTCAGGAGTAAATCAACATTAGGTAGGCTCCAAAATTAAGATCAGATGGAATACATAAAATAAAAATGCCAGTTATTTGCTAGCTAATAACAAGGATACTGTATTATAACAGCTCACATGAAATTTGTACACTTGAACATACTAATTTGGAAAAATCTGTTGATAATTTGGTTTTCATTTAAAAGCAATGTTTTTGGGGGAATTCCCTGGCAGTCCAGTGGTTAAGACTCTGAACTTCCAATTCAGGGGGTATTGGTTCAATCCCTAATTGGGGAACTAAGATCGCATATACCACGGGTGTGGCCAAACAAAATCTATAAAAAGTAGTTCAAAAAATAAGACAATGTTTTTTAATACTAACTTTTGTATATAAGAAATAGACATGTCTTAGAATTTCTCATTACACAGATACTGTTGTCTAGAGCCTCTTAAAACTCACCTCCCATGAGGTCCACTAAGAAGCACAGTTCCCACTTGTATTACCATGTTTGTCTTTGATGTAATTCAAGGAATCTTGATTTCCTGTCTCTCAACCTCAAGTAAGTAACAACGCTTATGTGTATCTCTTCTCGGATTCTTCACTGAGAAGTCAATCCAGCATGTCCTAATCTGAACTGATAATCTTGAATTTTATTTTCTCAAATATTTACTGACTTGTTCCCTCTCCCTGTCCCTACTTTAGTGCCTTTTCTTGGATTCTTATATTCTCTTATTTATAAGAGAATGTTATATTAATGCTGTTGCATTGCTTCTTACTTGCTTTCTCTGCCTCCAGCTTTGTACCCCTAAAGGTCTGTCTTCCAATGGTGTGAGCCATGAAAAAATGCAAACCCACACTGGTACTTTTTCACTGAGAATTCTTTAGTGTCTCACTATTGATTCTTGAGCAGAGCCCTCAGCTTCTTTCTAGGCTCATCCCTGAATCAGACTCTACAGTTGATTTTCCACACACATCCACAAATGGGCCTTCTCCTACCTCCATTCCTGTGTTGTTTCTAGCTTCACCTGGAATGCTTTCTTCCCCCCACTTCAATTGATTGAAACATTTCCTTGAAAGTGAAAGTCACTCAGTCGTGCCCAACTCTTTGTGACCCCAAGGACTATACAGCCCATGGAATTCTCCAGGCCAGAATACTGCAGTGGGTAGCCTTTTCCTTCTCCAGGGGATCTTCCCAACCCAGGGCTTGAACCCAGGTCTCCCTCATTGCAGGCAGATTCTTTACCAGCTGAGCTACCAGGGAAGCCCAAGAATACTGGAGTGGGCAGCCTGTCCCTTCTCCGGCAGATCTTCCCGACCCAGGAGTCGAACCGGGGTCTCCTGCATTGCAGGTGGATTCCTTACCAGCTGAGATAAAAGGGAAGCCCTAGTTGCCATCAGTCTTTCAGGACTCAGCGCGAGTTTCAACCTGCACACGACCCTGGGCTTCCTTCTTCTTTATCTTCCCAGGGTCTCCAAAACATTTCTCTACATGACACTTGCCACATTTAATTCATATGATGTATTTTATACCCCACCCCACCCTGCTAGGTTCTAGGCCCCTTGAGAACAGAACTAGCACATCTTCATCTTAGCACCACCAAACATCAAGTTACAAGTGTATGCTTAATTAAAACTTGGATGCAGAGGCCAGAAGGAAGGTTACAGTTTAAATAGTAGAAGGATTTTATTTCAAAAATTGGAAACTGAGACACAAGAAACTGAAGTAACATGTCAGACTAAATGTTCATTCTGCAGCTAAGCTGAAACTGTGGTGTGCTGCCTTCTGACATACTTTGAGTTATATTAATTTGGCATATCCATGAGAAATACTGGTATAATTTGATTATATTGACTTTTCCCTAATAGGAGAAGACTCTTGAGAGTCCCTTGGACTGCAAGGAGATCCAATCAGTCCATCCTAAAGGAGATCATTCCTGGGTGTTCACTGGAAGGACTGATGCTGAATCTGAAACTTCAATACTTTGGCCACCTCATGTGAAGAGTTGACTCATTGGAAAAGACCGTGGTGCTGGGAGGGGCTGGGGACAGGAGGAGAAGGGGATGACAGAGGATGAGATGGCTTGATGGCATCACTGACTCCATGGGTATAAGTTTGAGTAAACTCTGGGAGTTGGTGATGGACAGGGAGGCCTGGCGTGCTGTGGTTCATGGGGTCGCAAAGAGTCGGGCACAACTGAGTGACTGCACTGAACTGAACTGAATTACATTTATTCGGAAAAACTGCAGGGATGTTCTCGTCTCTTTCTATTCACAGTGACCGAGTAGCTCAATATTTTCAAGCCTTTGACCATTTTCTTTTGCACATCTCTGCCTTGATTATACTCTACGGTAGTTTGTTTTGCAGACTTATGAATCTCACACATCATGCCTACTAAAATATTTTCATAAGCCAACCTACCCATTCTAATTCTATGTGATACATTAATTTGCATGGCATTGTAAATGTGTTTGCTGATTAAAATTGATACTCAGAGACTGAATTGAATAAACAGCGTGAGTGGAAAAAGAATTATGTAATATGATATTTTGGTAAGACCTGATCCTCACTTGACCCATCTTAACATGGCCACATGTTTATCCAATACAAGTTAATCAGAGAGGAGGAAAGTGGAAATCCTCCACTCCACATCATGGTCCCAGGGTGTGATGTTCTTGGGCTTTGCAAATACATAGCATATAAAGTTCTATCTTTGTTCTATCATGTGTGTTTCTGTCTCTCAGTCAATCTTGCCACAGTCCGAGAGCCCTCTTGAGATAACGTCACGATTATTCTCGTTCATTCACTTCTATCACTGACTGTAACCTTCTTCCGCTGTGTACTCCCTCACTACTACTCCATGAGACGAGTGAATTTTCTTACACATTAGTTTTGTGCTTGGTAGTGAGACAAGATTTGGTCAACAGGATGTTAGCAGATATCGTGTAAACAGAAGCTTTAAATGACTCAGAACTTGAGCCTCCACCACTGCCAGAGAAACTCATGCTCTGGGTGGATAGTATCCATCTCACCATGGTCTTTGAGGAAGCATGTGTGGAAAAACCAACCTGAGAGTAATCTGTGCTAAAGCCAAGTCTGGCTGGACCCACAGCTCGGAGCAGAGATTCCCAGGCAAGCCCGACCCAGGTGAGCCAGCCACCAGGTGACCCACACAGAAAAGAATAAATGATCATTGCTTCTTAAAACCACTGACTTCCTTGGGAATGCTTTGTTTCGCAGAAATAGCCAGCTGATATCATTCCTCCCTCACAGGCTACCAAATTTAAAAATCGTAAGACTTTTGCATCGTTGACCCCACTATGCTCTTTATGATCCTCATCTCATTCCCTTCCTCTGCTGTCTCAGGCTTTTTGAAATCTCATGTGATTCTTGACACCTTCGCTTGCATTCATTTAAGTTGCTTTTCTTCTCCTTTCCCCTTTACTTGACTCGCTGCTTCTTCCGGGAATGCTTATTTTTCAAGGTTGATCTCATTTTTGCCTTTTTCTTCTGCTGCTCCCTGAAAATCCTTTACATCCTTTCATCGGTGCCCTTCTCTGCCCGCTGTTGCCCAATTTGGGCTCTTCTTCTGCTTTTCCTTCTGCCCTTTAGGTGATGGCCCCAGTCCATCCTGCTGTCCTTTCACTGTCCCTCCAGAATCAGAAAGGCAGATGGACAAATGGACTGAAATCCTCCCCTTGATAATTGTGTTT